>NC_054382.1:107239047-107953214 GCF_017654675.1 Xenopus laevis
GAAGCCCCCTAAAGTGTTGGAGTTTGGGATTTTCCCATAAGGGGGTGCCAGGCGACCAGGTGTCTTGGCGGGGGTACATGCGCTTAATATATAGATTAAAAAATTTTATCACTGGGGTCATAGATGAAGTATGGGGAAAAGCAGAGTTCTCTCCTCTGTTCAAATGATTTGCCAGAGCCTCAAGTGAGGTGGCACACGCCGCTTCCCCCAAAAGGGCATGATTATTCATATCTAACGTCAGCCACCAGTGAGAATAAACCAGTTGTGAGGCGTGGTAATAGAGTAAAAAGTTTGGCAATGCCAGGCCTCCCCCTGATGCAGGGGCCTGGAGGGCTGCCAAACTGATGCGGGGGGCTCGATTCCCCCAGAGAAAGGAGCTGGTTATTTTGTCCAGTTGTTTAAACCAGCTTTGGGGTATATATGCTGGGGCATTATGTAGCTTATATAAGAACTTAGGCAGGAATACCATCTTGACGAGGTTCGCCCTTCCCACTAGGGAAAGAGGAAGGTTGGCCCAGGTGGTGGTTTTCCTGCGGTATTCTTGTAAGACAGGGTCTAAGTTGTTGGATATGTAGCTTGACCTACTTCTAAAGATAGGGGCCAACCCATAGTTAAAGCAATATATTCTGATGATCATATCTCTATCCCTACAGCATACTCACCCGTATTCTTTGCTTCTTTTGCACTTTTGGCTTCTCACGTCTGTTACAATTGTAAACATGGGCTGTTTACTCTACAAAGAAGTTTACTTTAGGGCTGGAGATTTAAAAGCAAACATTAGACATATATTTTTTTTTTCTAAGAAGAGGATTGTTTGTTCTCGCTCATGGAACAGAAACATGCAGGCCCCCAGGTGTAGTCCCAACCGAAACACCCAGCCTTTTCATGGTTTCAATTTACATAATTTTTTTGAAAAAGTATCAGGAAGCACATACTTATCTGTTATTCCTTCTCTTCTGTGTGACAGTCACAAGGAAGTTTTTAATGGATTCTTTTCCCATTGGCAAAATAGAACAATGCTCATTTGATGCATACGTAGAAAAGGAAGTTTCAGAAATTGTGAAATCCTGGCAGTAAGTGGCAATGATGGTAAAGTGGATTGGGAAATAGTGTAGGTGCAGCTATATATCACTTACTGCTATACGGCTGAAATTAATCACTGTCGGCACCCCTTGTGCATGTTTTTGCACGTATCATATAATTCTGTGATGAGGGTTATACGCTTTTAAGATATAAGTCACAAGATCTGATGGCATACTGTAATCTTGATATACCCCCATTTTTTAACTTGCTTTAAGTAATTAACTTGTTCTTAACAGTTTAATATTCCTACAAGATGATGTATTCAATTGTTACTGAAAGCTTCCTGACACTGTATTTTTGTTACACAAATAAAAATCAAGAGTCTTACAAGTCTTGTTATAACATATGGTTCTGGTCGGTAAATTACCAACATTTCATGAAACATTAAACATTATCACTGTCATTTCTGGAAGATGGCCAATTCAAAAGTTATTTGTTTTAAACCTCATTGTTTTATTCAAAGTCAGAACCAGTCTTAGGTACTTTTAAAACGGTATGAAAAAAGGCAATCAATCTCCCCTAATTGTAAAGGCTGAACTCCACGGCGTCTTTGAATGATCTCGGGGCGACAAAACGAAGGAGACAAATTGGATGTACTCGCAGGAGTTAAAATATAATGGGACTGAAGAAAAGTTGTACATGATAAGACTGTCGGATGAAGACTTTCTGCATGCAGGACTCTGCATATGCCCATGGTTACAGTGCTGCCTGCATTGAACAGGGGCTGTATTCATCAGGGGTGAACCTTTATGACTACTAATGCCAAGCTTTTGGCTAACCAAGGATTAAGTGACTATATAGATTTTCTGGCTCTTTGAATCTCCTGGACACTTAAGTCCCCCATACACGGGCCGATAAAAGCTGCTGACAGACCAAGGGGGAAATATACTAAGCGCCGAAAATTCGCCAGGCGAAAATTCACTCAGACAATGCTAATTCACTAGCATGCAAAGTTGCGTCCAGGGTGCAGAACTCTGGCGAAGTTGCACTAGCATTAATTTGGCAAGCAAAACGAAGTTTTGGCTAATTTGCAAGTTAAAGTTTAATGGACGTATATGTTGCGTCAAATACATTACATTACACAAGCCCAGGGAACCTTAATAAATAAAATAGATTCGTTATATTGCCCGACACATATGCCCAGTGTATAGTTTATGTGCCATATGGTAGGAAATGTATGGGGGAGCCCGGGTACCCAAAACATTTTTTACTGACTTTTGCAGCCTATCACCCTGAAAAAAGGAAAATACACCAGCGTTTTTTGGGACTTAGAAAAATTTTCAACTACATTTTGAGGTAGTCCTATCTACTCTATTGCACTTCGCCTGGTCTTAGGTGGCGAAGGCAAGTCTGGCGCAAGAGGTAATGTTCAGTAAAATGTGCATCTTATTGAATTTGCAGAGTTACGTCCATTCGCCAGAGCGAAAATTCGCCTGGCGTTTGAGTGCGAAGTAACGCTAGAGTCTATCTCCTTCGCTAGTGCCCATTAGTAAATCGGCAAAGTCCAGGAATGACGTCACTTCACCCTTTACTAAATTTGCCCCCAAGTCGACAGCTTATCGGCCCATATGTAGAGCCTCCCGACGGGCTTCCCGATCGATATCTAGCCGAAAGTGGGGCAGATACTGATCGGGCAGGTTAGAAAATCCAGTCGACAAACGAGCGAATCTCTACGTTTATGGCCACCTTAATTCCCAGTGCTCCAGACCCAATGAGATAGGACTTGTGTATTTGTGCATGGGACTGCACAGGGAAGGGGACTGGGAAGGGGGGAGGCAAAAGCAATGCCGGCCTTGGGGCACCAGATTTGTAATTCTGTGCATGTACACAACTGCTCTTTTTGTCCCAAGTGTGCTTCGTCTGTTTCACATTATGCAACAAACTGTAATTTTTTCTTTATTAGAGCCCCAATAAAGGATCATGCACTCTGCTATGTATATAAGTACGACCTATTATTAGCACCTATTATTAGCACGCTAATCATGCACCCTAAGCAGGCTGATTTTTTGCCCTGAACCAACATTTCCTAATGGTCTGGGTGCTGCCTCAGAGATCACCTGACCAGAAATACTGCAGCTCTAACTGTAATAGGAAGAAGCGAGGAAGCAAAAGACAGAACTCTGTCTGTTAATTGGCTCATGTGACCTAACATGTATGGTTTGTTTGTGTGCACCGTGAATCCTAGGATCCCAGGGCGCGCCCCTTTTTTTTTTTAATGGCAATTTTCTATTTATGATTACCCAATGGCACATACTACTAAAAAGTATATTATTATGAAAATGTTTTTTTTTATATGAAACAGAGTTTTACATTTGAGCTGTTTTATATGATATATTTTTATAGAGACCTACATTGTTTGTGGGTATAGTTTTCCTTTAACAAATGGATGTTGAATATGATTGGAAGGATATATAATTGTTAATAAACTGAACTGTGGACTGTGAATGTAGTTGTGGCAATACATACTAACTAATGACCTTGGGGAAGGGGCCCTGAGAAAATTTTGCAGCCCGGCCAATAAGGTCTTAGTTACACTCATGATTTTAGGCTTTCTGTGAGACATCAGAATGCTGCACAATTCTGCAGTCATCCGGCAGTAGTGACAGTTGCAATGGGGTGTTTCCCTATAGAATTTAGATCACATTCCTTTTATTTACTTAGAACAACAGCTTGCTCAAGGTGCATAGATCTCACCAGCACAGAATGTGTGAGAATCAGGTATAACAAATCAACACTAATATAATAAGTAACCATTTCCTAGAGCCAGAAATGGTGCAGAAGTACCTGAAATAACCTTAATATAGAAAGAGAATCTTGTGCTGAGATCGCCCACGCTCGACATGACAGTGCAGTGTGGAATACGTTTATCTTGTGCTTAAAGTGGTGCTGACATTAAAAAATTTATTTTCAAAATATTAATCTAGATTAAGGGGGTTATTTATCAAAACTCTAATTTTTCTGATTATTTAATTAAAAAAAGTCAGCTCAAACTAGAATCCATGTTTTGACCTTATTTATTATTAAAAAATTAAAATTTAAAGATTAAAATTTAATCGAATAGATTTTCGGAGGTAATGCCAGCGCAGACCACAGAAAATTACAAATAGGATAGGGACCTCTCCCACTGATTTATATGCAATCTCGTCAGGTCAGATGGCGGATTTTCAGATTCTGACTTTTTGCAGCCACAGGGTATAATAAATTTTAAAAAAAAGCATTCAAGCTTCATTAAATAACCCCCTAAAAGTTACCTATAGGTTATGTTGATCATTTTACACTGATAGCTCTGCTTTTGTAATTGTTATCTGAAGTTTCTAAACCTGACTGTTTTGCCAACCTGACTGACCCTTCTCAGCCTGTCAGTTGGAGTTACTAATGCTAATGAACTACTGCAGCACAAATATGGCAGCCCCCTCATAGAGGAATATGGGGATTGAAAGGTCATGTAAAAGCATCAGGCAAATACTTTTATGACAAAACGAAGCAGGCACCATACCTTTGTCTTATTTGCTGTCTTCTAGCAGCAGGCCTAGGCCTTCTATTTTATGTTTAGCAATCACAGGAGAGGAGAAGGTTGATTTACAGTGACAGAACCTAGATCTACACAGGTATAATAACTAGTAACAAACCAATTCCATTCCATTTATATTGCAGAAATAACGATTATCATATCAAACGCTTGGCTCTTTAACGGTTTGAATTACACATGCCAGCAATCCATAATGGATTTCTCCTATAAACTGTAGTTCATGACGTCACAAAGCTGACGACCAGGCCCAAATTTGCAGGCAGACCTTAAAGGCCTGGACCTAGAGTGGCAAAAATTGTGTTGGGTGGCATGCTGGCAGCTGGCAGCATCACCACTGGGGATTGGATGGGAGATTTTGACAGTGATTTGAATCTCTCACCACCCAATATCCAGTGGAAGATATTGAAATGGGCCCAAAGAAGCAGAGTCGGCAGTGGAAGCAGAATGGTGCAAGGCAGGGGGGGGGTGCAGGCAATTGGGGGGTGAAGTGAGCAGGAGGTCGGGTGCGAGTGGTTGCTGATGACCTTGATATAAACTATAGGGGATTTTTAGGACTCCATTGCAAGCACTGTAATTGGCAAGATAAACCAGACATTAATTAGCCTTGAGCAGTCTACTAATAGTTAGAAAATGAATTCCTAGCCACATTTAATGAAACATATATGACAATGTGGGTGTGCTTCCTGAACAGGGATGCACAACATGATGTAAATGCCTAGAGACGTGGTTCCAAAGCAAGGCAGGCTGTATGTATGAGTCATGTACTACTCATAGCAGCCTGCTTTCAGCTGAACATTTGACCTAGCCCTGTAAGTGCCAATGAGCCTGCATAGGAGAAAGAAACAGGGGACTGCTACTGGAACTCAAAACTTGCAGAGTTATGTCAGCTGTTCTGCTGAAATTAAACTGCTGTCACTCCCACCTTAGGTCTTAAACTGTTGAGGTGCCAGGTGTCATGGAGACACACCTACTTACTGAAAAATTATAATGTGAATATAAAGATAAGCTAAATAGAATAAAATGCATATAAACTTTATGTGACAACAACTAATAAGACATATAAAAAGGACACTGAGACTCAGTTATTGGTGAGAACACTGTATGAAGAAACAACAAGTGCCCTACCAACCAACTCAAACTTTGTGTTGATGGCTGTGTGCAAAGTTCTGAAGCTTTTGACTGGTGGGGTTGACTTTCAAATTAATACTGTGTCTGTGTACTGTGTGTATGGTCCCTTGCCCAGGGATTTGTCTAAGCCACCACTGCACAAACTAGGTTGTCAACTGAATTTGTTGTGGTCTGTGTTGTAGGTCAGTCAAGCTGGATATGCATGGGATGAACTTCCCTTCTCTACCATCAAGGAATCTTACCAACTGTCCTGCACAGACTATTGACAAGAAGGCCACAGTTCCCCAGGAGATGCCTAGACTACATTTAATTAATCATTAACACTTAGAAACATGCTAGGTAGGCAATCCATATGTCATTGGATGGAATGAATTTCTTGATTGTTGCACTCTTTAGTATTAAGTAATAGCAAGGCACTCAGGATTATAAGCAGACAGACAGCTGGTGAAATGAAATAGCAGAGATGGTGAGAAGTTAGAAGAACATACAGTATGTAGATCTGGGAATTGTTAGTGTAGATTGGAATTGAAACCCATAGGAAGATATTAGTTTGCTAAGGGAAGAGGTGAGGATTGAGCATATAAGAAGATACTAAAGAGTAGCTATACATTTTCAAGTTTTAATCTCAATAACTGTGTAAAAGTTGACCAACTTAATTGCTTAATATGTAGATAAAATATTGTATTTAGTAGAAGGTACTCAGCGTCATTTTTGTTTCGCAAAAATTGTCAACCTAAACCTTTTCTAGAGCCCAGTCTGCTGCTGTCCTGCAGGTAAACCACTCATAACTTCTGTTTCTGTTATTGCTAAAAAAAAAAAATAGGAATAAGATTTTAAATGAGTAGTCACATTTTGCCTCTTCTGTATTGTCAAAACATAATGATTCCAAGTAGCACAGCTGAACAGGATAATTAGTTTTAAGAATATTTATTGTGCACTTGTCCTATTACTTGTAATAGGAGATTTACAAGATATACTTGTAATGCAGGGTATCCCAAACTCAGAATAGACTCCAAGCACACACTACAGAACAGAATACAAGAGAGTAGTCAAAACAAGGCAGAGGTCAGGACAGGCAGAAAACTAGATGTCAAGGACAGACAGGGTCAAAAACAGATCAGGAACACAATAGAACGCACCCAGAAACTATGAAATAGACCTTACGTTGGGCAGTGAGTATTTGACGGAGGCCTCTTTAAATTTTCAAACTTCGTGCGACTAGGACAGGATGGAGCACAAAGAAACAAGACGAGGCAGACATTTCCTCTTTCCACCACACTCCAGAAGGTATCCTCACAATACTACATTTTCTTTTTTGCTGTTTTTCTCTCAAATCTTAAATCCTGTGATCGAACATGAGGGGCGCGATTTATGATAGCTCATTTAACTCGAGCAATCATTAAGGAAACCCCACATTAGTTGAGGTATTTATCTCGGAATGGGATTTCTTAGATAATGAAAAGTATGGCAACTAAAAGTTGTTTTCTTGCCAGGAGTTCATTATGCAGTGGGATTATCTGTGCACTGGTAAACTATGTAGTTATCTAGCTAGCAAAGTCCAGACATGGAGTAGCTTCAGTTTCCCTCTTGGCCCTGTTTCATTTAATAAACTGTAGATTGTTTACTATTAAAAAGAACAGGCACAAAATATATTATGTTGAACAAGGAGATATACTGCCCCTTTAAGTGGTTTTAAGTTGTTCAGTATGTTCATTTTGATATCAATCATTCTTACTATGTAATACACACAGTTGCAACTCTATAGCCCCAGAAAAGTAATGTTTGGGCCAGGCAAGCATACTCACTGCTTGTATGTGCATGTATGCATGCATGAGCCCACACCCTTGCATGCTTACTTTGGGGAGCACTAAAGGAACCAGAACCCAGTGGGGGGGGACTAGGACCTGGACTAGCGGTAAGCAAAAGAAAAGGTACATGCATTGAGCCCCCTAACAGTTGCAAACTAGGCATGTGTCTCTTCTGCCTACTCCTAGTTAAATCACTGCTATTAAATCATTCAGTCAGTTAGAAAGAGCTATATCTGGATTATCTTTGTGTTTCTCACTCTCACTAACACTTTGAGTTCTCTACCTCCTTGAATATAAATAACAGGAATATAAAGTATCTTGGGCTCCTGAAAAAAAAATGTATGCAGAGTGAAATCCCAGAACAAGGTGATATGGAATCAGTACACAAAGTTTAAACTAAATCAGCAAATGATGCTCTTTTAATATATATATATTTTGTGGCCCATTATTACACCTGGTTGATTTAGCGCAAAGATAAAAAGAGGCTGATTTCCTCATATATGCAATTTGTGACAATTCCTATATTGCAATAGCAGTGAGCTGTCCAAGTCAAATGTTAAACAATATATGTAGAAAGAGTGACTTCTAGTGGTCAAACAGCCTCAGTAAGTTTTTTTTTTTCAAAGCGCTTGCATTCTTAATTATCCCAATCTTATTATCTCTCTTTTATGAATATCTGCCATTATTAGGGACGCCCAGGTTATTTATCTCCACATCACAAAGAGATGCATTTTTATGTGCATACAAGTGAATTCTCTATTGTAAAATAAGATAGAAGTTCTCAAGTTCCATTTCTTGTAAGAAGTGTGTCTTTTCTGGCCACTGCTTAAACTATGTATGCAAAGTGCACATGGAAGGGTCAGTGTAAGCAATGAATTATATGTGCATACAAAACTGATTTTTCAAAAAGTGAGAGCTGTATTGAGAATAATCTCCCTGAATGTTTTACTGGCAGATACATTAGCTAGCTTCAAGGCATATTGCCTTCTTAGAGTCTTCTTCATCAACTTAGACAAGTTTTACTTGGAGAAAAAGATTAAACTCAATGGAGGTGTTTCTTTTATTGACACACAGGCTTGCCTTTTAAAACCTTAAGGTGGCCATAGACGCAAAGATACGCTCGTTTGGCGACATCGCCAAACGAGCGGATCTTTCCTCGATATGCCATTAACGAGCATGGCTATATCGGGGGTAACGATCAGATTACGATGCGCAATGGCCTCCGGCGAGATCGGTCGGGTCAAAATCAAACCTGTCCAAACGACCGATCTCTGCCGGACAAAAGATGTCGGCACTCTCCACACACGATCCGGAAATCGTACGAATCCTCGATTCATACGATAGGATCTGTGCGTCTATGGCCAGCATTATTGAGTTCCAGGAGAAAGTCACATTTTATCGTCAGTTTAGATCCAGGTAGATCCTAGAACATATGCATGTAATCAATAAAGCAATATTTCACATATAATGAAATAATATTTCTAGTTGGCTCTTTCCTTTAAAAGGGTTGTTCACCTTTGAGATAACTTTTAGTATGATGTAGAGAGTGATCTTCTGAGACAATTTGTAATTTGTTTTCATTTTTTATTATTAAAAGTTTTTAAGTTATTTAGCTTTTTATTCAGCAGCTCTTCAATTTGCATCTTAAGCAATTTGGTAACTATGGTCCAAATTACCATAGCAACCATGCATTGATTTGATCAAGAGACTTGAATATGAATAGGAGAGGCCTGAATAGAAAGATCAGTAATAAAAAGTAGCAATAACAACACATTTGTAGCCTTACAGAGCATTTGTTTTTTAGAAGGGAGTCAGCGACGCCCATTTGAAAGCTGCAATGAGTCAGAAGAAAAAGGCAAATATCCATAAAACTATTCAAAATAAATAATGAAAACCAATTGAAAAGATGCTTAGAAAGATGGCTGTTCTATAACATAATAAAAGTTACCTTAAAGGTAAACCAACCCTTCAAGGGACAGCACTAGTCTACTCAATCCGATGAATAGCATTGAATGGTCTCTTGAAAATAGGGTGTAAAAAGCTATGTAAAATAAATGGCAAATTTATCAAGGTGTGTGTAATTTTACACTATGTGAATGCCAGATTTGTCACTGTTAATTTAAATTGCTTCTGGAGGAAGTAATTTGAACAGTTTTTTACACTTTTAAGTCTAGCGATGTGTGGTATATTATCCTGCTGTTTTTTTATACAGCATAATAAATATGCCCCTAAGAGTGATCTGAATGCTATATTATGTGTACTAAAGAAGAACTATTTGTTGTTTGATGAACAGATGTTTCTTAAAATCACTGGGTCAGGGATGGGGAGCAAGTTTGCCCCATCGTCCACAAATGTATCTATGACCAGATAGGGGAATGAATTATTTTGGGGATCACGATTCAGAGAGAACACTGTGATGTAGGTTAGATGCATTGTTAGATACATAGATGATTTTTTTTTATTTGGAAAGATATTATAGGCTAATTACATGAGTTTATTTTATGAATTCTAATTTTCCTTTAACTTAAGCTTCACTCGTGAGTACAGTATTCATTAACTATCTGCTTCTCATGTTACTTAATGAAGGCAATACAATCTGCACAAAAGTTTTTAGGAAAAAGGACTGAACAGAATGACCTCTTAAATGTCTGCAGTGGTCATACAAGGCATTTCCACCAATTTCCAGGGGCGCTGCTGTCATGAGGCGAGTTGAGAAATTTGCCTCAGGTGGCAGCAGCCCACAAGTTACCAGGGACGGCAAAAAGACGTTCCCGGTAACTGCAAGAGCTGAAATTCAGATTTTTAAATCAGAAGTTCTACTCTTCTTGTGCAGAGAGCGCAATTGCACTCTGTGCTCCCCTTGCCCCTGCTTCAACACTGTAAAGTTAATAGCAGAGGGGTGAGGGGAGGAGCAGCATCACTGTGGCCACCTCAGGTCAGGCCAATTTCGACATGCCAAAAACAATTTTACCTGTGATGAGGGCTATGAGATTGAGGCCAACAGGTAACATCAGTACTGACCAACTGGCAGCCTGCGACCTTTCCCTCCACTAACATACTCTTCATCTTAGAGTGGCTCTCATAGGTTTCCCACCCTGTTGTGCCTGTGCCTGCTCTACATTACCTGTGTGTGCCATACTCTAATTGCTCTACATTACCTGTGTGTGCCATACTCTGACTGCCCTTCTCTGTCTGTGTGTGCCATATTCTGCCTGCCCTACATTTTCTGTGTGTGCCATATTCTGCATGTGGGAGGTGAACCTGGTGTGGGTTTGTTAAATTGTTAGTATTTGGACATACTTAGAGGGTCCCCAAGGTTTTTAATCATGTGGTGGGGTTTCTGTGCTACCCACAGGGGAGGAAGGGGTAAATGGATTTAATGGTATGTCTTAATATGGCATAACATTTTTTCACATATGAGTGATATCCCTGAAGTAAACACCCATCATGTGGTTTTTCGTGTGCTACTACCCTTAATGTGGGTATTGCCTTAACATTTCTTGTGATAACACGGGTGTGATTTAAAGTGGAAGTGGTTTGAAAAAAAGGGAGTGGTCAACACTGGCTTCCATTATCAGGTCAGAAAAATGGTAGTACAGAAGTTGGACAGTACTGGTTGGAAAGTACTGGGTTACATGGTAGATTATTCGAGAAGGGATCGTATTTTACAATTGCACAAGCAAGGGCTGGTTACTTTTAATTGATTGATATTCTCATTGTATATGGCCAGGTTTAGTTTTTAATATTTTGGATCTTCTTTATTTGTGTAAGGGATCTTATTATTTATTATGATATATATTGTGTTTTTAAATAGTATTAACTATTTGTGCCAGGTTAATAATACTGGGATGAGAATTTGAAACGCTATAGTGATTTTAGGATTGACATTAGTATGTATTTGAAATGGTTGCCTGTATTTTTAGTGGAGTTCAGAACAATGTTATTGTGCTACAATTAGGGGTACGGTCAGTGAAACAGGGCATTACATGGAATTTTCCTTATAAATGAAAAAAGACTCATAGCCTGTACAGAGGTGTGATTTAAAATTAACCAGTATTGCCTTGTAGGAAACACAACTGAGAAGGACAGTTTGGGGGTTCAGTACCCCTCCACATGTGTAATGCCTACATATATTCTTATTAAGGATGCACCAAATCCACTATTTTAGGATCTGGCCAAACTCCAAATCCCTTGTTAAAGATTCGACTGAATTCAGAACCAAATCTGAACCCTAATTTGCAAATGCAAATTAGAAAAACAAGTCACATGATTTTTTGTATTTGGATTCAGCCAGGCACTTACATTTAGCCGAATCAGAATGCTGCTGAAAAAGGCAGAATCTTGGGTGAATACTGAACCAAATCTTGGATTTGGACGAGGCTGCCAGATCAATTAGGACCCTGCAGCTGAGTTTGCTTGTGCACAATACTAAGCCCCTGCCCACAAGCCTTGACAGCCTTCCTGGATACAGGAGTGCTTGACTGAGTGTCTTTTTCAAGGCTAAAGATGTCTGATCAAGCCGATCCTGTTCCTGCAGCTCCAGCCGGCACAGAGGGCAAGCTCATCCTCTACCATTGGACTCATTCATTCTCCTCTCAGAAGGTGAGTGCAGCTCTGCACTGCTTCTGACAACTTCAGCACCTGGACAGCTCACTCTATCAGTTCTAAGGCCTTAGTCTGTGGGTTGTGGTTTTTGGGCCTAAGTGTATAGCCCTTCCCCTTTCTTTTTACCCCCTTTATGGTATTATTTACATATGTTGCACCATATCCCAAAGGCTAAACACAGGAATGAACTGTCCAGGCATTACGAGTACTTGTACGTATGAGAAAGGCCCAGACACATCACAGATAATGTAAATAGCAAACACAGGTTTTTTTTACAAATAACAATTTCTACATCATCATTTATTTATATAGTGCCTGCAAGTTACACAGTTCTATACATTAATTTACAGTAAAACCTCTATTTTAAAGTAACCTGTTTTACGTTTTCCAGCATTTTACATTTTTTATTTGTGGTCCCACCAATTTATAATGCATTTCAATGGGTGTATTTCCCTGATTTTAAGTAATGTTTTCCCAGATTTTCAAAATTTTGTCCTGATGTACCCAAAACTGCCTTTTTCCTTTATAAATGTTATTATTTGTGAAATAAAGAGGTTGAAAATACTAACCAGATGTATATTTTATATGGTTCTGCCTGTAAATGGTCAATTCAAATTAGTCTGTCCCTTATACAGTCCTGCACCAAACACTTATTGCTTTAGGTTGTGTATGTGACAGAGAGTCTTGCACATGCCCCTAATAGTGTAAAATGAACACTGCAATGTTTAACCCTTGTTAACAGTAAACAGTAAACACAGTAAATGTATCTCAAAGTAAAACAGACTCCTTTGCTTATACCCTTTCAGTACTTGAAAATGTTTCTTTAACACATTTCCCTGATTTTACATTTTGCCAGATTTTACATAATTTTTCCCTGGTTCCCTGAAAAACGTATATCAAACAGGGGTATATCAAACAGGGGTCTTACAATGCTCAATATTTAAAAAACAAGGTTTACAAAATAAAAAGAACCCTGTTCACAAGAGCTTACAATCTAATGGATCTGCATGCTTATGTATTATTAACATTGCAGCAGCCAGCTATTGTTAAATTGTTAAGACAGTACCTCATGCTAATAAATCGAATAAATGAATAAAAAGGCAATGGCTTGAGGTATATAAAGGAAAAGTCGCATTGAGAAATCATTATTAATCTTTAGCTTCAGATTAGTTTCTAGGCCTGATGCTTGGTATTTGCACTTGACTCGGGATTGGCTTTATCCCATGCCTCCCTACAGATACAAGAAAAAGTTTCTCAGCAGACGCAAGGACAGGTCTGTCTTAATGCCCAGGCCTAGAGCGCAAGAGGCACAAGAGTGCTCCCTCACTTAACAAGCACTTACATTGTACTTTGAAAGCTGTCATTTAGTAAGGTCAGGGCCCTGTTGTGGCCTGCTCCTCATTAGATCCATAACTTGCACCTCAGCATTGTGTGTGGCCTACTTATGGGACAGTGGGGCTAACAAATACATAACCTACAAATGGCTATACATGGTATGGCCACATATCTATTGTTCCTTTCCTTGGGGCCAACAGCCTTAATTAGTAGCTTGGACAAAAAGAGGAGCTTGGGCAATGGTTAATATGTTCATTTGATGAAATAATGATGTACAGTAGAATTTTCACCCCAGCATACAGTTACCCTATGGTTTTATCAGCATGTGTATGACCAGTCGTAGGTAGCACCCCTTCACAGATCTGCAACCAGGCCATTTTATTATCTTTATTACTTAACTTATGTTACACCATCAGGCTGCATGGTTGCTCTATAAAACAACAAGTGACTTCTGGACACTCACTCCAGGTTAGGCTAAGCTAGAATCACATGACTGCAGTAGACAGGCCAATATCTTCCAATAAATAAAGTAATAGAAATGTCTCTCTATTTTATTTGAAAATTCTGTGTACTTATATTTCAGGCTAAATTAAACACTTCTTATTTTGATAATAATACCACATTTTGTAATGAATGCACTTGTGTTACTTGTAGGTACGTTTGGTCATAGCAGAAAAATCCCTGAAGTGCGAAGAGCATGCCGTGAGTCTTCCCTTGAGTGAGAACAATGAACCATGGTTTATGCGCCTTAACCCGTCGGGAGAAGTGCCGGTGCTTGTTCATGGAGAAAATATTATCTGTGAGGCCACCCAGATCATTGATTATTTGGAACAAACATTTCTTGATGGTAATCTCATTCAAACCTCTTATTTAAAGGAGAAGGAACGGTCTTCTAGCTTGGGGATGCCAAAAGTTAGGCACACCCAAGTGATCGCCAGTACTCACCTGAAACCATGGGCCAGTGCTCCTATCAGGAGAAAACTGCATTGGTCTAGGATTCTTCTAGCGAGCACCAAGGAGCGATCGTCTTCCGGCTTCTTCTATCTTCAAATTTCCCTGGGCAGACGTATATGCAGTAGAAGTAAATAGCTGACATTTTCGTTAAAGTTCGGCCTTTTGTGCTACTGCACATGCGCATCCGTGAGAAAAAAGAAGAAACCAGAAGACGATCGCTCCCTAGTGCTCGCTTGAGGAATTCTGGGCTGGTGTCATTTTTTTCTAATAGGAGCACTGGCCCGGGGTTTCAGGTGAGTACTGGCGACTTTTGGCATCCCCAAGTTAAAAGACCTTTCCTTCTCCTTTAAGGATGTATCATATATATATATATATATATATATATATATATATATATATATATATATATATATATATATAGATATATAATACACAAAACCTATGAATATCCTGTAAATTATATCCTTATAAACGGTGAGTTCTGATATCATCAGTAAGAAACGGTGAGTTCTGGTGTACATGTGTATTATAATAAATAAAGTACCCCCAATTGCAAAATGAGGATATTAGAAGTCACCTCGGAGTTCCATGACCTTTAATACGGTCATGAAACTCCTCGGTAACTTATAATATCCTTATATTTTACAAGAGGGGGGGTACTTTATTCACTATATATATATATATATATATATATATATATATATATATATATATATATATATATATATATATATATATATGTTTGTATATATATATATGTATATGTGGGTATGTGTGTGTGTTGTGTGTATGTATATGTATATATACTCAATTAACAAAATCCATATTTAGTTCTCACTTTCAGTGGCTATTTGTTAGATGGGGATTAACAAATAGTTTTGATTACATTTTCACTTATCTGACTATAGTTCATAACATTAAAAAAACAATGATTTCCATATCATCCTCGGTAACTTATAATATCCTTATATTTTACAAGAGGGGGGTACTTTATTCACTATATATATATATATATATATATATATATATATATATATATATATATATATATATATATATATATATATATATATATATGTTTGTATATATATATATATATGTATATGTGTGTATGTGTGTGTGTGTGTATGTATATGTATATATACTCAATTAACAAAATCCATATTTAGTTCTCACTTTCAGTGGCTATTTGTTAGATGGGGATTAACAAATAGTTTTGATTACATTTTCACTTATCTGACTATAGTTCATAACATTAAAAAAACTATGATTTCCATATTAAAATTAATTACACAGTGGTTCTTAGTAATGAGTATTTGACATTCATTTTCAATTTCTATTGCTTTTTTAAATAGAATTTGTGAAATTGAATATTATGAAATATTTTCCTTATAGAAAAAACACCCTGACTCATGCCAGAAGAGGGCAGCATGTATTACCCCAGGGTTCAGCATTACCGGGAGCTACTAGATTCCTTGCCAATGGATACATATACCCACGGCTGCATTCTTCATCCAGACCTGACAGTGGATTCAATGATACCAGCCTATGCAACATCTAGAATCTGCAGTGAGTTTATAACTTCTGACTACTCACCTACTGACACTTATTTTCCTTTTTTTATGCAGTGTTGACTAATTTTGCTTATGAAGAGAAGAGGTATGTGACTATGGGTGTAAGTGGGGCAAAGGGGGGTTGCAACTGGGGCAGGGGGCAATGGAGAGGGGTGGAGGGGGGGGCCTGGCGCCCAATAATGCAGCCCTTGTGGGCCCAGACTGCCCCATGTTTATATACACTATTATAGGATTTCTGAAGCAAATACACCCGTTTTACCAGTGCAGCATAACAGCACATTATATTTTTATTACTTTCCACTTTTCCCGTTACCGTTCCTTTAATATTTATGTACAGTATATGGTATTAAATTGCCTTTTTCTTTGAAGGGACAGGTTTTTAATTTATCTGTCTTGCTATATATGACTACCGTGCATGTAATTTTCAGCTTTTAATAGCAATACATTTTTCGGAGAGCAACTACAGGGATCGTGTTCTCGATCAAAAGTGGTTTTCTTAATAAGCCAATTGTGAGTCCCTACATTAAAGGGGTTACATAGTTACATAGTTAAATTGGGTTGAAAAAAGACAAAGTCCATCAAGTTCAACCTCTCCAAATGAAAACCCAGCATCCATACACACACCCCTCCCTACTTTTAATTAAAATTCTATATACCCATACCTATACTAACTATAGAGTTTAGTATCACAATAGCCTTTGATATTATGTCTGTCCAAAAAATCATCCAAGCCATTCTTAAAGGCATTAACTGAATCAGCCATCACAACATCACCCGGCAGTGCATTCCACAACCTCACTGTCCTGACTGTGAAGAACCCTCTACGTTGCTTCAAATGAAAGTTCTTTTCTTCTAGTCTAAAGGGGTGGCCTCTGGTACGGTGATCCACTTTATGGGTAAAAAGGTCCCCTGCCATTTGTCTATAATGTCCTCTAATGTACTTGTAAAGTGTAATCATGTCCCCTCGCAAGCGCCTTTTTTCCAGAGAAAACAACCCCAACCTTGACAGTCTACCCTCATAATTTAAGTCTTCCGTCCCTCTAAACAATTTAGTTGCACGTCTCTGCACTCTCTCCAGCTCATTTATATCCCTCTTAAGGACTGGAGTCCAAAACTGAACTGCATACTCCAGATGAGGCCTTACCAGGGACCTATAAAGAGGCAAAATTATGTTTTCATCCCTTGAGTTAATGCCCTTTTTTATGCAAGACAGAACTTTATTTGCTCTAGTAGTCACAGAATGACACTGCCCAGAATTAGACAACTTGTTATCTACAAAGACCCCTAGATCCTTTTCATTTAAGGAAACTCCCAACACATTGCCATTTAGTGTATAACTTGCATTTATATTATTTTTGCCAAAGTGCATAACCTTGCATTTATCAACGTTGAACCTCATTTTCCAGTTTGCTGCCCAGTTTTCCAGTTTAGACAGATCACTTTGCAAAGTGGCAGCATCCTGCATGGAACCTATAGTTCTGCACAATTTAGTATCATCTGCAAAAATAGAAACAGTACTTTCAATGCCCACCTCCAGGTCATTAATAAACAAGTTGAAAAGCAAGGGACCTAGTACAGAGCCCTGCGGTACTCCACTAACAACACTGGTCCAATTAGAAAATGTTCCATTTACCACCACTCTTTGTAGTCTATCTTTTAGCCAGTTCTCTATCCAGGTACAAATACTATGTTCCAGGCCAACATTCCTTAATTTAACCAGTAACCTTTTGTGTGGCACTGTATCAAATGCTTTAGCAAAGTCTAAGTAAATCACATCCACTGCCATCCCAGAATCGAGGTCTCTACTTACATTCTCGTAAAAAGAAATTAAGTTAGTCTGGCAAGATCTATTACGCATAAAACCATGCTGGCACAAACTCATAGTATTATGATTTGCTATGAAGTCCAGTATCTTATCCTTTATTAACCCTTCGAAAAGCTTTCCTAATACTGACGTCAGACTAACTGGCCTATAGTTTTGAGGCTGAGAACGGGATCCTTTTTTGAATAGAGGCACCACATTAGCAATTCGCCAGTCTCTCGGCACTATGCCAGATCTCAATGAATCCTGAAAAATTAAGTAAAGAGGTTTGGCAATCACAGAGCTAAGCTCGCTAATTACCCTGGGATGAATACCATCTGGCCATGGACCTTTGTTAATCTTAACATGTTCAAGTCTCTTTTGAATTTCTTCATGTGTGAACCATGCACCATGAACCAAGACAGGGCATTCCACATAGTAAAAGTTAGTTTAATGGTGAATTATGCCTATAACCCCTTGCAGGGCACATTTACAAGTACTGGATGTTTTCTGCCTGCTTACACAGTGCCTCCTGGTGGCAATGAAGTAGCATCTGCCCTCACTTTTCAACTTTTCAAAGGGTGGTTCACCTTTAAGTTAACTTTTAGTATGTTATAGAATGGTTAATTCTAAGCAACATTTCAATTGGTCTTCATTATTTATTTTTTATAGTTTTTGAATGATTTGCCTTCTTCTTCTGACTCTTTCTGGCCCCGTCTAAAATACAAATTCTCTGTAAGGCTACAAATGCATTGTTATTGCTACTTTTTATCACTCATCTTTCTATTCAGACCTCCCCTATTCATATTCCAGTCTCTTATTCAAATTAGTGCATGTTACTAGGGTAATTTGGATCCTAGCAACAAGACTACTGAAATTGGAAACTGGAGAGCAGCTGAATAAACAGCTAAATAACAAAAAAAAAAACAAAAACACAGATAATAAAAAATGAAAACCAATTGCAAATTGTCTCAGAATATCACTCTCTATACGTCATACTAAAATTTTATTTAAAGGTGAACAACCCCGTTAACAGGAACCAACATGAACTGTACAGCTTTTTGTTTTTCTAAACTGCTCCTTCTGAACTGTTATTATCCATCTGTTTTACAAACAATTACAAGCTCAACCTTAACTATAGGTTAATTGTTATATGGCATAATGGAGTGATCCATAACAGATTTTCATTTAAAATTTTGGTTTTGTGAGCTTTATTGAGAGCTTTATGGAGAGCTTTATTTTCTCTTTGCCATTGTAGCACAGATTGGTAGCACTGAATCAGAACTTAAGAAGCTCGCCCAGGAAAATCCTGATCTTGAAGATGCATACTGTATATAGCCAAGCAGAAACGACTCAAAGTAAGGGCTACATATGATTCTTGTGTGGTATGTAATGATCATGCTGTAGGATTTTTTTTTACATTGGGTTTGCCATTGTCACTGATCACATAGTCCACTTATCCTGATTTGGATACTACTGTCGAGCGATAAATCTCTTTACATTGCTGGGGTCACTACCGTGTGTATCTTTTAGGAGAGTAAACTGTACCCAAACAGTCAGGTCCATTTTGGCCTGTTCTATTGTGATGTTTGTAGACAGAGACAGATGTATCTTTTATTCCATTCAATACTCTTTCTGCAGGGACTTTTGAAAGCATTAGTGAGCTATGGGCAAAGATCCAATTTGCAGGCTGTCGTCACTGTGGGTCCCCTCCCTTTTCACAGATAACTTGTTCTTTGTGCCATCTCCCCTAAAATTTCTATTATAAACACACAAAATATTATGTGTTTTTATTGCTAGGCAAATTTTAATTTTAAGTAGTGTTGCGAGAGGGGCATAAACTGGACATGCTACAATTTATCATTAACATGATACCCTCTCTGCAAAAGCTCCTGCATGTGTGCAGGGCCACCATTAGAAATCACAGGGCCCCGCAGAACAACATTTTTGGGGGCCCCCTGGGCCCTGCCCACACTGTCGCACAAGCCCCACCCCAGATCCTGCCCACTCCACATCACAGTTAAAAGACCACATAGACATCAGCGCTAAAAAAGTAACCCCCCCCCACACACAAGTTATAAAAAGCTATTGATGGTCAGGGCCTCCTTATAAATTAAAAAAAAAAAAGACATTGGGGCCAGGGCCCCCCTTACAAGTAAAAAAAAATAGGAGCCCCAAAGAATATTTTTTTAAAAAAACATTGGCGCCAGAGCCCCCCTTACAAGTTAAAAAAAATTGGGACCCCAAAGAATATTTTTTAAAAAAAACTTGGTGCCAGGGCCCTCCTTACAAGTTAAAAAAATTGGGGCCCCAAAAAACTATTTTTTAAAAAAACATTGGTGGCAGGGGCCTATAGAATATTAAAATAATACATTGGTGGCCAGGGGATTAAAAAAAACCAAAAAAAAAACCACACAAATTGGTGTTCAGTAGAATTGAACTCATGGCTTCAGGACTTCAACTTTGCCTCCTTTCGTGACTTTGGGTCTTTTTGCCGCTTCAGGACTTCAGTTTCGACAGTTTTTCGGGACTTCGGGCCTTTTCGCCGCTTCAGGACTTCGGCTTCGGCTATTTTCAAAGCTTCGGGTCCTTCGGCTGTTCAGCACTTCCGCATCGCAGCTGTTCGGGACTTTGAAAATGTCCGCAGGCATTTGCAGCCACGAGAAAAAAAGAAGAAACCAGAAGAGGATTGCTCCGTGGTGCTCGCTGGAAGAATCCTGGGCTGATGCAGTTTACTTCTTATAGGAGCACCAGACCAGGGTTTCAAATAAGTATATGTGAACACTTGGGGGTGCCTAACTTTTGGCACCCCCAAGTGAAAAGATCTTTTCCTTCTCTTTTAAAAATTTTACTAATATACCCCCAACATGGGGCTAATAGGTACTTTACACGTATCGGTACCTAGTGCTTCAAGGTTATATAATACATAAGCACCAAAAAATCAAAAGGTATTTATTTAAGTAGGTAGTGCTCTCTAAGTTATGTTTAGGTTTCTGGTTTCATGTGAACACAATGCAAGTAGATGACAATTGGTTTCCTATTCTCACTTGTGCTTCTGACCCCTTCAGCTTGGGGTTAGTGTATTTCATGATGGGGGTAGTTAATTAATTCTGTCCTATTTTTTTGCAGTTATATAATGTTTGAATCTGTTATCAAATCCATGGCCCTTTCAATTCCTAATTCCTAAAAGTGATAATGAGGGCTACTCGTGAGAAGGTATTTCCTATAACATATGCAGTAAGGGGGTGGTTATTATTGAGTAACTTGTGTGAGGTGCCTCCTTTATGCTGCCCAAATCATGAGAGAGCTAATATTTCTGATAATGTGTATTTTAATTTGCAGACAAAATTGCAGGACCATGATAATATAAAATTCTTGAAGAAAATCCTTGAGGAACTAGAAAAAGTCCTGGATCAGGTTGAAACTGAATTGCAAAGAAGAAATGAAGAAACACCAGGTGAGTGGGGTCTATGTAGGGTAGAGGGATAGTTTTTTTTTATATTAAGGGTTTGTTTCTCCTTTAAGCTGGAATCATGCAGATCCCTCACATATAGAATGTTCTACAGCTCCCACAATCCCTTTCCCCACCAGGCAATGATGGAATACGCAGCTTAGAAGAGATCAAATGAGTTTCTCACATGTAGGATGACCCATTGAACATTCATTGATGTAAAAAAAGTAGTTATTGGCATTAGGTATTTATAGAATGATTAATAATTTACATTTTCCCTTTAATTATAAAATCTAATTATGGGTACATATTGCCCAGCACATTAAACCTTTTTGGATTTGTGAAACTAAAAGCATATAAAAGTGTCTTCTATTTATGGAACACTGTAACGCTTAAATTGATAATTATATATGTATTCATCATGTTATTCATCATATTTTTTAAGCCATTTATTGTGTTCAGTGTTAATTAATTTTCATTGTTTTCATTGCAGAAGAAGGAAATGAGTCTTGGCTCTGTGGACAGATGTCTCCTTAGCTGTGACTTTAAATCGGCTGAGGTACCTGGGATTTGCAAGAAGGAACTGGGGCAATGGCAAGCGCCCTAGCTTAGAGGCATATTATGAACGTATCCTGCAAAGAAAAGACATTTAACTGAGTATTAGGAAACGTCAACAACATACTGATTTCAGCAGTACTGCCAACTGCCTTCCGCGTCGCCAAAAAACGCGCCCCTACTATTCTAGGTTCAACTGTAATGGTGGGATTGCTAGCAGGTGCAGGATACTTTTTCTTTCTCTGCGCTAGAAAAAGATTATTCAGCGTGTTCCTATCTATAAAAGCAAAATATTTTTTCTAGGTAACTTTTATTAGTTTTGGTGCGCATTAATATAAACGGGCCAAATAAAATTTCTGCATCAGCAGCCCTGCACAAAAGAAAAATATCTATTCCAAAATGAAAGATACTACAAAAGCACAATGATGTATGTGCTGAGTGTGATACATTCTTCTCTACAGGCATTAAATTAGGAGGAAAGTCTCAGCCAAACTCTTACTTAAACCTTCAGATTATCAGAAATCTGATACTTTTATATTTTCAATTAAGAGAAAGTCACTGGTTTTGGTAAAATATATATTTGATCCACTTAAGAAAGCCTTAATGACTTGGTCAAAACTCAAAGAACAATACAAGCTTCAGGATTCTGACAGATACTATTATTTGGCATGTCAATGTGGTCTTTCTCTGCTACATAATAATAATAAAAACCTGGTTTTAGCTGAGCACAAGCTTGCAGACGATTTGGCAGAGTTTTTGGAATTCCCTGGTCTGATCTCTATTAGCTCTCTTTCTAAACAATTTTGGAATGTTTATAGTACAGATTCTCACCCGTTATTGAAACCATCCACTAAATGGTCTGAGTTTTTACATTGTCAAATAACTCCCTCAGACTTGGTAAAATCTATTAGGGATTACAATAAATTAATTTTAGCAGAAAATTGGAGGATACAACATTTTAAGCTTATCCATCTAGGCTATGTAAAATTATTTTCAAAAAATTCCTCTTATGGCCCTATTTCATACTGTCCTAAATGTGATGAGACTAATGTGTCACTTTTTCATTATTTATGGTCTTGCCCAAAGATTGATATATATTGGAGGGAAATTATTGGTTTTTTGAATTATCAATTGAAGATAAGGATTAAATTGTCTCCGTGCTTTGCTTTTTTGCATCTAGATAATGTAGTGTTTCCTTTAGTTCCCAACACAAATTTTATTTCCCCTGAATTATTGACATTTTTTTTTCTAGCAGCTTCCAAGAAAGCTTTATTTAATTCTTGGTTACTAAAAGAACCCCCCTCGTTAACAGATGAACCAGCTTAGTTGGCAAGAAGCCTTATTAACCAAAACCAAAGGAAATAATTCCATTGACTCTTTTAAACTGATTTGGTCTCCCTTTTTTGAAGCTTGTCATTCTAATATAGGTGATCAAATAGGACGGTTTCTGCATTTATAAGATGTGCTTTCAGACATTCCAGTCAATGAATGGACATTTTTCTTTATTTCTTTCAATATGTTTACATCCACTGGCTTAGTTCATTTTAGTTAGTTGTTGTCAGTCTCATTAAATGGTATTTCGTTTTTAATAATTTTATGCCATTGTATCGATTATAACTTGTCTTTCATCTGCATAAAATTTGCTGTCATACTGTTATTTGTTTAACATGAAAATCAAATAAAATATTTTCAAAATAAAATAGAAGGAAAGTCTGTTTGCACTTGGGGGTGCCAAATGTTAGGCACCCCCAAGTGATTGTATTGACTTACCTGAAACCCGGGTCTAGCGAGCACCACAGAGAGATCCTCTTCCAGCTTCTTCTGTCTTTGAATTTCCCCGGGCAAACTCATTCGCAGTAGAACGAAATAGCTGACTTTTTAGTTAAAGTTAGGCTTTTCGTCCTACTGCGCATGCGCAACCGCGAGAAGGAAGAGGAAGACGGAAGAAGATCTCTCCGTGGTGCTCATTGGTACAACCCCAGGCTGGTGCAGTTTTCTACCGATAGGAGCACCGGCCTGGGGTTTCAGGTAAAGTCAATACAATCACTTGGGGTGCCTAACCTTTGGCATCCCCAAGTGCAAACAGACTTTCTTTTTCCTTTAAAATGGAAATAAAAATCTAAAAAAAGAATATGGCTAGAAATGCTGTATCTTATATACTGAACATACTATACCAGCATAGAGGTTCAGCAGCCCTGGTTTCGGAGCTTCCATGTAGTGTCAATTTGGATAAATGACTCGGCCTTATGCTATAAATGTACTATTGCATATACTGTGGGTTCCTAAGCTCAGGTAACTGACGGTAGCCCAGAGCTTTACATTTTATGTGAATAGTTGCTTTTGTTATTCTGGTCACCATGTGGCTATGCTAGAGAAATTCTAGAGCAGGTTCTACTCTGTGGCATTGAAGAGGGGAGTTTCTCTTGGGAAGTTACATACATGAGAGTGTAGTGGGCTACTATCTCTTTGGCTGTCGTAAAGAAAATAAAGACGATGACCAAGTAGCCTGGGAATCCTTGTACAGGTATGTCAACTGTTATCCAGAATGCTGGGGACCTGGAGATTTCTGGATAAGGATCTTTCCATAATTTGGATCGTCATACCTTAAGTCTAAGGAAAATCACGCAAACATTAAGGGGCACATTTACTATGGGTCGAATATCGAGGGTTAATTAACCCTCGATATTCGACCATCGAAGTTAAATCCTTCGACTTCGAATATTGAAGTCAAAGGATTTACCGCAATTCGTTCTATGGAACGATCGAAGGAAAAATTTTTTGATCGAACGATAAAATCCTTCGAATCGAACGATTCGTAGGATTTGAATCCATCGATCGAACGATTTTTCTTCGATCAGAAGTTGCTAGGAAAGCCTATGGGGACCTTCCCCATAGGCTAACATTGGTGCTCGGTAGGTTTTAGGTGGCGAAGTAGGTGGTCAAAGTTTTTTTTAAAAGAGACAGTACTTTGATTATCGAATGGTCGAATAGTCGAACAATTTTTAGTTTGAATCGTTCGATTCAAAGTCGTAGTCGAAGGTTGAAGTAGCCAATTCGATGGTCGAAGTAGCCAATAAAATACTTCAAATTCGAAGTATTTTTCATTCTAATCCTTCACTCGAGCTAAGTAAATGTGCCCCTAAATAAACCCAATAAGCTGGTCCTACTTCCAATAAGGATTAATTATATCTTAGTTGGGATCAAGTACAAGGTACTGTTTTACTATTACAGAGAAAAGGGAAATCATTTTTAAAAATGTGGATTATTTGATTAAAATGGAGTCTATGGGAGACTGCCTTTCTGTAATTCGGATCTTTCTGGATAACGGGTTTTCGAATAACAGATCTCATACCTGTACTGTATTTGACGATATTATTATTGGGACTTGTGTGACATCTGACACTGGAGAACCTTTGCTAGTGACTGCGAATAAAGCTGCTACTGTATTCATCTGAAATATCCTCCAGTTTATTCTGCTCTTATTATTCAGCCACAAGTCTCCCAATCTCTATAAGGGTGGTGTGTTCTCTAAATTTTTGATTCAGCCATTTACTATAAAAGTTATTAGTACCCATGCTATACATTACAAGGATCTACTGGGGTCTTATTCAGAGGCATAGATTTTAACTTCTATGGTGGCAGCACTGGGCTAGTACAGATACAGCATTTCTAGCCTAATTCTTTGATGAGTTTTACTTTCCTTAGAAAATGAATGTCTAGCATTTAAGTAATGATATATCTGCAAAAAAATTATTTATAATGCTGCAAATTGCATAAAGGTATTTTTGTGGTTCCAGATAAAGTGGCAAGATTAGTTCAGACTGTCCTATTGGTGCAAAAGTGTAGTGTAATTTGAAAGGGTAAACACACACCTGGGCTATTCAATGACATAAAATGGTTTAATAGCACTGTATGTATCAGTGTGCATGGGTACCTTATTAAAAGTGCTATAAGAAAATAACAACCATCTTTTGCTTCTAACATACATGGCCAGGCTATGTGCATTGCATTTTGCAAGCTATATATATGTAAAAGCAAATAACACAGCACTTTCCAGATAGCAGTGAGTGCAAATACTGTAAAATGTCACATGGCTAAATGTTTTCAATTTTATCACTTTCACAAGTTTATATCAGCGTGCTGATTTTAATGGGGACGGTATAGGAATCAGAACTGCTTCTGGGAAAACAACTATTATTTTTTCAAGGAGAACTGAAATAGCTTATATGAGCTCATTCTACCAATTAACAGCTCGGTTACTAAGCAAACCCACTGTATAAAACTGTCTAAAATGCATAAACAGTAAAATGGACACCCGTAAAATGTAACACGTGCAAAGGAATTTCAGAACAGAACTAGTTCATTTCATAACTTGAATATCCTCTGCATCTTTTCTGCCCATGTTAATATTAAAGTAAGCAAATAAGCACGTGTGCCTGATTTGCAACATGTCTATATTATTATCATCATAATGAGAGGGACACAAATTAGGTCCTTTACAAAGCATATGGTAGTTTTTTGGAGTTGTTGACATTAACTACATTTCTTGTAACCCAGAAGGAAAAAATGTTTTGAGTCACATCCCATCATAGTTAAAGGGAATTTTGACATGACTATCACACATGTTAAATTCTCCCCAGCATATGCTAACATTTCCAGGCAGCACTTGTACATCTGGGCCATATTCAGGTTAATTCCCATGCATTTGGCACAGTCAGTAGTGCTTGTTGGTCTGTTGCTCTAACTTTTCTGAAAAATAAAATTCCACATGTGACACTAGCCTAATGCTGGATCCATTGTAGGAGATTATTTTCTTACTTATGGCATATTAGAGGTATGAAAATATATATACATTTTTAAATCCAAAAGATATTAGAGTCAGTTTTTATAAGGATATACTTAAGCACACAAACACCCACTTTAAGGCAGAGGTCTCCGGACTCTTTGGGGGTTATTTATCAAAATCTGAATTTTTCTGGTTCATTAGAGTTATGACATGATATATACATTTCAAATCCAAAAGATATTAGAGTCAGTTTTTACAAGGAGATACACACATACTTCCCCTGTTTTTCTGTCTGTGACATCATCCAGCCAGTTACAGTCTGGAGAGCCATCCAATTTGCTGGGAGCCCCAGTGCATCTCTGGGAGAGGAGAAGGACCCAGGGGAATGCCTTAAGCTCCCCATAGACGCAACGATTCTTCTTGCCGAATGACCGATTTTTGGGAAGCCCGACCAATCCTTCGAAATTATCATGCAGTTAGTGGTATTCGAACGATCGTACATCTTACGATTTTTCGGCCAACATCTGTCGGGAAATTGATCGGCCAGGTCAAAAAATCTTTGTCGGTCCCAGTGAAATCTATCTATGTTTGCAGGGCCAAGCAGGCAGCTCCCCTTTGTTTTCCTGGTAAATTGGTCTTTTTAGTTGATGGTAAATTCATACGATCGTTCTGAGAAGATTGTGGTCTCACGATCAGGATCTGATCTTTTAAAAATCTCAACATCTATGGCCAGCTTTACTTTGGAGCCAAATGCACAGGGTTGCAGATAAAGGGAGCCCCTGCTGCAGCAGCCAGCCAGCCAGAGAGAGGCGGAGAGAGACAGCAGGGAGAGTGCAGCATGTAATGTGACAGATGCAGTACTAAGTGGTTTGTGCTCAGCTGGACAGATCTGAGTTTCAAGGGTGCCCTGCACTCCGTTCAGGGTTGGATGCCGGTTGCAACCCTTGTGTGTCCCTGGCGTGAGGACAGGTGTTTCTCGTGAGTCTGCCACGTGGGAGCTACAGCCTATATAATAAATGAGAGGTATATTGGGGCAGGTAGCACTACCTAGGGAATAAAGAGCTCTGGGGAAAAGGGACATTTCAAGTGAACTGAACTGTGTTGTCTACCCAGAGTGGGAGAGACTGTGCTAGTTACTAGACAGGACCAAGTTTCCCCAATGCAGTAATATTACTGCATTGCACTGTTTAACCAATTCTTTCTTTTATTTTTATATAAAGTTTTTTATTGGTTTACTGCAAACTATGGGGCAAATTAACTAACGTGCAAATTTTCGCCAGTGACTGCTTCGACATACCTCGCACAACGTCGCCAGGCGCAAATTCTTTACCACTACGCTAATTCACGAAAATGCAAAGTTGCGTCTCAGCAGCCGAATGCTGGTGAATTTTCACTAGCGCTGCTTCTGCTGGGTGAACATTTCATGGCGAATTTTCACTAGCATTCATTTCTGCCTAGTGAAACTTTGGGTATCTTAAAGTCGTATGGACGTCTTTATTAGTAATTTGGTGCAAAGGCTTGAAGTGGCCACTTCAAACGCATGTCCAATGAGCCATAATAAAGACAGAAGAGATCCTCTATTGCCCTAGACACGAGCCCACCCAAATGTGGCATGCCCCTCAAATTAGTTTTAAAAAATTGTTCACACATAAATCTTTAATAGTTCGGAGATTTAAAAAAAGTCGCCAGCGTTTTTTACAACTTTAATGCATTTCCCGCATACAGGATATGATGTCACTGACATAAGATTAAGGAAGATGTAGCTTCATTTTATCAGTTTGCCTGGTCTGAGGTGGTGAAGTAAACTCGGGCGAAAGCGGTAACATTCAGTAAAATTCGCATTATAGTGAATTTGTGGATTAAGACTGTTCACCAGAGCAAAAAGTCACCTGGCGATAGAGTGCAAATGAACAACAGCAAAGGAATTATCCTCTACACCTGTTAGTAAATTGGCGATGTCCATGCGTATGGGATTTCTGACGCTAGTGACGGCCACTTCGCCCTTTAGTGAATCTGCCCCTGTGTGTTTTATTTTCCTAGTGGAATTCCCCTGAGGTGTGATCCTCACTGCTCACTAGGTGTAGTCAGTGTGCTGTAAACTCCAGTTCCCAGTATCTTTCATACACAAAGAGAGCTTAGGGTCACTGCAGCTAAGTCACATTACATGCTGCAATTCTATTACATACTAAAAGTTAACTTAAAGGTGAACCACCCCTTTAACATTTTTCTGTGGACTTAGATTTGCAAAGGAAAGACTTGCTATTATGAACAGAATGGACAGTGCAAAATAGACAAGGACAGCAGGAAGATACAGAAATGGGGTAGGCAAGTGAAAGAAGGAGTAGCTAATAATATAAGAAGACGGTCTGTGACATCAGCAAGGACATGGGGCATTGGGGGCCCACTGGGGCTGCAACCTCCAGGACCCTCCTCTCAAAGTCCATAACCCTCTCACACTTATAACAACCTGTTTGACTCCTTACTCCTCCTTAACGTTGAGGGGTTGGTTGGGCGGGGATGTGGCCTGGATCGGTGGGGCCCATGAGAGTCAGGCCCACCAGGTTTTCTCCCAGTGTCCAACCAACCCAGTTTGATTCTGAGTGAGGAGATAAAATACAGATACACAACCAGTCAAAATGGGTATAGCTAGTTAAGGGCAATTGCCGACAGAATGAAAATAGGCAGATTTTCTATATTACATATTAAATACTATATCATTTATTTTGCTGATTCTTTTTGTGATATAACAATGAGAACATCATACCTTTATACTTCATTTATGTGCACAATAAGGGATGGGGAAAGTATCCAACATACAAAGAAGGGACTGTGGGTAATAGACATGGAAGCAAGAATGGGGAATTACTATAGATAAATGAGGTTGAGGAGAAGTAATGAACTAGACAACTCTGGGAAATGTAAAGTAGTAATGGGGATTGTATTGACAATATGAAAATGAATTCATTTAATGAATAGAAGATGCTGCCATGTATTTCCACTGCATTTCAGCTTAGTGTCTGCATGAGAAGTAAAATACATCCCTTGCAACACACTTAAACTACCAGCAGATGCCAGCAGACTGCCACAGGAGTCTTTCTTTGGAATTCTAGGTGGCAACCATGCTTAACTCTACATGTATATCTTCTGCAAGTTTTGGGAAATTATAGAATCCCTTTGCAAACACACACTTACATGTTTTAGTATAGAGTTGACCACCGTCGGTGTGTGAACTTCATGGGAATTGAACAGCGGGCTGGCCGGTGGCATAGTTGATGTCCTGGCTCAATTCCAATCAAGGTTTCCTTCAACAGTCAAGTAGCACAGGGACAGGACATGTCTTTTTAATTAACCTCATAATGTTAATTATATCATTAACAAATGACAAAATAGGTGTCGCTATAGAGAGGCAATTTCATAGCTGGTCTGACTGCCATTGCTTGTGCAATTATTGGGCCTAGTGGGATTGGGCAGATTTCTGCATGCTGCCAGCTCTAGGCTGCTGTACAAAAAGGGTCTCCCCGTTAGCTGTTTGAGAATAAGGGGTTCCCTGTTCATCCTTTCTGTGAAAATGAGATCCACATGACTATAGAGCATTCTGTACTGTGTATCAGTTGTAATCTCGCATTCAAGAAGAGAACCATGTTTTCCATTTTTGGTAATAGCGTTTGACATTGGGTCCCTTTTGCATGAATAAAACTGGCCAAGAAAAAGATATTTATTTGTTCTAGTTTACCAGTGCTAGGCATAGAGGGGCAGATTTTCTAAAAACATTTTTTTTTTTTGGGTCAAAACTCACAAATTCGAATTTAAAACCACCAACTCGAATTTGAATGTGAGATTTAGCAGACCTCGACCCTGGAAAAAGTTTTAATTCGACTATTCTCAACCTAAAACCTGCCAAGTTCATGTAAAAGTCAATGGCAGAGGTCCCTTGAACTATTTGAAGATGTTAATAGTAGTTATGAGTCACATTTTGCTTTGAAAATGACTCCCCAAAAAAATGTTGGACATCAAAAAAATATCATGTGTCAAAAAACAATTGACACGAGTCAAATTTGACTTGCAAAAGTTGAGTTTTTTTTCGAAGGAAAACTCGTTTCGAATTGAGTTTTTGGGTCTGGACTATTCGATCAAATTTAGAATTAGAAATTAGAATTTTTTCATAAATAACACACCATTCGAATTGTGAATAAAATCTAATTTATTAGAGTTTAAAAATTACTCTAAAATTAGACCTTCTGCGCTAGCATCCTGGCCCTCTCTGTCACCCTCGTGGAACCCCCCTAGACCAAAAAGTGAGGGCACCGGAGGGGGGGGCGGCAGCAACACCAAGCTGCTTCAGGTGGAGGAGGGGCCAGGATTGCCCCTGAGTCTATTCTTTAACTACAGGTAGCAGGTTGGAATGTGGAAAAGGAAGCAGCAAGAAAAATAAGAAAAGCTAAGGACAGAGTGCCTATGGTTTAGCAGTCACAAAAACAAAAATCTTTAGCAGTAGATACTATTGATGCAGCCAGATCACAGCTCTGCCAGCCTGTGCCTGCTGAGAAACCCATATCTAACTTTGCTTCTGAAAGAACTGAAGACCTAGGGAAACAGTGCAGTGCTGGCAGTTATTGTTGCACATTGATTTGACCAGGAACAGAATATGCAACCAATCTCTATTAGCCTTAAAATACAAAAACAATTAGGAATATAGTAGTCCTTTAGATAGACTCTCTCCTGCCGCTCCTTTTCAGTCTCTCAACTGCATAAAGAAATGTAGTATATAAAAACAACAATGTTTTTGGAACCAGCCCCTATAGCAAACTAAGAGAGTAAAAAACAAACAAACAAAAACAGAGAATATGGTGTAGTATTTTTGTTTTTTTCTGAAACACCCGGTGTTTGGAGAGATGAAGCAAATTTCTATGTGGACTTCCCTCTATACCAAACTTTCTTCCAGTACCTTTGGTGGGAAAGCAGAGCGGCAGCATGGGGCTGAGTCTGGGCGAGGACTGGGCGGGGTCTGTGTGGGGAGATGGGAAGTGGGATGGGCCCCTCTGATGATTTTTTTGCAGAGGGGCCAGGAGCACTCTAGTTACACCACTGATACACAGTAGGGACGAATACTGACCCCCATTTTGCCGAACTACAAACTTATTCACAATGCCTAGCTAACATGGTCTAAAGTCTTTTAGGAAAGGGGTAGTGAGAGCTAAAAGAGCCTCCAACGAAAAAAAAACAAGACACAGTTGTGACCTCAAAGCACATGGATAATATCTTCAAATGCCAAAGCTAACAGAGAGTCAACTAGAGTTAGAAAGCAGCATCAAAGGGGCATACATTATTGTTGTGATTAGGCAGCCTAAATAAATAGTGTGTTAAAAATTATCCAAATCTGGAAACATGTTTAATCCGATAGGGCCCTGCCTGTTTTTTTCTCAACTCAGCCTATTTATAAAGAGCTGTTATTTCCTAAGGGAATTTGGAAAACTTCTTTTGGTCAAAATAATAATAAAAATGTAATCATCACTATATTACTACCTATCAGTATTCACTATCATTCAATACTGTATCAAAATGATTGAAGTCCTTATAGTAGACGAAACCTCCCCCCCCCTTTATGTGAAAAGACCCATCCACTTTGGTTTATTTCTGATCCTATTTCTTCCTTTCGGCCATTTACAGAAGATGGAGATTCCTGAAGATGCAGAAGAGCCCTTAAGGAGCCCTTAAGCAGTGGCGTAACTACCAGGGGTGCAAAGGGTGCGATGGCTCCTGGGCCCGCACCCTCTTGGGGCCCACCGTGGCCACGATAATGGATATCGTGGGTGGTTGGGCAGGGGGAGATTTTACAGTGCACGCGATTCATAGGGGGGAGGGCCCGACAGGGGGGCCCAGGTGCTCTTCATATACCAGGGCCTGCCGATGAGAAGTTACGCCACTGCCCTTAAGCTCCACTGCACTACTGCACAGTTACGTGTTTTTAGAATTAGGGGAACATTTTTCACTAACACACAGTGCAGGGAGGAATCAGGGAGGGGGAACTATGGAGGGCAGTGGAAGGGGCTTTTCACATTAGGGGGGTTTAGTTCTCCTTTAAGAAATGATGGTATTTCAAAAAGTTATGACAATGACAACTCCATCAACATCAGTGCAAATATTTTAATCTTGTATAAATAGAAATTGGCAAATATGATTAAGAGTGTTGTAGTGTTACTAATCTGCTACTTTCCATATAGGGTTGTAGAATTTCTATGTGTATGCTAGGAAATCTTTATACAATAAACAGGATTTTCTGTATAAGCCTATCTGTTGTGAGCCTTCTACACAATGAGGTGAGGCCTTTGATTGCAGTAGCTAAGAAAGAGCTTAGTACAAATTGACATGAACAAACTTTAGACAAATGAATGATTAATGAACATCTGATACAGTCAGCAGATACAATCTTGGCAACTGGGGACAGACAATGGAAATACTAGTGCGGAAATTCCTTGGCTTATTTTCCATGAAACTCATGAGATATGTAGTATTAAGGCTCAGGATACTATTTTCAATGGTTTAGAAAGCTTATTGCTGCACCCACAGAAGTAGGAGGCTTAAACCTTTCTTTGTAATGCTGTGCAATCCTTTATTTTTCATGAGTGCATTGGCTATAAATATTTGATATGTCGTACACTTGGGAGCACATTTACTAAGCTCGAGTGTTGGATTCGAAGTAAAAAAACGTAGAATTTCGAAGTTTTTTTTGGCTACTTTGACCATTGAATTGGCTACTTTGACCTTCGACTTCGAAATGAACGATTCAAACTAAAAATCGTTCGACTATTCGACCATTCGATAGTCAAAGTACTGTCTCTTTAAAAAAAACTTCGACTACCTACTTCGGCACTTTAAACCTACCAAGCTACAATGTTAACATATGGGGACCTTCCGCATAAGCTTTCTAAGCTTTTTTTGATCGAAGGGAAATCCTTCCTTTGATCGTTCGATCGAAGTATTTGCGGTAAATCCTTTGACTTCGATATTCGAAGTCGAAGGATTTTACTTCGATGGTCGAATATCTAGGGTTAATTAACCCTCGATATTCGACCCTTAGTAAATGTGCCCCTTAATTTCATGTTGCTTTAATTGTTGTTTAGGTTATTCTGAATTCTTTGCCCTCTCCTACTCATTTGACAATGGAGTCCCTCCTTTCCCCTTTTCTGCAGCTACTTCCATACTGTGTTCTTTCTTATATCGTTACTTATTTTAAAGTGAGGAAATTGCTGATTTGTGCCAGACAGTGTATTGATGTATACATGTGTGGGATCCGATATCTGGAAACCCATTATCCAGAAAGCTCCCAATTGCGGGAATGCCATTTCCCATAGATGACATTTTAATCAATTAATTAAAATTTTTACAAATTGTTTCCTTTTTCTCTGTAATAATAAAACAGTACCTTGTACCTGATCCCAACTAAGATATAATTAATCCTTATTGGAGGCAAAACAATCCAATTGGGTTTAATTGATGTTTAAATTATTTCTTAGTAGACTTAAAGGAACAGTAACACCAAAAATATAAGTGTTTTATAGGAATGAAAATATAATGTACTGTTGCCCTGCACTGGTAAAACTGGTGTTTTCTTCAGAAACACTATAAATATATAAACAAGCTGCTGTGTAGCCGTTGGGGCAGCCAATCAAGCACAGGATACACAGTAGATAACAGATAAATTCTGAAGAATCCCATTGTATACTACAGAGCTTATCTATTATCTGCTGTTTATCATGTGCCTTTTCTCCTTTTTCAGCTTTGAATGGCTGCCCCCATGGCTACACAGCAGCTTGTTTATATCAACTTTTGCAGAGTTTCTAAAGCAAAGACACCATTTTTACCACCACAGCACCACAGCACAACAGTACATTATATTTTCATTACTTTTCACATTTAGACTGCCAGTACACAAAGGGGCTACAACAGTCAATTACTGCACTTATTTGGCATCAGCCAAGAACATTTATTTTCTTGTGTTGCTCCCCTTTTTTTTTTTTTACAATTGAATGTGACTCATGGGTAGAAAAGGCTGGTGACCCATGATATAGAGAAATACATGTATTTTTTCGGTATAATAATTGACAAACATATCCAAAAATTGTATTGTTGCATATGGTTTAAAGGCAGGGCAATGTCAGACTCTATAAGGGCAGTAGAGGAATGGCAGGGTGATAGTTGAGGCAATTCCATTAAGAACCTGGACAGAGAAGAAACAAATTGCTTTAGTAGGTAGAAAGTGAGGTAGCCAGCAAATAGGCAGTTTTGAAATAGACCAAAGTCATATTTAACCTTGATTTTAACAAATATGAAGGGTGTTCTTAATGAGATATTCATCAAAAAGAGAAAGCCACAGCTGTGTCAGGAAACCCATGAAGTACGTGAGGCTGTGATGTCTGAAGCCAAAGTTAACATCTCGCCAGCTGCTGCCATTTCCTCAGGAATAATCTTTTAAACACGTTTCAGCCAGCATCTCCCAGATATATTGTTTCACAAAGCAAACAAGAAGTTTTAGGCAAATGTTTACAATGGGATAGAATCCGAGGGTCGAGTGGAATGGGTAATCTGTAACAAAAACACAGGGAGATAAAGGGACCCTAGAACTCAGTGTGACAGATAAAAACCACTGTACTTTTTCAATCCCTGTTCTATAGAATTTGCTAATTCATATCTGTTCTTTATAATACTGTAACCTTGGCTATTCTCACTGACTTTAAGGGTCAGGGCACGCACTCAGATTCGGGGAGATTAGTCGCCACTTCTTTGGGGCAACTAATCTCCTCGAACTGCACTCGGAGTGCTTCATTTTCCGAAGCTGTCTGAAGTTGTTTCACGAGGAAACTTCAGGCGTCTTCGGAAAACGAAACGGCGGCGGTAGGCAGTTTGGGGAGATTAATCACCCAGAAAAAGAGGAGATTTGTTGCTGGGCGACTAATCTCCCCGAATCTGATTGTGTGCCCTGAGCCTAAGGGGACCTGTCATAAACTGTGACTTGCAATTTAAGGGCAGGAACACAGGGTCAGATTCGGGGGGATTAGTCACCTGTCGACAAATCTCCTCTTCTTGGGGCGACTAATCTCCCCAAACTGCCTTCCCCGGTCTTCCCACTGTCTAGAATGAAAATTGCAGGATGGCACTCGGATCGCTTCATTTTCCGAAGTCGCTCAAGGTTGCCTCACAAGGAAACTTCGCAAAATTAAGTGCTCCAAGTGCCACCCCATCAGTGATTTTCCTTCTAGCTGGCAGGAAGGCAGGGGAAGGCAGTTCGGGGAGATTAGTTGCCCAGCAGAATAGGAGATTAGTTGCCGGCGACTAATCTCCCCCAATCTGCGCGTGTTTCTGCCGTAAAGGGCAATTCACCTTCAAGACTGTAATAACACATAAAACCGGACCTAAAACCCCCAGAAATGTGTTAAAACTTTCCATAACCTGCCAAATTTTGTAAAATGGGCATGGTAAATAGAGGGTGTGGCCATAAATGGGTGGGGTCAAAAAATTGCAGCAGCAAAAGTTTTTGTCATTCTTTCTATTTTCAAAATGTTGGGAGGTATGCAGTATATAAATGAATGAAATAAAAGCGCAAAGAGACAAAGGATCTTTTCTAAATGCAGTATTTAGTTGTAGTTCAACATATCCATGCATAAAAAGTTACACTCACGGGATAAAAAATGTCAATATCGCATATAAATTTCTTATCTGTCCGTATGTGTCCTTCTCAGTCCCACTCTGTGTGTGTCCAGTGCTCTGAATCAGTCCTGTGCTGGCAAATAATCTTTCTATAGTCAGGATCTCGAGCTCTCTTGTTTAACACTCATTTGCGGAGGGACTTCAGACAGGTAAACGGACTCCTCGCTCTTGTCCAACGCGTTTCACGGAATTCAATCCGCTTTCTCAAGGACTGCATGTCTTCTACATCACTTCCTTCCCCCTTATACTGGTCATCATTAACCCTTACCATTGTTAACCCTTCCCTAAAATATTTTTATACATTTTATTGAATATCATAAACCCATCATAAATTAAAACCAATTAAATTCACTATTACATTTTCTTAAAACCATTTTAAAACATGTTCAAAATCAATTCATAGCACTAAACAATTAACTCACACCATAAATGCTGCTACGTTTATATCCATATTTAAACCCTTCCAAAACCTATTCATATTCAATTTATAACACTAAACAATCAATTTAAACCATGAATGCTGCGAGATCTATATCCACATTTAAACCATTCAGCACCATTGTGTTTAATTTATAAATCCAGTGGGTTTCCCGTCTCCTCAGCCTATTAACCCTTTCTCCACCCCTCTCATTTTCATCAACAATTTCAATGTCCATTATTCTTAACCCCTCAGAACTTCCATTATGGCATTCTCTGCAGTGATTTGACAAGGAGTGGATTTTTAGCCCTTTTTTTATATTACTTAAATGTTCAGAGAACCTCGTTTTCAGTTTCCTAATCGTTCTCCCTACATATTGCAGACCACACACACACTGTATCAAATATATCACAAACATACTATCACAAATTCCTGTTTGGTTGAAATTTGTAATTTTCCTACCCCCTAAGTATCCACATGTAGTGCATGTTTTTTTGTCGCATTTATACATCCCACTAGGTTTCTCTCTGTTCCACAATCCTTTCTGTGATTTTAATTCTTTATTTGTTATATCACTGGGCGCAATCATATTTTTAATTGTTCTTATATACTATCTCCGGTCTCTCTCCCACTATTTCTCCTATTATGGGATCAGTTTTGAGTATGTGCCAATGTTTTTTTTAAAGATTTTCTCTATTTTTCTGTGATCTTTACTATACTTTTGGAGAAATCTCAGTTTCCCATCCCTATCTCCTTTTCGCTCCTTGTATTTCAACATACTTACCCTTGGAATTTGTTTTATTTTTTGTAATGCCAGATCTAATTCATCTCTAGGATGTCCTTTCTCTAATAATTTCTGTATTACAACCTCTGCTTCCTCCTCAAAATCAGTGTTATTTTTACAATTTCTCTGAACCCTTCTTAACTCACCGTATGGTATATTTCTCAACCACCTTCTCTTATGGTGTGATGTTGATGTCCACCTCTTTCCTATTATTTCTCACCATTATTTCATTGGTCCTAGATATATAAAATTTCACATCTAAATAATTAATAGTTTTCTTATCATAGTTCGCAGTGAAACTTAAATTCCAATCATTTTGATTAATTGCCCCTATAAATTAATTTATTCCTTCCACGGGGCCCTGCCAGATGAATATCAAATCATCGATATACCTTTTATACATTTTGATGTTCTGTATAAACCAATTAGATTTGTATAATACCTGTTCCTCCCATTGGCCCATAAATAAATTTGCGAAGGATGGAGCAAATGGTGAACCCATCGCAGTCCCGACCCTTTGGGTATAAAATTGTGCCCCCACTTTAAAATAATTGTGACTTAATATAAATTCTATAGCCTCCGTGATGAAATCTATCTGCCCTTCTGGTAATAAACCTTCTTTTTCCAAAAAGTACTTAGTTGCTTTTACTCCCTTCATTTGTCCTATATTACTATATAATGCTGTCACATCACATGTTACCCACCACCAACCATCCTGCCATTGTGTCCCTTCTATAATCTGTAAAATGTGCATTGTGTCTTTCAAATGGGATGGAAGCTCTTTCACAAGCGGTTGAAGAAAAATATCCACACATTTAGAGAGGGGACTAGTTAAGGAGTCAATTCCCGATATTATCGGTCTCCCTGGGGGATTCCATATATTCTTATGGATTTTAGGTACGTGTTACAGGATTGGGATCCTAGGGCTCCTACACACAGAGTGGGACTGAGAAGGACACATACGGACAGATACGAATTTTATATGTGATATTGACATTTTTTATCCTGTGAGTGTAACTTTTTATGCAGGTATATATTGAACTACAACTAAATACTGCACTTAGAAAAGATCCTTTGTCTCTTTGCGCTTTTATTTCTTTTACTACAGATTTCTATATACTTGGAGCTGGAGTACTCCAACACTAAAAGCTGCAGAGCGGGGAAACTAACATTATTGAAACAAACAGTGATTCCCAGTAACCTCAGTTCCAGGAGCGCCACAGGTGGTAAATTGATATAAATGAATGAGCCTCATTGTAGGAAATGTGCCATTGTTTCTTGGAACTAATCTTTGAAAAGAGAAAAAATTAAAACAAAATAAATGCATATTGCAGGAGTACTATATATTGTAAGCCTATCCAAATGCATTCATATAAAAACTAGTAGGTAAAAGCCTTCACAATCCAATCCCTTGCGTTTCAGAATATTCTCAGTTTGCTAATGCAGCAGTATCTATTCTGAAAGGCTTAAGATTGCTGAGTCCTTTTTATTACTTGCCAGTTTTCTGTGATCAGAACCAGACAAAGCTGTAGAGAAGCATGCCAGAGTGCACTCGCAGGAACGAGCCAAGTATGATAAAACAAGATATTGTAAACACGCCAGCATGTCCTAACTATTCCTTACTAGAACATCGGTTTCCCAAGCAATGGTACAATTGTAATTGGGAACGGGCGGCAGAAATGAAATTAAAGGGATACTTTCACAAAACACGTTTCAGTTAATAGTGCTGCTCCAGCAGAATTCTGCACTGAAATCCATTTTTCAAAAGTGCAAACATATTTTTTTATATTCAATTTTGAAATCTGACATGGGGCTAGACATATTGTCAGTTTCCCAGCTGCCCCCAGTAAGAAAAATATGACCAAGAGTGAACAATTAAGAACACGTGGGATTTACCTTTATGTGTGTATGGTGGCTTAGCAATTTTATAAATTTAAAATTTAAAACCAATGTCTTTCTTAATGTATGCACTTGCAAAGAATAAATTACTAGTAAAACATAGGGCCAGGGAATGTGCATTGATCAGTCCTATTTTGAGCTTCTCCAGTGCCTTGCATTGTTTCATCATGACTTGCAATGTGGACTTGTACAGAGAAGAGAGAACTGGCTACTCTGCTCAGACCTCTAGCCTGCCGGGTAAGTTTGGGTCATAGGAACTGTAACCCCATCTAGGCCAGGCTAGACCTTATCTGGCTAGGAAACAGGCAGAGCATTGGTTACTTTCTCCACAGGATGGGCCTTTGCTACTTTAAAGGTTGAAGGAATGCTGTTGTGAAACTACACCTCACTTTGCTGTGTGACTAAACAAAAGAATTGGACGCCAGAAGGTTCTTGAACAAAACAAACAGCAACATGCTTTATTCTCTTAAAGCACACATCAGGGTTTGGATACTAACAATCCTCCGAGATTTATCACATACATGTCAGGCAACATCACAGCATTTCAGAGCCAGCACCTTGTGATATCCCCGTGGAAATAGCTTACCACATAGATAGATGCACCCTCAAAATCTCTGTACCATGACTTGGATTCCCACATGTTGGATCAGGGAAATAACTCAACCTAAATTCCTATTCAGCTATTCAGCTGAGTGATCCCTACACTACAGACCACTACACTACAGTCTTGTCTGAGGGGAGAGCTACCCCTTTGCTATCCCTCCTAGTTGGAGCACAGGCTGCACTTGCTCTCTAGCTGTATCTGCCTCACTTTCCTAGAAAGTGCTATAATAGAGAACTACCCTGTCCTGACTACACCTCATTCATGGTGTCCCTGTATCCCTGACTTCACCAAGGCCTAAGCTCCAGGCTCCCCTTACCAACCACTCCCTCCTGGAATGGCAGCAGAGGAAAGAGGAAGCCCCACCCTCTGCCCAGCACTATACTGAAGTTTTTCAGGAAGTGGTCATCAGCCTGTGGGCCAATGATACACTGTACACATTATGATAATAAGCAAATGTAGATACATGGGCTTTTGCGCAGCAAACAGAGTACAAGGAAGTGTAGGCATTTAAAGCCATAGGGGAGCATTAACCCTATGGGTTCCTACAGAACAAAGTAATTCTTGGTTCCTATGACCTGGGGTATATCTCAAACCAGTTGCTACTCTGACCCAAGAAAGTTAGCTAGTGATGTTTGTGAAACAGCCCAATCAATATCGGCCTGATTTTTAGCAAGATAACGTTTCATACATGGACAGATAAACTGCAGACCCAGACTGAAGGGGTCAAATTGGCAGCTAAAGTCTGTCAATCAATGGCCATCTTGAACTGTTTAAAGAAATGAGCACACTTACTTTGCAATCAAGGCATACATTCTTTAGCACCACACAGTTCTTTACACAATGGAAAAGACTGATATTTTTTATAGACTGTAGAACTGTGGTTGTCAAACCTTTTTTTATTGTAAGCCTTAAATCTCAGCCTTTGGCCAGGGTCCTCTTAAAGGTCCAGTCTTTGGCCGGGGTTTTCTTAAAGGTTCAGTCTTTGGTCAGGGTTCTCTTAAAGGTCCAATCTTCGGCCAGTGCCTTCTTAAAGGTCCACTTTTTGACCAGGGCCCTCTTAAAAGTCCAATCTTTGACCAGGGTCCTCTTAAAGTTCCAATCATTGTCCAGGGCCCTCTTAAAGGTCCAATGTTTAGCCAGGGCCCTCTTAAAAGTCCAATCTTTGGCCAGGGCCCATAAAAGGTCCAATTTTTGACCAGGGCCCTCTTAAAGGTCCAATCTTTGGTCAGTGCCTTTTAAAGGCCCAGTCTTTGTCTAGGGCCCTCTTAAAGGTCCAATCATTGGCCAGGGCCCTTTTAAAGGTGCAATCTTTGGCCAGGGCCCTTTTAAAGGTGCAATCTTTGGCCAGGGCCCTCTTAAACATACAATTTTTGGTCACGGCCCTCTTAAAGGTCCAATCTTTGGCCAGGGCCCTCCATAGCTTTACAAACGAGTACAGTTATAGCACAATATCAGTGCATCAGCCATTCAGTCATAGTTTCAATATCTAGAACAACAAATACATATTTACCCCAAAGCTCACCCTAACAGTGCTACGCAATATGTTGGCGCTATATAAATACATGTTAATAATAACTGATCTTTCAATCAGCTCCAACTCAGTAATATAGAGCAGCTAGATCAAATAACTCAACTGTAACAAAATGTAACATGGCACTTAACCTGAGGATTGTATCTGGCTTTTCCATACCACAACCCAAAGATTTTACCAGTGAGTGGTTTCTTTGCCCTAACAATAGAAATAAGTAGAACTAAGGACAAAGAAGGTGGTGGAGATTATTTATTTAAAAATAGTATTTTGATACTGTAGCACTGTGTGTAAGAACAAACGTCCTTAAATGCTCTATGCTGAGTCAGAATCTACAGCACAATGTGTTCATGAACATAATCCCATATACTGAACTAATCAATTGTAATATGTCAAGGCCATGCTGGGTAGACAGGAGTATCATGGCAGCTTCCTGGTCTGCTAGAGCCACTTAGCACTTGTCATGTGAAGGATGATAAAATAAAATGTTCTTCTTCATTACATTGTGTTCTCAAATGACCTGATGCTGCCTGATCTGTTCTGCCCTCTCAGTTTAAACCACATCTTCATGGCCTCCTTTCAATAGAAAAGCATTTTGAGGTAACTGCTGTGGTTGAAAGAATGAAAAAAATAATACTCCTTGTTTAAAATGTGCCAGTTAAAATGAAATCTTAAACATTTTACTTTTTTTGTGATAATGTAGAAATGAGAAGGAGAACTTACAAGAGAACAGCTATATGAACCTTTGTGAAAAGCACGTAGGGTTATTTTCTGAAGCGTGCAATTTGTCAGGCTGCATCTATAATAATTCAGAACATTTTGCTCAACTCTGAGTATATAGAATGACATAGATGTAGTAAAGTGAGACTCCCAGAACTGCAATTCCTTCTGTGTATTTCCACAGATTCCTCTATCTATCTATCTATCTATCTATCTATCTATCTATCTATCTATCTATCCATCCTCCTGTCTATCATCTATCTATCTATCTATCTATCTATCTATCTATCTATCTATCTATCTATCTATCTATCTATCTATCTATCCATCCTCCTGTCTATCATCTATCTATCTATCTGTCTGTCTATATATATACTGTGTATACACACAAACACAGTGTGCGTGTGTTAGAAATATACGATGGATTATGGATGTTTTTTCCGTGTGCACCAAATGGTACTGTTTGACTACCACACGTACCGGCTGGGCGCAAACCAGCTGGGCGCAAGTGACACTGGCGTTACATTCTATTGGAAATTTCAGTTCCTGCCTGTTTTTTGACTTCTATTCCTGCCGTCTGCCTTGACCCTTTTGCCTGTTTGTAACTACGTTTTTGCCTAATCCTTGGTGGTACCTCTTTACGAACTTGTTACTACCAGGCGCATCAATGCCTTGTTTGTTCCGCAGCAGAAAGCCTGGGGCCCCAAAAGGTCGTTGATGAACACCGGAATCCACAGAGGTTTCCCTTGTGCATCTGAGTGTACCCGCTGCCTTCAAGGTTCCTGATTGACGAGTATGTTACAGATATATATATATATATAATGAATAAAGTACCCCCTCTTGCAAAATATAAGGATATTATGAGTTACCAAGGAGTTTCAGACCGTATGAGTGTTTTTATACAGGTCATGGAACTCCGAGGTAACTTCTAATATCCTCATATTTTACAACTGGTGGTACTTTATTTATTATAATACACAAATTTCAGTGAGTCATGTGACAGAAATGACATCAGAACTCACTGTTTATAAGGATATAATTTACAGGATATTCATGGCTTTTGTGTATTATATATATATATATATATATATACAAAAACCCAGCCATTAAGAGGCAGAGAATCATAAGGTATACCCTTTAGTGTTTTTGATTGTGGCTAATAACTTGTAAACATGAGGTAGATATAATATCTACTGTGAGAATATCTTATATAATACACAAGAGCCATATATAAGATGTAAATTATACCCTTAATGAAATATACATATAATGCCTCTAGTGAGAGATGGAAGGATGGAACACATTCCCAATAGGTAGTGTTTCCTTAAGTTCAAATCCTATGAATGATTTACTAATAAAGGTGCTGAAGTAAATTTAGAAAAAAGTGTCATTATTTATGCATTCCTTAAAAACAAAATTGAAAGTAGGGATCTTATTGGTTATTGTAGGTAACTGAACTCAAGTAGATTTTCACATGTATTAGTAAGTCAGCACCAATCAGTCATCTTATAATAGACCAACTTGTCATGTGATCATGTGGTTGAACATTGTAGACTCTTCTTCCCATGAAGGATAACACTGGGTGCAGAATAAGGTAAATGTAACACAAACTTCGAATAGAGTATACATTCTCAGGGCTTACTGAGAGTACTGAGTCAGTAGCTTGTAGTAATAAAAAAGTTTTACTTTTAAGCCCTGAGAGTGTGAACTCTATTCGAAGTTTATATTCATATATATATATATATATATATATATATATATATATATATATATATATATATCATTTTTTTTAATAACAATTATTTTTTATTTTTGAAAAAATATTGTGCAAAACTAATCTTTGTCCACCAGGTGGAATATAACACACAGTTTTCTGCCTATTCTCAAAGACCTCAGGCCAGTAGATACAGTAGGTGATTTTCTGTTACCTTAAAATGTGCACATTTATGCTTTTTATTTTTAGCTGCCCTGACTTGTAGCAGCAGTTACAAAGGGTAAGTATGGAATCCTTGAAATTCACAAATGATGAGGGACTGAGGGAAGCTCAGGAGGTGAAATGAAATAAATGATGAAAATAACCTGCACTAGCTTACTGTTTCTCCTTACAGTACCTTGTTTAAGTAAGTAAAGAGATAGGGGCATTTACTCAAGGTAACACCTAGGCTGAGGGGGAGCAGGGAGGGAGGTCTATTTTGGGTAGGGGTGTAGGGGATTTTAATAAAAATGGTTTGGTTCTCCTTTAATACACCCGGGCCAATGGATATACCTCCTTCACACAGGGCATCAAACCCCCCCCCACACACACACACAGGCTTAGGCAGAGAATAATAAAGTTTCATGGAGGCATAGCCTCCTCCAATAGAACCCAACTACCATATATAAATACATATATATGTATACAGTTATAGTGTCTCCCATGAAGGCCACCTGTTGGTAGCCTTTCCAACCACTAATGTCATTAGTAGATTATATTTTACTTACCATATTCGGGTATTAAATAGGAGATTGAGGGTTTCTACTCGAGACTGCAGCTTATTGGCCTGTGTGTGGGGCCATTCGACGGGCTTCCCCGAAATTCAGGCAGACTTTGATCGTGCAGGTTAAAATCTGCATAATTATGTGGTCCCGCGATCCGACCGTCAGTATTGGATCCATTGTGATTCGATTGTTGGGTCCTAGGGCCCACGATCGGATCAGCCCGATATCACCCACTTCAATTTGGGAATATCAGGGAGAGATTCGCTCGTTTGGCTACATCTCGACGTCTATGGCCACGTTTAGAATGGTGAACTTATATTGAGCATTTAATTAAGCATAATAATAACATATACAATTGCCTTCTATGTGTCAGGGCCTAGCAGCACTAACAGATTGGAGTTGAGACCAAGGTGGAAGCTGTATACAGAAGAGTCCAATTTTCAGTATCCGAAGGAGTAAAAAGAGTTTGTAGTTGTATCAATGCAAAAAGGTCAGGGCAGGCAGCAAAAAGGGTAGTGAGGAACAACGGTGGAGGTCAGGAACTGACGAACCCAGCAGGCAAGTAATTTAGGAGCACACCTATAGTTTATATTCAGGAATTGAACCCAAGTTACTGGTGTTGTTTTAACTTGGAATTTTGCCCCAAGAGCAATGATGTCACACTCTGGAGCATTGCTATGTGGTGTGCCACGCCACTGTATTGAGGCTGCCATGGGCGCCGCCATCTTTAATGGGATGGATCGCTCCTGACACTGTGCAATGAGGCTCTGAGTACAGACTCTGTAATTACAAGGCTATACAATAAAATTTGGGGTCTTGAACCGTTACTGTATTTAGGTAAAACCAAAGAAAAATATAACTTTTGATTGCATTTTCTCAAAGCAAACTATAAATATACATTTTTTATATAGATCATCGTGTAACAATGGGCTATGTCCTAGAGTGCCTGGCCCACTGCGTTGCATGTTTTCCTGCTTCCCTCAGTCATACAAATATTATAGGGCATATTTTCTCTTTCCTTTTTTTTGTACCTGCAGAATATAAAGATTCTCTTTTTATGCATTAATTACTAACCATTAGACATGCGGATCAGACATCTAAGCCGAGTGCTGTAAACAGCATTTGTAATTTGTTAATAATTGAAAATCATCCAGTGTTTTATAGCATATTAAACGTTTTTCTGGCATTTGAAGATATAGAAAGCTGAATGTGAGTCAACTAAACGATTAAATAATAGCGCTGGCACAGAGTCGCTAGGTCAGTGTGTTCTGATAGCTGTTCCCTTCCATATCTGAGCAGAGAGGAGTTGTTGCAGAGCAGTGTGAAATCATCTGTTTGGTTCTGTGAGAGTAGATTCAACGCCCAAAAAGTCATACATTTATATATTCATGTTGGGAAATGATCTCAAAATGAGTCCGAGCCATAAACTGTGTAGTAAACAACATATTCTAAATAAATAATGTGGATAAAAAAAATAGAAATAGCTGCCCCTTATATATATTCATAGGAAACCTTTGGTTGGATATGAATATGTCCATTGTGTGATGTTTCAGCCTGGAATCCCAATCATTGTGCGCTAGCATTTAAAGTGGGCATTTGATGAGGTGTTGCTGAATGATTACGCGTGCCATTGTTGATATTTCAAGAGGAAAAAGAGAATGTCCTGAACGTGTAGCCCCAAAGCAGCCCTTTAAGTTAGCGGAAGTAGAAAGAAAACGTCAGCTATCTCATGTTGACCATAAATGTAACCCATTGTGCCTGCCATGATATAAATAGTGTTTCCAAGCTTGATTTCCAACATATTGGAAACTACAGTACTTCAGCTCTGTGACAGACACTCTGGACAGAATGAGCCGTAATAGGAGTTCACCATTGGCAGTGCTAGTGAGGTCTTGGCATTTACAGTTGTTCTCTGACTTTACTCATCATGTTCATGTAAAACGCGTCAGCTAGTAACACCGTCTTTGTGCTGTAACTTCCAGTGTTTTATGGACTTTCTGCCTACTGTTAAATCTGCATGAAGCACATGTTTGGCTGAAGTTACGAGCATGCGGGTGCACCCAAGAATGAACAAAGTGGTTCTCATTGTGCCTCTTAGCACTCTAGCACACATTGTGGGAGGAAAAGATTGTTAACACACAAAAACATGCAGCAGCTAGTGGAAGGCAGGCTATTGTTAAAGGACAAGGATCCCCAAAAATGGATAAAGGTGGCCATACATGATAAGATCCTCTCATAGAACTGATGCTCTAAATTCTGTTTATGTTTGTAAGTCCTTTTGCACTAAATAATATAATGATGGACAGTTGCAGAAATAACTTGGTGATGATGACATTGATGGAAACAACACAACAGTTTGCAAGGGTGGAATGTTACAGACAATTGGGCAAAGTTAGTATGGGGGGGTTCTCTTGTCATTAAATAGAAAGACCACTATCACTGTTTTAACTAACTGCCTTGCTTTCAAGGGATGGGGTGATAACAAAAAAGTGAATTTTTAAATGATCAAATTAAAGAAAAGACAAAAAACATTTTCAATTTCATAAAAGTGCTATTTATCTACCCAGTAGTCCAATTACATCCATGTTCAACTGTAAGTTTAAACAAATAACCCTCTGCTTATTTTTGCAAATTAGGCTGCTCTGAACAGTGACCCAATGATCTCATCAAACTAGTGATATATGACCAATGCAGTCCTTGCCCACCTACCCCCGTTGATATCCTAATGAATCCAATCAGATATCAGCTGGGAAAGTACTTTTTTTTTTACTCTAAACGCAGACCAATGAGCTTCCAGTCTGTTAAATAAAGGACAAATTGTCATCCAATACATGAGCGGGGCTACTTATGTTTCATGAAATGTAATGAGAAATGGTATATTGGGAGGAAAAATAAATGTGTACATGTGGCATATTTATCCAAAGTAATGTCTACCTGTTTAAGAACAGCTATTCATGGCATATGCAGAACCTTAAAGAGAAATAGGGTGATTACAATGTGAGTACAAAGGGATTCTGTCACTGGAAAATGTTTACCCCCCAAAAGCACATCAGTTAATAATGCTGTAACAGCAGAATTCTGAACTGAAACGTTTCGGCCCACATTAGGGCCTTTATCATTTAAGGTCCTAATATGGGCCGAAACGTTGGATGCACTAGTTTGAGATATAAAATACTGATGGTTCACCAACCTTGAAGTGTGGGTCCTTTTGAACTATACATAATGCTTTGACCCTGCACTCTCATTAATGGAAGGCTGGTTCGGAGTGCAAGCGTTTAATCCTTGTTTTATATATATATATATATATTTATAGTGAATGAAGAGAGCTTTGATATACTGTAGGTTGTGATGTATGTGAAAATGTAAAGCTTTGATCATTAAAGGGACTGGGATAAGGATACAGTGTTTCTGAAGTTAGAGGTGGGTGTATAAGGCTGGAGGCAGTGCTCATGATAGAGGTTGGAGTGAGGTCAGTTTGCACAGGGAAGGCAACAGAATAATTTACATAGATGTTAATAAAATCATGAATTAGTATTTAAACTATAAGATGAAGGCAGCAAGGCTTGGTGTGCGTCTGGATGTGGAGAGCGTATCAAATTTTTAGAAGGAAGGACTCAGAAACGGGTGTAAATATTTGCAGATACATCCATCAAGTGTACAGACACATCGCTAAATATCAGAATAGGGTCTTTATATGCTAGACCCAGCTTTATTTCAGCAGCCCAGCTTCATGCTGAGCCAGGAGCATCTAGACTAATCATTAAGCATCTGTTTGCCAAAAATGACTGTAACATGTACTGTACTTAGAAAAATGAAAAGCATTCAGAAAACTAAAGGCTAATATGCAGCAAAAAATACATAAAAAACGGATCAACCATTCTTAATATATACTGGCACCAAAAGTGAATAACTGAAATTTCAGGCAGATTAGATAATCAGCCAGTAAACTATGAAAGCAAGAAGAAAATGGTTCCGCACTCCGGTATATTTAAAACCCCAAGATTTTATTCGTCCATAAGTAAAACAGGCATGTTACAGAGCGTAGCTTGACGCCCTTAATCATAAGCAAGTAAACAACGAAAGAATGGCAAATAAAATGGAAAGTCAGAGAATAGTCTGTGGAGGTGGATGTGCTAAAATGCACAGAGCAGGGTAAGATAATAAAAAAGATTAATTAAAGGTTACATTAGGTAAACAGGGCTCTGCCCACAAGAGCTTTCAATCTACAGGGGTGGGGATAAGTGAGGCACAAAGTACCATACCAGGGACCCTGCAGGGTAGGGGAGTGTTTGATTCTGTGTAGTAATGTACAGCGCTATGCAATAGGTTGGTGCTCTAAAAATACTGTACATGTTAATTATAATAATAATGATAATATTATATTGCACAGGTAGGGAGCTTCTCTGCTGAAGTCCTGCAGTAGTGTATGTGACGTGGGTACTAGAAGAAGGAGGACTAAGGTCATTAGAGAAGTATAGTGGTCAATTTGAAAGGTGTCTGGAGATGAGACTTGAAATGTGAGGTGGGCATTGTTGCTGAGAGCTTTGTAAGTTGGGATCCAGAATTTAAAGTGGAACCATCGTGCAAATGAAAATTTATTATAAGCTTTCTCATACTGAAGTAAGAAACTTTCTAAATACAATCAATTAATAATTCTGCATTGTTTCTGAAATAATCAGGTTTATATTCACTATTCCTCTCTCTCTATCTGTTTCTCTTCATTCTGTCTTCATTCTGGAATTGGGTGTCAGATGAATGATCCAATATATCTTATAGGGGGGGTGGTGGCTTTCCTTCCCAGCAGATGTATCAGAGCTCACTCAAATACAGTACAAACAAAATCTAACAAAATAGCTTTTGCACAAATTCTGCATGTAGAGAGACAGGATTTCTGGTGATATTAATAGAGTGAGCTCTAATACATCTTCTAGGCAAGTATGCTGAAGCATAATTTATACACTTTCTATGCCATTTTTGGTGAATTTCGATTTTAACAACATAATAAATAGGCCCCTTAGACAACAAGAGGATATCCAAAAGGATATAGTAGAGAGGCAGTTGAATACTTGAGATATGACAGAGAAGGTTAATCAGGACATGAGAGAGATTAGAGAATAATCATTATGAAGTTGGCACAGACACTAAGCTAGACTGTAACTTGTCCTGTCTACATTTCCTACATTTACATATATGTACTGGCTTTTAGAGGATGGGTAGATCCTGTAGAACTGTTAGAGTGCTTGTTCCATGGACTCTTTCCTCTGAGGTGGGCCTCCACTTAATATTGAAGAAAGAGTTAACCACAATGTATCTCACACAGAACTTGATCTCTTCCATAACTTGGAAACCAGTGGTTCGTTAAAACAAATGAACCTCTTTATTGGGCGAATGTTGTACAATCTCTCTTGCTGGTGCTGACTTTGATGGTGCAATATAATAAATCAGTAAATGCTTCAAGTACTCTCACATATCAATTGTTAACACACAATTTTAGATTTAGAGGTAGTTGTCACTGCCTTGGTGAAACAATCCCGGCACTAGGTGAAGCATACAGTGGTCTCATGCTCCAAGGATCTCTCTATCCCTGACGCTAACCTATACTGGCAGCTTTGCCCAGTGTCGGACTGGGACACCAGGGGCCCTCCCAAAAACCTTAGACCAGGGGCCCACCATAAAACCTTAGACCAGGGGCCACTCTCCTACTATTATTCTTCATCTCCTCAATCAACCTCTATTCTCCTAGTCTGTTTTCTCTACATACTATAATCAAGTATTCCATCTATTTGGCATCTTTGTTTTCATAGAAATAGGGAATGGCCATGAAATAGGCCAAAAGTTTAGCAGCATGAGGGCCCACTGACACCTTGGCCCACCCGGAGTTTTCCTGGTATCCCAGTGGGCCAGTCCGACACTGGCTTTGCCACTGCAGGGTGCTAACCCTTACTATTCACACAAACAGAAAGATGGGAGCATCGTCCATCAAAGGGAGAAAAATCTAATGGTGAGCAGGGCCAAATGTACAGTATTGTGCATGAATCAAAACGAGAAAGAAAAGAATGGCCTATAAAAGTTGCACCAACCCATCATATTGCCCAAAAAGTCCTATCAAGGTAGTTTAAAACATAACTTTTAATATCTACATTAAAATTGTTTGCCCAGAAAAAAGAAAAATATTAAAATTAGGGAGCAAAGCATTATAGTATAAATTACTATGAGTATATGCGTTGGAAAGAAGGCTCAAGTTATAGTACTGTTACTACTGATTCAAAGTGTATCAAAACACTCAAATAACCTTGCTGGGCTAATACGGATGTCTTTAACGGTTCCACCACTGATCCCCATTACTGGGGCTCCCAGCATACACATCTTCAAGGAAGTAGAAAGCCACAGAGCACACATTGGCTTCCCTTTTAATAAACTAGGGGGAATTCTGACACCCCATGGCTAAGTACTAAAATGCCAAGGGACATACGCCCAACTGTTATATAGACCCAAATCTAGCCAGCCAAAACCCTCCTGTGGAAATTAAAAGTTGGCCAAACCATAACCCTTCTACAAATAAATAGAGCTTCATGAATTAAAATGTCAGTGAAAGAGACAAACATAAGATAAAGATATATGCAAAGCACAGCAGTATATGGCTTCTAGCAACACCCTCGGCTAGTTGGGCACATCATTACTGAACTGTATTCCCATCTCTGTGCCGTAATTGTATCTATCTGCCATTACTTGCTGATTATAATGATATCATTTAGTTTGTACAGGAATAGAGAAATGAAAAGCACATGGGTATTTTATAAGAGGCACTGCTTTATGATTAAACCAAATTGCAGCATGATGTAGCTGTTTGCTAAGGCCTTTCAGGAAATTTCCAGACGGGGTCTTTTGTAAAATGTACAATGTAGTTTTTGTGAGAGTGATTTTTCCAGCACTGACAAAGGAATTATTCCAGGACGGATCAGAGTCTGATTTTTATGACCTTTTTGGTTTTAATTAGCCTCCAAATGTGTCTGACAACGCACACAGGCTTTGTACATGTTTACTTCAATATTGTGGCTTTATGCTGACTATTAGAGTTACCAGCTTTATTTTTTTCCCCTTAAATACCTGTGCTTGTGCAGCCATCATAAGCCATACAGTTTGTTCTAAGGCAAAATATTTGTTTAACCTGATCTACCTTCTGTCTCTGCCACTCCATCCTTTTATTCTCTAAAGGCTCTTACTGACGAGCGTTTTTACCTGCGCTCCCCTGCGTTCCGTTTTTCTGCGTTCAGCCGCAGGCGAGCGCAGGAATAGACGCATTACATTTTTTCCAATGGGGCTGTACTCACACAGGAGGAGCATGTACGCACCGAACGCAGGAAAAATGCAGCATGTTGCGTCTCAACCTGCGTTCGGCGCTTACACGCGCCTGTGTGAGTACAGCCCCATTGGAAAAAATGTAATGCGTCTATTCCTGCGCTCCCCTGCGGCTGAACGCAGAAAAACGGAAAGCAGGTGAGCGCAGGTAAAAACGATTGTCAGTAAGAGCCCTAATGCAGATCACTTCTCTTATGCCACTAACCCTCTTTCTACCCTCAGGGTCAAGTCTGGTATAAATGATAATAACCTCCAAAGGTAACAGACACATGCCTTCACTGCTGCTTCTTTATTTGAGGAATTTTATGTTTCCAGCGTCACTCTGTAATTCTCTCTTTTGAAAATAATCCATGCTAATGTTTTTCATTATAGTAACAGTAGGAACCAAGTGTTTCCTTTTTTGAGTGTAATTGGATACAACGTGTACTTGCTATTTCAGCAAAGTAGTTTGTTTCTATTATCTATCTTGTTATAAATATAACACTGCTACTAAGGGGCCGATTTACAAAGGGTCGAATATCGAGGGTTAATTAACCCTCGATATTCGACTGGGAATTAAAATCCTTCGACTTCGGATATCGAATTCGAAGGATTTTAGCGCAAATAGTGCGATCGAACGATCGAAGGATTATAATCCAACGATCGAAGGAATATCCTTCGATCAAAAAAAGTTAGCCAAGCCTATGGGGACCTTCCCCATAGGCTAACATTGAGTTCGGTAGCTTTTAGATGGCGAACTAGGGGGTTGAAGTTTTTTCTTAAAGAGACAGTACTTCGACTATCAAATGGTCGAATGGTCGAACGATTTTTAGTTCGATTCGTAGTCGTAGTCGAAGGTCGTAGTAGCCCATTCGATGGTCGAAGTAGCCCAAAAAACACTTCGAAATTCGAAGTTTTTTTACTTCGAATCCTTCACTCGAAGTTAGTGAATCGGCCCCTAAGTGTCTTGTTTTTAACCTGTACTTGTTTTTAACATGTGCTTATATCAAGCATAATATGTAATATGGAAAACGTTTTTTTAAATATTGTAATGCGATTGGAATATAAGTAGTTTATCAATTTAATTGGAGCAGCCACAAGATGGGCAGCTGATAATAAAATTCAAGTCTGTAGGGTAAGCAATTCCTTAACTTATATATTTCTTATTTGTTTTCCTCTTTAAGATGTTATACATTTAGAGATTCCAATAGAAAATATGCCCCTGTATAATAGGGATGCACTGAATCCACTATTTTGGATTCGGCCAAACCCCCAAATCCTTTGCGAAAGATTCAGCCGAATACCGAATCGAATCTAAATCCTAATTTGCATATGCAAATTAGGGTTGGGAAAGGAAAAACATTTTTTACTTCCTTGTGTTGTGACAAAAAGTCACACGATTTCCCTCTCTGCCCCTAATTTGTATATGCAAATAGGATTCGGATTCAGGCAGAAGGATTTGGCCGAATCCTGCTGAAAAAGGCCGAATTCTAAACTGAATAGTGGATTCGGTACATCCCTACTGTATAATAATGTAATGTAATAAAAGGCCCTAAGTTTGCTCAGGTGCAGTAACCCATAGCGACCAAGAAAGTTTGCTTTTAAATCGGTGATTAGTAAATGCCACCTGCTGTTTGGTTGCTATGGGTTACAGCTCTTGGGCAAACCTAGGGGCCTATTTATTATGCTGTGTAAAAGGAAATTTGCAGAAAAAAGCTGTGTAAAATAAATGGCAATTTTATCAAGTTGTGTTTTATTTTACGCCGTGCGAACACCAGATTTCCCACCATTATTTTATACTGGTTTAGACTTCTGTAAGTAAGTTCTTGTAGAAGTTGCGCAACGAAAAACCACATAAAAAGATTTACGCCATTTTACACTGTTTTTTACAGTGTGATGTCTAGCGATATTTGGCTAACTAGTCTACCATTTTTTACACCACATAATAAATATGGCCTTTAGTGTCTTTTATTGGCACAAATTCTAGTATTACTGCCTTCTACGGCTTATAAGTATCCCGTTTTATTATTCTGCTAGGACTTTCCATGTAATTGCTAACTTTAGTTTGGTTCTTTATAAAGGAATGGGGTTTATTTAGTAAACTTGGGGAAATGTTCCCAGTGCAGCCTGGGAAAGCGTAAGAGCCAATCAACAATCCTCTTCAACCTGTATCTCAATTGGTTGCTATGAGCTATTGCATACCTCCCAAAATTTGGAAAATAGAAAGAGTGACAAAAAGATTTGCCGCGTGGCGAATTTGTCTTGACCTTGCCTATTTTATGGCCACACCCCCTCAATACCACATCCATTTTACAAAATTTAGCAGGTTATGGAAAGCCTGAACACTTTTCTGGGGGTTTTAGGGTGAGGTTTTATGTGTTTTTACAGTTTTGCTAATGAAAATGAATTGCCCTTTAAGCTGCAAGTCACAGTTTTCCCAAGAGACCTGCTTATCTTACAATTATTTCTTTGCTTATCTTAAATTGTAACAAATGTATCCAAGTGCACCTGCCACGTATTCTGGGCTCTCTGCCAAAAGCTTCTTGTTTAATTACATTTTAGAAACTTTGCATCTATTTCTGGCTGTTCTGTGCAGATGATCAAAGAGAAAGTTGGGAAATGTCAGTAACAATCTGGGACTGCAGGTTGAGCTGTCAAAATCGGGACTGTCCAGCGAAAAACAGGACAGTTGGGAGGTATGGTACTGCACTTACAAACATATTCCTACCCAGTACCCTGCTATACCTGCCTGCTCTCCTCTCAGAACAACCCACTGACATCACTCAACAATGGGTTATATGGATTCATTTTAAAGTTGGTAAGGAGTGCTTGATATTTACACTGACCCTCTTTCCAAGCCCATGTAAAGCTATTTTTTATGTTAAAGAATCGCTAATTATAAGCAATGTTTCAATTGCCCTTCATTTTTTTTTTTTTATAGTTTTTTGATAATCTGCCTTCTTCTTCTTCTGACACTTTCCAGCTATGAAATGGGGGTCACCAACCCCATCTAAAAAACAATTGCTGTGTAAGGCTAAAGATTTATTGTTATTGCTTCTTTTTTATTACTCATCTTTTTAGTTAGGCCTCTCCTATTCATATTCCAGTCTCTAATTCAAATCAGTGCATGGTTGCTAGGGTGATTTGGACCCTAACAACCAGATTGCTGAAATTGCAAACTGGAGAGCTGCTGAAAAAAAAGTAAATAAAAAATAAAAAACCAATTGCAAATTGTCTCAGAATATCACTCTCTACATCATACTAAAAGTTAATTTAGGTGAACAACACCTTTCAACAGAATGCTCTGTAAAGCTACACATTTATTGTTATTGCTACTTTTTATTACTCATCTTTCTGTTCCGACCCCCCTATTAATATTTCATATTCTAATTCAAATCAATGCATGGTTGCTAGGGTAATTTGGACCCTAGCAACTGGATTGCTGACACTGCAATCTGGTGAGCTGCTGAATAAAAAGCTAAATAACTCAAAAACTACAAATAATAAAAAATGAAAGCCAATTGCAAATTGTCCCCCTACATGCTAATAAAACTTTTCTCAAAGGTGAACAACACTTTTCTTGATAGTTCCCCTTTAAGGTAGCAATCAGAAAGAACTGGGGGACCCAAACCAGTAGCCTATATAGGGCTCTATTTGACCACTGAACATGACCCATTTTATTATGTGGATATTTAAATGGGTGGTTCAATTTTAAGTTAAATTAACTTTTAATATGGTGTAGAGAGCGATATTGTGACTCAATTTGTAACTGGTTTCATGTTTTATTATTTGTGTTTTTTTTAGTTATTTAGCTTTTAATTCAGCAGCTCTCCAGTTTGTAATATCAGCAATATGGTTGCTAGGGTCCAAATTATCCTAGCAACCATAGGATGATTGAACAAGAGACTGGAATATGAATAGGAGAGGGTCTGAATAGAAAGATAATTAATAAAAAGTATCAATAACAATACTTTTGTAGCCTTACAGGGTATTGGGGTCAGTGACCCCCATTTGAAAGCTGAAGAGTCAGAAGAAAAAGGCAAATTATTAAAAACTATTGAAAAAAAGAGATAACGAAGACAAAAGTTGCTTAGAATTAGCCATTCTATAACATATTAAAAGTTAATTAAAACTTAAGGGTATTAGGGTGGTGTATCTTTCTTATCTAAAAACTGCAGTATAATGTAAAAATTGTTTGCCCAGGACAGGTAACCCATACCAACCAATCAATATAAGTTTGCTGATCAATGCTGACTGGTTGCTACTGGTTACTAGATCATTAGCTTACTTTTTGCACATTTTATTACATTACCCAACAGCTTCTTAGAATCTACATTTACACCGTGGATACTCGAAACTAAACTAGATTTAGCTGAAACATCGTTCTACATCTCTGGTTCATCCCTGTGTTTTCACCTCTTATCTGCATTCTGGGAACTATTTGTCCTTATAAATAGTATTGAAAGGAAAGGTTAAAGAGCACATGTGTGCTGCTCAATACCCGACTATTTCATGCCACAGGGGAGTAAGTGTATTCTCATTTACTTTACAAGTGTTATCCGAACACCAGACGTCTGTGTTTTAGTATTGTGCTGAACATTGCAGTAGCTCTTGTAAAAGCGATATACTTCTCATAAATTGAACTTGTGGAAACGTTAATTTTTCTACTTTTATTACATTTGAAAACACTTCAATATATATATATATATATATATATATATATATATATATATATATATATATATATATATATTTATTATGTCCAAGGTACCTGCACTCCAACCACTTAGATACTTTCAAGGGTGCTTGGTCAAAATAATGTTGTATAATCATCAAAGGATGGACCAGCACTCCAGTTCAGATAAATAATCGTGCTTTTATTTACACATCACCGTGCGTCCAACTTTTCGGCCCGCATTGGGGCCTTTATCAAGGATCCTTGATAAAGGCCCCAATGCGGGCCGAAACGTTGGACGCACGGTGATGTGTGTATATATATATATATATATATATATATATATATATATATATATATATATATATATATATATATAATAACAAACAAGGGAATGTTGTGCTCAGCACTAATTTTTAAAACCATTAGGCGGGGGTGCAATGAGGTTGTGACCACAAAATACATATAGACAAATACAAGAGTCCTCTGCACTCAACCCATTATCAATATATTTAAGACAGCGACATTTTGTGCATACTGCTACTGAAGAATGCCTTACCCTTTAAACAAAACAGGGATTGTTTGTCCATATATTGCAATATATTTAAGCTGGCCAACTACGTCAAAGTCATCCCATATCTGGCCAGTCCTATGCTCAATTTTCATCTGATTCATTAAGAATTCTATTACTTCATTATACATTTTACAAAGGGACTAAGTTTTACCTGCAACTTACTTGCTGCTTTCAAAGTAAAATTTCCAAACTTGGCTGCCCTTTTATTAGACACCAGTGGGATCACCTGACTATAGCTGGGAAGGGTGGGAGCTACAACATGGAGCTGGTCACAGCCTCATTGCACCCCCGCTGAATGGTTTTAAAAATTAGTGGTGAGCACAACTTTTTCTTGTTTGTTATAGTTTATACAGGAGCAGTGACCAGCTCCATGTTGTAGCTCCCATTACAAGTCTTCTGCTGATATTGGTTGGCTCGTCTTCTGCCATACACGCATTGAATATGTGACAAAGCTTTCTCCATACTTTGTCTACTAAAAAAAACAATTAAACATTAAATTAAGGGCCCTAACTCATGGGCGTTTGAAGCTGCGCTTACCTGCGTTCCAGTATTATGTGTTCAGCCGCAGGAGTAGATGCGATGAATTCTTTTCAATGCGGCTGTACTCACACAGATGCATGTAAGCGGATGCAACATGCTGCGTCCCAACCTACGTTCGGCGCTTACATGCATCTGTGTGATTGCAGCTGCATTGAAAAGAATTCATCGCATCTACTCCTACTGTCCCCTGCAGCTGAACGCATAAAACCGGAACGCAGGGGAGCGCAGCTTCAAATGCCTGTGAGTAAGGGCCCTTACTCAAAAGGAGTACAGATTAATTATATCTTAGCTGGGATCAAGTTCAAGGTATTGTTTTATTATTACAGGGAAAAAGATAATTAAAAAAACATTTGAACTATTTGATTAAAATGGAGTCTATCGGGGATGGTCTATCCTTAGTTCAGAGCTTTCTGGATAATGGGTTTCCAGATAGCAGATCCTGTGTCAGTAGAGGTATTCCTCTCTATCAAGCAAAAAAAATCTTTATTGTAAAATTGTTTTTTATTTTGCAGAGTCTCCTATTTTTTTTTAGCATGTAGCAAACTTGCCAATATGCTTATATTAATTGTTGGCTAGACACAGCTGTTAATGAACAAGTTCACAACAGAACTGACAATTGGCTCATGAAGAAAGGTGAATTTGCAAGTCTTAATAAATTGCTGACTTAATTGTATAAATGTTTCTTCATTCCCACTATCCCCTTAAGCAATTAGGTGGATTGTTTAATTAGGGGCTGAATGAAGTGACTGAGATACCAGCTGAAGTACTTCCAGAGCCAGTTAGTCAAAGGCAGGCATTTTGCCAGAAACAAGTGCATCATCATAATCATCATCAGCATCATGAGGAAAAACAGCTGCTCTGTGATTGGAAGAGATTGACACAATCAGGCTTGTACCGGCCTCTGTCACTGCTGGGAATAATCCTAATGTTAGGGTAGGACTCCATGATCGATTTTGTTGCGATCCAATGCGCTGCGAAAAAACGTATGCAACAAGAATAAGGTGAGAGATAAAATTGTCGCATGGTGTCAAAACGTTGATCCAACGCGACACGACTGTCGGATGCAGACGTGTACAGGTATGGGATCTGTGGAACACAGAAGGCTCCAAATTACAGATAGGCCATCTCTCAAAGACTCCGTTATAATGAAATAATTAAAAATATTAAAGTATATTTGCCTTTTCTCCATAACCAACCAATATATAATTAATAAATATTGGATGCAAAACAACTGTATTGAGTTAATGTAATGTTGAAATGATTTTTCAGTAGACATTTATGGAGAGCCAAATGATAGAAATATCATAATCCGGAAAAACACCAAGTCCCGAGCATTCTGGATAACAGGTCCCATACCTGTACTTCCTCTTTCATAAACAGTACATCGTTAGTCTTATTGCTAAGCTTTCTTCTAATCAAGCTTTTATGAAAGTTTTACTGCCTTCGTTTTACTGGTTGGGACGTGTTATCCAGAATGCTCAATGCCTGCGCTTTTCCTGATAAGGGCTCTTTCAATAATTTGGATTTGCTAAAAATCATTTAAACATTAATTAAACCCAACAAGCTTGTTTTGTCTCCAATAAGGGTTAATTATATCTGAGTTGGGATCAAGTACAAGGTACTATTATTATTACATAGAAAAAGGAAATTTGAATTATTTTATGAAAATGTAGTGGGAGATTGGCTTCCCACAATTCAAAGTTTTCTGGATAATAGGTTTCCAGATCCTATCTATACCTGTTAGTTTTCAAGCTTTTATACAGTGTACATCTTTACGGCTCATTCATGTTTCAGCCGCAAGTGTGGCCACCCTGTAATTGACTCAAATCGTTGTTCCTATAAATGAAGTTCTATTTATTCCTTCAACGTCAACATCGACAGGCAAATCTTCAGACATTCAATAGAGGGCCACTCTTTTCAGGAACCTAGCCTCCTTTTTACTTACAGGAATTCTTCAGGTATTACCTCTTAATACCAATGGGCTGCTCCTGTTCCACCACCTTCAATTGGATCTCACTATCCCCACCTGCCCTCAGCAACCCAACGCTCCTCACTGGCGCCCCTTGCGATTCCAGACAGGACTTTTCACGATGGCCACAGTCCCATAACCCTCTCTTTTACTTTACTGTTTCCTATCATTATATCCCTGACTGGTAGAGGATGTACCAGAAGGCTAGTTCCACTTATTCCTAACTGCCTTATACACCTAGTGCCAGGGCCAGAACTAGGGGTAGGCAGAGTAGGCACATGCCTAGGGCGCAAAGGTGGAGGGGCGCCAGGCACGTACTTACTCCTACCCCTAGTCCGGTCCCTTCTCTGCCGACCGCCCATCTGTGCGCATACGCAAACGCATTGATGGGCAGAAGCGTCTCTGCGCCGGCTAGAAGCGCGCAACTAGCCGGCGCAGCAGCCGGGCAGGCTGCCTAGGGCGCCTGCCCGGCTCTGCCTAGTGCACACTATACCATTAATCTTTTAACTCTGGCTAAACCTTCTACTTCAGGGTTGGGCTCTTCTTCCCTCCAGCAGATGTTCTTCACAGGACCACACCCACCTACGAACTGCCACACCCCTGGTTTCTTGCCCCTATTTATAGTTTTTCTTCCTATTCCCCTCTAGTGGCTGGGATAAAAATGACATCATTACATAATTAATAGGATCCTACGGGCCTCTTGTGGCCAAACCCTGTAAACACCCCTTTAAAACATTACAATTTTCAACATTCAAAACCATATACACACATAACAGGCATTTTCACATTTACGCTGTCATACACTGCACTTTTCACATGACATCATCTTCACCCACCTCACACATTTTCCAAGGATCAGATTGTTTTCTCTGTTGTTAGTTCTTTGATGCATGGTCTACCTACTGACAATCCAACAATCAAAAATAATCTGTATATACAAAACTATTCCCATTGTTTTAATCTAGTTAAATACCTTGTTGATTATGATCAGCCTTTATGTCTTATCCATCCAGGTCATGATATACAGTTTCTAATAAAATCCATTTGCTATATACTTATTTTACTAGATCCTGATCAGGCTTTAATTGTTTCCCATTTATAATGAAGCGAGAATCTATAAAATCAAACCGTTCCTTAAAGGAATTTGCCTGAACTTTCCAGGCCAGCTGTTTGTTGTTCCAAAAGGCGATCATGTGGATAAAGGGCTGCAATAACCGAAATGCAGGTGCACTGGGTTCCATTTAACTGCGCAAATCGTAAAAGTAAAATGTTTCAGCCCATAGAAGTAACATTTCATCAAGCAGCTAACAAGCACTACATGGGCCAAAACATCACTTCAATTCCTACTTAAAGAAATAGTGTAAATAGAGTGGATGGGCTGGTGTCTAGACTATTTTCTTTGTTTTTCTCTTCACTGGTGTTACTGGAGGATTTTATACTAAAAGTAAAACTTTACTGTTTCTGACTGTGCTTTGTTTAAGATATAAGATGTATACCCCGTGTGTGACATTGCTGAGTGTCAGTTATGGGCAATATGTTGCCACAATTTCCTCTGAAACAGTAAGGGAGCTAAAATACTATTGAATTAAACTATGGGGAATAACAAATGGCCAGACGTTTCAGGGACACGCTGAATGGAATTAATGATGCTGTTGAATCCCTGACAGCTCTCTATAAACTTTAGTAAGTATTAATTCAGTAGAGAGAGTAATACTGTTTGTTAATAATAATAAAGGGTATGGGACCTGTTATCCAGAATGCTCAGGACCTGGGGTTTTCCGAAAACCATATCTTTCCATAATTTGAAGCTTCATACCTTAAGTCTTCTAGAAAATCGTGTAAATATTAAATAAACCCAAAACTGGTTCGGGTTCCAATAAGGACGCATTATATCTTAGTTTTGATCAAGTACAAGCTACTTTTTTATTATTAAAGAGAAAAAGGGAATCATTTTTAAAACTGTGGATTATTTGATTATAATGGAGTCTATGGGAGATGTTCATTCTGTAAGGTGTCCACATCTTTTTTTCAAGTTCATGTATTATCAGGAACTACTGCTGGACAGGGGCTTATTTTTATTAAGGCCCCGAGGGCCTGTGATTTTGGGGGTGTCCCTTGGGGTGCCTATTTTTTAGGTTTTTTTATTTTTTTTAAAATCACCCGTCTCCATGGATTTCCATAGGAAATCTGGTGACTGAGCTGGGGGGTAGGGGGGGCCCGAGGAATTGCATGGATGTGACGTCACTTCCGCTGTGTGATGTCACGAGCATGATGTAAGGTCGTGTTTAGGTCTGATGCCTAGGGCAGCATCGAACCTAAATACCAGGACTTTATGCCTACAAGATTTAAAGGCATTTATAGGCATATGCATGATTTATGCCTATAATCATTAAACAAATGTGGATGAGGAGCATAGTCAGGGTGCAAGACATAGTAATAGAAACTGAACTAGACTTAGGACTCCCTGATGAAGATGAAATCACTAGTGATGAACAAAACAAATGCCCGTAGACTCCAATGTCCAATGCTTGCGCGAAAAAACCCTCAGTGACTTCAATGCACCTTGAGAATTTTTGCCCACTCATTTAAATAGACTTCACTTCAACTAAAGTTTAACTTTTATGCATGGTAGAATACACAAATGGGAAACAGAATATAAGAAACAGTCAGTCCAGCATTTCCTCTACATTCAAGGGGGAAAAAGAGTTGTATATTAAAAGGAGGTGGAAAATGATGACATTTCAGTTCTACGTTTCACTTAAGGGAATTTCTAAATTTATGTTAATTACCAAGTTCATACATTTGAATATAATACCTTTCTGTTACAGCACCTTAAAATATACCTGCTGCTGTTTAGCAGCTTGCAATTGTGCTCATTTGCTGCTATTGAAATGAATTGAGAACATTTACAAGCACTTTTCTGCTCTAGTTTTCGTCATGAATTTTTAGTGAAACGAATCACTGCAAATCACCTTATCGCCCCACCTGACATGAAAACATTCATCATTAGTGTTCAATTTACTGCCTTTGTTCATGGCTCTACCAATGAGGGAGGTGAGACCCCATTTTCCTCTCAGTTTACATTCTTTTTTTATTTCTCTTCTGAGCCCCATTTTCACCTGTTGGTCTGGTCTGTAATTGACCAATCTGCTCTATTATAGCTATTTGTGAAAATATTTCGTTATTAATGGGTTAATGATTTGTACAGGTTTAGGGTCCGGAAACATATCATCCAATAAATTACAATAAAATGCAATTTTTGCACCAGATGTATTAGAACTCACTCCAATAATTGATTCAGCCACAAACAAAATCTAAAAAATAACTGACTTTGGCACAAATCCTGCAGGTAGAGAGACAGAATTAGGTTATTTTGAAAGAGTGAACTCTAAAACGTCATCTAGGAAAATGAAGCCTGCTAAAGGATGTATTAGACCTAACTGTCAATCAAAATCTGACTCTGACTCTTACACGAAGAGAAAATGAAGAGGGTCACAGATACTGAGGGGGAAAGTGAAGAGTAACTTGGTTATTTCAGAAACAGGACAGAATTTCTAATGGATTATATTTAGAAAGTGTATTAATTTAGAGAGATGAATCTTGTAGTCAATTTTTATTTTTATGATCCTCATTAAGTGTGCTGGGCAATAGGTTGTAGCTGCAGGGCCGCCATCAGCCGAGAACAGCCGAAGGACCCGAAGCCACGAAAACAGCCGAAGCCGAAGTCCTGAAGCTGCAAAAAGACCCAAAGTCACGAAAACAGGCGAAGTTGAAGTGCTGAAGCCACGAGTTCAATTCTACTGAACACCAATGTGGGTTTTTTTTTAATCCCCTGGCCACCAATGTATTATTTTAATATTCTATAGGCCCCTGCCACCAATGTTTTTTTTAAAAAAATGTTTATGGGGCCACATTTTTTTTAACTTGTAAGGGGGACCCTGCCACCATTTTTGGGGCCCCAATTATTTTTAACTTGTAAGGGGGGCTGTGGAACCAATGTTTTTTTCAAAAACAATTTTTTAGGGCCCCAATTTTTTTTTTATCTTTAAGGGAGACCCTGGCACCAATGTTTTTTTTAACTTATAAGGGGGGCCCTGACCATCAATAGCTTTTTATAACTTGTGTGTGTGGCAGGTTACTTTTAGCACTGTCTGTGTGGTCTTTGGGCGGGATGGAGTGGGACTTGGGTGGAGTGGGCAGGATCTGGGATGGGGCGCTAGTGTGGGCGGGGCCCAGGGGAAAATGTTGTTGTACGGGGCCCTGTGATTTCTAATGGCGGCCCTGTGTAGCTGTGTGTGTGTGTATGATGCTCCAGTTAAAGGGCATGTAAAGTCTAAAATAGAATAAGGCAAGAAATGCTGTATTTTGTATACCGTATATACCCGAGTATAAGCCGAGTTTTTCAGCATCCAAAATGTGCTGAAAAAGTCTACCTCGGCTTATACTCGGGTCAGCGGTACCCGACCCGAGTAGCTAAGATTGCAGTCACTTTTAATCATTCCTATACCAACAGTTCACTTGGGGAGAGACTGCAATATCCCACAATGCCCTCTGTTGGTTATATGAAAGAATAACAGTGCGCCCTCTGTTGGTTATATGGAAGAATAACAGTGACTGCAATATCACACAGCGCCCTCTGTTGGTTATATTGAAGAATAACAGTGACTGCAATATCACACAGCGCCCTCTGTTGTTATATGAAAGATTAACAGTGACTGCAATATCACACAGCGCCCTCTGTTGGTTATACGACAGATTAACAGTGATGGCAATATCACACAGCACCCTCTGCACATGGTAGTGGGACAATGCACACAGTAATCCGTTTGGCAATTCTCTGTCACCATCAGCTTTGCAAAGAAGTCCGGTTGATCGCTGGGGGGGTCGCTTTGGCAGAATGTGCGCTGCTGGGAGACAGGGCTGTAGTTGTGTCTAGGCTTATACTAGAGTCAATAAGTTTTCCCAGCTTTCGTAGGTAAAATTAGGTACCTCGGCTTATACTCGGGTCGGCTTATACTCGAGTATATACGGTACTAAATATAAACATGAACTTACTGCACCACAAGCCTAATCAAACAAATAATTTATGCTTTCAAAGTTGGCTACAGGGGGTCACCATCTTGTAACTTTGTTAAACATCTTTGCAAGACTAAGACTGTGCACATGCTCAGTGTGGTCTGGGCTGCTTAGGGATCGTCATAAACAAAGCTGCTTGAGTTCTGCAAGGCTGGGAAGTAAGGTGGGGGCTCCCCCTGGTGTTCATAAGTATGATTGTTTCCCTGCTCAGCAGTTAGGGACCATCTGACAATTCCTATCCACAGCAGTAAATGAAGGGAGAATTTCATTGCATACAATCAGGTTTCTTATAAAATGGTACACATTTTTTAATTAAAGTATATTGGAGATAGGTTTTGTTTTTCATTAAAGAAAGTAAAAATGTAAAAAAAAAATTAAAAAAAATGTTTGCCTTTACATGCCCTTTGAGTCTGTTTCTTCCGTATTAATTCACTGGGTCCAGAAACACCTTTAATACACAGGAAAGAACTGAATCTCCAATCTCCGTTCCACAGTCTGTAACCAAAGGTATAGACAAATGTGTCTTCAGTGCTAAACTTGAAAGCAAAAATGTCCTTTATTTGAATTTCATTCACATCCCCTGTGGTGTTGGAATGTTTTTTTAAAAGGGAATTTCAGCCTGATAATGTTCTTCTTTTCAGCATTTACTGCCACAGTCTGCAGTGGCAACACCACCTTGTGCGAGTGCATCTGGCATTAGCATGTTCTGTTGAATGTCAGCATGGGACTGCACAAGACATTTTCCAGTTACTGAAGAGAAATAAGAATAGTGCTTTTTAACCGCCTTCCTGGCACTTCTTTTTCTGCAGCAGTCTGTGGATGACTGGATCTCTGGATGAAAACTAACAGAAATGTCATGTAACTGGGAAAAGCCAGTTTTATGTCTTTTGTGAGATAAACAATGCGAAACAAAGTTGCTGACACAGGTTTTATTTATCTGTAACGGCTCAATGTTTGGTGTTGTTTTGATATTCTAAAATGGCTAATACTTGACATGCAACTTAGACTTTGTATGTTCAATAACATAAGCCTCCAGCCCACTGCAAAGCATATAGACAAATAGTCCTGGCCATCATGGTTCATCTTGGCAGTGCAATTCAGATTCTTACAGTTCTACTTTTCAGTAATAAATATGTTTATTTTAATGCTTATCACTTCCTTTAATAAATGATTCATCTTGATGTTTAATGTAGATTTAATCCAAATACAGAATTAGGCATCCAAGAGCTGTTAAATACAGGTAGGACTTGAGATATTGAAGACCGAATAAAATACAGATATAGGATCCGTTATCCAGAAACCCATTATCCAGAAAGCTCTGAATTAAGGAAAGACCATCTCCCACAGGCTCCATTTTAATCAAATAATTCAAATTTTTAAAAATGATTTCCTTTTTTTCTCTGCACTAATATAACGATACCATGTACTTGATCCAAACAAAGATATAATTCATTCTTATTGGAGGCAAAACAATCTTACTTAGTTTATTTAATATTTAGACTTAAGGTGAGAGCCCAAGTAAAGAAAGACCCCATTGTGGAGAGAGAGAGAGATATTGTGCACTATTGATTATTAATATATATATTTTTTTTTAAACTGACAAGTTTTATTGAATAGCAAAGCAGCACCATCACAAGCGAGAGGGCATCCACAACATGTGGTATCCCACTCCCAATATTGGCAGAATAATACAAAAACAGTGGATGTGATAGAAGAATAGAATAGGAAGAGAAGGGACAAAAGCAAAAAGAGAGGGACGGGGGGAAAGGAAAAGTAAATTAAAAGAACATGTCACCTGGTAGAGCAGTAGGAATAGCTAAGAGAAAACTAAATAAATAAACATACATGGCGGTGGGGTACTGTGCAGCGTGCAATCAAATAGAACATGTACAAGCCAAATGTATAGACAATGACTAACCAGATCGGACCCCTCATCAGGCCTGTAGAGCCGCAAATAAAGCGGGATCAAGCTCGTATGCCACCCAGGGAAGCCATATTTTATTAAATGCGTCCAAATCATTTTTCAAAGTATATGTGAGTTTCTCATTAGTAGCAATAGAGATGATCTTTGCTTTCAGAGAATCTAGGGGTAAGTCCGGTTTCTTCCAGCGTCCTGCAACAATCAATCTAGCGGCCATTAAGACATGCTGACTCAGTCTATGGGCCGAGTTATCAAACGTAGGTGGTTTTTTACCAAGTAACATCACTAGCGGGTCCTTAGGGAATGGAACATGAAAAACTCCAGAGAGAAGATTTGCCACAGCGTCCCAGAGGCGAGACACCACGGGACATGTCCACCATATATGAAGTAACGACCCCGGATCGGGGCATCCACGATAACATTGTGGGTTATATGCAGGATAAAATTTGTGTAGCCGTGTAGGGACCAGGTAAGTCCTATGGAGCAACTTAATAGAGGTCTCTCTAACAGTCACACAAGTGCTCCCTTTATGGGCGGTCAAGCTGCAATGTGACCATTGTGCAGGCGTAAGTGTTATAGCTAGATCTGCTTCCCATTTCAGCATAAACCCCAATTTTTGGGGCTGTTGAGGAGGGTGGTTCAAAAGTTGATATAAGGTACTGAGGACACCCGGTTGTAGAGGGCTCTGAGCACTAATGGTTTCCAGTGCCGTAGACGTAAAGGAGCCTGAGGCAGTCTTCCGCAGTTGTTGTCTGGCAAAGTGGAGTAATTGTGTGGCTTGGAAACCTTCACTCAAAGGAGGAGTATAAGCGTCCAGGAGTTGTTGCTGTGAGAGGGGCTTCCCTAGTCTCGTCAATGACTGAAGGGTGGTGACTCCATTTGAAGACCACCATGCAAATTGATGTCTGGACAGGCCTGGCGGGTAGTCCGGGTTATTCAGTAAAGGCGTTAAAGGTGATGGAGTAGACATAAGGTGAAATCTCTTCCGCAGCATATTCCACAATCGCAACATGTCTAGAGTAATTGGTGAGGGGTCCGAGAGGCTAGAGAAAGGTATCCGCGGTAGCCAGAGTAGGTGGTGAGATAAATACGGGTACAAGAGGTCATCTTCTAACTGTACCCAAAGTGGGGCCATAGGACCAGCATGTAATGTAGGAAGCTGTGCCAGCCGGGCCGCCCAATAGTATTTCACCAGATGCGGCACCGCCAATCCACCATTAGCTTTGTGGAGGTGCATCGTTTGCCTTGAAATCCGAGGGTGCTTGTGTTGCCAAATAAAGGCATGAATTCTGGATTGTAGTGCGTGCAAATCCGGTAGAGATACTCTAATTGGGAGCGTTCTAAACAAATAGAGGAGTTTAGGGAGCAACACCATTTTAACACAGTGGATCCGACCGATCCATGAGATTTTATGCTTGTCCCATTTCAACAGATCTTGAGTCAAAGTATGTAGCATTGGTCTAAAGTTAGCTTTATATAGAGAGGGGATCCGGCTAGTTATCTTAATACCTAAATACTGTAGAGAGTCAGTTCTAACATGGAAACCAAAATTAAGTTCTATCAGTTTAACGACATGTGTTGGCACATTACAGGGCAGCATTTCAGACTTATCGGGGTTAATCTTGAGACCAGATACCTTGGCGAAGTCGAGTAAGGAGTTTTGTAAGTTAGGGAGAGAAGTAAGTGGGTTTGTTACATGTAGCAACAGATCATCCGCAAACATCGAGAGCTTGTATTCTCTACCCTTGATTCGCAAGCCTTTAATATCTGGGTGTTCTCTCGCCAGAGGCTCCATAGCCAGGGCGAATAAAGCCGGAGAGACTGGGCATCCTTGTCTAGTGCCCCTCTTAATATGGATAAATGCCTGCGGATCTGTAGATGGAAGATTAAGTTTGGCTCTTGGATCATGATAATAAGTTGTTAGCGTATTCAAAAAATTGGAGCCTACTCCTATCGCTTCGAGTAAACCGAAAAGATACCTCCAGTTTAGGGTGTCAAACGCTTTCTCAATATCAAGCGCAAGAAGACAGAGGGGAGTGTTAGTCTTATTTGCGTGAGCTATCAGGTTAACAACCTTTCTGATATTATCAGGCGCTTGGCGAGAGGGTATAAATCCGATTTGGTCCTTATGGACTAGTGTAGTAAGGGCTTTATTCAGTCGATGAGCCAGAATGGAAGCAAGCAATTTGATGTCCAAATTCAATAAGGAAATCGGTCTATAGTTTTTAATAGATAGGGGGTCTTTATTAGGTTTAGGAATTACGGTTACTCTAGCCTCATTCATCTCTGGTGGTAAAGGGTGACCTGCAACAATATGTCGAAATAGTGCCTGTAGGTGGGGAATCAGCTGAGTCTGAAATTTTTTATAATATAGGGAAGAAAAGCCATCAGGACCAGGGGCCTTGTTTGACTTCAGATTTTTTATAGCAATTTCGATCTCCTGATACGTAATCTCTTCCTCTAACATCAATTTCATCTCCTCTGTCATTGGAGCTGGGGCATGTTGCTGAATGAATCGGTGCAAGGTCGCGTCATTCATCTGGGGTGGGGAATCATAAAGGGTTTGATAATAAGTTTGGAAGGCCGAAACTATAGCATTCGGGTCGGAAGTGATACGGCCATCAGGCTGACGGATCTTATGAATGGAGTTACGTTTATTATGGGCCTTTAATAGGTTGGCCAGCATTTTATCAGGCTTGTTGGCGTATAAGTAAAATTTATGGTTAGTCTTACGGATGGCGTGTTCCGCCGTAGTTATTTGACAAGCTCTTATTTTCTGTTTAATCTCTTCTATACGGTGCCTAGTGCGATTAGTAGGGTGTGATCTGTTGGCTGTTTCCAAGTCAGTTAATTCCATTTCTAATATAGTAAGTGTCTGTAATCTCTCCCTTTTTCTCTTCGCTGCATAGCGAATGAGGCAGCCCCTAATGAACGCTTTCTGCGCAACCCATACCCAAGCGGGGGAAGCATCTAAAGTGCAATTTTCAGCAAAAAATTGGTTAAGGTCTGTCTCAATGAGGGCAATACAGTCTGGATCGGCTAAAAGACTTTCATTGAGTCGCCAAGTAGGCCGTATAGTAGGGGATGTTTGCAGATCCAGCGTGGTGACCATTATATCATGGTCTGACCAAGCACAGAGTGAAATTTTAGAATCGATAATTTTAGAGACATCACGGGTATTGACCAGAATGTAATCTATCCGAGAATAGCTGTGATGTACATGTGAGTAATGGGTATATCCCCTGTTAGTAGAGCGAAACTCCCTCCAAGAATCGGCTAGACTGTAGGTATGTAAGAGAGATTCAATTTGTTTGGTGGTTTTCTTATGTCTTGAGGTGCTATCAATGGAGGATCTATCTAGAGAATGGTGAAAAGATAAATTGAAATCCCCAGCCCACAGAAGTCGTGCCATTGGAACATCAGGCAGTTTACGGAGCAGCGTCTCAAAAAAGAGAAGCGGGGAATCGTTCGGGGCGTAGGAAGAGACTATAACATAAGATGTGTCGTATAGGGTCCCCAATAAAATAAGATATTGCCCCTGACTGTCAGGTATGGCCTTCGTAACAGTAAAAGGGAACCTATTATGGAGTAGCACTGCCACACCTCTATGTTTACTGGAAGTAGAGGAGAGATAGAACCTCGTATAATGTTTGTGGAAAAATTTAGGATAGGAAGTCTGAGTAAAATGAGTTTCCTGTATGCATAATATATCCGGGGATAAACGGTCATAAGTCTGAAATGCTGCCCGCCTTTTCGCTGGAGAATTGAGGCCCTGTGCATTGTGTGAAACTATCTTAATGGACAAGGAGAGGACTAGAAATTATGCTAAAGTAGCAATATTGGTAGACTAATGCTTGAACCCCAAGTCTCCATCGAAATCGTAGCGTCAGCCACCAACGTGCCATCCCAACTAGATATAGTACAGTCCCCACCGCCAGGGTTACACATAGAGAGGTAACAATGAAAAAAAAAGTCAAAAACAGATAGAACCAGTTAACATGAAAATTATATACAAAATCAAAAAGAAAACAGAATATACAGTGATTGAACACTTTGAGTGAGCCCTGTGTCTCCGACTTACCCTTCCAACGAATGGAGGGCATGTAGAAGAGAGGTGCTCGGCAGGGGGGGCATCAGCCCGCACCCCCTACTATGGATGATAAAAGTAGGAACAATATCTAGCAATAACAATATGAACAAACCAGACAAGGCCTATAGCCATATTTCAATTGCCTACCAGCACCCAGGAAAGGAGACTGTAGCTAGGGTACCCCTAGCGAGTAGAAATAAGAGCACATATTAGTGAGTGAGGGCTTGGATCAAGTCTGCGCTGTGTCAGGTCTTGGACGTGAAGGCCTTTGTTCTTTAGTAGGAGAGTATGGTGGTGGCCGTTTCTGTTGCCTGGCAGAGGGTACATCGGACCAATCCGGATCCGATCTCGGTGAAGCAGAAGAGGCTCGGTCACCTTTGTCTGGAACATTGGAGCGGCCCTTGAGAACCGCCATGCCTGCTTCAGGGGTGTAAATCACATGAGAGTGCCCGTTCCAGGGGAACTGCAGGGAAAAGGGGAAGCCCCACTTATATTTCACCTTATGATGCATGAGAAGCTCTGTGACAGGCTTCATGAGTCGTCGTTTTTGCAGGGTAGCGGGGGCAATATCAGCATACAGCTGCAGGTTATGTGGGAGGTCCTCCCTATTCAACCCCCTAGCCGCTTGCAAGGCCTGGTCACGGACTTCCACATGGTGAAGTTTCAATACAATGTCCCTCGGGACGTTAATATTTCGGGGGCGGCCTAGAGCTCTGTGAATTCTCTCAATGTGAAGTTGGTCAGCAGTATGATCAGGCAGGAGCTGTTGGAGGACCTCTGCCATTAAGAGGGCAATGTCCGTGACAGTCTCCGGGACCCCCCTGACCCGCAGGTTACCTCTCCTGGAGCGATTCTCCAGATCTTCCACTTGTTTTCCAACTGCAAAATTTGATCCTGGTGGGTCATGATCTGTTTCTGATCTTCCTGGAGAGAGGTGGCATGTTCATCGGTAACGTGTTCCAGTTTGTCCACTCTGTCCCCCAAATCAGTAAGCTGCCTCGCAAAGTCGGCTACTGCCGCTGCCAGTTCAGTTTTAAAGAGGCTCTGCACCGCTTGTAATGCAGTTTGCGTCTCCGAAGTAAGAGCTGCGGCCTCTGATAGTTGTTCCGGCTCCTCATGCTCTGCCAAAGATGGCGGACGGGTCCGTTCGGTGGAGCGTTTCTGGAACATGGGCGGTGTGCTGGGCTGCGGCTTCTTTTTAGTAGAAGGGGGACCCATCTCTTCGATATTCGAAGTCGAAGGATTTTAATTCCTAGTCGAATATCGAGGGTTAATTAACCCTCGATATTCGACCCATAGTGAATCGGCCCCTTAGTAATAGACAAATTCCTGCTTTTCAGACAAATTATGAAAAGCAGGAATTTCATTAGATACATACTCAATGCCCTACAGAAAAAGAAGAAATGCTGAATACCTATATAAATCTGTAAACTATTTATAGTTATTTGATGAAAGTTAGAATTAAGATTACATACTTATCCCTCTGTAGAATTTTTAATAGTATCTAAATTAGAATCCAAAATCAAGATGGTCTTTATAAATGTAATTTAGGCTGTGAAGTCACTTAATCCTACTGGCACAGATATTATTCCATGTTATCAGAGAATAGGAAAATGGCTGCCAGCTAAAACAACATTATAGTTTAGCCTTTGCTCTCGTTGGTATTGTTCCAGAACTTTGCTCGCAAATCATTATTCATCGCTCTACAAGCTTTTTGGCAAGCAGTGAATTTATTTATTGTTTGACAATAGCAAAGTATTATTTGTCATACAGGGGTCCCTTATCCGGAAATATGTTATCCAAAAAATTTCCCAATTATGGGAAGACTATTCTTTCAATCAATCAATCAATCATTTAATCAATTTTTAAAAATGATTTCCTTTTTCTCTGTAATAATAAAACAGTTCCCTGTACTTGATTCCAACTAAGAAATAATTAATCCTTCCTAGAGGCAAAACAGTCATTATGGTTAAATGGTTTTTAACAGGCTTACGGTATGGAGATCCAGATTACACAAAAAAAACATGTACTACACATAGGTTTTTAGGTACACATAGAGCACACAAAAAGTCTTACACTATCACCATTTTGGTGGTTTTATTTTATATTTAGTTTTATTTATTTATTTGCATTACCAGTCCCATGTTGCTCTTGGTTGCTTTTATTGTACTGGTACAATTCTAATTACACAGACTAGGAAATGGCAAATAGTTTTACTGTACAATATTTTTTTATTGCATTGATTGCATTATGGGACTTCTACTAATTGTATTGCTTCCTGCATGCATTTTTTATATTGGGGACCAATATGGTAATCCAGTGCATACTTTGCATCAGACTTTTCAGACTTCTGAAATTCATATTCTGTATGGTTTACCTCTTTCATGCTCTCAAATGCAAGCTCTGACTGTTTAAAAAATGCTATTTTAGCTTTGCAATTTGGTAGTTTGGAATAGAAAGAAACATTTACCCACTTTGAATTCATCAGAATATGCACTACTGCACAAAATGTATGGCTTTTAAGGGCAACTTACTTTTAGTACAAATAAAAATCAGCCAGTGCATTCATTTTTCAGAAGAAATTGTGTTGTTCATGAAAATGAATGTTTTGTTATTATTTGGGTTCTCTGCATGTTTAATTTGTTTGAATCCTAGGCATACATATTTATAAAAATTAAAATTCTATGCATTAAGAACTATAGGAACTAAAGTGTTCAATATTCAATCCATGCGGTGTCTTTTTGTAGCAATATCCAATTATAATACACAAAAGCCATGAATATCTTGTAAATTATATCCTTATAAATGGTGAGTTCTGATGTCATCAGTTATAAACGGTGAGTTCTGATGTCATTTCTGTCACATGACTCACTGAAATTTGTGTATTATAATAAATAAAGTACCCCTGTTGCAAAATATGAGGATATTAGAAGTTACCTTGGAGTTCCATGACTTGCATAAAAACACTCAGCCTTTGGCCTCGTGTTTTTATATGGTCATGGAACTCCTCGGTAACTTATAATATCCTTATATTTTACAAGAAGGGGTACTTTATTCACTATATAATCACCTCTTCTAGGCTGCACGCTTACAGCTTGTAGGACCAACCACCTGAATGGTTTACTGTTGTGGCCTTGTAATTTAAAATGTCTGCTCACAGGTGTAACATGTATATTATCGATTGCCGTTTTGTGCTCACCGATCCTTATTCTGATCTCTCATTTAGTTTTTCCAACATACACTTAAAGGGGAAGTAAAGTCTAAAATAGAATAAGGCTAGAAATGCTGTATTTTGTATACTAAACATAAACATGAACTTACTGCACCACAAGCCTAATCAAACAAATAATTTATGCTTTCAAAGTTGGCCACAGGGGGTCACCATCTTGTAACTTTGTTATACATCTTTGCAAGACCAAGACTGTGCACATGCTCAGTGTGGTCTGGGCTGCTTAGGGATCGTCATAAATTATCAAAACAGGGAAACAAACAAAGCTGCTTGAATTCTGCATTGCTGGGAAGTAAGGCGGGGGCTCCCCCTGCTGCTCATAAGTATGATTGTTTCCCTGCAGAGGAGTTAGGGACCGTCTGACAATTCCTATCCTCAGCAGTAAATGAAGGGAGAATTTTACTGCATACAGTCAGGTTTATTATAAAAACGGTACACATTTTTTAATCAAAGTATATTGGAGATAGGTTTATTTTTCATTAAAGAAAGTAAAAATGGGATTTTATTTTTTTGCCTTTACATGCCCTTTAACCACAGGGGCATTTCAACATGTAAATGATCCCTGTAGTAGTGCAAGTGGCAAAATCACGAAACTTTATGATAAAACCCTTAGAGGGGTGATTTAAGTTTTCACCCTTAATAATGCTGTTATAGCACCCACATGACACGTGTGCCCACTCTGGGATTGCCAAAGAACATTGGTTGTTTAGTTCTAGGCTGTAGCAGATCAACTTTCATTAATAAGTCACCCAAATTGTGAGACCTCATATGACAGCAATGATTTATCTTTAAACACAGACCAAACTCTTTGTTTTTTTCCCAGTGCTTGAAAATTATCTCCTTAATGCGATCTGAGTTGGCATTATAGGTAGTAACGAACGGGACTCTATTACTGGATGTTTAGTTATTGAGTAGCTTCTCCCTCTTAATAAATCTCACTCTCTCATTTTGTGACTAGACAAAGGACTTATTATAACCACGTTCAATAAAACTTTGTGCATTTCTTCCAGTCTGGCATCACACACCTTATCCTGTTACACAATCATTAAAAGGTTAAAAGTAAGTAAGCCTTATCAGAAAGGTCCACCTAAATATACCAGTAAACTCTCAAAGTAATGTTCCTCTGAGTCCTCTGTCAAAAGAAACACTGCATTTCTTTCCTTCTATTGTGTACACATGGGCTTCTGTATCAGACTTCCTGCCTTCATCTTAAACCTCCTTGCCCTGGGCAAGAGCATGCTCAATTTGCTCCTCTCCCCCCCTCCCTTCTCTGCTATAATCTGAGCCCAGAGCTATGAGTGAGCAGGGAGAGACTCAGGCAGGAAGTGACATCACACCAAGCTAATACTGACGCTGCTATCCTAAACAAACAGAGTTTCTAGAGCTTTTTATTCAGGTATGGTAAAACATTCTACAGAATAAATATAGCATTCTAGCTTGCACTATTGCAGCTAATCTATTGGCAATAAAATGCCTCCGTAGATTTCCTTCTCCTTTAAGCCTTAACAGTTGGCTATAGGGTAAAGCTTTTTTTAGTATAACCAGGTTGGAAGCTACTGTATAACAATAGATTGTTCTTATCCGTGGCCTTTCTGTATAGATCGGCTGTGAGTGTGCCATTCAGTTTTGTAACTGTTACATCCAAAATACTTGAGGATGATATTGCCAAGTAAACTTCAATATTTGATTTATAGTGTTAATGATTTCACAAATTTCCTATAGCAACTGTTCACCCCATGCCTGGTTAAGAACACATCATCAACATAGGAAAATAGTTCTTGATAAAATTGGAAAATGGCTGTTGAAAAAAGACCATCTGTTCAACAAAGGACATGAATATGTTTGCATAGCTGGGAGCTACATTGCTACCCGCTTTCGTTAAAAAAAGGTTTTTTCACCTCTACACCTATGTATACCTGTGTCCTGTGTTACAATTGTACAAGTGCTTGAGAAAGGGGCAAGAGCCCCCAAAACATTGTATGGAAATCTCTATAGATCATGAAAAGGATTCAGCACAATTACTGTTGTGAGTCCATCTGATTTTTCCTGCTATATTGACTTGTGAAACTTTTGAGCTGCAGAGTTTCCAGATTGACCACCACGTTACATTATACACAGAATTTATTACTGCAACAACAAGAACACAAATCCTGTGCAAACTGCATCCATTGCCACTGCCACATTTTCTCAAGATTTTGACAACCCAGAAGGTATATAACCAATGGCTAAAGCCTGAACTGGTGATATCACTGATATACTGGGTAGATGAAAATACAAGGCCAACTTAAGTCTAACAGATGACAATACAAGGCTCATAAAGTGGTCCCTAACCTATGAGTAGTCTGTGCAAAGGCAACAAACCAAAAATGTGTCTTTGCGCCATAATCATGGGTCATGTTTTAACCCATTTTTTTTTTTATTTTTAATCAAAAAGCAACCCTTTAAAGTTGTTTTCCCCATTTTTGCATTCTGTACATGTATATCAGATATGAATTGGGGCGGTGGCTATTAGTGGTTACAGTTGCTATTGGAAAGGAACGTACTGTAGTACAGAAAGCATCAAAGTGTTTAGGTAGCACTGACTCGCTGGTAAGTGAGTGCCAATGGGCAGCATATAAAATGGAGGCATTGCTTATCTTCTCTTCCTCTGATAAATGAAGGGGGAAGGCAGAGAACACTAGTATATGGCTTATTAAGCAAAAGGTTAATTTTTCAAATATAACAGCTGCAGTCGGACTCTAAAAAAGATTAAAGGAAAACGCAGGACAGTTTATTTTTAACAAAATGCTGTCAAAATTCTTCTGTTACTCAAAATGTGCTTGGATAGAAGTATGAGAATAAAGTGAATATTTCATCCTGTGGCTGTATTTTGTATGTTGGCACGGCAGGCTTGTTACTGATCTGCAGTTACCAAAGAAAAATAAACATAATGAAAACCACGAACAAATCGAAACTGTTGTCCTAAATGTGCCATTACGTCACCCCCTGGTACAACTGACATCACCCAGCTCAGGGTAAACACGTCTCCTTGCCCAGTGAAATGTTCCTAACAATGTCTTTGAGTCCTCTCTCCTGTATTTACCTTAGTGCCTTTCTGCTTCACTGCCGCTATGTTATGCATACCAACAGCCCCTGTTTCCAGTAATCGTATAACAAGGCGAACAGTAACCTGTCTGATGGATCTGCTGAGAAGGGTCATCTCTGATTATTTTGCTAGAGGGTCAGCACATAGTGTAAGTAATGTATCTGTAGAGGAAACACCAGAGAGAAACACTGAATATAAACACGCTGCTTTTCCAAAAGCTCATCATTGTGAATTTTGTAGGTGTTGGGAAGGGTAGGTAAACACTTATAAAAGAAGAGAAGCTTGCCCTTGTTTAGCGCTTAAACTATTCAGGTAATTCATTAATACTCTCAAGCAGATGGGATGTGCTGGGAAATGGAATTAAAAGAAAGCAATAAAAAGTATTATTTATTAACAACCGACATAATATCCCATTTCCCTTATGCCTGGTGCTGCACTTTACTCTTCACACCTAGGACTGCCTCCTGTCTTGTTTTGAACTGGTAATTTATGTCAGGTTCAAAGCCTATGTCCAGGTTTTATGGCTGTAAAACATAAGATCCAATTGCAAGTGTGTGATCTAATTGCCTTGCCCATAACATTTGCCCCCATTGTCATCAGTCCCCCATCCTCATCACTTGGCCACTTTTGACTGGCTATTGCTGCCAGCAAATGTGGCAACCCTACTTACTGTATGCCCCTGCCTCAAACCCAATGCTAATGAATGCTAAAGGGCTTTGGCAGAACCCAAAACTGCTCCGGTTAAGGCTCAAGTTCTTATTATACCTTGCATTTTGCAGGGATGGCTTCTGCTCCATTGTTCCAAGGTTCAGAATGAGCAGTGTGGAAATTATAAAAAGGCTCATTTATGTGCAAAGAGCTAAAATAGATGCAAAAATTCACATATATATATAGTGACATTGATACATTCCTATAAAAATAATAGAGACATGTCAGTATAACTAGAAACGGGTTTTCTTTTAAACAGGCCCAAGCCAACCCCTGTCCAGGGTTACTTACCTGCTTCAAGTCTCTGACCTAGTTGTGTTGTCTGGAAGCAGGGAGGTGGTTCTGTCAGTCATGCTAGAATGGTGCAATCTCTCATTAGGCTGTGGTTCTCTATACATTTGTACTGCAGTCTATGGAAGGATCATACTACCCCAGCATGACATGTGGAACTGTCTTTCAGCTCTTTAGTGCTAAATGACAATCATTACCCATAAGAATCACTGGGCTAGGAGCTTCATGGGGCAGTTTTGAGGCCTGTATTGGTGGGATAGACTAAACAATAAAATGATATAAATGATATCTAGTCAAAGTAATTCTGAAACGTTTCACTACTCATCTGAGCAGCTTCTTCAGTTCAACTGACTGGTGTGGGAAATCCTTGGCATATAAACTCTTCCACTAATCCAATCTCAATGGCAATTGTAACTCTTCAGAGAGGTGATATCTGAAACTCACAGAGGTGTTGATTCTGTGGGGTTACTGTCTTCACTTCAACAGTCCTGCTGCTCGGATGAGCAGTGAAACGTCTCCAACGATTACACAGCAAGTCAGTTGTTTTAGAATTACTTTTACTAGATATACCATGACCTGGATGAAGGAAAATCTTCATTATGATGTAAATGATAATTGATTGAGAAAGTCATCTCTTGATTATTAACCTGCATCACCCTTCCAGCTAAGATTCTAAGATGATAGCCCCCACAATGCACTGTGCACATTTGGTCTGTGGCCAAGATTTTATGTGGCATAATGCTCAGTGTAGCTTGGCAAAAATCACGCACAGTTAATGTAGAGTGTCTGCTATATATTTACATATTAGTTGTGCAGCATTCTTCCATCTGTGGGTTCAGGTGCTCTTAACAGTGGAATAAATTTTACAGTTGCACTGGAGCAAGCGGAGCAGTATGGAAAAGCATAAAGCAATGAACAACATTGAAAACGCTCAGCTGTTGTATAGAAGCTGCACAACGTAGCACAACTCAACCTGTGTATTACCTGTGGCGTTTGCTACTTTTTCTTTAAAGAAGAGGGCTGGAGAAAGCAAGGGAAAAAAGGGCAAAAATGCATATAAATGTTATATATTAGACTTGATTTCCTTTTATCTATGACAGTCGCATGTTTCATGAATTTTTGGCGAAGTGGAATGGGTCAGATTCACCCATCACTACACAGGAGCAGTGGGTAGGTACTCGTCTTAGTTTCTATGATTCACAACTTCTGCCAGGTGATCCCTGTCTTTTCAATAAAGGAGGCGACTATTTGGAGTTTTGAACGTTGGAAAAACAAGGTGCAGGTAAAACATTATCCCTTGTAATGCATAATGAAATACTGTTGAAAAAATGCCCAATGAAACATTGTGGTGACTCCGATACCACTATGGTGACTCCGGCTAGCATTACTAGGGAGGCAGGTCTGGGTGCAGTTTCACCTGCTTCTCCCCTGGTATTTATACTACTTTCTCCCAGTGCAAAGGAAGTCTTTCTGTTTTTGGCCTAGCTCTCCTTAACTAAGTCAATAGCCCGTGAGCCCAGTTCACACCTGCTTTTGGTGACATGTGCTCACTAAAAGGTACTACAGGTACAACGCTGTTGAAGTGGAAGGTATAATAATTATTTCTGAGTGCAGCAATACTTTAGCTTCCCACTCTGCTTTTTTAAGCTGCCATTTCAATGTGCCTTTGCAACTTGGCAATGCCATATAGCTTGAAAATGGCACCCGCAGCCTGTGAGTTTATTGATTGTACAAACATTTTTCTCTCTTTTTTTGAGTTGGGTCTCCTTTCTCAACCTCTTCAGCTCTCTATTCCTCACCCCTGTGACATCACATTTCAAGGACCACTCATGCCAACTATAAAATAGTTCCAAGGGGTTCTCCCTAAAACCCATTTCAGTTTCCGAGTTCTAATCCTGTTCTGTCCTGCTGCCACATGTTAAATAACTGCCTAACTCCACTCCACTAGCTGCTGCTAGATGGGAGTGAGCTGCTCACAGAATATTGCATTTTTCTACGTATGATTTCATAATTTGCCATATTTGTATTAGAATTATTGTTAGCAGTAGCATTAAGTTCTTTCTTATTTATTGTACTATAGGGATTTCTACTGGCCCAGCCACCAAAAATATAGTGCTAATATCTTTTTTTAAAGGATTCAATTTTACAATTACGGTAAATAACTGACAATAGAAACAAAGAAATTCGTAATAAAAGGGCAGTCAAAGAAAGTCAGCAAGTATTAAAACTAGAAAATGTGTTGTATTTGACTTTATATGTGCATACAATGGTGCACTTGTTCAATATATTACAGGATTGTATCATCCTAGATCACTTGCCAGCAAAGTCAGTGCCAAGAAAGATGCACTTCAACAGATCATAATTTATACCGGCTGCTGGACAAACTTATGAAATGTGACGCATGAAATTAAAGCATGAAATTAAAGCAAGTCACCAATCTCTCTTTTATATTTTCTTTCTCTCTCTTCTTGTTGGTCAAGCAAGGTCAGATATGTAGAATACTGTGGATGTATAACTCTTAGTTTAATAAAACCAATTTAATTGACAATTCAGTTTTTTAGATACTAAGGCTCATTTAATAATGTAAAGGGTGCAAGAGCTGAAGCACTTAGGAGAAAATTGCCCCTCTTATGGTCCGCGCAAGGAGCATTAGCACCCATATGCTGCACCTTGTTTTATTGTGTCAAAACCATCCAATTAAAACTGCATACAAAATGTACCAAAGGGAAATACAGCAATATGTAAATACTCAGATTATTACTCATTCATTCATCCAACACTTTTCTTTATGAAATATATAGCTTAAATATACCCCGAACCTTATAAGCAGGGTCTATCTTTTTAATCAAAGGTCTCTTGTGGTTACATTGTCATAAGAAGTTCCAAATATGCTGGCTGAATTTTGAATGCTTACTCCAGAAAAAACCTACAGCATATAATGTTTTTTAAATTTTACGAGCGCATAAAGGTATAGTTGTATCTTTTAACATACATTTATTCTTCATATCTCATTGGGCCAATGGGCAGCCCAAATTATAAGGTCCCATATATATGTATATATATATATAGACACATACAAGATTCCTCTGCACTCAATCCATTATCAATATATTTAAGACAGAGACATTTTGTGCATACTGCTACTGAAAAATGCCTTATCCTTTAAACAAAACAGGGATTGTTTGTCCATATATTGCAATATATTTAAGATGGCCAACTACGTCAAAGTCATCCCATATCTGGCCAGTCCTACACTCAATTTTCATCTGATTCATTAAGAATTCTATTGCTTAATTATACATTTTACAAAAGGGACTAGGTTTTACCTGCAACTTACTTGCTGCTTTCAAAGTAAAATTCCCAAACTTGGCTGCCCTTTTATTAGACACCAGTGGGATCACCTGACTATAGCTGGGAAGGGTGGGAGCTACAACATGGAGCTGGTCACTGCTCCTGTATAACTATAACAAAGTTGTGCTCACCACTAATTTTTAAAACCATTAGGTGGGGGTGCAATGAGGCTGTGACCACAAAATACATATAAACACATACAAGAGTCCTCTGTACTCAACCCATTATCAATATATTATCAATATATATATATATATATATATATATATATATATATATATATATATATATATATATATATATATATATATATATATATATATATATATATATATATATAGTATATCTGCCCATTTACAGAATGGCCCACCCCCTTCACTCACAGACCGCCCCCTTTTCTCACCCCATCCCCGCTGGCTGGTAAGACAATTTTGAAAAGGTGGCAACCCCACAGCTTAATTGCACATCATCAAGACTTGCAAGTTGGGGAGCAGGTTCCCTATGGCTACTGATAAGGACATAGTTGCCTTTCATCCAAAAGGGCAAATAATCCACCCAAATGCTAAGAACCAACCAATACATAAATAAACAATATGTTAGTGAGCAGTAGAATGTCAGGGAGCAGGAGAACTTCATTGATGATTGTGGAAAGCACAAAGCATGACATAAGGTAAATAATCAATTTTGCATCAGGCACTTCCAATGGCAAAATGGGATATATATCCAGAATTGAGAAGTAATGTGTGTGTTGGAGGATTGACAATAACTCGATTCCATCCAGGATGTGGAATCCTTGCAACATGATCTTGACAAACTGGCAATCTGGGCAGCTAAGTGGCAAATGAGATTCAATGTTGATAAATGTAAAGTCATGCACCTGGAATGTAATAATATCCAAGCCACTTATACCCTTAATGGGACTGCACTAGGCAAATCCATTATGGAGAAGGACCTTGGAGGCCTTGTAGATGATAAACTTGGCTGTAGCAAGCAATGCCAGTCGGCAGCATCAAGGGCAAATAAGGTCTTGAGCTGTATTAAAAGGGGCATAGATTCACTGGAGGAGGGGGTCATTCTTCCACTGTATAGAGCACTGGTAAGGCCCCATCTAGAATATGCCGTACAGTTTTGGTCTCCATCACTCAAACAGGACATTATTGTATTAGAGAGGGTACAGAGAAGGGCAACTAAGCTGGTAAAAGGTATGGGAAATTGTAGCTATGAGGAAAAACTGGCCAAATTGGGGTTGTTCACGCTGGAGAAGAGGCGCTTAAGGGGTGATATGATAACTATGTATAAATATATAAGGGGATCATATAATAATCTCTCTAATGCTTTATTTACCAGTAGGTCTTTCCAGCTGACATAAGGTCACCCATACCGATTAGAAGAAAAGAGGTTGCACCTAAATGTTCAGAAAGGGTTTTTTACAGTGAGAGCTGTGAAGATGTGGAATTCTCTCCCTGAATCAGTTGTACAGGCTGATACATTAGATAGCTTTAAGAAGGGGTTGGATGGCTTTTTAGCAAGTGAGGGAATACAGGGTTATGGGAGATAGCTCATAGTACAAGTTGATCCAGGGACTGGTCCCATTGCCATTTTGGAGTCAGGAAGGATTTTTTTCCACCTCTGAGGCAAATTGGAGAGGCTTTAGATGGGTTTTTTTTTTTGCCTTCTTCTGGATCAACTGGCAGTTAGGCAGGTTGAAAAAAAAAAGTTAAAAGGTTGAACTTGATGGACGTGTGTCTTTTTTCAACCCAACTTACTATGTTACTATGTTACATAGGAAAAGACAAAAGCAGATAATTGTGGAATTCAGCAGTGCATGTGCTGGGGATTGAGCTCCAGTCACTTAGTTATACTAGCGGGGAAACTGAAGTTCTAAACTTCGTAAAGCAATGCTTGTTTCTTGAATGATTGGACACTGCTGGGAAATTCCTGTTTCCTTTGGAGATGTGGATGTATAACTTTAATGTCCATAAACTGACCTGACCCATTTCAAATGTCACAGTGCTCTTATTCATGACCAGTGCAATAAGGTTTTTTTGCAGTGCCTAAATATGTTTGCTATTTTTTGGTTCACACTTAAAAATGTGCTGAATCATACAGTAGGTTTGGATTGCTGTTCTGCCCACAAACCACATTTGAATACAATATTCTTTATTTTTCTGCTACTTTGTACTGACAGTGCTTGGAAACTAGATGAATTCTGCCTTGTGTCCTTTAGATTACTGGAGCTGGCTCCTGCACTGATGAGACGTGTATTCCAATAAGGATTTAGAGAGGTATAGCTAACAAGCTGTTAAAACATTTATCATGGAAGGTGTTGGTGCTACAGGGTTATAAATACAAGAATGAAATATCAGTTCTATACCAACAATGAACTGAAAGGAGAAAATCTTTTACAAGCTTTCTGCTCATGACACACCCAGAAACGTACATAATTCAGGAATAAAATACATCTGGATAGATTGCCCAGCCAATAAGAGATCAACTTTTTTTTTGGTTGCAAGTGCAAGAACTCCAAGGGATCACCTGTGTTTCTCAAGAGCAAAGCCAAGTATGTGTGAGCTTGGAGCAGGCCCTTGTGCTCTGTACTGTATCGCAGAACGTTCTTGTCTCTGTCTTTGAAAATCAATTTTTCAGAACTAGGATAGATGTATGTTTGTGTAATATGGATATCATTCAAACAGACAGACATAAATATACATAAAAAGGAAAAAAAACAAAGTTTGTTTAATCCCATAGACAGTAGATAATCTGAAGTGTTCTTCTGAAGCCAACCCCTGACTACCACAGCTAAACACACAGAGGGGCCCCCACTGGCAGTTTGAAGGAAGGGGTTTCCGCACTGCTTCTCACACACACACTCTTCTCACTTCTCAGTAACTTGGGTGCCAGTGGTTTTATACTTAACGGGCAATTATGCACCCCGGAAGTAACCCATAGCAACATGTATTTAGTCAAGTGCAGAAAGAAAATGTTAAAAATTTGATTTCATTGTCCCCTCAGCTCACCCCCTTTAGTCCCTTAACTGGCAGATCACACCTGGGGTACTGACCTTTGAGCTTTTGCACTGGAGGAATGCTCCTTCCTCCCAATTAAGTGATAAAGTGATACTCTTTTCTTTATATATTTTGGAAGTAGAGTGACTTATTTTGACCAGTAGTGGCGATATTTCAGTAATATTTGTCTTGTCTTTATTCTTTCACAGTTATAAGAAATCACGTAATATGCACTTGATTTATATGGACATTGACACTACTGTTTGACAACAGTAATAAGCACTTCAAGTCACTTCACAGGTATTATAACAATATATGTATTGGCACAATAATATGTTTTGTAGTAATGGGAGGAGCATTCCTCCAGTGTACCTGTGTACCAATTTACACATGAGAGCACTTGAGAAGGAAGTTGTGCCTCCGAAACGTTGTGGGGATCTCAATAAATTTCAATTATTTAGCACAAATGCTCATGTGTGCGCCATCTGATTCTCTATTTGTGCTGTGGCATAGTATCAGAAAACTCTGTGCATTGTGGCAAAATACAGAATATAGCTTCAGTTTTCCATCCATTTACCCAATAAATACATGTTACAGGGCAACCCTTTTGAAATAAAAAATAACAAAGTGGTATAAAGGTGATACCTTTATTGACTAAGTAAGATGATCATAGCCTGTGCGGGGCCAAGGCGGCCTGCGCCCTAGGCAACCTGGCCGACTATGTCACCCCCCACCGTTTGAGCAGAAGAAGTGTGGGACCACGAGTGCGCAGGAGAACGCACACTCGACTGCAGCCACAGTTTAAGGGCACAAGGGTCCAAACTAGGGGAAGGCATCAGAAGAGGTACGTGCCTGGCATCCCTCTGCCTTTGCGCCCTAGGCACGTGCCTCTTCTCCCTACCTCTAGTTCCAGCCCTGATCATAGCAAGCTTTCACAACATTTTAGTTCCTTTTTCAAGCTGCTCACCTTGAAAAAGGTACTAAAATGTTCTGAAAGCTTGCTATGATTATCTTAGTTAGCCAATAAAGGTATCACCATTATGCCACTTTGTTGTTTTTAATTTCAAAAGGGTGTAACATGTTCTGGCTGACACGGTACAGCAACTTTACCGGCAATCACAATAAATAAAGAATCGCCATCTGACCTGATACATATATGTACGATGTATGATATCCAGTTTCTGATGAAGGTTTGTAAGGGCTCAAATGGTGAACTCAATAAAATTTGATTCTTTTTTAACATGAAGCCCTTCAATTCCTGGTGGCCTCTATCAGTATTAATGTACTTTTCAAATCACTCTTCCAGTTTCTCTTATAATTGAGTATTATCATTTTCCTTATCTGCCTCTTTCTGTTAGGGTTCCCTAAAGCTCCGTCCTTGGCTTCATATTATATCCTGTGTATCATTTGGTCACCTCACTCATCATTAAACTATCAATATGATGGTTTTGCCCTCCTTAGATGTTGACTGCCAGTCCATTATAAGTACCAGCCTCACACGTCTCAACACCCACTCTTCCATTGGCATGCCACTCTGCCATTTCCTACACTCGCTTCCACTACATTTAAGAATAAAATTCTGACTAATGACACTGACATTCAAAGCAGTTTACAACTCTGACCCAACCAACATCTCTGAACTTCTCTCTACTTGTAGCTTCTCACTCATTTCCTCATGACCTACATGCTTTCAAAACTGCACTAGAGCTGCACCCCTCCCATGTTCCATCAGACTCCATCCCCAAACCTCATATCTCCTCTTTTACTTCTGTGTCTATTACTATCTGTATATAATTTGTATTATACATCCTTCTATTAGACAGAAAGGCAGAGTATGTTTCTGCTTTATAATATGCATTAATGAAAATAATAGTAATGTCAATTCCTGTTTTCCTGTTCTACATGTATGTGACAAACAGTCATACAATTAGGGGCCGATTCATGAAGCTCGAGTGAAGGATTCGAATTAAAAAAACGTCGAATTTCGAAGTTTTTTGTGGGCTACTTCGACCATTGAATGGGCTACTTCGACCTTCGACTACTACTTCGACTCGAACGATTCGAACTAAAAATCGTTCGACTATTCGACCATTCGATAGTCGAAGTACTGTCTCTTTAAGAAAAACTTCGACCCCCTACTTCGGCAGCTAAAAGCTACCGAAGTCAATGTTAGCCTATGGGGAAGGTCCCCATAGGCTTGCCTGAGATTTTTTGATCGAAGGATATTCCTTCGATCGTTGGATTAAAATCCTTCGAATCGAAGGATTTAATCGTTCGATCGAAGGAATAATCCTTCGATCGTTCGATCGCAGGATTTGCGCTAAATCGTTCGACTTCGATATTCGAAGTCGAACGATTTTAGTTCCTAGTCGAATATCGAGGGTTAATTAACCCTCGATATTCGACCCTTCATACATCTGCCCCCTAATGTTAGCTATGTATTACAGGTATGGGACCTGTTATAAAGAATGCTCGGGACCTGGGGTTTTCCAGATTAGGAGTCTTTCCATAATTTGGATCTCCATACATTGAGTTTACTAAAATAAACTAAACATGACTCAATAGATTTCTTTTGCCTTCAATAAGGGCATTTCCAGATAACAGATCCCATACCTGTACTGCATAGTCAGTTAGGAGGTTCATTGTGAGGATCCTCTTAAATATTCTATGACTATGGAAAGGCAAAATATATATACAGCATAGGGTAACACTGTTATATAAGGCTCAATAGTTTTTTTTCTGTAAGTTACTTTTTACTGTGAAGTACAAAATCTGTACCTCAGTCTTACTTTTATGTTGTAACTTTTATGTAATGTTTACTCATACATTTGTAGTTCCCATGGTCGGTATTTGGTATTTCCTTAAGCAGCGTAACCTTTTTGGCAAATTCTGCCTTTTGGAACGAGTTCAATCTGAGTGACATTTGATGTACAATGTTTTGTTTTGAGCTGTGAGATAAGGTTATTACAAGGGATAGAGTGATTTATAAATCAGTGACTCGTTTCACTAAAGAGCACATGAGAAAATCTGCTGATGTTGGTTTAGTTAGAGAAAGTCACATCATGCTGTAGTTTAATCAGAATTCAACCAGAGTTATACAAACCAAGATGGTTATAGTATTTCTGCTTCCATATATAGTGCTGTTTATGAAAATATATCTAATGTTTGGATCCTTAAACTTGTTTTTATACTTTTTGGGTTCAGGCACCCATATGATTTCTAACATTTTGTTAGGTTTCTTGTAGTAATGTTGCAGCCATATTAAGCTATTGTTCATTAATTGAATCTAATGCCAAAGATAGACCTAAGAGTATCTAGGACATCAGATCACCCCAAAAATCTAAATTCTTTGAATTAGGACAAAAGTTTTCACTCCACACATCTCACCCTCAAATTTTCCTGTGATAAACCATCAACAAATATTTTCTTATTGCATTGGATCTGGCCCAATATTCTGAAAAGGCATATATTTATATGGTGTCTTTAAAAAAAATGCCTTCTTTCTTAACTAGCAAAGGGGTCCATAAGAGATCAAGTCACTTTACCCAATAGCCAGGGAATGGAGGACCTAGTTAATTACCATTTCAATTAGTCTAGTATCAGTGAGAAACATAACCTCTCTGTAGTTACCCAATCTACTTTACAAACAGACCCCATGTGCAAACCATAGTCAACCAATCCGGGTTATCCTGTATTCTGCAAATAGGTGCAAGAATAACTTTTCATCTCTCACAAATAACTAAAGCTGGAAAATGTACTTGGGTATTACAAGACATAATAAACGCTTTTAATGAAATATAAGAGTAGTACAACACACCTTGGTGTGTATAGAGTTTTGTATGAACCCATCAATTCATTTATCTAACTCCTGCATCATCCTAATGAGGAAGCTAGATTTCTATAAAAATGACTACGTTTCTAATTAATTATGTTTCAATAAAAGCTTCATTTTCATCTATAAGTATGACAGTGGCAGAATATAAGTTTAAATTCCAAAGGGAAATGACTATTCATTTACAGTCTTCTTTAGGGTGCTATTTTAGAAGAGTTATGTACATTATAAACGGCTGTGAATGAGGAATCATCACTGTAAACGCTTCAGAATATGTTTGTGCTATATAAGTAATGGATAATACTAACACAATTCTGATTTTATATATATATATCCAGAAAGCCCTGAATTATGAAAAGGCCATCTTTCATAGACTCCATTTTATCCAAATAATCCAAGTTTCTGAAATATATTTCTTTTTTTTCTGTATTAATGAAACAGTACCTTGTACTTGATCCCAACTAAGACACAGGTATGGAAACCTGTTATCCAGAATGCTTGGGACCTGGGGTTCTCCGGATCTTTCCGTAATTTGGATCTCTATACCTCCAAGTCTACTAGAAAGTCATGTAAACATTAAAGGGATACTGTTATGGGAAAAGATGTTTTTTTCATAGTGCTGCTCCAGCAGAATTCTGCACTAAAATCTATTTTTCAAAAGAACAAACAGATTTTTTTATATAAAATTTTTAAATCTGACATGGGGCTAGACATATTGTCAGTTTCCCAGCTGCCCCATGTCATGTGACTTGTGCTCTGATAAACTTCAGGCATTCTTTACTGCTGTACTGCAAAGTTGGAGTGATATCACCCCCCTCCTTTCCCCTCCCCAGCAGCCTAAAAAAAGAACAATGGGAAGGTAACCAGATAGCAGCTCCCTGGCACAAGATAACAGCTGCCTGATAGATCTAAAAACAACACTCAACAGTAAAAGCCAAGTCCCACTGAGACTGGTTCAGTTACATTAAGTAGGAGAAATAACAGCCTGCCAGGAAGTAGTTCCATCCTAAAGTGCAGGCACAAGTCACATGACTGGGTCAGCTGGAAACTGACAATATGTCTAGCCCCATGTCAGATTTCAAAATTGAATATAAAAAAATATGTTTGCTCTTTTGATAACTGGATTTCAGTGCAGAATTCTGCTGGAGAAGCACTATTAACTGATGCGTTTTGAAAAAAACATGTTTTCCCATGACAGTATCCCTTTAAATAAACCCAATAGGCTGGTTTATCTTCCAGTAAGGATTAACTATATCTTAGTTTGGATCAAGTACAAGGTACTGTTTTATTATTACAGAGAAAAGGGAAATCGTTTTTGGATTATTTGGATAATATGGAGTCTATGGGAGACAGCCTTACTGTAAAACCAGCAAAACCAGCCTATTGGGGTTATTTAATGTTTAAAGGAACAGTTCAGTGTGAAAATAAAAAATGTTTCTAATATAGTTAGTTAGCCAAAAATGTAATATATAAAGGCTGGAGTGAACAGATGTCTAATAAAACAGCCAGAATCCAACTTCCTGCTTTTCAGCTCTCTAACTCTGAGTTAGTCAGCGACTTGAAGGGGGGCCACATGGTACATTTCTGTTCAGTGAGTTTGTAATTGATCCTCAGCATTCAGCTCAGATTCAAAAGCAACAGATATGACCCATGTAGCCCCCCCTCAAGTCTCTGATTGGTTACTGCCTGGTAGCCAGGGTAACCAGTCAGTGTAAATCAAGAGAGCTGAAAAGCAGGAAGTTGGGTTCTGGGTTATACATCAAATCACTCCAGCCTTTATACGTTACATTTTTGACTAACTAACTATATTCGAAACATTTTTTATTTTGCACAGCCTATCTATTTACCCAGTTTTTATTTTTACACTGAACAATTCCTTTAAATGATTTTCAAGTAGACTTAAGGTAGGAAGATCCAACTCCAAGATCCATTGTCCAGAAAAATCCAGGTCCCAGGGATTCTGGATAACAGGTCCCTTACCTGTATTGTTAATCAGCTAGATATGGTTAATGAGTGGTTTGACATATTGCCATAGAATGAACCAGCCTAACAAACTGCATTATATCAAAAGACATTTTAAGGCAGGTGATATTCTTTCTACAATTTGCTGTGGATTATTATGTGCAACTCTTCTCATCTGAAATGATGCCATCCAATCGGTGCATTTGTTATCTAACTCCTCCTTGTCCACAAGTTTGGCTTTCAGGGGACCGTTAAAAAGACTGCTCTTTCTCCAGGAATCAGGCAGTAATGTGTAAAAGCTGTTATCTAGAAAGCCTTCCAGCAGCCAAAGCTCTCTAGCAAGCAGGCTTTCCTTTTTTTGTTTTTTAAACCCCCACCCTCCTTTTTTTATTTTCTTTCCCCGACTTCATGATAGGATATATTGTCCGGTTACAAGGCTAAGCAGTTCATAACATAAATCTCCCAGAGTTAACCAGCTGGAGCTTGTGCCGCAGCTTTAGCATTTGAAAGGTAAGTCAAATAGTCAAACTCATTTCTTAATACTTAAACTGGCGTCCTTTAAAGCATTGTGAGATCTATTCCAATGTCATTTTATAGTCTCTTATAGTATTTGCATCTCATATATATATAATTTTATTGTGATTTTATTGAGATCCAGTCATAGCACCAGCTGGAATTTGGGAAATTCTGATTTCTTTTCCACGTGTTGTCTCAGTGCATGGAAATTGAATTGATATCATTTATATTTGCAGATTCCAGGCACTGTATTCTCAAGGCTGACAGCTCGCTTTTAAGCTATGATAGAAATGATTTCAATCAGTGCTGCTTTCCTGCTTTCCCTTCTGTGCGAAACATGTGGTTTAGTATTACCTAAGTCCTCAGACTTAGCAATCGCAGCCAGCAATTACACCATCATAAAGCCAGATCTGAGTGCTCGGCTGGACCCTGTCAAAGCTCCCAAGGCCAGAAGGAAGCGCTACATCTCTCAGAATGACATGATCGAAATCGTTGAATACCATAATCAAGTTAGAGGCAAAGTCTTCCCCCCTGCCGCCAACATGGAATACATGGTAAGCAAACTAAACTATCAATTTCTTTGCTAGAAATGAGAGTTTTGTAACAATTAATATTTAAATGTTGACTTTAAAGAGATGCTATTAAACTTCCAGTGGTAATACTGTATTCATCTACTGTAGTCACGGCATATTTTAGGATATTCCCTTTATCTTACAATTTTACAGTCGAATAATTATTACAATAGTCTTGACTTAACCGGTATGAAATACAAGAGGAGAATGGACATCAAGTGCAGGTGGTTTATGATGTCATTTCACCCTAATAGTTATTAGAAGTACAAACAGGTATTATGTTTTACACCAAAGTACATACAATTCCTGATTTCATAGTATTACCATAGTATTACCATAAGAACATTTGCCCACCCTTACTTGTTGTGTAAATGAGTCACAAAAAAACATATTCTGCTGCTTGGGAACAAAGTCTACTTCCTGCAGAACCAACTATATTAGTAATGATTATAAGTGGCATTTTGGTAATTGCCAGTCTGCTGTCCTGAATCAATAGTGACATTCTTATTGAGCATTTCATTCCTGTTTATATTGCTCATGTGACCCAGTTTGGTCTCCAACGATCCTCCAACTTGCTCAATAAACTGTACTGAATTATAATGGAAGCCACAGGAACTGGTTAAAAACAAAAATTGGTAGAAATTCAGTTGGATTGAAAAGAGAGAGGTAGTCATTATACACCTACATGGACAATGAAAGCATGAGATTCTGGGCATGTCCAAAGGGTGTTATTTGCAAGGGTGGTACACAATGTTCAACCCATCCCTTCCTGAAGATGGAATCAGTTAATAGTGCTGCTCCAGCAGAATTCTGCACTGAAATCCATTTCTCAAAAGAGCAAACAGATTTTTTTATATTCAATTTTGAAATCTGACATGGGGCTAGACATATTGTCAATTTCCCAGCTGCCCCAAGTCATGTGACTTGTGCTCTGATAAACTTCAATCACTCTACTGCTGTACTGCAAGTTAGAGTGATATCACCCCCCTACCTTTTCCCCCCAGCAGTCTAACAAAAGAACAATGGGAAGGTAACCAGATAGCAGCTCCCTAACACAAGATAACAGCTGCCTGGTAGATCTAAGAACAACACTCAATAGTAAAAACCCATGTCTCACTGAGACACATTCAGTTACATTGAGAAGGAAAAACAGCAGCCTGCCAGAAAGCATTTCTCTCCTAAAGTGCAGGCACAAGTCACATGACCAGGGGCAGCTGGGAAATTGACTAAATGTCTAGCCCCATGTCAGATTTCAAAATTGAATATAAAAAAATCTGTTTGCTCTTTTGAGAAATGGATTTCAGTGCAGAAGTCTGCTGGAGTAGCACTATTAACTGATGCGTTTTGAAAAAAAACATGTTTTCCGATGACAGCATCCCTTTAAGCAATTATTTCTGGGAAGAACGTGTAACTGGTATGTTTGAAAGTAACAAAGCCTGCCTCTCCAGAAAGTGGATCTTCATGGTCAGGTGATTGCATTTCATGGTGTGGGAGCAATTTTGAGCATATCGTTCCCCTGCCCATAGAGCTGCAAAAAATAATGAGCTTGAAATGCCCCTGAGTGCCATAGTTGTTTGGCAATTGCCTGGAAGAATTGTCAATATCATTGGTCACTCAAAAATTTCCCCTGCAGCTGAACGGAAGAAAGCACAATGCAGTGGAGGGCAGGTAAAACTGCCCGTGTGTAAGAGCCCTTAAATACATCTTGTAAATGAAATAACCATATATTTAGTATTTCTCTCCTTTGCTCAGTTCTTGTAAGCTGTAGAATTATAAATGAGAACAAGACTAGACTGACGTGTGACTTACAGAGTATCTTGAAACATCTTCCAGTTTGTACCCACAATAGCAATTATATGAAGTCCAACCCAACATGTAGCACATGCCTGTTGGGAGAAGCCTGTGTTTTGAAGAGACACCTGATTCGATCTAAAGGTTACCAGGTGTAAGTGATATAATAAATGGAAGTTGGCTGCATCTGAATTAAATGATCAGTATGGTCCTTCTATCTGGATATTCTTGAATTGTCCCCTTTTTTGACAGGAAAAAGACAAGACCAACTTTGACTTACAAAGTATCTTATGATCATTGCATGCCTTCTGTTTGGATATTCTATTGTCACCATTTTGTCATCTGAAAAAGACTAGACCACCACTGATTTACAAACACATGTGGTTCAGATAGCAGGGTACAACTACATGAAGTCTAACCCAAAGTTCATATGCAGCACAAGCCCGTTGGGGGAAGCCTGTGTTTCGAATGAACTTTCGATTCCATCCAAAGGTTACCAGATCTGAAAAAATAGGAGCAATTCAATAAATGGAGACTCACTGAATCTTAATCATATGATCAGTGTAGTCCTTCCTTTCAGTCTCTTATTGATTTTTTGTTCTCTGCCCAGTAATTCAGTTTTCATTGAGACAGCAGTATTCTGGGTCTGTTTCTTGGAAAGCAAACTTTTTTTTTTTGGGGGGGGGTGGAATTCACAAAAGTGGAGGAAGCATTTTTTTGGAGTAAAGCAGACAGTTTTTAGATTTTGCCAATGTGACTTCCATCTCAAAATGCTAACATGGCCTCATGAACTAAGCAAAAAATAGCAAAATAGTGCAAATGTGAGATAAAAAAATCATGTCTGTGTCACCTATTTTATGTTGGCAATAAACGACTTAACTTATAACTTATACCTATACTTTATACATTATACCTTATAGCTATTCCTTAGACTTATACCTGTTATTATTCATATCTGGCGATACAGAAAACAGGCCTTGAACCCTGACAATAAGCTGCTAACCCACATGAACATGCTAATAAGTCCTCCATATTGCATGTAATATAGGGATAACTGGAGATTGGGTAAAACAATGCAGAGCCGAGGGCAGAGGGAAGACGTACACTGAGCTTTACTCCATTTTAAAAATGTCAGGATATTATGTAGTTAAAAATGAGGGTTTTCTTCTCTGTTTAACAGTATATTGACAAAAGTGTCTGTAAAATACCTTTCTTTCACTACAAAAATGAAAAATGGCGGCCGAGTATTTTGGCAAATTTCTGTTCTTTGAATATGGAGATTACATTTACACCACTTTATAAGGGTAAGGACACAAGGGCAAATTAGTCGCCCCGGTGAAAAATGGCCTCTTCTTCGAGGCGACTAATCTACCTGAACTGCCTTTCCCTACCTTCTCGCCAGCTATAATGAAAAATCGCCAGCGGGATGGCACTCGCGGCACTTCGTTCTCCAAAGTTGCTTGAAGATGCAACCTCGGGCAACTTCGGCAAAATGAAGCGCCGCGAGTGTGCCCGTTTGCCCGTGTGCCCTTACCCTAATAGACAAATTCACAGAAATGGAAAAAGAAGTTTGTGAATATGACGGGAAATCCAACAAATCCATCTCCACTATTATTTTATCTTTTATCAGCACTTTTGTGAATTCCCCCCCCCCCCCAATAATATGTGTCTGCTTCTGAAATGACTCCCGGCACAATGCACCACTTGGAATATCAAATGTTATGCTGTGAAAAACTGTCATTGTTACTTTATGGGACATTTATTTGTGAATATTTAGAAATGCTAAGAACCAAAAAAAAAAACAAAAAAATGCTAAGAACCAAAAAAAAATGGCATATTGTATTGACCCTTTCATTTCCACATACCAAAGAGTAGAACCAATTCTAATGGAAAATAGCTCTGGAACTTCAAATCATACAAATACAATGAGCACTAACCCTTAAAGGGCATGTAAAGACAAAAAAATAAAATCCCATTTTTACTTTCTTTAATGAAAAAAAAACCTATCTCCAATATACTTTAATAAAAAAATGTGTACCGTTTTTATAAGAAACCTGACTGTATGCAGTGAAATTCTCCCTTAATTTACTGCTGTGGATAGGAATTGTCAGATGGTCCCTAACTGCTGAGCAGGGAAACAATCATACTTATGAACAGCAGGGGGAGCCTTACTTCCCAGCCATGCAGAACTCAATCAGCTTTGTTTATGATGATCGCTAAGCAGCCCAGACCACACTGAGCATGTGCACAGTCTTAGTCTTGCAAAGATGTTTAACAAAGTTACAAGATGGTGACCCCCTGTGGCCAACTTTGAAAGCATAAATCATTTGTTTGATTAGGCTTGTGGTGCAGTAAGTTAATGTTTATATTTAGTATACAAGATGCAGCATTTCTAGCCTTATTCTATTTTAGACTTTACATGCCCTTTAAAGGGGTTTAACTGTAATGTAATTAATTGTATGGGTAATATGTCAGTACTGAGTAAGTTTCCTACACACACACGTGTATAGTCACAACCATGTACTGAAGCTCAGAGGTAGTTTATTCTACTAATGAATTGGTTAGACTGTTTTGTGTACAGTGACTTAAACTGTTTTTGTTGGCAGAGAGAAAACATTTTCCAAACATCACTGTTTTCGGTGTCCTGGCCCACTTTAGCAGCTTAAAATCAAAAAGAAAGTATGTCGTAGGAAGAAAGAACTCTCCATATTCACACACACATGCTGTCCTGAGAGCAGCAACATTCTTACCTGTCTAGAAATATTTTAAATATTCTCTTGACATCTTTACAATGTTTTAAGTATTAGGAGTAGACCCGGACAACAGCTGGCAAACAGGTTACAGAAACAGCCGACCGCCATCCTAGTGCGCACAATGCACATGGTTTACTGTTGTGATTCAACAGCACACTTGTCTTTCCCACTTTTTCCCTTAGCAAGCTTTGAAATATTTGGAAATGAAGGGGCAAGGGTCAAAGAAATAAAGCTAATGGGTCTAGGATACCAATTAGTTATTTTCTCATGACGCACACAGTCACTGACAATTCTGTAAAAAACAGTCTCTGAACAAATAGACTTGGATGCTCACCAGCTGAACCAAGTACTTCTAAAGTATGTGCAACCAGATGTTAACAAGGAGGAAGATATGTTGGCTTTTTATTTGCTATAGATTCTGGAGTCTGTCTTTATATTGCAGTTAATCACCAATTGATTAAGTGCAGGTGTGCTAAATAATGAATTGTATATTTTTGTTGTATTCGTCAAAAAGAAATGAAAGAGACTTTATGAAGATTAAGATGGTGTTCAAATTAGACACAATATACACTGCCTAGGTATTTGGACACTTGGACAGTTCTCCTATTTTACTGGAAAACACTGAAATGTGGTTCCCTTAGATTATTTTTATTTCACTGGAGTACTGGAGCTCAAAATAGGTTATATTATTATGACACCAAGTGTCATTTATATAGACCCCATAAGTGTTCATTCAAAGAGATATTTTGTGCAGGGTCTGGCTGCTCTCTGTACCTTGTGATGACAACAAAATTGTTGTTGACGAAGTACAGAGTGCAGTGGTGGTGGCACAAGGCAGTCCTGCCCTTACCATCTGCCATAGAGAAAGCAACTGTCAGGGGACCTATCGGCTCCCAGCGGGAGTAGTCAGGACCAAGGAGGAAGCTTAGGGTCAAAGTTCAAGTTTGCGGTATCCAGAAAGGTTTCAGGTGTAAATGTAGTCAAGTTCAGGCAAATGTTCATAAAGGCAGGCAGCAGAAATCAGAATTAGGGTCAAGCCAAGGGTTAGGAAGCCAGGAATTCGGGAAGTCCTTTTATTTCAAAGTTTGCTTCGGGCGCGTGACGTCATCACGCCGGCGTCTGTCCACATGGAACATGGGCGCTGCCATCTTGATCTGAACGCCGCTGGAGACGGAAATGCTCCTGACAGCGACCAACAATCACTTTGAAGTGCCTATAAGGGTCAGTAGTTGAGGACTAGTGTAAAGGTGTCCCAACACTGCATAACACAGGGCTGTATGAGAGTGTGATACAAAGAAACCATTACTGGAGAAGGTATGTCTAAAGTTTGGAACTCAGAATAAAGGCATTCTTCCACCAGGCAGATAAAATCACGTAGAAAAAGTTTATTATGTCCACATATACAGCCTTACGCATTTCGTGTTACAAACACTTAGTCATAGGCATAGAAAGTATGAGTGCCCAGTTGCAATTTGGGAAAAGTTTTATGGTCAGAAGAGACCAAAAGCGAATGATAGAAGGGATGACAGATGGATAGTGTCACAGAATTTCAATGACCAGAGATCAGTTGAGGCAAAAAGATAAATATTATTTGACACAAGCTCAGTGGATTCTGACCTTACATAGAGTAAGAACCCTAAACAAAGGAATCACAGACTTTTTATAAACTTGGGAACTGTACAAGTTGGAGGGGATATAGCCTGGATGGTAGATACAGTATATATCCCCCTTGTTTAGGTTTGAGCTATCCCTTTAAGAGTCATTTCTTTAAGAGACACCGCAGAGTTAATCAACCAGAGGTGAGGGTTAGACATCCAGGGGTGTGTTAAGGAAATGAGCAGCCGGTGAGTGTGTGAGAGAGTAGGATTTTCACATGGTGGTAACTCGCTGTTCACTAGGAAAAGATCCTCTAAAATACCAGATTGTTCACTCCATGCAGACTGGACACTGTATTTTGCTATAAGCTATTCTCATTTTGGACTTACATTGTTAGATTCAAGCCAAGAACTGCTTATACAGTATAAGCAATCAGATAGACTAGACTAGAAGTAGGCCAAGTTGGAGAAGGCAGAGTTTTTTCAGCATTGGAGACTAATTAGTAGTCAAGGAAAGGCATTGTACTTTCAGTGAGAACAGGTCAAAGTCAACAGATAAGTTTAAGGTCAGGCTGGTTCAGGCCCGGACTGGTAATCTGTGGGTTCTGGCAAATGCCAGAGGGGCTGCTATAAGGTCCCATAGAAAGTCAGTATTTAGTGGGCTGGTGGGTGCTGTTTGGGCCTCTTTGTGGGCTGATTGGGCCTCTGTGTACTTGAAATGCCAGGGCCTATTTTAATTCTCAGTCCGGACCTGGGCTGGTTCAACTATATACGTAATTTGCAAAGTTTCAAGGCGGAAAGCTTGCATCAAGACATATTTATGGCAGTGAATGTAATGGCATGTCCAAAAGACATCATGGTGTACATAAAGACAAGACCTAAAGATGTAAGATGATATCTATGTGCCAAAAGACTATCACTGTGCAACGGATAACACCTGAAATGCTCAGAACTGTGAGCTGCAGAATAACATTTCAGAGAGAGAAGCTACATTATATTGTGCATATACGTAAATGATGTCACTAATGTCCCACACATAATAACAAAATACAATACAAAATACTGAGTAATTAACTTGGAATTTTAATGATGTTGCTAAAAGAAAATCAAATGAGTTTCAGTATTAATTTTTTCAAATAGTTACAGTACTAATTTTAAGGAGAACATTTATTACCAAAAAATATTCCATAATGAGTAGATGTCAAAAACTTGGTGAATTGCTCCAGCTTCTCCTTTTGTGTTACTATAAAATATTGCAGGACACATTTTGAGCATGAAGGTTTTGTGGAGCATATTTTGCAATAACTCTGGTCTATTTCTCCTTGGTTCCATATACATAGAGGGGATATTTATCAAAATCCGAAAATATTTCATTATTTTCTGAAATATACTCACTTATACAGGTTGTCAGCACTTGTGGTCATTCAAAACTGGTCTGTGCTGTGGTTTATGCAGTTTGCTTGTACTTCTCCCTGCTGGAGGCTTTTGGAGTCCATTGTTGCCAAAAATCCACATAGCATAGATTTCCTCTGTTATCCTGTTTCCTCCTCTCTCTTCTTCCTGTCTCTTTGTTGCATTATTTAACTTTGCTCTATGATCCCACCCCTTCTCTAGTTCCTGCCCAGCTTGTATCCTTGTCCTTCATTGACTTATTTCCTGGTTTGACCTTGGTCTGCTCCACAGACTGACTCTGGTTTGCAGCCTGCCCTGACCCCTTGCCTGCCAAAGTATTTGTTATTGGTTGCCACCTACCTTAACCTCTGGTTTGGTGTCAAACTTGCCTCTGCATTACAACATATCAGTTGTTTATTTTCATTCATTAAATCATATTGTTTCACAATAACATGACTACTACTTTTCATGATGCCAACAGCATGTATAACATGGCTTACATAGCACATAGGCTCCTACCTACCAGCCACACTCCTGACACAGGTTCATTATTATCAGTTATCTAAAGTTTTTCTAAAACCTCTACCACTGACTCATTTCTTACTCCTCTTACTCTAGCTGGCTTTTCACTTATGAAGGAGCACACACTAAATGATGCCTTCTAAGACATAGTTTCAGTTTCCTCCTCTTCAGATGGCAACATCCTCACATTCCATTCCTGCCATCAGTGTTATTGGCAGGAATGGAATGCAAATTATGTATTTAGCCTTGTCTTTTCTTGACTTGAACAAATTATCCCAGCCTGAATATAGATTGTTACATAAAACAAGATATTGTATATTTCAGCAGTTTGAATGTACCTTGAATGATATCCCATATAATGGTCCAATGTGTGATTTGATCTCCTGATGAAGAACGTATGAGCATTAAACATCAGAAACCATTTGTGCTGGGAGGTTAGTCACTATGTTTAATAACTTAGTAGTGGTCATTTAATAAAACCCCAGTGCTAGAGTATTAATGGCGCAAAATCTAGCCCTTAAGTGCTCATTCAAAAATTAGAGTTATGCCTTGTGCCTGATTAAAAATATGGCAACTGTAGTGGGTACAAGCAGCCCTTTAATTACCTTGTCAAGTGCTCAGTACAGGGCTCCTTTGCACCCTCCAGAAACCTGTGCATTTGAGTGACAAGCAAGTTAGAGAATGGGTGAGGAACATATGCCGCCCCTCCCTGTCTCCCCCGATTAAAGTGCTGCCAAACACAGACAGTCCTGTATGTATGGGGAAGGGGGAACACAGGTTGGAGTGCACTATGCACCCTTGGTAAAGGAGCCCTAGCAACTCTTTAAGTTCTTAAATATTTTTTTAAATAAAGTGGTTACGTTAAAAATAACATTTAGAGCACCCCATTTTTTAATATTTAGTTCCAGGGGAAGACAGCTGTCTAGTTCTTAGACAGCTCTAGACCAAGCAGCATACTGTACATTGAAAAACGTATCGACTTAATTACTTTGTAACATTGATGAAGCATTTCCAGTTGTACCCTTTAAAAAACCTTATACGTTTTGTGGTTAATGAAGTTTGTAGATGTGGGAGTGGTTAGAAAATCATGTAGCCTTTCATCTGTTTACTCATTACTAAGCCTCACTGAGGCAGGTATCCGAGTCAGAGATACAATTGGGAACTCATGAAGAGTCATTCATTTATTCTCAGAAGGGGGCACTAATTAGTTGCAAAAAAAAAACTCTATGTAGGCCCATGGCTGAGAGATATGTAATTACAGGGGATTAACAGAGCCTTGGGTAATTTAGTATGAATTGTGACAAATATAACGTTTTTTAGTCGCTGACAGTTCTAATGATTTCAGCATGCTGACATTTGAAAAACTAACATGCACATAATCAGCTGGTCAAATAAGAGTCTGTATTAGTAGACTGTAACAGAATAAATAATAATAAACACGGTTACATATAAATAGAACAACATGATCTTTTATTAACATTGGCAGGGCTAATGTTAATAAAAACTTGCTTTTTTTCTCGGACAGCTAAAATGGATTTTCTAACATGGAACTGATTAGATGGGATTGCAGAAGAAAATCTGTAGAATACAAAACATGAATTGTATTGGTTGATGCAATCAAGATCAGTGTTACAGATCTTCTTAGTCCCTGGCTTAATTCAATAGGATCTTTCACTAGGTTTATCATACTGTGTAATTTCTTTGTAAGTTTCTTTCATTCAGCATTTGACAAAATTCTATTTCTAGTGGTATTCCAAAGGGTAAAATGACATTCAGACTGCCAAATAACAAGTGTAAGAACTAAGAACTTGGACCCTACTTGGATGCTAAATGCATTCCCTACAGCTCCCCACAGAGAACATTATCAGTTGTAGACCGAATAGTAGATGGTGAGAGATATGTGATCTGAAGCAGTAGTAAACACATAGTAATTGGCTTACCAACTCATGGTGGTAGACAGTAACACTAGTGATGGTCAAGGCTGGCATACATGAGGAGCAGTATCTGTGTGAAGGATCAATAGAAAATACAGAGGCAAAATCATGGAAACAATTTAAAGGTAATAGCAAGAACTTGTCTGCCCTATATAAATAGATGATGATGATGATGATAAAAGACAAGACATAGAAGCAATGGCAAAATGATGTCCAAGCACCAATATTCAACCATGGAAGGAGGGAGCCCTGTCAACAAGGGACTTACTAATCCTCGTGAACTTTGGAGAAGCCGCACACCACACACTCCCAAAGGTTCTTATCCTGGTGCCCAGTGATAGAGGAATCGGCCACCTCACAACAAGGGTAAGAAGAATTTCACTGGCACACAGGAGTTGCAGTAGCAGGGCAAGCCCTTGCAATTTTATTATGCAGTAGTGCAACGTTTCGGGGTCACGCCCCTTTGTCAAGCATCAATGCTTGACAAAGGGGCGTGACCCCGAAACGTTGCACTACTGCATAATAAAATTGCAAGGGCTTGCCCTGCTACTGCAACTCCTGTGTGCCAGTGAAATTCTTCTTATACTTACTAATCCTGGTCAAAAGGGGGTGCAAGAAATTGAATTAGGGGGAGTTTGGAGAGTAAATATTGCAGTTTCAAGTCACCTCCCAGATGTTAAGGTATCAGGGCAAATTTACTAAGTGGTGAAAATTCGCCAGCGACGGCTTCGCAGGCAGTGCAATACTTTGCCAGGCTAAAATTCGCTCAGACAATGCTAATTCACTAACATGCCAAGTTGTGTCCAGGGTGCCGAAAGCTGGCAAAGTTGAGCTAGCGTTAATTCGGCAAGCAGAGCGAAGTTTTGCTAGCATTGACTAATTTGAATACGGCGGGAAGTTAAATTTGAATGGACGTATATGTTGCAGCAAATATATTACATTACACAAGGCCAGGGAAGCTTAATAAAATAGAGTTGTTATATTGCCCTACACATGAGCCCAGTGTATAGTTTATGTGCCATATGTTAGGGGGGAAGCTGGTTACCCCAAAATATTTTTACACTCTTTTGCAGCCTATAACCCTGAAAAAAGGAAAGACCAGCGTTTTTTGGGAATTTTCAACAAAATTTTGAGAAGGCCTATCTACTCTATTGCACTTTGCCTGGTCTTAGGTGGTGAAGGCAAGTCTGGCGCAAGAGGTAACGTTCACAAAAATCCGCATCTTAGTGAATTTGCTCAGTTACGTCCATTCGCCAGAGCGTAACTTCTTCTGGCGATTGAGTGCGAATGAACGACAGCGTCAGTCTTTTTCGCTATCGAAGTTACACCTGTGCCTGTTAGTAAATCGGCGAAGTACTGCAATGACATCACGCTGGGGAATTTTCACCAGCGTTAGTCACTTCGCCCTTTAGTAAATTTGCCCCATAGTGTATAGCAGAAAGGGTATCAGGTTGTTGAGATGATCCGGTGCTCTTGGTTCACATTTAAGATTGATACCCTTTACGATTTACCCTTCCTTTTTACGCTTATACTTCCCCCATTAATTCTATAGGTGTCAATTAGTATTTGTACCAAAAAAAACATTAAAATATAGACCATGTAGCAGTCCGCTACTAAAGAGCATACTGAAGACTGATTTTAGGCAATAAGGGGACAATCTTTTGAGAATACATATGCAATAGTCCTAAGATTATTTCCTTTCTGGATACCTCTATTGCCCTGTATTTCAGACTCAGTTGTTCATTTACGGTACATTTTATTACAGGCCTTGTCATAACTTTTAACCAGCCATTATTCAGACAATAATTAATGCCTTCTTTCCAATAAAACAGTCACTTTATAAATCACTTTTTTTATGGAATGTTTTCTTACTGAGGTTTCATGGTGTGGAGTGGTTATGAATTTTTGTTTCCCTTGACTAAAACACTAGCTAAATTGGACCTATGACTGAAACCCTATTTTATTTTAAGTAAAGAAGATCTGCGTATATGAATACAGAAATCATTATTCATTTATAGATCACCTACTATAGTAAGTTATACATTAAGTAATACAGTATACTGTATGTCTTTAGCACAACACAAAGCTTGGCATCTGCATCGGTTTACATTGAATTTCTGGATCTTAAATAATCCAAAAGCTTGGTCTGTTGGACGCATCCCAGCTCCTCTGTGAGGTGTTTGTGGGTTATTTAGAGGTATTTATTTATCCATTCAAATATTTTATTAACCATTGTTTAAATACATTGCAGCCTGTGGAAATGAATGCTTTTGTAAATGGATGGAACCTTAAATTACACAGTGTATCTATGACTGCATGTAAAATAAATTCCATATGGGAGACTGCCAGTGGAATACATTTTACTGAAAAAAGTTTTTTGAAGACATACAATACAGTATTGTATGTTAATGCATTTTATCAAATATTTAGGGGTCATATATATATTTATAGAGGCAGAAATTTTGGTGATGTGTTGGGGGTATAGAACTATATTTTGCACCAACACTTCTATAACATACTCGTCAATCTGGAACCTTGAAGGCAGCGGGTACACTCAGATGCACAAGAGATTCCGGTGTTCACCGACGCCCTTTAAGGGCCCCGGGATTTCTGGTGCGGAACCAACAAGGAATATTCGCTTTTGGTAGTAACAGAGTTTGTAAAAAGGTACCGGCAAGGATCAGGCAAATCGTAGTCACAAAACAGGCAAATGGGTGGAGGCAGGCGGCAAGAATCAAAGTAAAACAGGCAGAAATTACATACCAGGAAAGTCAAATAGTATATAATACTTCAGCAGAATCTGTAAACAGAAGACAGCTTGGGAATTGTTAAAATGGAAAATGGCCTTTTTAAAGGAGAATTGGTGCCAAAGTTCGAAATGCGCAAAGAAAACGGACATCATGATGCTCAGCGTCAACCGCGAGTGACCTGCCGCTTGGGTCGACTTGCGCACGGATGATGCGCGCGACGTCCCCTGGAGCACACGCCTGCACCCCATTAGCTGAGGAGAGATGGGCCGGGAGGTAAGGGAACAAGAAAATCTCCAGGCACTTCCAGTGTTGGAGTGGGCCGGCGGGATACCGGGAGCGGCAGCTGGAGCCGGAGGGGGGCCCTGGAGCAGTAGCCCCGGTGGACCCCAAGCCCCCCAGTCTGACCCTGGGCGTGTCCCTGTCTATTTGCATATCTGTTGATCTCAGTGGGATGTGCATAAAAAGAGTTTGGGCTTGAGCTCCTTTTGGTTTTTGGTGTCAGGGTTTAACGGCTCTTGTAAGGTTGGCGTCAGGACCAAGGAGGAAGCTGGAGTGTAGGCTGACAGGAATAGTCCAATTTGTGGTACACAAGGGGTTAAACAGATCAAGGTAAATGTTCAGGCAAGAAGGTCAGGGCAGGCAGTAGAAGAATTATAGAAGAATTATAGCACACCCAGGAACTGCATTTGATGTTACAAACACATTTGCAAATCATGAAACACAGTTTTACAACGCAGTCTTAAAATACATGATTTATTGGTTTTCTGTAACATATTTCTTTTTTGATTTGTTTAAACTGATGATAATTCTATGGTTTGTCCTACATCCAGGTCTGGGACGACAACTTGGCAAAATTGGCTGAAGCCTGGGCTGCTACTTGTATATGGGATCATGGCCCATCCTATTTATTGAAGTTCCTTGGTCAAAACTTGTCTGTGAGAACAGGAAGGTAAATATTTCAAACTAATGTTAAGTTCTTGTTCCCTGCTATACTGTATATATGTATGTCAATACTGCAAGCTGGAGGCCGGCTGCCTGATTGCACCAGTCCAGTGGTATTTATGACTCCTAAAGCTGCTCAAGAGCTTCAGAGACTTATTTGCATGACCTCATCATTTCCAAATAATTGGCTTCTGAATGTTTAGAAGATGCCATATTTAGACCTCTTTGAGAAAATATAGTTTAATATAGCATTGTTCTGTGTATTGAAAGACATAATAATTTGTCATAATAAGAAAGGCATTAAGTTGCCTATAACGCGTCACATTCAAACAACATTTAGGGGGTTATTTATTAAAGTCCAAATGCTAAAAACTTTAAAATATTTCATTTTTAGTGAAAAAACCCTTAGACTTTTCGAGAAAATAATCTTTTCAACCTGTTGAGCACCTGTAGAAGTCAAGGGCAGAGGTCCTATTTGCAATTTAAAGATAATATTGTCTGTGCTGGGTTTTGAAAGATAAATCAGAACATTTTGGGCCTTTCCGCCGATTTCACAAAAAGTTCGGACATTTTGACGTCAAATCCGAAAAATCCTAATTTTTCACATGACAATCCGAAAAAAATCATGTTTTTTGTACAAACTTTCCGAAAAAGTGGCGTTTTTTGTCGATACGATTTTTTCGTGGTTTTTTAAATTATAAATAAGGGTAAATTGTGGATTTAAACCAAGGGCTCTGGCTGGCTCTCCCAGCTATTTTTTAGAGCAAATGCATGTCTACACAAGATCTCTAAAGTGCACTGAACAAGCTTGTAAACCCCTTTCCTAATACTATTCTGGGAAAACAGTAACCTAAAATTCCTTAGGAAAGAAAAAACCTTGGAAACCATAACTTTTTATCTTTTGAGAAAAACTGTATCCTGAAAGGAAAAACTGTGGTCCTCGTCACTACGTTATTTTTTGACCCAGACAGCACGATATTTGAAATGCACAGAACAGTTTCCATCTCTATCAGGGTTTTCCAGACTGTGGGGCTGGCCTCTTGTGGGTGCTTAGAGCAGTGGCAGGGTGGGCTCATCCTGAAGGTCAGTTATGGGATTTGGGGGACAATGCTAGTTGTTCTTCTGCGATGCACCTGACAGCACAGCTTTGAAGGTCAGTTAGGGTGTGCTGCTGTGCTAGATATTATCGAAATTATGGACTAATAATTAATACACCAATATTTTCCTATTTCTTTAACCTTGTTATTCACTAAGCAGTACAAAGATTCACGTGCACACTCAGGCCCTTCAATTAAAGGTTCCGTTTGGTGCTCAAACTATTTAGGGAGACGGCACTCCCAATCTTAAGTAGTGAATAGTACAAGCTGGCACACAAAGCGATTCAAACAGGTGTTAGACCCCTGGTGCGTTTATTGCGTCACAACATTTCAGGGGAGTTCCCCTTTCATCAGGTGATGACCCGATGAAGGGGGAAGGTCCCCGAAATGTTGTGACGCAATAAACGCACCAGGGGTCTGACCCCGGTTTGAATCGCTTTGTGTGCCAGCTTGTACTATTCACTAAGCAGTGCCCTGACCAAAGATCCATACGGACAGGAGCAAGTTCCATTTTATCTTTTCATAAGACCGATTATATATTTCCTCTGGGTTTTAAGTGATATAGGGGCACATTTACCTAGGGTCGAATATCGAGGGTTAATTAACCCTCGATATTCGACCGTCGAAGTAAAATCCTTCGACTTTGAATATCGAACTCGAAGGATTTAGCGCTATTCCTACGATCGAACGATCGAAGGAATAATCGTTCGATCGAACGATTAAATCCTTCGAATCGAATGATTTCGAAAGGATATTCCTTTGATCAGAAAATTGTTAGGAAGCCTATGGGGCGAACTAGGGGGTCGAAGAATTTTTTAAAGAGACAGTACTTCAACTATGGTCGAGCGATTTTTTTGTTCGAATCGTTCCATTCGAAGTCGTAGGTCGTAGTCGAAGGTCAAAGTAGCCCATTCGATGGTCGAAGTAGCCATATTCGACCATTCGAAATTCAAACTATTTTCCCTCTATTCCTTCCCTCGAACTAAGTAAATGGGCCCCCTAAACTTTGTTTTGGAACCATATGTTAAATGATTTATCAACTGCAAATAAATGCGCCAATTGTTATCCCTAAAAGCTTGCTATGAAACTATATTAAACCAATATCAATTTGGCTTGTTTTAGATATAAATCTATACTTCAGCTGGTGAAGCCCTGGTATGATGAAGTTAAAGATTATGCTTTTCCATATCCTCAAGAATGCAACCCTCGGTGTCCTTTGCGATGTTATGGGCCAATGTGTACACATTATACACAGGTACAATGTTTTTACATTCATTTGTTTAAACTATTGGTGTTGAGTAAACCTACTGCAAATGTGATGATAAATAACTATTAAAATCTTCTGTTTTCCAGATGGTTTGGGCCACAACCAATAGAATAGGATGTGCTATACATACATGCCACAACATAAACGTATGGGGGGCTGTATGGAGAAGAGCTGTCTATTTGGTGTGCAACTACTCTCCAAAGTGAGTCTTTTCTTAATTCTGTTTTCCCCTTCTTTTCTGGTCATGAATTGAAACTGGCAAGTGATTTATAATGAAAAACGGTGTCCATACAGGCGTTTTGTATTCAAGTTTAGGTGGGCACTACTTAGCAGGCGTCCATAATTATAATTCTGGAAAAAAATGCTCCATAGTGGGCAAAACCCATGACCATTTGTTACTGAATTTGGCATTAAGCATGGTGCAGTTGCTTTATAAATGAGACCTTTCCCTTCTACATTGTTTTAAAAAGTCAGACTCAGTAATACAGACAATGGTCAAGGGCAGCCGGACTATCATTTCAATACTTTCATACCTTACTAAATATCTTCATAAACCACTGAAAATATCTGATTGAATGTTTATTGGAAAGGTACTTAGAATTATATTTTCCTTTCCTTAGGCTTAGACTAATATATTTGTGTTTACAGATCATTTAAAAAATTAGTTTCAAAAGTTTCTTGAGGATTGATCAGATCCATTATAAAATGACAATTTTAATATCAATGATTTTATCATTAGTAAACCATTATGGGAGTGAGATGCAAACAGTTGTATCAAGTTCAACCTTTTTGTCCAGTTGAAAATCTCATAACTGCTAGTTGATTCACATTAATTGATTAGACCTAATTTGTCATGGCTTGAGAAGGACAAGTCCATCTTTTCTTAGCAGTGGTTTCTATGGTTTAGGAGAAACGTGTTGCTCTGGAGTAGCTTCTGGCCCGGGTTCTATATGTGTTGATAATAGACAAAAGCCATGTAACCTGTAAAACATATGATTAAAGCTGTTGCTTAATGAAGTTGCATACCATGATTCTTAGAAACGAAGGGGGTTATTTACTAAACTCTGAATGCAAAAATCATGAAAAATTTGTGAATTATTTTTATTATAAAATCGGACTTTTAAAAAATCATGAATTTTTTGGAATTTATTAAACCCAGAGGATGGAAAAGTCCGAATCAGAAAATCCAGCATCTCAGACCTGTCGAGGTTGCATATAAGTCAATGAAGAAGTCCCAATGAATTTTTGATGTGCCCTGGGTTTCGTGCAATACCCTGGAGTTTTCGGAGTTTGCAAGCAAAAAAATATAAGAAATTTGAGTGAAAAATCCAAAAAAAATCGGATGAAAAATCGGAAAAAAACGTGAAAATCTGGTTTTTCACGTTTGGGAAAGTGTATTAATAAATAAGCCAAAAAGACCTGTACGGATTTGTTTTTTTCAGAAAATATTGAGATAAATAACCCCCTGAGTATAATAAACCAAGTTGTAAAATATAAAAATATTACAAGTACCATTAGAGTTTGTGTATAAAAACCCTTGACCTGCTTGCTGCCTTTTGCTTTGTTATACTGTATCTATGAAATGAATCTTATATGATGTCTAATATTCTTCTATTTTACAATAGGGGCACTTTGTTTTCTGCATTTACATAACTGTCAAAGAGGCTTGAAATTCCTTTTCAAGGAATTTACATGCATTTCTCCTATAATAAAAAGGAAGAATTATTATTACTGTTTTGCCGATAAAATTTTTTATTTATAATTCTGCATTTTAGGGGCAACTGGATTGGAGAAGCACCTTACACAATCGGCGTTCCATGCTCAGCCTGCCCCCCAAGCTATGGAGGATCCTGTAGTGACAACCAATGTTTTCCAGGAATAACATCCAACTACTTGCACTGGTTTAAGTGATCTCATTTTGAATTGTTCACAAAAGACAATCCAAGTTTCTTTTTCTCAGTTTTACATTAAATTATGATGGGCTGCTGAGATTCTTTGTAAAATATTTGCACATTAGAAACAGAGCCAGATTTGTAACCTATCTCCACCGACATTTATTTTGTGAAATCGGAGGAAAAGATGGTAAATTTAGCTAATAATTGGTGCTACTGTTTGCCTTTGAAACAATTTTATATGTACAGTATGATGATTTGTGGGAGGTAAAGAGAGGGGAAGAATTTTTCACTTTTGTATAAGGAATGTATTGGTTAGAGGTTTAAGTTTCAGGCCGGTGCTTTGTATACATGTTTGTTTTGTAACAATATTCTTCATATCTATATAATATTTAAAAGATACCGTGTAACATTGGTAAATTAATATTTTTTCTATCTAAGACAACAACTTTGTAGTTTGTAAGTATTATTGTAATAGATGATGACAACATAGAGAACCCCCCTCTTACCTACTGATTAGATCAGTCGGGTCAGTGTCTGCCATATCTCTTTGATTTTATACTGAGGTAGGTGCATAAATGATATGAGAACTCTTCTTTGGATTTCTTCTTGTTCTGAGAAAAAGGAAAATACAGGAATGGAACCAGTTATCTAGAATGTTTAAAGGGATACTGTCATGGAAAGTAATGAATCAAAATGAATTGTTTAATATTGCTGCTCCAGCAGAATTCTGCACTGAAATCCATTTCTCAAAAGAGCAAACAGATTTTTTAATATTCAGTTTTGAAATCTGACATGGGGCTAGACATTTTGTCAATTTCCCAGCTGCCCCAAGTCATGTGACTTGTGCTCTGATAAACTTCAATCACTCTTTACTGCTGTACTGCAAGTTGGAGTGATATCACACCCTCCCCTTTTCCCCCCAGCAGCCAAACAAAAGAACAATGGAAAGGTAACCAGATAACAGCTCCCTAACACAAGATAATAGTTGCCTGGTAGATCTAAGAACAACACTCAATAGTAAAAACCCATGTCCCACTGAGACACATTCAGTTACATTGAGAAAGAAAAACAGCAGCCTGCCAGAAAGCATTTCTCTCCTAAAGTGCAGGTACAAGTCACATGACCAGGGGCAGCTGGGAAATTGACAATATGTCTAGCTCCATGTCAGATTTCAAAATTGAATATAAAAAAATCTGTTTGCTCTTTTGAGAAATGGATTTCAGTGCAGAATTCTGCTGGAGTAGCACTATTGACTGATGCGTTTTGGAAAAAAACATGTTTTCCGATGACAGGATCCCATTAAGACCTGGGGTTTTTCGGATGAGGGGTCTTTCTATAATTTTGATCTCCATACCTTACAAATAATTTAAAGATTAATTAAATCCAATAGGATTGTCTCCAATAAGGATCAATCCTATCTTAGTTGGGATCAAATACAAGGTACTGTTTTAATATAAGAGAGAAAAGGTAAATCACTTTTTAAAATTTAAATTATTTGGATAAAATTTAATCTATGGGAGATGCCCTTCCCGTGATTTGAAGCTTTCTGGAAGAGTTCTGTATAATGGATCCCATACCTGTACCATACTTCCAGCACTTCAAACATCCTTCTATCAAATCTGACTTCAACCACTTTAAATAGTTGAGCCCCCAACTAGGATTTTTTCTAGAGCAACGCATATATATTTATTAATGGTGCTTGTTTTGAATCTAATTTCTTTTGGTGCTTTATATAAACTAGAAACAACCTCTTAACACCAGCACAGAAATGTCATTAGTATGCTGTAATAAATACATAGTGTGTAACATAGTAACATAATAAGTTGGGTTGAAAAAAAGACACACTTCCATCAAGTTCAACCTTTTAACTCTACCTTAACCTGCCTAACTGCTAGTTGTTTCAGAGGAAGGCAAAAAAAACTCTTTGGAAGCCTCTCCAATTTGTTTCAGAGGGGGAACACATTTCTTCCAGACTCCAACACGGCAATCGGACCAGTCCCTGGTTCAACTTGGACTATGAGCTATCTTCCATAACCCTGTATTCCCTCACTTGCTAAAAAGCCACCCAACCCCTTCTTAAAGCTATCTAATGTATCAGCCTGTACAACTGATTCAGGGAGAGAATTCCACATCTTCACAGCTCTCACTGTAAAAAACCCTTCCGAATATTTAGCGGGAACCTCTTTTCTTCTAATCGGAATGGGTGACCTTATGTCAGCTGGAAAGACCTACTGGTAAATAAAGCATTAGAGAGATTATTATATGATCCCCTTATATATTTATACATAGTTATCATATCATCCCTTCTTGTGAACCAATGCCCCTTTTAATTCAGCTCAACACAGTGTAACACTGCAGCTTTTGCTATAGACAGGGAGTGATGGAAACCATTTCATTTGGTTAATAAGACTGGTAGTCCTTTGCCTCTCTATACAGTTTTCTTAGGGAGCAAGAAGAATAGGCACTTGTACTTTGTAGGCACATGGTGTGGATATATCCATAAAATTTAATGGGATGCAGAAAATGTGTAAACATTGCTGGGATGTTTTCTACTCGCTAGAATGGTTACCAAGCAATATCTGTATTCCAAGCACTTACTTGTCCCAGTAGACTCATAGCAATGTCTTCCAGGAAGTGAAAGCTTAGACTGCTGTGAAAGACCGGACATTAATGAGAGAGAGAGCATCTATTTAATATTGGTTTAGTGGCCTTATTAAATTTAGTGAGAATGTTAATTAGGGCGAAGAAGCACAAAAACATCCCATGAATTCGCCAGGGCTGTGGAAACAAAACACTAGTAAAAGCAACACATCCTGCAGGGCTGCTAATTTGTAGCCTCTTTGGGGATTCTGTGCCAACAAACCATCCAACGCCAGGGGCATTTATGTAGGAATTCTTAAACAATAACCACACTGGGCTCATTTGTACAGAATTCCAGTATAATCAGCAATACTAATACTGCTTTTTTTATTTCAGTGCTTTGCTGAATTTAACAAAACAGAAATTTGCCACACGCTCTGTTATTTCTACTATTAAATTTGTAAATATGGCTTCAACCATTGTACGGGACTTGGTGCCTATAACGTATTTAGAATTCAGTTATACGTGTTTATTAAGATTGTAGTGATGCAGCACTAGTTACCAGATTTGTTGCAATTGCAATGGTGATCACTTACGTCCACCACTAGATCCGTTAAAAGCTGGTTCGATGTTTGAAATAGCGCCACAAATCTGTTCAAAACTCCCTTTTTTATTGTTTTTACCTCCATTTAAAGAAATGTGTGTAATTTGAATAAGGTGCACTAGTGTTTAAAGGGGTGGTTCACATTAAAGTAAACTTTTAGTATGTTATAGAATTACCGATTCTAGGTAACTTTTTAAGTGGCCTTTACTTTTTATTTTTTTTTATAGTGTTTGACTTATTTGTTTTCTTCTTCTGGCTGTTTCTAAATGGGGGTCACTGACCTCATCTAAAAAACAAATGATCTGTAAAGGTACAAATGTAATGTTATTTCTACTTTTTATTACTCAACTTTTGATTCAGGTCTCTCCTATTCATATTCCAGTCACTCATTCAAATCAATGCATGGTTTCTAGGGGTAATTTGAACTCTAGACACCCAATTGCTGAAACTGCTAACTGGAGAGCTGCTGAATAAAAAAAAAAGCTAAATAACTCAAAAACCACAAGTAATAAAAAACTAAAACCAACGACAAATTGTCTCAGAATATCACTCTCTACATCATACTAAAAGTTAACTCAGAGGTGAACAACCCCTTTAAATGAAACAGATCTGCATTGTTTATATGAACTGTATGGTGTAGCATTGAATGAATTGCATTGCTTTACCACCTTTAATTGAAGCTAGCTTTTTTTTTTACACTTTATTTTTTAATTGGCATCCCACTCTACAAATGTCATTGCCTGTTGTAAAGTGCAGCTCCATGGTTTTTCAGACAGTTCTTAGACCAGTTAAACGGAATATCTTCTCAGATGTTATTAAAGGGCCTGTGACACCGTAAACTGAATATATTTTGATATTTACATTTATCCTGATAATCTATTTTTTGCAAGTAGAGAGCTACAAATGGCACTTTACTTATGCTTATCTTACAAATAATAAACAACATATCTACTGTGTAAATATGGGGCATGTGGCCCCTGTTGTTACATGAATGACAGCCTACATGACTTATTTAATATTATAATAATATTATTCATTCTGAAGAAAACAGATAAACGAGAAGGAAAGGTCTTTTTACTTGGGGGTCCCAAAAGTTAGGCACCCCCAAGTGATCGCACATACTTACCAGAAACCCCAGGCCGGTGCTCCTATAGAAAATCATGTAAATATTAAATAAACCCAATAGGCTGGTTTTGCTTCCAATAAGGGTTAATTATATCTTAGTTTGGGTCAAGTACAAGGTACTGTTTTATTATTACAGAGAAAAAGGAAATCATCTTTAGAAATGTGGATTATTTGATTGAAATGGGATATGGGATAACGGGTTTCCAGATATCAGATCCTAGACCTGTTTTTCACTTACAAATCAGCTTTCCCCCCCCTTTACCAGTATCACTGAATCAGCCAATTTGGCACAATCACGTCGCATACATTAAAACTTGCTCAATGCACTGCGTTTCATAAATACAAATATATTTATACACAGCACAATCTATACAAATATTTATCTATTTAATAGTGTGGTGTTATCAGTCCTTTGAACATACTAATTTTGTGGAAACTGGTCTCTTTAAAAGAAAGTTGTTGAAATAGCTTAACTTGGATAAATGAATAAAATAAAACAAATTATTCAACGTAAATTGCAATCTACAATCAAAATGTCAAGAAAGGAAATTATTTCTGTGTGTAAAGTGCAAAGAATCCTCTCTGTATGATGTGCACTTGGGAAATGATATTGATTTGCAGTTCCTTACTACATTGGACTGAGAATTTCTATAGAATAGAAGGGACTGGTTTTTGGGATTGCTTGTTGCATTTGCAGTAAGATTATTCTGATTAATCAATAACATACAGATCCTCTATTTATAAAGCAAATATTAGATATGTTTAAATGCAGTCACATGCATGATGGAACATTTTGACCTTTTTTTTACTATTGTTTTTAAAGTTGTATAAATAGAAATAAAAATATTCATCTTATTACTGAAAACTTGGACTATGGGCGATTCATTTTATTTCATAATGCTGATATATCCTCTATCTGAAAAAAGAGGGAGCGGGGAAATATAAAGGGGGTTAATTCAATTCAAAGTTGGTTGCAGAAAATATCGGAATCGTCTTTGAAAAGAAAGGCAACCCAAGTGAATGTGACTACCACCTGGTGTATGACAAGTCACAGTGACACAATGAAAATTAAATATAAAGAGGGTTGTAGGGGTCGCTGCTACATTAGAACCCCAGATAGGGTTGCCACCTTTTGGCCTGGTTGAATTCGGGCAGTGGTCGGGGTTGTGGCACAATAGGGGTGGGGCTGTGATGCGGCGGGGCGTGACATCAGGGGCAAGGGCTATGACTTGGCGATTGGCCGATCACCGTGTCAATCATAGGGAATTTCCTAATTTGGAAAACCGGGCAGGCAGTTTTGACCCAGGCAGCTCTTCAAAAAACCAGGCTGTCCTGGTCAAAATGGGACAGGCGGTAACCCTAACATTAGAGCAACAAATTTACAATAGAATGAATAAAACTGTAGTGGGACGGGTCAACATACTGTTCCATAAACAGTGCCAGTGACATATAAGTAGCTGTGGGGGCAGTGTTTAATAACTGATGATAATTGTGGGCATGGGTATTTGAACATTGTGAGGGTGGGGTCTTGGAACAAATTCTTCTTGTGCCCCATTGTCCTGTAATTACTCCGCTGAAACATGGACTAACTTTGTTTTTAGAAAGAGATACTTTTATGTTCTACGCAAGCTGTGCCAGTGCTAGATTTATGTTCAGGACACACTTGTATGCAAATTTAGTTGGGCTGGGAAAGTATAAGGAGACGCTGATCATGTGCCTCTTCTGAAATGGTGTTGAAGCAGTTGAAGAACAATTGTAGTTTAAGATCTTTCATCTGCTGCAGGGACCACAGATATAGCTGGCCCAGTGGCAACCAACATCCCCCCATCCCCTAATCCTCCTGTACTTCTTCAATGTACCTCACTGTTGGTGTAGCTGGTGGGGATGCCTGTGAAATATGGACAAAATATATTTTTCTATATCATATTATATTTTTACAGAAGAGTTATAAAAAATAAGTTGATGCCCTCCCTAACTTCTTGATCTCAAATAGGAGAGTGGCTGGGGAGGGGAGACTTCTAAACAACTATAGAGGAAGCAAATCTCACAGTCTGGCCCCCTGTGACTGCAGAGTCTGCTTCCCCTATAGTTACACCAGTTATTTATGGACATGAATGATTTGTAAAAATATCCAAGCCACTTATACCCTTAATGGGACTGCACTAGACAAATCCATTATGGAAAAGGACCTTGGAGTCCTTCTAGATAATAAACTTGGCTGTAGCAAGCAATGCCAGCCAGGGCAAATAAGGTATTGAGCTGTATTAAAAGGGGCATTGATTCACAGCAGGAAACGGTCATTCTTCCACTGTATAGAGCACTGGTAAGGCCCCATCTAGAATATGCCGTACAGTTTTGGTCTCCATCACTCAAACAGGACATTATTGTATTAGAGAGGGTACAGAGAAGGACAAATAAGCTGGTAAAAGGTATGGAAAATCTTAGCTATGAGGAAAGACAGGCCAAATTGGGGATGTTCACGCAGGAGAAGAGGCGCTTAAGGGGTGATATGATGACTATGTATAAATATATAAGGGGATCATATAATAATCTCTCTAATGCTTTATTTACCAGTAGGTCTTTCCAGCTGACATAAGGTCACCCATTTCGTTTAGAAAAAAAGAGGTTCCGCCTAAATATTCGGAAGGGGTTTTTTACAGTGAGAGCTGTAAAGATATAGAATTCTCTCCCTGAATCAGTTGTACAGGCGGATACATTAGATAGCTTTAAGAAGGGGTTGGATGGCTTTTTAGCAAGTGAGGACATACAGGGTTATAGAAGATAGCTCATAGTACAAGTTGACTAGTCCGAGGGAGAACTTTATGGATGTATGTTTTTAATTCAACCATTACATTTCCCAATATCAGCACAGTAGAACTCAAGTGAGCTGTGATGGAAAACCCTTCATGATTATAACCTGGAGGTGATGCACACCTCCTAACATTTAGGGCCCATACGCATATGTTCAATTCCATTTTCTTCTGCCTGTTTCCCAGATTTTTGATTTAGAACAGTCATGTTCCACTGTGTTTTTTCTCGACCTCAACATGCTACATTTGTATGTTTCAAGTGTCTTCAAAGTGCAAGTAGAAAAATGCATGTTGAACTAAAAACACATTTACTTAAAAATAATCCATAATAACACAAAAGGTCACCTTGAGTAATGTTGGGGTAGGGTGCAAAGTGCCAAAAATACACACACCAAAGGGGCATGTTTTTAGCAAATAGTCTCTATTGTCTGCGTTCAGCATGCATTTCAAAACATGCACTTGTCCGTATTCATGTGTAAAATGCTTCAATAAAAGGATACATTATACAAACTCCAAGGGTACATTTGCTGACAGTGGGACAGGGTTCAAAAATGCAAAAAAAAAAAAAGATGATTGCCCCCTGAATGGAGCTCAAGGATCTATGCTCCTCCTTGAACACAGTGCTGCTTGTGTCTGGGATAGCTGTATTCATGAGGGATGAGTAAAAGGAGGCACATAGGTATCTCCTCTACCACCCCCTACCCATACCCTAACTTGTGCCTTATTCAGACATGTACGTTATGGAGCGTGGGCTGGTGCAGTAGGTAATGGATTTTCTGACCCCCTAAGAGTTTATAGCACTTTCGTGTGCTCTGTAATAGATGAGATCCCTAGTCTGTTATCTTAAAATAAGTTTTAATTTTGTTATTTCGAAACATTTAAAGCTCCAAATTTCACAGCCAGTGTAAATCCTTTCTATTTCTCTGTGAAATCATACTGAATGGAATTCTCTCCTCTAATACAGCACACCAGAGAATATATAGTGCAGATATTAGAATAGTTTGCATACCAGAAATCACCATATAGCTTGATGGTGCCCCATAAATATAACAACCAATGTCCTCAAAGCAGAGGCATGTTATTATTGGCTGCTCTGAATTTGTAATTAGTTTTAACTAGCCCGGCTCAAGCCTCCTGCTGATACAATATAACGCTCTCTGTGGCTTTACATTGTGATAGATTTAAATCTATACTACATTTGTTGTAATTGGCAGGTCTTGTTGACCATTAAAGAAAGTACTGTGTTTTTGAAGCACAGAAAATAGCTGTATCATTAAATGCAACAAGTGAAACCTGATATTTTTTTATATAGAACCATTGTTATTAATACATTTCAATGCAGTATTGCAGAAAGCCCGTTAGTCAGCAAACGGTTTATAGTTCTGCACCGAACAGGGCCACTTCTGCCATGAGGCAAGGTGAGTGGTCAGTTATAAGGGGTGGCAAAAAGCCACCCCTTATAACTGTAAGAGCCGAATTTCCAGGCTTTAACCCGGGAATTCGGCTTGCTAGTGCAAAGAGCGATATTGCGCTCAGTGTCAGACTGGGATGCCAGGGGCCCACCAGAAAATCTAAGACCGTGGGCCCACTTTCCAACTATTATTCCTCCTCTCTCAACCTCTTTATTCTCCTAGTCTTTTATATCAACTTACTATACTCTATTCTTATTATGAAGTCCCATAGAAAATAGGGAATGACCATGAAATAGGCCAAATGGTTAGAAGCAAGAGGCTCGCTAGCACCTGGGCCCACCGGGAGTTTTCCTGGTATCCAGATGGGCCAGTCTGACACTGATTGCGCTCATTGCACTAGCCATGCTGCCCCCTTTTGACCCGCTTAGGGTGGCCACCTCTCCCCTTTAAAACCAAAGACATATGGAATCCACAGCCTGCATGGCTAATAAGCAATTCATTTAGATGCATGCTGCAGACTGATTTATGTGCAGTCATGCATCATACATCTAAATGACTTGCTACTTAACCATGCAAGCTGTGGATTCCATATGTGTTTGGTGTTAAAGGGGTCAGGGCGGACTGGGCCGTGGGAACACCGGGAAAAAACCTGGTGGGTCCCAGCTCTTGTGGAATATTAGAAAGTCCCCACGCCTGCACACCCTGGCTCTGCAAAAAGCGAATGCCTGGTGCTCGGTAAACCTTCGCAAAATAAAATTAGCAAGGGCTTGTCCCTTCTTCTTCTTTAGTGATACTGACACTAAAAAATGAATTTTAGCATATGAATGTACATTAAATGTTACCTATAGGTCATGTTGATCATTTTTTGCTGAGAGGTTTGTTTTTGTATATAATTGTTAGTTGAAATTCCTAAGCCTGACTCTATGACACTCTGACTTTGCCAACCTGACTGTCCCATCTCAGCCTGTTAGTTACAGTTTCTAATGCTAACGGACTCCTGCTGCACAAACATGGCAGCCCCCTCATACAGGAACATGGGGGATCAGACAGGTAATGTAAAAGCATCATGCAAATACTTTATGGCAAAGTTAGAAGTAGCTTGCAAAGCCAATATTATAATAGATGTAAAAAAAAGTTTAATTTCAGGTGTCAGTATCTCTTTTACCTGAGTGCCAGTGAAATTCATTCCACTTTCCAGCTCTTGTGGGCATTGCCGGTCCAGACCCGCTCCCTGCAGAAACAATCTTCCAGTTGCGGCCCGCACACACTCAATTGCAGTGCATTGCAGCGGGGGAGGGGGCAAGGGGCCCCCTGAGACAGCAGCCCCGGTGTGCAGCAGCCCCCCGGGCCCCCCACCCCGACCCTGAAAGGGGTGAATTGGCAACCTTGTGGGGGGGGGGGCAGCAGCCCCTGGATTTGAGCTCTCTAGACTCCGGAGCAATTCACAGCTGTGTAACCCATTTGACCTAAACAGGAAGACATTCAGCTTTCCAGGTTACAAAGCCATTGCTAATCTATAACATATGCCGTGTCTGAGAGGCGACACAGGCTTTTAGGATGGCGACTTTAAAAAAAAAAAAAGAAATAAAAAGCATGTGTTATATTCGCATGGATAGATTGAAATGTGTGCAGTCGAGGCAGATGGATAGATTAACAGGTTGCACATCACTGGTAATTCAATTAAATTAAATCAAGAGGGACTAGTGCAACAGACGAATATACTTTTTTTTGGCAGCACCTGTAGTCTCATTTGGCTTTTAGTTCATTATGTAACTTTGCCTTTCATTCTGACTCCTTACTAGAATCTGACGGCTTTTGGCACATGATGTTCTTTCTGCTCTTGGTTTTTCTCCAGAAAAAAAGTAGCCAATATAAACCCCAAATTGTGTCTGAGAATAATGAACAAGGCCATAATTGCTAACATATTATAATTACAGTGACTTTTCTCTATGAGATCAGTAGGGCATTTTTTTTTCCATTTTTACTTGAGATGCAGGTTTGGGTGCACTAAAACACATCACCTAATAAGTCCTATGTTATTCTGCCTGTTTATAGTGCACTGCCATTTGGGTATTTAAAGGGGTTGTTCACCTTTACAGTAACTTTTAGTATGATACAGAGAGTGATATTCTGACAATTTGCTACTGTTTTTTTATGTTTTATTATTTGTGGGTTTTGAGTTATTTAGCTTTTTCTTTCAGCAGCTCTCCAGTTTGCAATTTCAGTAAACTAGTTGCTAGGGTCCAAATCATCCTAGCAACCATGCATTGATTTGAATAAGAGACATGGAATATGAATAGGAGAGGGTCTGAATAAAGTAATGAGCAATAACAATACATTTGTAGCTTTATGGAGCATTTGTTTTTCAGATGGGGTCAGTGACCCCCATTTGAAAGATGGAAAGAGTCTGAAGAAAAAGGCAAATAATTAGAAGATTATAAAAAATATATATAATGAAGACCAATTGAAAGGTTGCTTAGAACGGACCATTCTAGAACATACTAAAAGTTAACTTAAAGATAAACCACCCCTTTAAAAGTAGCCTATTGCGTTTCTGTGAGCAGGGTCGGACTGGGCCGGCGGGACACCGGGAAATAACCCAGTGGGCACTGGCTCTGTGGGGCCCAGACTGACTCCTTTTAAAAATTAAATTCAGGTTGGGAAAAAAAAGGCGAATGTCATGGAAACTTCGGGCAATTTCGGAAATTAAAGTGATCCGAGTGCCATCCTGCCGGCAATTTACATTCTAGCGGGCGGGAGGCAGTTTGGGAAGATTAGTCGCCTCGAAGAAGAGGCGATTTATCGCCAGGCGACTAAATCTCCCTGAATCTTCGTGTGTGCCCTAAGGGCTCTTACACATGAGCGTTTTTACCTGCGCTCCCCTGCGTTCCGTTTTTCGGCGTTCAGCCGCAGGGGAGCGCAGGAATAGACGCATTTCATTATTTCAAATGGGGCTGTACTCACACAGGCGCATGTAGGCGCCGAACGCAGGTTGAGACGCAACATGTTGCATTTTTCCTGCGTTCGGCGCCTACATGCACCTGTGTGAGTACAGCCCCATTTGAAATAATTAAATGCGTCTATTTCTGCGCTCCCCTGCGGCTGAACGCCGAAAAACGGAACGCAGGGGAGCGCAGGTAAAAACGCTCATGTGTAAGAGCCCTTACCCTAAAAGCCAAGCTTGTTGCTATTTCTTGAGCTAATCAAGGCAACTGAAATGACTTCATGCTTGGTCTTTGAGAGGTAGATAATTATATTCTCAGTGCACAGATAATCCCCCGGCATAATGGATTTCTGCTTATTTGTGCACTGGGATTCTAGTTATCTACCTTGGAAGGAATAAGTAAACATGGATAAGCTTCACTATTGGACAATGAATCTAATATAATATGTACGGGACGGGAATAGGTCAACTATGTATTTAGACTAGGGCCACATGGAGGCTGAATTTAGCAAGATGAAATATTCTGTCTGATTTTAGCCCTACTGTGGGCAGTAATCTCTTCTCTTTTCCTTATTCAGAAGGGTTGAAGTCTGCACAAACAGACTTAGCATTTTTAGCCAAAATCCGCCGGTACGTACTTCTGAATGAGGAAAAGAGAGCAGGCTACTGGCCAGCGTTTTTCAGCTAGCCGATATCGGCCATCGCCCTAGCCTTACAGTCATTCCTATGAAAATCAGTTATGTTACTAACACTAGATTATATGGAATCATATCACCAGAGTTAAAAGCTAATCAGCACTAATATTCATGTTAAATTAGTGCCAATTTCTCCAGAATGCCTAGATAAAGGGGTAGTTCCCCTATGCATTAATGTTTAGTATGATGCAGTGAGAGCTATTCTGAGACAACTTGCAATAGATTGATTTTTTTTATTTGTGTTTTTTGCGTTTTTAGCTTTTCATTCAGCAGCTCTCCAGTTTGCAATTTCAGCAGTCTAGTTGCTAGGGTCCAAATTCCCCCAGCAACCAGGCATTGATTTAAATAAGAGACTGAAATAAGAATAGGAGAGGCCTAAATAGAAATATGGGCAATAAAAAGTATCAAAAACAATACATTTGTAGCCTCACAGAACATTTGTTTTATAGACGGGGTCAGTGACACTCCGTTTCAAAGCTGAAAAGTGAGAAGAAGAAGAAGGCAAAGAATTAAAAAACTATAAAAATAAATAAATAATGAAGACCAACTGAAATGTTGCTTAGAACTGACCATTCTATAACACACTAAAAGTTAACTTAAAGGTGAACCACAGTTGCAGCCATATGCACAAAGCCAATGTGGATGCAAAAGTAGCAATCATTTAAAAAAATATATTATTGGTCATCATTAGAATCCAAAAACAGAGTGCCCAGACATAATGAGGGCTGTCCGCTCTACGCGTTTCGTGGCTTCCCGCCACTTCACCAGAAGCTACTGACAGCCATTCCCCATCCTCCTTAAATCCAAGAATGATTCAACCCCTCCCGTAAAATAAGAATTAACCCCATAAGGGATATCTTAACTTTTCCCATTACAAAATTAATTAATTAGAACATAATACATGTTATCCATAAACCATATCCATAAACAAAGACATGTGCTTAATACATAGGTATCCAGAGCATCCCACACCACCCCTACATACCCAATTACTTGAGAAATATATACATATAAAATTCTCAATAAACAAAAAACAAAAGAGCGAAAAATCGCCCCCTTTAAAATAATTGTCTCTTTGTCTAATCCTGTGCTCCCCTGCGGCTGAACAGAAGAAAGTGCAACGCAGGGGAGCGCAGGAAAAAACATCCTGTGTAAGAGCCCTTAAGTAAGCTCCATTGGGGCAGAGACTAATTATCATTAAGAGCTTGCATTTGTAAATTCCCCAACCCACATACGGTTCTGTGCCCTGACTATTGCCTGGATTGGTGTGATCATTCTGGGTATAACATACCGTAATAATACTTGCTCTAAACAGCTCCTGTAGTCTTATCACCTGCTGCCATCTGTTGGTATCATAAGAATTCTACAGTCTAAAGAAGTTAAAGATATTTTATTTAATTCAAACAAATTTAGCTTAACATTATAAGCTTGTCCTTTTTTTAAAAAAAAATAATCCATGAACAGGAAATATACTTTTCTAAAATATATACTGTAAAGTCACATCCACTTAAAAAAAAGTATAAAGCTGTAAGAAGAAGCTAATACAGTGAAGTGATTTCTTTCAGTGGTCCCTGCCTTTCTCTTTAACGGCACTTAAAATAGGCCCTGCCTAAAGGTGAACTAAAGTCTAAAATAAAATAATTCTAGAAATGCTGTATTTTGTATACTAAACATAAACATGAACTTACTGCACCACAAGCCTAATCAAACAAATAATTTATGTCTTCAAAGTTGGCCACAGGGGGTCACCATCTTGTAACTTTGTTAAAAATCTTTGCAAGACCAAGACCATGCACATGTTGCAGATAAGAATCTCTACACCGTTGCTGACTGCTTTACAGGGAAACAAATAAAGCTGCTCGAGGTCAGGGAAGGTGGGGGGCTCCCCCTGCTGTTTGAAAGTATGATCGTTTCCCTGCAGAGTAGTGTGGGGACCATCTGAAGCTTCCTATCCACAGCAGTCAGAGCAAGTAAAATGAAGGGAGAATTTCACGGCATACAGTCAGGTTTCTTATAAAAAGGGTTGACATTTTTTAATTAAAGTATATTGGAGATAGATTTCCTTTTCATTAAAGAAAGTAAAAATGGGATTTTATTTCTTTTGCCTAAACATCCTCTTTAAATGATTACAAAAGCATTATCATGATTTCCAAGCTGGAGATTGATAGGTTGAAATTGAAGTATTCACATGCTACTCTCCCTCCCAACTGCCTCTCTCCCCTCCCTCCCCTGTGTAAAGTGCCTACTTTATCTCCACGAACAGTTTAGTAATAATACTTGATACTACTAATTGTCCCATGGCCACTGGTGAAATCTATGTACAATGTCCCCAGAACATGTAGCTTCCAGTCAACTAAAGTTCCACTACAATAAAGTCAATAGGACAGTCTCCACCTGGAGTATAGAGCATTTCTCTCTTATCTGGACTTTTCTAGTCCTATTTTTCTCAGTTGATGTTTATTGATATCATACCTCACAACTGTCCTGTTTTCAGTGGGACAGTCCCACTTTTGACAGCTCAACCTGCAGTCCCGCATTTGTACTGGAAAGTCCGACTTTCTCTACACTGAACAGCCAGAAAAAGAAACAAAGTTTCTCACTTAATTGGCTTTTGGTAGAGAACCCAGAACAGCTAACAGGTGCAAATAAGATACTTTGTAAAAATTTTAAGATAAGCAAATAAGTAATTGTAACAATTTAGATAAAGAGGTCCCTTGGGAAAAGTTAGCTTACAAGGCAATTCACCCTCATTAGCAAAACTGTAATAACTGAAAAAAATAACAGAAATATGTTCAAACTTTGATAAGCTGCCAAATTTTGTAAAATTAACATGGTAAATGTGGCCAAAAAAATGGGTGTGGTCAAAAAACATTTGCAGCGCTATGCATGCCGAATTTGTTTGTCCCTCTTTTTATTTCCAAAATGTTAGGAGGTATGTGATTTTATGTTTATTTCAAGTTGTAAATAAGTAGTTGCACTTCTGTGATCTAGAGGGGAGGAAAGGTGAGGTTACTGGTGGTACTATCTGTAGTAACCAGCTTTTGTGAACATTTTGGTTAAGGGCATTCCCGCTGTTTTGCCATTGCCTTATGATTCCTATTCCTGTTCCGGTTTCCCTCCTGTCTAAGCTGAGAGCAAGTGTGGAGCAGGCCAGTCTTATCTGTCATGTTGTGATAAATGTACCAAAGTTCCTGTGCTTGTCTGACTGCTTCACCTACAACAACACAGGAGAAGCATCTAACCCACTACTAGCCAAGCAGTTTATCACACTACCCAAATGCTGATTGTCAAAGGGGAGCCTGAGCCCAAATTTTCTAAAAAAAACCCTTTTTTACACTACTTCCAAAGGACAGTAGTTTTCCACAGATGGGTAAAAGGTCTATATCAATACAAGAAACATTGAAGTTTTTTAATATTCATCCTGGAGTTCTTTTTGAAGACGTTCGCTTGTACTGCAATTCATCTTTTTTTTTTTCCCTAAAGAAGTTTTGGCCAATATTTTTCCTCGCATGACAAGTCAAAAAAGCAAATAGAGTTTTGTGAATACAAGTACTGTGGTTGTGCCACGGTGGGACTGTGGTTGAAGTGGTGATGGGTAAACCATTTCACTGCCCAATATGACTCTCTGACTAGTTAAACAAACAGCCTGATGTTGTGGTGAGGCCGGGAGCCAACAAGCGCAAGTTAAATTCATCACATGAAAAGTAATTCTGTTTGTTACCACCTTTTGGCAATAGTTAGATTCTAATAAAGAAAGAGGGGAAAAAAGAATTACATGCAAGTGACGCACTAGAGAATGTCACCAAATGTTATAGTTTTATTTAGAGATATTGCACATTTGTGTTTTCTTGGCAATTTCCACATTTGTTGTTGTCTGTCCAGGATCAATTTAGATATGTATGATTTCTAACAATATAGACTTTAATTGATTTCCAGTTACTGAAAATATATGCAAAAAGCCAAAATGGTTTCAAAGCATCTAAGGGCAATGACAACCACAGTCACATAAAAATGGAAGCAGTTGTGGTCCAAGTTGACGCCATTCATTAAAGGTCCAAACATACTCACTTCCATATAGTTGCATTTGTTTGTGGTGTATCTTTTCTGAATCTTGCACAATTGTGTCTGTTGATAAAGAGGACCTCGAAGCAACGTGTAAGAATACTCAACACTTCTGTCCCTTGGCACACTGTGATGTCATTCTCTGGCCAGGATGTCATTGTGAGCATCATCACAATGATGTTCATTCTTGTACAGACATTGATGTTTATATGTCATCATGCATTACTATTTGCTGTTCTAAACACCCAGCCTGTTTCTAGACCATCACTGCCTGTCCTAGCTGACGAAACTCTGAATTTAAGTTGCCTGCCTCTGACTCGGATCTGCTGACTACACCTTCTCTCTGCTCCCTTGTACCTCGCTTGGTTAGCTTCAATGGATTCTCTCCAATCACGCTTCCCCTGTTTAATACTTGGGTTGGGTTATGTGTAGTGTGAGCTGCTTGCGGGTTGCTTCCTCCTTGAAAATACCTGGTTCCTTTGCTGGATATCCTGGTAAGCCTGACATTATTCCATCCTTAAGATACTGTCATGGCAAAAAAAGTTTTTTTCATAACGCATCAGTCAATAGTGCTGCTCCAGCAGACTTCTGCACTGTAATCCTTTTCTCACAAGAGCAAACAGATTTTTCTGTATTTAATTTTGAAAGGTAACATGGGCCTTGATATATTGTCAGTTTCCCAGCTGCCCCAGTCATGTGACTTGTGCTCTGATAAACTCCAGTCACTCGTTACTGCTGTACTGCAGGAGTGATATCACCCCCTCCCCCCCAGCAGCCTAACAACAAAACAATAGGAAGGTAACCAGATAACAGCTCCCTAACACAAGATAACAGCTGCCTGGTAGATCTAAGGACAGCACTCAGTAGTAAAATCCAGGCCCCACTGCCACACATTCAGTTACATTAAGTAGAAGAAACAACAGCCTGCTAAAAAGCAGTTCCATCATAAAGTGCTGGCTCTTTCTGAAAGCACATGACCAGGCAAACTGACCTGAGATGGCGCCTACACACCAATATAACAACTAAAAAAATACACTTGTTGGTTCAGGAATACAATTTTATATTGTAGAGTGAATTATTTGCAGTGTAAACAGTGTAATTTAGAAATAAAAACTCCATGGTAAAAATCATAACAGTATCCCTTTAATGTTGTGGTAATTCCGGGGTTCCCTATTTGAGCTGCATCATTTGACACAGCAGTGCCTAATGAATCACATGCAGATGTCATTTTAACAGACATAATAAAATAATGAGATTAATAAGACAGCCGTGTACTATCAATGGATTGCCATACCCCCCCCACAAAAAACATTGGTTAGCAAGCAAGCAGCAGGTGGTGAATTTTTAAGCAGTTGCATTAAAGGGGGTTTAAAGACAAAACAATTAAATCCCATTTTTACTTTATTTAAAAGAACCTATCTCCAATATACTTTAACCAAAAAATGTCTACCGTTTTTATAAGAAACCTGACTGTATGCAGTGAGATTCTCCCTTCATTTACTTGCTATTACTGATGTGGATAGGAAACTTCAGATGGTCCCTAGCTGCTCTGCAGGGAAAGGATCATACTTTCAAACAGTAGGGAAGCAGCTTTGTTTGTATCTCTGTAGAGCAGCCGGCAACCGTGTAGAGATTCGTATCTGCAGCAGTCACAGCAATTAAATGAAAGGCAAATTTCACTGCATAAAGATATTATTTAACTTGTGCTGTTTTGATCATTTATGACAATAAGAGCCTCCTAACAGAAGCCCAGACCACACTGAGCATGTGCATGGTCTTGGTCTTGCAAAGATGTTTAACAAAGTTACAAGATGGTGACCCCCTCTGGCCAACTTTGAAAGCATAAATCATTTGTAGAATTATATTTCTGGTGCAGTAAGTTAATGTTTATGCTTAGTATACAAAATACAGCATTTCTAGCATTATTCTATTTTAGACTTTACTTCCCCTTTAAGGAACCTCAGTATAGGTGAGGCCTTCACCAATGTATCCATGTCTTTTAAGAAATTCTATATTATTATGATACTTTGATAGCAAACTCTTATTAGAGGTCTGGTTATTTGATTTCTTATCCTTTTTTATGATTTGTATTATTAATTTTTCCTGATTTCTTTCTTACTTGACTTTTCTTGTTTGCATGATTGTTATCAGGCTTAATTGAAATGTACCATTTGTAGAAACAAAGCAAGTCAGATTCTATGGAAGCAATTTACTCCAAGAATTACTCTGAATGAGATGCAGATGCATTTAACACTGTCAGTAAGATGATGTACTTGCCCAAGTACTCAATGTGGGCTCAAACTCAGGCCAGTTTATTACACTTTCTTCAACTACCACATTGGCTCATCTTGTTGGTTCAGGCAGTGCATTATAAACACCCAGCATATGCAGGAATGGATGCAATAAGTGATCGGCGAATTTATTCGGCAGGCGCGAATTCGCAGCGAACTTGCGAGATTCGCGCCGCCGAAAAAATTTGCGAAACACCCGCAAAAATTCGCTGGCGAAAATTCGCCGGCATCAAAAAAAATTCGGCAAAAAAAATTTTCACGCAAATTCGCCCATCACTAGATACAATGTTATTATTATAGGATGTATTTATGAATGAGTGAAAATACAGGCGTTTTCCTTTGGTTAAAGGGGTGGTTCACCTTTAAGTTAATTTTAGTATGTTATAGGATGGCTAATTCTAAGCAACTTTTCCACTGCCCTTCATGTTTTCTTTTTTTATAGTTCTTAATTGTTTCACGCCTTTTGAGCTTTCAAATGGGGTTCAATGACCCTACACATTTATTGCTGCTTTTTATTACTCATCTTTCTATTCAGGCCCTCTCCTATCCCTATTCCAATCTCTCATTCTTATCACTGCCTGGCTGCTAGGATCATTTGAATCCTAGCAAACAGATTGCTGAAATTTCAATCTGGAGAGCTGCTGAATAAAAAGCTAAACAACTCAAATAATAGAAAATGAAAACCAATTTGTCCATCTTCTACTTTGACAGGAGAGGGCGGTACAACACCATTGCTCGAAGTGTGAGTACTTTTCATATAATATGTACCAAATCAGGTCATTTAGAAGATTGTATAGCAGATTCTTCCGAAAATTATGCACCATAAATAACATATTTAATTTGGGTTTAAAAAAAGACAAGAAGACATTTGACAATGAAGCACTGTTCTATCTATCTATCTATCTATCTATCTATCTATCTATCTCTCTCTCTCTCTCTCTCTCTCTCTCTCTCTCTCTCTCTCTCTCTCTCTCTCTCTCTCTCTCTCGCTATATATGTGTGTATATATACATTTATATATTCACACACACACATACATAACACAAACATAATCCACTCTTTAATGCATTTAAATAATCTGCCATAACAACAACACCCAGGAGTGCATTCCACAACCTTACTGCCCTCACCATTAAGAACCATCTGTGCTGGTTCAAATGAAAGTTCTGTTGCTCAAACCTAATTGGGTGACCTCTGGTTCTTTGTTCCTTTCCAAGGGAAAGAGATAACCTATTATTTGTGTATAGTGTCATCTAATGTACATATCCCCTGGCAAGCACTACATGATGCTCCATGTAAACCTTCATAGTTAATCTTTGAGGCCACTAACCAGTTTAGATGCATATTTTTGCAATCTCTCTAGCTAATTTATATCCCACTTGTAATTTAATCCCACAAATTTCATGCCAATATTATTCACTATAGTAGTCACTGATGACACTGCATAGAGTTGTACAGTCAGTTATCCACAAACATTGATTAATCAATTGTCAATTAAAGGGCAAGGAATGCTTGAAAAAAATATATATCCCAATGTAAAGGGTTCTTATGTATTTACGTACAAGCCTGAGTAATTAATGTCTGCTTGCATTCCTTCTCTCTGAAATGTGCTCCCACCAGAAATCAGTTGGTACAATGATATGCTAAGGACAAGTGCAATTAATTACATAGTAATATAGTCAGTTAGGTTAAAAAAAGACACACAACCATCAACCCTTTATGTCTATATAAAACCTCCCTAACTGCTAGTTGATCCAGAGGAAGGTCAAAAAACCCCATTTGAAAAATTCCTTCCTGACTCCAAAATGGCAATCGGACTAGTCCCCGGATCAACTTATACTATGAGCTATCTTCCATAACCCTGTATTCCCTCACTTACTAAAAAGCCAACCAATCCCTTCTTAAAACTAATGTATCAGCCTGTACAACTGATTCAGGGACAGAATTCCATATCTTTACAGCTCTCACTATAATAAACCCTTTATGAATATTTAAGGAAGGACCTACTTCTAGCTAACCTTCATTTTTTATTTTTTTTATGGTTTGAATGCTTTTCATTTCATTTTTTCAGCACAACCCTCCAGTTTGCCCTCCCCTATGGTACGTGTGTGTGTGTGTGGGGGGGGTGGCCTTCTGGGTTGCCTTGGGCCCCAGTTGGCTTGGGCCAGCCCTGGTTCCTAAATTACATCTACATGGTCAGGAGTCACCTGCAGAACGGTACCCTTAAGAGTAGCTAGAAACCATACCTAAAAATATCTGTAGTGCTCTTTATAGCTGCTCATTGTAGTGAGAGTGTAGGCCTTAGTAATTTTTTTGGGGTAAAGAACTGTTAGTTATAGCCATATACACAGGCATAAAACTACATATCTTGGCACCACTTATGCAAATATAGCATATAGACTCTTAAACTTTACTTTAATACAAATTCAGTTGAAAGAACAAAAAAGAGATCCCAGATGACAGAATGCGAGAGATGAAATAATTGTGTACAGGTATGGGGAGGTCCGTATTTATATATAGGCCCCGAGGGCCTGTGCCTGGGGCAGCACAGTTTTGGGGGCAGTCCTGGGGTGCCTATTTTTTTTCGTTTTTTTTTTTTTTTTTAAAAAAACCCTTCCCCTTGAGGGGGAGTGGGGTATGGGTGTCCGAGGAAGACTGTGGAAGTGACGTCACATACGCCTAAGGCGGCATCGGACCTAAATACAGCCCTGGGTATGGGATCCGTTAACAGGAAACCTGTTATGCAGAAAGCTAAAAAATTACAGCCAGGCCATCTCCCATAGACTCCAATTTAATGAATTATTTCAAATTTCTAAAAATGATTTCCTTTTTCTCTGTAATAATGAAGAATACCTTGTACTTGGTCCAAACAAAAATATAATTCATACTTATTGGAGTCAGAACGATCTTATTGGGTTTGATTAATGTTTAAATTATTTTTTAGTAGACTTAAGATATGGAGATTCCAAATTATGGAATCTAAAAAAACCCAGGTCCCATGTATTCTGGATAACAGGTACCATACCTGTAATTCGATTTTTTAACATTTACAAGCTGCATTGATATCATAAGTAGGCGACTTTCTAATTTACAGAATCTTTTAGTGTAGCGGGTACAACTGTGTTCTCTGCATTAGTTATCCCACCCTCATTCTAGTCAGGGGTGAGCCCCCTTGCTCGATGAGGCGGCTTGTTTAAAAAATGGAAATCTGGCTCTTAGAATTACCATTTTTGCTGCACCTGGTAACCATAGAGTGGGGCCCTGCCACCTGATTCTAGTTCTAGTAAGTGTTGGAGGGGTGAGAGGGTGCAATCAAGAGGAGGACCAAAGGCCCAAATGGTATCTAATGCTCCTGCAATAATAAAGAGTCTTTTCATGATAACAGTACCCCTTAAGGAATTAAAGTAGCAGTTGCCCATCTAAATGGTAGGTGACCCCCTCATGAGAGCAGCGGGCCTTTTTGTGAGTGCTCAACACAGGCAAGTGATGGTTAGTAATCTTAGTGCCAGGAAACTTTTTAAAGTGATACTGGCACATTTCTGAAAACACCTGGAACATGTCAGCATCACTTTAACTCACACATACAGTATACTATTACTAGCTCCTGTTTCGGTGGCAGCCGTTTCCAGGTTCCCAGTCAATTTGTTTTGAGAAACTGCTGATTCATGGACTAAAGGGCCATTCCCTTGGAGCAGCGCTCAGTCTCATTCAGTTTGGATGTAACTTCAGCTCCAGATGTGGAACTGAAATAGTTTTTGACTCCGTAAGCTGTGAAGAAAAATCCACCTAATTGTTTTCTGTTCTCTTCACACCACTGCAGACTTCATGTGGAATTTCTTATTCTTCTAGAAATTATTTTGCATAGGCAGTTTTTTTTAAACCTCTTAGGGATTTTAAAGTGAATTTTACGTTTTTCCAAATAGCCTTTTCTGCCTTTTCATTTTAAAGATAAACTATATACCATTTTATCCAATCTATGTTTAAAATATACATTTAAACATTATTTGTTTTTCTGTCTGTGGCTTTATTAGTCATGGTGGCACAACCAGTACGTTGGCACAATTTCTAAAGCTCTGACTTATACAGCACACCAGTAGAAAATAAATATATGCTGTAATGTCAGCCTTCCTTTCACTACTACTCCTATTGCCTTGTATTGTTCCTGGCACATATTTACTAGCTAACAAACACAAAAGCTTCTATATATTTTTAATTTTCATCTTGCTTTGCTACATATATCTAAGAGTTCTGGCATTTTAATCCCTAACCTTCTTTGTCGTGCACTATTTATAAAAGCATGATGCTATTTGAGCATGGCAGTGTGAAACCAGTTTGTCTATCCTCAAAGTTGTACCCAAGCCATACCATCAGGACAGCATTGGAGGGGGGGGTATGGATGTAACTTGTCTGCACCCCTAGTGCTGTTCTTAATCCTACCCCACCTCTTGCTCCTTATTTGTTACTCCCCCACCGACCATCAACACCCATGCATGAGTAATTAAAACGGTCATCTAATCTGACGCAATTCCACTTACATGGGCAAGTGAAAACTTGCTCCAAATGCCCAAGTAGGTACTGAAGGGAACACTAACTTCGTTAGCAATTTACGCTGTGAGAGAATGGCTCAACCAACCCTGAGAGCATCACCCAGTTTCAAATCACCACTTCCCTAATTGAGGGAACGCGGGTGGGACTACCTACCAAACTTGCCCTCCCAGCAATCTTATTTTTGTATCTCACCACAAATATTACACTTAATGGTCTAAAATGGCAACTATTCACTAGTTTGGATTCCAGTGAACTTTAATGTCCAATTCACCCATAAACCCAAGTATTTTCATGATAAAGAAGAATACAACAGCACTATATAGCTAAAGTTGAACGCTCTTGAACTGCCTCTTTCTTACTTGTCTCTGTACTTCTTTCATTGCCATGAGAATCCTCATAAATACTTGTACAGATACATTGCTAGATACCTGAGCCAGTGGAGCACCCAAAGTTCAGAGTGGGACAAGGGAGTGGGCCTGGGTTGGCATGGCCCACTGGGTTTTTCTTGTGTCCTGCCAGCCCATCCTGAAAAGGTAGAAGACTATTTAATATGAGGCACACAGATTTGAAAAGTTTAACATGCTAAAATGTCATACATAAAGATCTTGCATCTATAACCATGCAGAGAAGAACATCTCTAACACTGAGGCATGCATCATTTTGCAGTGTATTGCAGTGGTTGCAACACTGCATTATGGGAAAAATGTTTTAGACTTTGTTACTTTATCCGTAGAGAACAATGTTCCGTCAGTCAATGTTGCCGAAATCTCTTCTACATGCTTAGAGCGTGGCAAACGCTTGAGCTTTACTGGCGGCTTCAATTTTATGTTTTACTAGAAAGTGGTCTGGTTATGACATCACTGAAACCCACAGCCGACTGAGGTAATTCATGGGCTGCCCTAAAAGTAAAAACAGGTGCAAAAACAAAAATTGGGTGACCTAGAGAGCACATTGCACGTACAAACTCTGTTCATTCATTCCCTGCTAAATTAAACATCTTCTATTGAGGTCATATCAGCTTCCCCAATGCAATTTCCTTTATTTATAAAATGTTTTTCACAAATGCAGTCACTGAAAGAAAAATAGCTGCTGTGTTCTTAAATGTCTGAGGGGAAACAAAGCATTTTTTAACCTGGTCATAACAGAAAGAAGGAGATGTAAAACAGAAACTGTACCACATTCCTTTGTATAATTCGTACTAGTAATCTTTCCTTGGTACTTCCTCTTGGGGCATTAAGGCTTCACACTATTCCTCATACAAGTTTTCCTTTCGTTTGTATTAAAGCATAGTATGCTTACATTACTGTACAAAATAGGAAAAGGTATTATTACATTTTATTTGGCTAAATTTAAATCTTGCTGGAAAAGGCAGAATCCCCGAATGAATCATGGATTCGGCACAGCCTTATTCAACATGGTTGACCAAAACTATCCCGTTTTACTTCACTGAAAAATTTGAGAAGCCTCTGAAAAAATAGCAAAAACTGCAAAATTCGATCAAAATGCATTTGAATCAATGGAAAAATTATATTGCATTTATATTTTTAGGGCTGGTCCAGATAGTATACTGGGTTTTGCCAATTCATGCAAAGATCCATTTGTTTGGTGGGGTTACCAAAAGGGATGCACCGAATCCAGGATTTGGTTTGGCAGTTAAACGAGAACTAAACCCTTTATTAAAAAAACCCTACCCTACATAGACCCCCCCTCCCTGCTCCCCCTGGTAAATGCCCCTAACTCTTTACTTACCCCTCGGTGCAGATTCAGGGCATTGAAATTCATGGGTGATAACGGCACATGCGCCCGAACATCATGGAAATTGTAGAAGCACTGGAAGAAGACCCGAAGATTACCAAAGTGAAGAAGATGGCGTCTGTGAACTACAATGCCCTGAATCTGCACCGAGGGGTAAGTAAAGAGTTAGGGGCATTTACCAGGGGTAATAGCTAGGCTGGGGGGAGCAGGGAGGGGGGTTTATGTAGGGTAGGGGCTTTTTAATTAAGGGTTTAGTTCTCCTTTAAGCTTATTTCAGCAGGATTCGGGCAAATGCAAGAATCTGGCTAAACTGAATCCTACAAATTGATTTGAATTCAGCTGAATCCTGTGTAAAGTATTGGGAATTCGCCCATATCTGGAAAAGTAGGGTTCGGTGTAACCCTAGATACCAAGCAAGTGGATCTTTCACTAACATGTCCACCTTGAGATGGGTGAGATCGGGCTGATCCAGTAGTTTAGCCCCTGGTGGGATCAGGGAAAATAAAATAAGCTGTAAGGCCATTATAACACAATATAAAAAATGGCTTTATCAGCAAGGTTAAAACATCATACTAAGCCAAAAGCACTTTTACAAACTAAGTGGGAGTAGTATACATGTCCACAATTAGAAAAGAAATGAATTTAAAACGGCTGACTATGCTGCACGGTGGCCCCTACTGAAAGGCAGTATTTTTGTTATTTCAGTTATGCGTGTTTTTTTTTTTACAACTGAGTAATATCATCTGGCACGCTTAAACTTTTACATAGTTTTGCAGATAAATGGCAGCTATATAGCCGTTCTATAAACTGTTTGGAAGCTTTATAAGTATATATGGAAACATGCCACAGAAGCCTATTCAGTGTAGATTTTCTTTTCCTATATTTACTTTTTATGCATTCTTGTACGGTAGCCCTGTCTGTCTTTTTGCCTGCATTTTTGGTTTGACATTAAAAAAAAAAGGTTTATAGGTCAGTCCTGGATGCTGCAGGGTGTTGAACTTTCATTATGGACCCAAGACACACATAACATCAGATAATTGGTAGGGGTTTATGCCTTCACCCCACTACATGTACTGTATTTTTTTCTATAGTCTTCCGTGGCTTCTGATACAGTGTTCACATTATTCACAATATTTAAAAAAAGGATATTATTTGCTCTAAAACATTATTGGAGCCATTAACGCTTGCAAGTGCAGTGAGGAAAGTGCAATTTCATGCATGCACCATGTATTTTTTTCATAATGCAGAATTTCAGTGTTGCTCCTGACACAATTGCGTCCCATGAATCAAACTTAATGCAATTACACTTGCATTGCACCAAATTCTTTAGTTGTAAATGCACTACCCTATTGACAAAGGGCACTGAGGGAACCATGAAGATACTGCCTGATCCACAGGAAGGACTGAGCGGCGCCGAGTGCAACTATACAGAAGTGCATTTTTATGCAAATAGCTTTAATGAAAGGGTGGGTTATGTGCAATAACTGTGGGAAATGTGCACAAACACACGTGCACTTGCAATAGTAAATGACCCCCCTATTGACTTTCATCTGAACTGGCAGATTCATGTGAAAATCTGCGCTAAAGGGTCAATGCACCATGCCCTCTGTGTGCATGGACATGATCACTATCCACATCTAATTAACATTACTGAGCATAATTAGTAATATGTAGCATATACTGCAATCATAGGCCGATTTTCATCAAAGGAACAGTAACAACAAACAATGAAAGTGTTTTAAAGGAATGACCATATAATGTAGTGATGCCCTGCACTGGTAAAACAGGTGTGTTTGCTTCAAAAACACTACTATAGTTTATATAAACAAGCTGCTGTTTAACCATGGGGGCAGCCATTCAAGCACAGGATACATTAGGGTTGTCACCTGTCTGGATTTCACCCGAACAGTATTTGGAAGGGCTGTCTGGGTGAAACCTTCCTGTCTGGATTTCCAAATTAGGAAATCTGGACAGGACATTGAAAATAATGACATAGCGATCAGCCAATTACGTTACCGCACCAATGTCACTGGCACCGTCCTTGACATTACTGGTCCTGCCCCTGCCTCCGACATTATCTGCCCCGCCCCCTGCTGTTTTCCAGCCCCAGGATATACAGTAGATAACAGATAAGTTCCTGAAGAATCCCATTGGATGCTACAGAGCTTATCTGTTATTTGCTGTGTATCCTGTGCCTGTTCTCCCTTTTCCAGCTTAAATGGCTGCCCCCATGGCTAGACAGTAGCTTGTTATTATCAACTAAAGTAGAGTTTCTGAAGCAGGCTCACCAGTTTTACTAGTACAGTACAAAAGTACATTATATTTTTATTACTTTAGAACATTTTCATTTTTGGTGTTATTGTTCCTTTAAGGCTAGTTGAGGCTACGTCTTCCCAAGCCTGGTTGATAATAAAGAATCAATAGAAGATGGAAAAATTAAAGAAAATCTTTACTTCCTGTTTTTTCCCCTCTTGGTATAGTCTCGAGAGGATTGGCTAGTCTGGTGGAAAAAATAATATAGCTGCCATGCATTTTAACACAGTGATACAGGGAATAATTTTGTCCAAAAACATTTTCCGCAACATAAGATAAAACCCCCAAATCTTAAAGTGTTGACCTCCTTTCAAGAGAAAGTGAAAAAGGAACCAAAAATCAGCATCACATTCCCTTACATGTACTCATTTACAGTCACCCTATCCTTCCTAACATAACTCTTTTCCAAATGAGAACTTGGAAAACCTATCTTGATAGCTGAGATAATCCATTGCTTCTATTAAACTTAACAAGTTGTCCAATAAGGTCATTTTTTGATATAAAGTTATAATATTAATCATAGTACAATTAGGGGATCTGTTATCTGGTAACCTGGTCTCTAGAAGGCTGCGAATTTAGGTCATATCCAATATAGTCCATTTTAATCAAATCAATCAGTAAAATTGATTTCCCTTTTCTCTTTAATAATAAAAAAGTATTTTGTACTTGATCCCAATTAAGATATAATTATTCTTTATTGGAGGCAAAACAATCCTATTGGGTTGAATTAATATTTAAATGATTTTTAGGTAGATTTAAGGTATGGAGATCCAAATTTCAAAAAGATCCCTTATGCAGAAAATCAATTTTTTGTGGGTCCTATACCTGTAATAGGATGTTCCATTTAATTGAGTTACGGATCTTTAGCCCTTTGTTAAACTAGTTATGTATAAAGTAAGCTATGGACAGTAGTGTCACGAAAGTAGTGTTTAACAAATGCAATGTTTAAGAAATGTAATACAGGTATGGGAGCTGTTTTGATGAATGTGAGGGACCTGGGGTTTTCCAGATAATGGATCTTTCCATAATTTGGATCTTCTTACCTTAAAGGGGACCTGTCACCCAAACGTAAAACATTGTATAATAAAAGTCCTTTTCAAATTAAACATGAAGCCTAAATTCTTCTTTTTTTATCAAAACATTCATACCTGTCATAAATCAGTTCAAAAGTCTTACAGTTGTACAGTTTGAGTTGGAGAGTTAAATTACGACCATGTGTCTCACGAGAATTATAAAAAGTAGAAGGAGAAGGCACACTCCCTTAAATCAAAATGCGGGTGCTAATCCATAGGGGTCTCCCCATGAGGGTCTCCAGATAAGATTCCAAACATTAACAAGTAATGGATTGCGCACCCAATTTAAAAAAAAAAGTGAATTTATTTTTAAAAAAAAGAAGAAAAACCCCCCAAAAAGTTATACAAAAAATTATATATTAAATATAAGAAGATGAGCCCAACGCGTTTCGACCTTAAGGGTCTTCCTCCGGGGCACAAATAAACAAAAAAATCAAAAGGCACGAGAATTATGTCTGAAATGCAAAAGTACTTCCAGTTCTAACTAGTGACTAATTGCTAGTGACATGTAAATAACAGAATGAATGAATGCGGTTTGTAGTAAAAGTTCTGCGTTTAAGAGCTGGATATCTTCTACTTTACATATGGATACAATTCACAATGTTCCACAATGTTCTGCTGTTTATGACTGACTGTTAGTAGTGCCTTTAAAACTCAGGGGAAAAATATATAATGTTATATATATTTATATATGAGTATATGATATTTATTTTAACTGTCATTTTTTGATGGTTTGATGGGCTAAAACAATTTGTATTAAGCATCAGAGCAGAATGAGACCAGGAGAGATGACACGTGATGAATATACAGAAGTCTCTACTTTTCTGCTTTTGGGAAAATCAAGACAAAGGTCTGATTGTGTTTGATAAATGATTTTAACAATATATCAGTGGTTATTCCCTTTTTATATGTAATGTAATGTTTTGTTATAGAGCAACAAGGCTCTACTGTCCAATTTCAATGACGTGATGGTCCTTTCATTGATGAGATTCACTTTATACATCTGTACACCCAGTTAATACCCGGCAGAAGTTGCTCCAGTTTCAGCTCAAGGACAAAGCTCTAAGATTATCAAGAAGGAGTTTTAAAAGGCTAATTGTTTTCAGAAAAACCCGAACCTGTACAATGTGTAGCCTTACAAAGCATTTATTATTAAGATGGAGTCAGTGAACCCCATTTGAAAGCTGGAAAGAGTCAAAAGAAGAAGGCAATTAATTCAAAAACTATAAAAAAGAAAAAAAAATGATATTTCTTAAAAGAGAAATAGCCATTTTATGACATACTTATATATGCATTAAAGGTGAACTACCCGTTTAAACACAATGGTAAAACCAGGCAATTCCATGCAGCAGTGGAGAAGGACTGCACATTATCTACTGCTGTTAAATATAGAGAATTGAAGCTGAGCTAATGGTGCCTAAGTGTTTCAGTCTGGAAACAGACAGCTGCTCTGTATAGTTCTCTGCATCTAATCTTATATAGGGGATATATAAGTACCTGTCATTCACTGCTTACCAGTGTGGAACTCCAGAGAACTTACATATGGCATCAGAAATTCATTCTGCTTGAATCATGATAACTTGAAGAGTCCTGCATAACCCCAGACTGCCTTTCATTCGAGTGCCCAAAACAAATGCATAAATTAAAGGAACAGTGACACCAAAAATGACAGTGTATCAAAGTAATTACTATATAGTGAACTGCTGCCCTGCACTGGTAAAATTTCTGTGCTTGCTTCAGGAAAACTAATATAGTTCATGTAAATAAGCTGCTGTATATCTACGGGGGCAGCCATTCAAGCAGGAATAAATGAGATTAGACACAGGTTAAGTAGCAGATAACATATAATTTTAGTAAAACACCATTCTATTCTACAGAGCTGTTCTGTTATCTACTATGTAGCCTGAGCCTTTTTTTCAACTTGAACGGCTGCCCGATCACGACACACAGCTTGTTTAGATCAACTATAGTAGTCTTTTGGAAGCAAACACCAAACTTTTACCAGTGCAGGGCAACAGTACATTATATCTTAATTACTTTACACAATTTAATTTTTTGGTGTTAGTGTTCCTTTAAACAAATACTTTAACAGGTACACAACAGCAACTTCATGTAAGGAACTCATACATGTTCCCCTTTCCTGTATTAAAGGGGTAGTTCACCTTTAAGTTAACTTATAGGGGCACATTTACTTAGTTCGAGTGAAGGAATAGAATGAAAAAAACTTTGAATGTTTTTTTTTGGCTACTTCGACCATCGAATTGGCTACTTCAATCTTCGACTACGACTTCGAATCGAACAATTCGAACTAAAAATCGGTCGACTATTCGACCATTCGATAGTTGAAGTACTGTCTCTTTAAAAAAAATTTCGACCCCCTACTTCGCCATCTAAAACCTACTGAACCTCAATGTTAGCCTATGGTGGAAGGTCCCCATAGGCTTTGTAAGCTTTTTTGGTCGAAGAAAAATCGTTGGATCGATGGATTAAAATCCTTAGAATCGAACGTTTCGAAGGATTTAATCGGTTGTTCGATCGAACGAATTGCATAAATCCTTCGACTTCGATATTCGAAGTCAAAGGATTTAACTTCGGCAGTCGAATATCGAGGGTTAATTAACCCTCGATATTCGACCCTATGTAAATCTGCCCCTTAGTATGTTTTAGAATGACCAATTCAAAGCAACTTTTCAATTGGTCTTCATTATTTCTTTTTTTATAGTTTTTTTTTAATTATTTGCCTTTTTCTTCTGACTCTTTCCAGCTTTCAAATGGGGGTCACTGACCTAGGGTTGCCACCTTTTCTGGAAGAAACTACCGGCCTTCCTATATATTGATCTTTTTTCCCCTATTAATAACATTGGGATCAACCAACGTTTTTACGTTTTTTTTTTAAATACTGGGCAAGTGGCAACCCTACACTGACCCCATCTAAAAACAAATGTTCTCTGATGCTACAATTTTTTTTTTGTCATTGGGGCTTTTTAATTACTCATCTTTCTATTCAGGCCTCTCCTATTCATATTGCAGTCTCTTATTCAAATCAATGCATGGTTGCTATGGTAATTCAGATTAGCAACCTGATTTCTGAAATTACAAACTAGAGAGCTGCTGAATAAAAAGCTAATTAACGCAAAAAACACAAATAATAAAAAATGAAAGCCAATTGCAAATTGTCTCAGAATATCACTCTCTTCATCAAACTAAAAGTTAAGGTGAACAACCCCTTTAAGTGACTATGGGAGTGCGCTGTGTGATATCGGAAGAACTTTTTGTTCTTAATAAATTCCATAATGACAAGTATCAGGGTCGCTTGCAGAGACATTTGGTTCTTAAATATTTCCCTGTCTCCACTTCATATTTTCTTTTAAATCACGGGGAACAAAATGGCTTTTAGTCACTGCATTGTGACTTCTGGACAAAATGTTTTCAGTTCATGATGAGTAAGAATACAGTCTCTTCAGTGGTGCTGAGCATCTGCCACCAATCTGGGGGAACAAAACATTTTGTTAGAGGAGTTACACTTCTTAGCTGACTTTTGGAGACCTGTAAAAGGCACATATGATATTGCCCAAAGTGTCCCTGCTGGAGCTGAGTCAGGTTCAATCCCCTCTCCAGCTGTGCTGTGGAACTTGCTGTCCTTATGTAAATAAAGCATGATAGGGATGAACTGCTAGCTGCCCTAAGTGGAGCAAAAGTCTGTTTTTTTTTTGTTTTTTCTTAACAAACTCCATGGCTGCAGCAATTCCATTAGACCCTCAGCTATGAAGTCTATAAACTGATATGAGGATGTGGGAGGCCTCATTTGGAGGAGAGAGTTATAGTAGGGCTGTTGATATAAGCTGCAATGTTTAACCCTCTAAGTGCCACAGAGTTTAGTTGTACATTTTTAGTGTGGATAAAAAGTAGCATAAATGTTACTACCTAATAGAGTGGAAGTGGTGGATTTTCAGCCCTGTAACATTATTCCTACAGCATTAGAGCGAAGTAGCCGACCATGTGTGCCCAATGTTTACTGCTTGGGTCATTTAAATGTGTCCATCCTCACCCCACTGCCACAGATCGCCCATGGGAGCCCTCCAGATTTTGCTAAATGTCTTCCAGCTGCCTGACCCATTCCCTGACTGCCCTTGGAATGTGTAAGTATTACATTTAGCCTGCACATGACTTTTTTACTTTTCCATTTCTTGCACTCTCACGGTGGCTGGTGCATTTGACACCAATTTTCGCTGCAGAAATTCTTTGCTACCTGGGAAAATGTCCTAAAAATTCTTTTTTCAAGAAAGCCATTTTTATTCTTCATAAGATAAGATGGTGCTCTTCCATTTTGGCTGTCGTGTATGTACCAATGGGAAGTGGACATTGGAGGAACCTGCACTACGCAAAGATTTGAAGTGTTGTACCGGCTACATTCTACTAGGTTGTCCATGGGTCATGCCAGGTACAGAGCGTTGTAAAGTCGTTTTAGTAGCTAGTCCGGCATAAGTGTATATATGTATATATATATATATATATATATATATATATATATATATATATATATATATATATATATATATATATATATATATATATATATATATATATAGATATAGACACATATATATATATATATAGATATAGACACATATATATATATATATATATATATATATATATATATATAGACACATATATATATATATATATATATATAGACATTTTTATAAATATGCTAATTACCCCTTTGTAATGTATGAGTTCCATGAATGGGTACCACAGTGTGAATTCAAGTGTTAGGACAACATTGGAACTTTATAGGTATGTCACATATTCAATATTAAACAGACTTTTACAGCCTTTTTGGCATAACCAAGTGTAGTTGTGCCTCTGCCAGTGGACCAGGTGGTAGTGCCCAGGTTCCCTGTGTATAAAGAATGTTGGACACCCAAAATGACATCACCCATAATTGGAAAACTTGCAGTGCAACTCTCAGTTTTAAAGGAGAACTAAACCCTAAAAATGAATATGGCTAAAAATGGCCTATTTTATATACTCAACGTATTGCACCAGCCTAAAGTTTCAGCTTGTCAATAGCAGCCATGATCCAGGACTTCAAACTTGTCACAGGGGGTCACCATCTTGGGAAGTGTCTGTGACACTCACATGCTCAGTGGGCTCTGAGCAGCTGTTGAGAAGCTAAGCTTAGGGATTTTATCCATTGATCAGAGCGCTATGGAAGTCACATCACACGCATGTGCATTGCACCATGACATCACTTCCTCTAATGCAGAGGTTCTCACAGGTCCAGTGCCAAGGGCAGCATCTGAATATGCTCTTGACAATGATGCTGGAATTCTGTGGGGGGAAAAGAACTCAGCATTATTGGGAAAAATTCCTGCGCTCAAAATGGCACATTGCTCATTGCACTTGCAGACATTCGGGGAGCTCATCTATAAACTTTGCGCAAGGCAGGTTTGTACAGTGAATATATTTGCCCCACGCATGGTTACAATTATAAAGCTGAATAAGTGTGGTGCAAACAGAATTGCGAAATTTTTTTCACAATGCGAATGTCTATAAGAGCTTTTTAAATATGGCAAAAGTTGCAAATTGCGATTATTTATGTGCACCCTCTGCGTTCGAATTACGCCACAACCTTTGGTGGAATTTAAGTTACTGTCAACGCTATTTAGCGCACTCATAAACCCGTCTCATTTGCGAGCCATTTGGGAAAATGTATTCACAATGCGAATTCGCAGAAACGGAAAGACGGGCAGAGCAGTGCAATATATTAGCGTTCAGGAAAAAACATGGGCATAGGGCAATACAACCATTTGCAAAAAAAATATGCGCTTCCCGAACTTTATAAATGACCCCCAATGACCCCTTTTCTCCTACTCTGCCATTAGGGTTCTTGATAAAAATGCATGTTTAATGCTGTGGGCTCCACTGCTCACCAAGAAACATAGATAAGTGGAACCTGGGCAATGCAAATCTGCCAGACACGAGCTTCAGAGAAAGTAGTGTCTTGGAAGGAACAATTTCTTGCACATCCAAAATCAAAGCTGCTCTGGCAGTCTGGCATTGTGACTGAGGCAACAGGCAATTGCAGTGCAGGCTGCCTGACAGTTAGAGAAAGCTTGCTGTAAGGAATGCAGGGGGGCAGCAGACACCAGTCTCAAATGAATACAAGTCAGAGAGGAACGTGATCCCTGGGAAAGAAGTAGAGAAGACTGAAGCCACATAAATATATTTAATTATACTTTGGGAAACATTAATTTTATTGTACCGAAACCGCTTCCAGTCTGTAAATGTGGCACATAAACGAATTCAGTGACACGGCTGTGCTTGTGGCTCACACACGCGGATAATAATGCTCAGAACTAATTGCTGTGTCTGCCCAGGAAAAGCATCGCGCTCACCAGCGACTCGCAGCTCCTGACAGCTCCCCTCGCTCAGGAACAGACTGTGAGAACCAACCAAGCTCCTCCTCCGAGGCTTTTTGCTGATACAAATCTAGTGAGCTCCTCGCCGGTACTGAGTGACAGGCACTTCTGCAGCCGCTCGCACAACACTGCCCGGCACAACAGCAAGGAGAAGCCGACTGAGCAGCAGCAGTTGTACCCGGCGACAGTCGCACACAATTAGCACCGGCAGATTAGCAGCAGTAAGTTAAACTTTCTCTCTATTGCTGCATGAAACCTCCTTGTTTTACAGTCACCCTGACCCTATCCTTCTGTTGCACTTTGGCCATTGTACCCCATGTGTTGTGATCTAGTCCACATTATACAGGGCATTTTACATTGGTGCTCTTTTTAAATGACATTGCATTGTAATTCCAGGTCAGTCCCAGTTTGACTGATTGATCTATACCATTGCAACCTTTCTTTCTTTCTTTCTTTCTTTCTTTCTTTCTTTCTTTCTTTCTTTCTTTCTTTCTTTCTTTCTTTCTTTCTTTCTTTCTTCCTTCCTTCCTTCCTTCCTTTCTTTCTTTCTTTCTTTCTTTCTTTCTTTCTTTCTTCCTTCCTTCCTTCCTTCCTTCCTTCCCTCCTTCTTTCTCTTAGGATCTCCCCATTACTTGCCCCCCACCTATGTGTAATTGAGCTTACCCTGAGGCTGTCGTAGCTGTAGCCAGTGGAATAACTAGATGTTACTGGGCCCCACAGCAAATTCATTTTAGGGCCCCCAACAAATCCATAGTTTGTCCTTTTTTTGCAAATACATGTTGAAATTGCTCATTAGTTTGAGCCTTATGGTGCCCCCTATACCTCCTGCCCCCCCCCTGCAGCTGCAGGGTCTGCTTCCTCTGTAGTTATGCCCCTGGCTGCAGCTGATAATCTAAGTGCTATTGCCTTTCCTCATTGATATCCCTTGCCTACAGTATAACATTTCCAGCAGTGCACTCATCTCCCAACTTCTTCCCTTGCATAGAAAGAGAAGATCCCCGGGACCCAGTTGGTGTTAAACCCCCCAAAGAGAATCGGTACAATGCAGTTTGCAGCCCAGAACTGTCTCAGAGCGACTGTCTCGCTACTCCTAGTTCAGTCCGTCGTCACATTGGTTATTCCCAATGCCACGCAGCTGGAAGATCTCCTGGAAAAATACACGGATGAAGATGGTGAGTGGTGGACAGCCAAGCACAGGGGGAAGAGAGCCATAACGGAGAGTGACATGAAAGTTATACTGGATCTGCACAATAAACTGAGAGGGGAAGTGTATCCTCCAGCCTCCAACATGGAATACATGGTAAGAAGCTCCTGATTCTCTGTTTTTCCTTCCACATCACACACTCTGCCTGTCCCTTTCAAGTTCAATGTTGGTCTCCCTGAGCAGAGACCAAGTAACAATAAGTGCAGAGCTAAGAGCCTGCTTTGTTGGAGCTTTGCTTTGTATGGGAGAGAAAGGGGAGGCTGCACTAGTCAGCAGGAAGAGGATGAAGGGGGGAGAACGTGGGAGAGAGAATCCACTTTCCCAAGTTCATCTTTTACTGTATTTACACCATAAAGGAGAATACGGTGTATGATTATTTATCCTTTCGTTTTCCAGTGCCCACATATTCTGCAGTCATTATTAGGGATGCACCGAATCCACTATTTTGGATTCGGCCGAACCCCCGAAAACTTTGCCAAAGATTCGCCCGAATCCGAAGCCTAATTTGCATATGCAAATTAGAGGTTGGAAGGGGGAAAAATGTTTACTTCCTTGTTCTGTGAAAAGAAGTCACACAATCGACCTCGAATCTGAATCCTGCTGAAAAAGGCCGAATCCTGTATTCGGTGCATCCCTAGTCATTATTCACATCAGTCCCTGCCCCAGTGAAGCTAACAATCTAAAGTCCCCATAACAGTGAAACACACACACTGCAGTATATTTGCTTGTGTGAATGGTAAACATGCAATGATCATGCAAATAAATTTTCAAGAAAACTTGCCTTTTATCAGACCCCCCGGTGCCTGGGATACACCTTGCGGGTGCTAATGGTGACATATAAGCTATACTGTGTGGATATAGCTATGTGAATACAGTACTTTTCTTGTTTGTAACCCTCTTTGGATGCACACTTGTTTCACATACAGCTGTCAGGGGTCGTAAGTTGTAATATCATTCATAATAAAAGCAAATCTAATTTTGAGCAGCTTTCCAATGTACACTTTCAATCTCTTTGGAGTTATTGGAATTTGGAACATGTAATTGTGATAGAAAACAATATTATTTGCCCGTCCTTTTCTCTGCTATTCTCTGCACTGTCAGTCCCGACTGCATGCACCATTGAAAGAGGTAGCAGTAGTCAACCTCCCTCCAGCCAGGGCCCCTATTCCCACAATATCTCATATGCTCTTTAATTCTCAGACCTGCTTTCAGGAAAATTCTGATTATAAAAAGCACTTGCACCTCTAAGTTAAAATTGTAACAACTGTACATAGGCAACCTATGTGTACTGCTGGCTCCCTGTCTCTGCCCACCATGTTCATGAATGATACCAGTGATGTATCAAGAGCCTCCTCTTTAACATTGCCTGGAAATGTGACTCTGGTATTGATGATGTCTCTGTGGTTATGAGATTTCTCTCCCTCTATTGACTGTGCAATGAACCATTCAACCTACCATTTGAGCAGTGAAAGTAAGAAAAGACACTTTCTGCCTGTGGAACAGGATTTCTATGGCTACAAGAGGTCATTGTCCGTCGCACTTAAAGTAGAACCAAACCATTAAAATTAAAATCCCCTACCCCCCTACTCTACATAGACCCCACTATCTGCTCCCCCCCAGCCTAGGTGTTACCCTCAGTAAATGCCCCTAACTCTTTACTTACCCCTTGTTGTAGATTCAGGGTATTGGAGTTCACAGTCGCCATCTACTTCTCTTTGTTATTCTTCGGGTCTTCTTCCGGCGCTTTGGCAATATCCGTCACTTTCGGCGCACATACAGTTTCAAAAACCAGCAGATCGATCACTGTGCGCCGGTACAGTGATTTCTTCACGAAGATTAACGAAGAGAAGAAGATAGAGCCTGTGAACAATGCCTTAAATCTGCAACGAGGGGTAAGTAAAGAGTTAGGGGCATTTACCGAGGGTAATACCTAGGCTGGGGGGGGGGAAAGGGAGGGGGTCTATGTAGGGTAGGGGGTAGGGGATTTTAATATAAAGGGTTTCGCCTTTATGTTAACTTTTAGTATGATATAGAGAGTGATATTCTGGGACCATTTGCAATTGGATTTCATTTGTTATTATTTGTGGTTTTTGAGTTATTTAGCTTTTTATTCAGCAGCTCTCCAGTTTGCAATTTCAATGACCTGGTGCTAGGGTGCAAATTACCCTAGCAACCATACAGTGATTTGGATGAGAGGCTGGAATATGAATAGGAGAGACCTGGATAGAAAAATGAGTAAACAAAATTAGCAATTGTTTTTTTAGATTGGACCAGTGACCCCCCAATTTGAAAGCTGGAAAGAGTCAGAAGAAGAAAGCGAACAATTGAAAAACTATAAAAAATAAATAATGAAAACCAATTGAAAAGTTTCTTTTCAATTCAATTGGCTTTTCTATAACATACTGAAAAGTTTTTTATAAGCCTCCTATTAATAGGGCCGCTCCTGCCATGAGGCAATGTGAGAACCTTGCCTCAGACGTCAGCAAACTGGCAGTTACAAGGGGAGGCAAAAAAACAACGTTTTGTAGTTTTAAGAGCCACATTTCTGGGTTTTAAATTAGTCTCTGCTCGTGCAGAGAGTACTATTGCGCTCATATCACTAGTAATGCTGCCCTCTTTTGAACCACTCCGATGCTAATTTTTAAGCACGGAGAGGGAGGGGGGGGGGCGGCAGCAGCCCCTGATTCGCCCCTTCCTATTAGTAATAAATACAGGTTGTGCTTAGTTTTATAAATCACTTATATGTACTGTAAGGCATGCATGTAAGACCCCCTCCCTCCTGCAGCAGTAAGCCCCATGGGTTCAATTCATGTTCCCTGCTAGGCATCAGGACAGTCCTACAACAGAGCATTATACTGTAAGTAACCCGAAAAGAGAGGCTGCTTGTTATGTTTTGGGTAGCTGAGGATGAGTAGAGTGTGCTTTATTAGCAGAGTCATGCAGGCATTACACAACAGTAACTTTCCCTTTTAAGTTACCAGGAAGTATACACAGTAAGTATGAGCACAGTGACATCTACAGGCCATTTGCATAAACATCACATATTCCCCCTATAATAGGAAAGCATTTGGGTATTAAACAACAACAATGCATCTTAAAGCAATAATATATATTATTCACATCATATAGTCCTGGGTCCATGCAGGTAGTTTTCTGATTCTCTCAGAACACCTTATAGGTTCACTTTCTTCAGGCCTATTGCAGTTGACATCAGGAGTAGGAAATGTCCTTCATCAAATGGAGCTTCTCCAAAGTCATATCTAACAGGAGCAAGACGACTTGCATTCCATATGCGTCTATCAGACAGTTCATATGTGTATGGTCCTCGCTGGCGTCTCACTTCAAGTGGTGTAGTAAATTTAGATTGCCCTTGTTTCAGTATTCCTGGTTTCTTAATTCTGACTAAAGATCCAGGCTGAAAGTGAACTTCTCTTGTACCACGTTTTCTGTCAGTATAAGCCTTGCATTTGGCTTGGTGACGTTTCACAATGTCAGCAGTAGATGATTTTGTAGGCACAGTGTTTTGTGGAACTTTGATTTCTGCAACATGTAACTTAGTGCGCATCTGTCTGCCATGTAATAATTCAGCAGGAGATGATTGGGTTGTTGCATGGCATGTTGCTCTGTAGTTATGTAGGAACTCTGTTGCAAATACTTTCCAAGATTTCCCAGTTAGATATGCTGTCTGTAGCGCTTCTTTCAGACTTCTGTTGAATCACTTGATTTCTCCATTTGCTTGTGGGTAATACACTGAAGATTTCCTATGCACAATATCTCTCTCAGAAAGAATTCAAACTCATATGAGACAAATTGTGGTCCATTGTCTGATATTAACTCCTTTGGATTACCTTCTCTGCTGAAGACTATGGACAGAAATGTTATTACTGTAGCTGATGTTATATGAGAAACAAATAATAGCAAATCTGCAGTTTATAGGAGCATCTGTAAAAGGACCGACAATATCAATCGCAAGTTTTTCCCATGCTGAATCAGGGAATGGTACTGGTTTTACGTACATCTGGTCTCAACTTAACTTTGTGTACAAAGTTCTTTGCACAGCCCAGTGAAGTGTTGCTTTGTGGTGAAATTTTAGACACTGGCTGTGTGGCAGGCACTGGTGCTGTAGTAATGAGACCATCAACTAATTGTAGGTTTAATGCAGCAAAGAGATCCCTTCCAAGTATAGCAGTACCCTTATTCACAATGTAAAAGTCACATTTTGCAGTATTTGATTCAAATTTTACAGTCACTGGCAAGCAACCAAGCACAGGGATTGGATCCTTTAAGTAACTGACCAGTTTCAGGGCAAGTGCAACAAGCAGATCTTTTGCAAAGTATTTCAAGAAAATATCCTTTGGTAGTATAGAAACAGCTGAACCTGTATCAAGCATCAGGTTAATGTAGTGTCCCTTGTCAGCAGAAGCAGTACTGACACTGACAGTGCATAAAAACTGTCTGGAATAAATGTACCAGCTTTATCCACACTAAATCCTGTAACATTTGTAGTAGTGACTTCATGAACATCTTTAGCAAAACTACGGCAGATCTTAGCAAAATGTCCTACTTTTGTGCAGTTGCGGCACCGTTTAGCTTTTGCAGGACATGTAACATAATTTGCAGTGTGTTGTGTTGAACCACAGCGAAAGCAGTATTTTCTATTTGTATTTTCTGCACGGTTTTGCAGTGTAGGTGAATCCCTTTCCTTAGCACTGTATTTTGCCTGACTTTGCATTATTAGGCCACAGTGCTGAATTCACAATCTGTACATTCTCAGCAGTTCCCTGACTGAGAGTTTTAGCCTCTGCCACTGCTGTTTCGATTTGGCTAGAAACTGTAATAGCCTTTGCTAGGGTTAAATCCTGCTCTAGGAACAGTCTCTCTCTAATGTGAGGTGAGTTTGTTTTTTCCACTATTTGGTCTCTTAGCATTTCATCTGTTAGATTGCCAAACTCACAGGTAATAACCAGCTCTGTCAAAGCTGCTACAAACTGTTCTGTGGATTTGCCATTACGTTGTCCACGTTGGCGGAATTTATATCTTTCAGCAACCACATTTACTCTTGGCACAAAAAAGTTCTTTATAGCAGTAAGAGCAGTTTCATAAGTCTCATCAGGTAATGGTAATGTATAGAATATACGCTGTCCCTCTGCTCCCAGGCAGTGAATAAGTAAAGCACGCTTTCTAGCAGCAGAAATCTCCCCCTTGGTCAGCAGCAATAATGTAATTTTCAAACATACGGATCCAAGCAGTAAAAGGTATGGTAGTCTCACCAGGGTTTGGAAGAAAAGGTGCAGCCTGCTGCAGAGGTAGAAGAGCCATCCTTGTCGCCATTTGTTTTTTTTTGGGTAGCCAAGGATGAGTAGAGTAAAACTGCTTTATTAGCAGAGTCGTGCAGGCATTACACAAAATTAACTTTCACTTTTAAGCTACCAGGAAGTATGCACAGTATAAGTATGAGCACAGTGACATCTACAGGCAATTTGCATGAACACCACACTCCCCAACTCTTTTTGCATTTGAATGTGGCTCATGGGTAAAAAAGGTTGGGGACCCTACTCTACAGCATACTAAAAGTTTATCAAAAGGTAAACCCCCCCAGTGGGGCGTCTAAACTGCATGGCGGCCCTAAGGAATGCCCCTGGGCAGCAGTGTTAGGCTGTGGAAATGTGCCCAACTGAAGGACCATCTACATATAGGAAGAGCCTGGATTGATGAGTAGTACTAGTAAAGGAATGGTTTGTGTGGATTTTTTCAGCAAATGTCATTTTACTGTATGTGGTGGTCTGGCAATACAGTGAACCCATGCTGTTGGTGGGGGGAAATACTGTAGTTTTATAAGCACAATTTTCATATGTTTAATGATGTATTGCGCATACAGAAGTGAGGGCCTCCTAATGATCGCGCACAAGGAACCAACCTATACAAAGTGAGTTTTCTTGGTGAGGTTTTCTTGGTGGGACATGTTGGGCTATGTGGGATGTCAGATGCTGTAGGTGTTGTTATGTTCTTGTTGTGTTATTCTTACATTCTTCTTCTTCTTGTCCTTATAATTGTGTTTTTTCTGCTTTGTGTTTTTTTGTTTGTGTTTTTTGTTATTGGTACAGGCAATCACTAAGACTCCCATAGTAATATCAAAGGCTAAGGTTGGCACTTTAGTAACCACTGTATGAGTGTGTATCCAGAGCAGAAGGTAGTGAAGGCCCTCTGAAGGGTGGAACGTGGAAAGGTGACCCTGTCAGTGTTGAGTAGTGTGAGGCCTAGATTGTTGAAATAAGTTCTTTAGTAGCATGTGTGTCAGAAGGCAAGGTCACCTCAAAGCCCAGATACAGAGCATTAGTGAGGTCAGTATCCTGGTGATTAGTATCAATGTGGGGCCCCAGTGACAGTTAAAAGGGTATAGGATAAGTTGTATGATGTATGTTTTTTTTCAAGAACCACAGTATTCATGTGTTTGTGTGTGTGTGAAGCAATACACCTCCTGGAAAGGCCAAGTCTGGGTGTAAGGGTCCCATGACTCCCAGACTTTTTCTGCACCTGCAGTTTTATGGTGCAGGCTCCCCCTTTTTTTAATTAAGTAGTGAGATTTGTTTGCACAGGAAAAATATTGTTTCACCTTTATCTCATGGTGCTTTGAATAAAGAGATATTTGCATTTTTTTGTATACTGTACATTGCCTTTGTGTCATGGTCCTAAAATCATTTTTCTTTTTCTCCCACTGTTGCTATGAAGGGTAAGTTGAATTCAGTGTTAAATAAATGTATTTAAACAATAAATGTCATGCTGAAGAATTTTCTTTTACAGCTCACTAAAAAACCCCAAAAACATTCATTATTCCCCCCATTCCCCCCGGTATTTATATTCCTAAAGCAGTGGCTTTAAACCTCTCAAATGATCACATATTCATTACAATGTGGATACACAGCAGAACAGCTGGCCCTAACCTATAGGTTTTAAACATGGCAAGGTAAGCTACATATAATTGTAGAGGGCAGGCATGCTACATTGTGCCCCAAGTGGAGGTATTGCTCTAAAGCAGTGACAGGTCTGCCTGGACAAAAATAGTAGTGAACAAAGTGGCGTCTCATCCCTCTATATTTGGATGCATGGATGGTAACTTCATATGCTAAACCAGAGTGTAAACTTCATGATGTTACTTTGAGGTCATTTCCATTGCTATGTATAGCACACATTGAAACTGGTATGTGATTGTTTAAAACATTGCAGTCAATTAAATTTTGCTCAGAACTTATTATGCCTCCTATTCAAAATGACCTGGTGATACCCCCACAAAAATTTGACTGTGACAGTACTATATGTCCCACTATTCTGCTAGCTATGATGATCTGACATCTCCCTGGTGGCTTGTCTGGGATAATAGAATACTATATAATATATATAATATATTTCCAAAGGTAGTCCTTTGGAAATATCACAACCAGAAACCGGGTCAGTTTCAGGGAGTCCTGCCCTGTTTTCCTGTTTAGAAAACCAGGCAGGGAGTTTTGACCTAGGCAGCCTGTCTGAAAGCAAGGCTGTCCGGGTCAAAACTGGACCCTACGCTACTATCAAGCTTAGCTGCTGACTGCTGCCTATCCCACAGTTTGGTGTACTGCATCCTGCTGGCTCCCCTGCACAGCCTGGGAATGGAGGCAGCAGGAAGTGAAACAGATGATGAAACAGATGATGGACTGTTTTAATGAGCAAGGTGGAAGTCTAGTTAACTTAAAGGGATTGTTTGCTTTCATACACCACACTTTACTATTTGGCTCGTTGTATCCCTTAAACTTCTGATTGTGCTCGCAAAAAAAAAACTCCTCCCATAATTCAAAAACAGCAGTAATACAATATTAAAATTGATTCAGATGTTTTTGAATTACACTTAATGGGTGTAGACCTGGACTGGACACTCAGGGGCCCATGTACTAACAATCAAATTGCGTTTTTTTCCCACGAATGTGGTTTTCTTATTTTTCTAAAAATCTCTATGAATTTGAATTGTGAAAAAAACCTTAAATGCCAAACTTTGCCAAGTAAAATCAATGGGGAGTTGCGCTGATCAAATTGGACTGATTTAAATCAATTCCGACTTTTAGAGGTTTTCAGATTTTTTTCTGCGCTAGAAATTGCCAGAAAAAAATCAAATTTTTTGAGATTTTTGTATTTTTTACTGCATCGTTCAGCGATTTTTTTTTCATTCGCACTTTTTATAATCAGATCTTTCAATACATTCAATGACAGTTGTGGTTTTAGAGTTTGTGTGTTTAGTCGTGGTTTCAAAAAACCACAAAATCCAAAATGACCTACAATAAATAAGCCTTCCTGTGAATAGGATACTTTATAGTGGAATTTCTCCTTTGTATTATTGACTGTAAGATGGAAAGTGACGAGTTTATGAAGGTGAACAACCACCGACAGTAAAATGTGGTTAATACGGTTAAGACAGTTAGTCATTGTCCTGCTGTTAAAGGGGTTCACTTTTCAAATGGCCTTCTTTTTTTAATTTTTATAAATTTTCACAATTTAATTTATAATTTTTCTTCTTCTTCTGACTCTTTCCAGATCTAGGCACTCCTGTTAATTAAAATAAAAAGAGAAAACCTTAGTGGGTACCTTTTTAGTAGGATTAATCCCCCTTCATATAAGAGCTGTGGAGTTAGGGTTGGAGTCGTGGAGTTGGAGTCAGAAGCAGTTTCCGTTATCTGGAGTCGGAGTCACCAAAAATGTACCGACTTGAACTCTAATAACTTAAAATACAAGTGCTGAAAATAATCAAATCAGATTTAAAAGCTTCTATGAAGGTGGATATGACAGAAACAATTCTGTTTCTAAGAACAATAATTTAGTTAACTGTGAATTGTATTTAACAACTATTCTACAGCTATATTCCAGGTTCAATTAATATATATGTTATTTAAGGTTTACGTTGTTTAACTTTGGTTTTGGTTTAAAATTACCAAAGGATGTGGTTTATATTTTTGAGCTTTGGCAGTGATAATGCCTTGTATGTTGTGTACTTAACCTTTTTCAATCAACATGGAAAATGCATTAGTATATTAAAGGAACAGTAACACCAAGAACGTAAAGCGTTTTAAAGCAGTAGTCTTTCTGAAGCAAGCACATCAGTTTTACCAGTGCAGAGTAGCAGTACATTATATTTGAATTACTTTGATACACTTTCAGTTTTTGGTGTTACTGTTCCTTTAAAAACAGAGAGGAAGTCGGAGATTTACAGTATTTTCCTAATCCACAGCCCTGCTTCTTATACAGTATGGGAAGTGAACAAAACATTGGCAAATCATAAAAGCTGATAAGGTTTTGGGTCCACATTTATGTGAAGCTCCAGTTATGTATTAATAAAAAGTCATGAAATGTTTGCTAACTGTATAGCACCAACAAATATATTTAAAGTAAAAGTAAGTAATTCAAGGGATTTGCAGAGGTCGAGTGTAAGAGCATGTTAGAGCTCAAGATGTAGGTATTGTCATCTAGTGGCATGAGATGTAAGTATGTACTCCATGCTATTCTCTGTTCATGTGATAGAATATAGAAAGGACTAAAGGGGCCATTGGAACTTGCAAGAAATATTAGTTATAAAGTACAAACACATGAAGAGTCAGTGCATCACAGTAGTGCAGGCTCAAGTTTATGTTGTTTTAGGATTTCAGCACATTCCACATACCGACAGGGGAGGTAACAGATTTATAATGCTTAGACAAAGAGAAAAGTTTTGTATTCATAAGTTAGATATGATGGAACAGACAAATAAACTTTCCACAGAAAAGTTGTCAAGTGATTATTGGTCTCAGCAACAGATAATTAAATGGTTAAAGGCATACTGTCATGGCAAAATGAATCAGTTAATAGTGCTGCTCCAGCAGAATTCTGCACTGAAATCCATCTCTCAAAAGAGCAAACAGATTTTTTTATATTCAATTTTGAAATCTGACATGGGGCTAGACATGTTGTCAATTTCCCAGCTGCCCCAAGTCATGTAAACTTCAATCACTTTTTACTGCTGTACTGCAAGTTGGAGTTATATCACCCCCCTCCCTTTACCCCCCCCCAGCAGCCAAACAAAAGAACAATGGGAAGGTAACCAGATAACAGCTCCCTAACACAAGATAACAGCTGCCTGGTAGATCTAAGAACAACACTCAATAGTAAAAACCCATGTCCCACTGAGACACATTCAGTTACATTGAGAAGGAAAAACAGCAGCCTGCCAGAAAGCATTTCTCTCCTAAAGTGCAGGCACAAGTCACATGACATGGGGCAGCTGGGAAATTGACAAAATGTCTAGCCCCATGTCAGATTTCAAAATTGAACATAAAAAAATCTGTTTGCTCTTTTGAGAAATGGATTTAAGTGCAGAATTCTGCTGGAGTAGCACTATTAACTGATGTGTTTTGAAAAAAACTTGTTTTCTGATAACAGGATCCCTTTAATTTGGACAGAAATTCCAAGTGCACACATATACATATACAGATCTCTCTATCACTCTCATATGTAAACTATATATACCAATATCTATACTAAGATCAGACAGCCTTGGATATTGTTCATACCTCTCTTAAATGTATTAATAGAATCTGCCATTACAACATCACCCATCAGGGCATTCCACAACCTCGCTGCCGTCATCATGTAGAACCCACTACATTGCCTCAAATGAAAGTTCTGTTCCTCTAAACTAAAGGGTTGACCTCTGATGTTTTTATCTTTTATTTGGATAAAAATGTCCCCTGCTATCTGTCTATAATGTTTCCTAACATACTTGCTAATAGTAACCATGTCCCCTCACAAGCTCCTTTTCTGCAGGGAAATCAACCCCAACCATGACAATCTACCCTCATAGTTTAAACCATGCTTCCCTTGTACCAGTTTAGTTGCACGTCTTCAGTTGAATAATATCCCCCTTAAAGGAGAACTAAACCCACCTGTACCAAAAGCCCCATTTCCCTGCTGCATTAGTAAAAAAAATGCAGTGAAATGCAGAGGAGCCCCCGGTCATCATCTTCATATTGACTTTGGGTCTCTTTGCCAACACAAAGCATGTGGGATCAAGACAATACTGTTATGTTTTGGTAGCCGACGATGAGTATCTCCCCTTGGTCAGCAACAATAATGTAATTATCAAACAAGGATCCAAGCAGTAAAAGGTATGGTAGGCTCACCAGGGTTTTGAAGAAAAGATGTAGGCTGCTGCAGAGATAGAAGCGACGTCTTGTCTCCAATTTGTTATGTTTTGGTAGCCAAGTCTGAGTAGAGTATAACAGTGCTTTATTAGCAGGTTCATGCAGCCATTATACTTCAACAGTAACTTGAACGCTTACACTTTTAAGATGTATAGAAAGTACTATGTATACACAGTATAACTCATGTGCACAGTGACACCTATGGGCCATGACAAAGGGGGTTTTATTCCCCCAAACGTTGCATTTGCATTCCGCTTTGAAATAAAATTTGGAAGAATCCCTTTAGTCCTGTGTGCCATCGGATTTTGTTGATTTGTACCATTTGTATAAACACCACAAATACGAAGCAACAGATGAGACAGGAAGGGTTTGCACCTAGACAAGGTCAGGTCTATCAAGCGATAAGTAGTGATGGGTGAATCTGTGCCGTTTCTCTTCACCGAAAAATTTGCAAATTTACTGCACAATTTGCGAAATGGTAAAAAATATGCAAAATGCATTGAAGTCAATGGGTGTCAAAATAATTTTGATGTGCGTCATAATTTTTGTGTGAACAGTGAACGCTGGTGAAATTCGACAGAGTTACCGTTTTCAGGGACTTTGCCGATTTACTAACGGGCCCAGACTTTGCTAGCGAGGAGATAAACGCTAGTGGTAATTCGCACTCTATCGCCGGTCGAATTCTCACTCTGGCGAATGGACGTTACTCCACAAATTCAGTAAGATGCGGATTTTACTCTTTCGCCAGACTTGCCTTTGCCAGCTCAGACCAGATGAAGTGCACTGGAGTAAATAGATCTTCCTCATTCTTCTGTTACTTATATTTTTTAGTGGGAAAAGTTTCTAAATCCAAAAAACGCTGGCGTCGTCAGAGTGATAGCCTGCAAAAGTCTTTAGATTTTTTTTGGGTAACCGGGTTCCCCCATACATTTTCTAACATATGGAACATAAACTATACAGTTATACTTAACTTAACCTTAACCTTATACTTAACCTTTATTAAGGTTCCCTGGACTTGTGTAATGTAATGTATTTGCTGCAACATATACGTCCATTCAACTTTAAATTTCCCCCCGTATGCAAATTAGCCTGAGCGAAGACCTGTAACAAAGTTGCGCTAGGATTTGCTCGCATTTCCGAAGTAACGCTAGAGAAAATTTGCCAGCGTTCGGCGCCCTGGAGGCAACTATACATTTTAGTAAATCAGCGTTGTCTTAGGAGTGATAGTTAGGCTATTTAGTTGAGCAGCTGAGACTCCAATGAGGAGTGTGAGTGGGATTATGATCCTGGGTACTAATTGCCCAGAAGTAGGGACTAAGTGTTAGAGTTCACTCTGTTTAGGGAAAAGGCTGAGAGCTGGGTGTACCTTGCATAACCTCATTTGCGAGTTTGCTTCAGAGTTCTCCAGTAAAGTCAAATTTCTCTTCAAAGTTGCAGGATCCTACACAACAATTATAGTTTTGCGCAATTAGATCATTAATAGATATGTTGTGTCAGATACAGAACAGGGACAAAATCATTTGTGTAATGATGCATTATTACTAGGGCTCCCGCATACTGTTCTTTCCATAGATGTGCCTGATAGTGTTGTCAGTTACCAGAGCTTGTGTGATGACCTAACTGTTCATGCATCATTAGCTATTTGAGGTCATAGGGACTTGTGGGTAATTTGTTGTCTTCTGAGGAACTGGTCCTGGGGTCTAGGAAACATGTTTAGGTTTGGTGGACACTGTATCTATTATTGAGGTTGAAAATAGCTCTTTGATTTAGACAGCATTCAATTGGGCTTTGTATGGTGTTTGGCTCCAAGAGTATTGAGCCTCTCAGAGTGAAGTTTTACTGTCATGAGTAGATTGTGTTCTTCATCATTCAATTTATTCTTATGAGCAGGGCCAGACTTATCTTCCATGCTCCCAAAGGACAACATCCTCCACTGCAAGGATCCTGCTAGGATCTCGTGCACACAGGAGAAAGAACATGTAGAAATCTCCTGCAAACCTTAAACTCCAGTAACCTGCATGTGCCCAAACTATAGGTGTGACTGGGTGGCATATTACCCCTTAATTTGTACCAACCTAGACCCGGGCTTAGTGACCTTGCCATAAATCTGGACCTGCTTATGATCCATACAACATTGATTGTTTTTAAAATCATATAAAGAATAATTATTTTTAACCTTTTACGGGGCAATATAACATTAATCAGGAGCTAACATTTACTGGTCAGCTATATAAAAACAAATGTCTGGTTGCTATGGCTCCTAGACCTGGGCAAACTTTTTACCTTTTATTGCATATACTCCATTAAAGTACAGAGGTGAAAGCAGCAGCATATATTTGAAATACGCCATACGTTTAGCTTTGCTCCTTAATTTGTTCTGAAACAAAATACTGCCTAATTTTTTTCTAAGAATGTTGGCAACTTCGTTTACACAGGCGTAATTGTCAGCTGCCTGACTTTGTTTGATATGCCGTATATGCATATTAAAGGACAATTAAACCCTCTCAACAAAAAATTAATCAGTGAACAGCCTTTAGATAACTGCCACTCTGGTTATTAAATGGCTTACAGTAAGGCTGCAGCATCCCCTTAATTTAGAAATCCGTCTCCTCCTCTAACCCACTCTGCCCCCTCCCTCAGGAATTTGCTTTGGCTGTTGAATTATGAGCATGCTCAGTTCTTCTCAGCTCAAATTACTAAACACACCCTCCAGTCTAACAGCCAATGAAGAGATAGCATTACTGGTTCCCATGGAAACTCTGCTCTAGCTGTCTGATCCTATTTTTTTCTACTAACCACCTCTCCAGCAGAATTTTTTATCAAATTATGTTGTGCCTGTGTAAACCTACATTTTGCATTGCATGAACTTTACAGCATACATGTCAATGATACTGATGATGTGTCAGAGGGAAAATGGCCGCTGGGTGAAAGCTGCTATTTGTTGTAGGAAAATCTGATGGTGCTGGCAATTGGAGGGTATATGCAGTACAAATGATGTGGCTTGGTGGGGAATCTATGCCCAATTTATATACTTGGTAGGAAAATGTAGGCTTTACATGTCCTTTAATCTTTATTTAACAAAAGCTCTGTCACTTACTGCGCAACAATTTCACATCACAAGCAAAAACAGAATTTGTTTATTACTACAACCGCACTGAACAGAGATAACTGGTTAGGATTATTAAGCAAATACAATGTCACCTTTATTAGAAGCATTAAAAGCATTTACATGTGTGCAGAACAGTTTAGTTGACAGCAGCAGCGTAACTAGAGGGGGACGGGCCCTGGTGCGGGACATGCAGCCGGGCCCCGCCCCCTCCGTACACCCGAAAACGGTTGCATTTACAGCCGCATTTAGGTAAAAACACAGTGGTGCGCGAGCAGCCGGGGGCCCTAGGGGGTGCGGGCCCTGGCCCGATCTCACCCCCTGCTCCCCCGGTAGTTACGCCCCTGGTTGACAGCTATGTTCCCAGTAGATTATATAATTTAAATTGTATGGTACTGGATGTATGTCACCTATTTTCTATAGATGTTTGGACATCATGTAATAATGGAGACAGTATTGTGACAGTACACTAGTAGGTGTAACGGCATCCTCTGCAAAAGGTGCCCCACTTTTCCTCCTATCTCTGAAATATATGTGTATAGAATTTTTTTTATATAGGGACAGGTATGGACTGGCCAACTGAGATAGCAGGAAAACTCCTACTGGGTGCAGGCACAGTGGACTCACCTAAAGGTAGCAGTCTTGATGTGTGCTCTGCGCAAAGGTCCTTCAGGATTGAATAATCAGCAGCACCTGGTTGTTGTGGATCCACTCGTCCACCAGGTAGGTACAAATATTTAATAGGATCGGTGCGCTAGTAATTGGTATGTAAATCCCCAGATACCTAGATGTAAAATATATTGTATAGTGAAGTACGTTCCCTCTTCAGGAATAGATACAAAATTACCGGATCTACTCACACATGGTCTCTTGGCTAATCGCTTATCATAGGATTGACGCCGCACAGTAGGAGAAACCAAGCCGGTATTGGTACACCTGAAAAAGGGATCCGCAATAGTGCAATACAGTATTTGCTCAATAATGCTTATGCGGGTAATGGCAACTTACCGAGTCGCATATATAGGGAAAGCCGTGTTAATCATCTGTTCGCTTTGTGTCAGTGTCTCTGCCCAGGGAAAGATTTTGTACAGCCGCATGGGATCAGGAGATATCGCAGGCACGTCTCCTGTGTTGTCGTGGTTTGGCAGCCTTCGTCTTGGATTGCACTGTGATCATGCAAATTTGCAGCCTTACAGAGCATTTGTTTTTACATGAAGTCAGTGACCCCCATTAGAAAGCTGGTGCAAATTGTACAATCAAAACGAGGTCCTCTGATTTTCACAGAGTAATACCTATTGCTTTCAATAAGGATTATTTATATCTTAGTTGGGATCAAGTACAAGGTACTGTTTTATTATTACAAAGAAAAAGGAAATCATTTTTAAAAATCTGGATTATTTTGATAAAATTGAGTCTATGGAAGATGGCCTTTCCATAATGCAGAGCTTCCTGGATAACAGGTTTCCAGATAATGGATCCCATGCCTGTATATACAGTATTTAAGAAATAGGCTTGAACATCTAAGATCCTTTATCAAGCACAAACAATGTTCAGACAATTATATGTTACTATATCCTGCTCACATTTAATCTCTCTTGGCTCTGTGCTTCCATTATTTTTCTTAAACCATCATATTTACACGCAGGGCCGGCCTTAGGCCAATTGGACCAATTGGGCCCAATTGGGCCCCGCACCTCTGGGGGGCCCCGCACCACAGGGCAGCACAGATAATATTTCCCTCAGCACATGATGCTGCCTGGCCTGCCCCCAACTTTGAGAGTCCAGCCCATCCCCAAATCCATAGGTCTAGCCTGCCCCCAACTCTCATAGGCCCAGCTTTCCTCCAACCTTGATAGGCCCTGCCTGCCCCCAATCCAACCAAGCCTGCTCCCAAGTTGAATCGGCCCAGCCCCAAACTAATTGGCCCAGTCCACTCTCCTATTTCCTCCCTCTCTCTCTTACCCTGTGTGCCCCTATTATGTTACCTTGTCTGCCCCTTTCCTTTCTATTTTGTGCCTGTATGCCCTTATTTTCCTAAATACTTGGTGTGTCAGTAGCCAGCAACACTTTGTCTAGGGGCCCCGCCAACATGGTCCCAATTGGGCCCCACATTTGATAGGACCAGCCCTGTTTACACGGATAAAATATTCTGTATATACAGTGCAACATATGAAGGATAACTCCTCCTAACTGTTCCAAGTGTACCACCACCAAACAGTTTAATACAGCACTGTGAAATACTTGCATTTTAGGCCTCTTTACAACGGCAAGTGCAATGTGCAAAACACATAAATGGATACAAATGTGATACACATTACTTTCATCCATATACTGTATGCTCCTTTAAATTCAGAGAGCGGCAATGTTCTCCTTCATACTGCTCTGATGAGTTATGGAAATGTGCACCCACGGGTGCAAGGGAAACCCGAAATTAACATCAGCCTGTAACTGCCAGTAAATCGAGATTTCCCTTACCAGGTTGCGTCAATAAACGCCACTGACTTGTGCCAAATGGAAGCTAATACTGTTATTAACGCCATGTGGCTGGAAGGCAGGCCATTGCACAAAATCTGGAAAAGTAGTTTCTGAACAGAACATGCCCAAGATTTACCAAAACAGGCACAGGTGACTATAAAATGAGAGAAAACTTAAAAGCAGAGTATGCACAATTGAGGTTTCACTGTACAGGTCTGGAACCTGTTTTTCAAAATGCTCAAATCAAAAAGTAATTTCAAAAATGTTATATTTGGATTTTATTGTAATTTATTATAGCTTATATTGCACTATATCACTTTATTATGGTCATGTCACTTCCTTAATGGCTGGTTATCATAGTTATACTTGATGAAGTGTGGGTGGTTGCCTTGAGAACGGTCGCAGAGTGGACCGAAGTGTCACGTTGGCTGTATAATCGTTTTTTTTTTTTGCACAAAAATTTGGTGTTGCTGGTCTTTTTGAATGCTGTATGATATTTTACCATGCACCTGGGTATAGGATGGAAGTGGTGTGCCATCCTTCTTTTTCTTTTTCTGCTTCTGTTCTGCTTGTTCAGGTTTCATTTTGGTCAACTACCATGTAGGATCGATCAGTGTATGGCCACCTTTTATCACAGGGTAATACCCAATCCACAATAACATTCAAAGAAAAGATGGCTTTTCATTCTTTGCACATGCACACCAGGTCAAGGACCATACAGGGATCAGGAGGAAGAAGATGGTGATGTGGTGCTCCTACAGTAACACCCAGGGCTGGTTTTCAGCAAACAGGAGCAGTGACCCAGTCTTCTTGAAGAGACGTTAACACCTGAGGATATATGGCACCACCATGTTACATTTATGTTACTCTGCCTTTTTTTTTTCAGATTTATTTCATGTGGCTTCTGTAAGTTTATCTTTTTTTCTGGAAATCCGTTGTGAAAGAGAGTTGAGGAGAATTTAGTCTGGCCTGGATTTAGATGCAATTTATGAGGGGGGGGATGGGTGTAATTTATATTTTCTGGCTGATGCATAGGGGTATTTATTTTGACCAAAGCTTATTGGAGCTTTCACCATTCCCCAGCTATTATTACTTTCCAAATCCAAGGGGCACTGCATACCTAAACTGCTGCCACAAAGTAATAAGCACACTCATGTCAAGAATGTAATTATATGCTATATCATTAAAGTTTGCCATTATGGACATTAGCCTCATCCATGGACATCATCCTCAGACCACTATTCCTTGTCCACCAACTTTTGCAGTTGGACTTACATTCAGGCAGGGAGCAGTTCTCATGACATTTACCAAATCTTGACTCATCTGACTGGCAGGTGCAATGCATAAGCCACCACATTAATGAACCCATTTCTACCTTTCCAGAGTTCAGAGGCATAGAACTTTACACTACTCCCCCAAAGCATGACATTACACTTAGGGGCCGATTCACCAATGGTCGAATATCGAGGGTTAATTAACCCTCAATATTCGACTGGGAATTAAAATCCTTCGACTTCGAATATCGAAGTCGAAGGATTTTACCGCAAATAGTTCGATCGTTCGATCGAAGGAATAATCCTTCGATCGAACGATTAAATCCTTCGATCGAACGATTAAATCCTTCGAATCGAACGATTCGAAGGATTTTAATCCAACGATCGAAGGATTATCCTTCGACCAAAAAAAGTTAGGCAAGCCTATGGGGACCTTCCAACGATCGAAGGATTATCCTTCGACCAAAAAAAGTTAGGCAAGCTTATGGGTACCTTGCCAATAGGCTAATATTGAGTTCGGTAGCTTTTAGATGGCGAACTAGGGGGTCGAAGGTTTTTCTTAAAGAGACAGTACTTCGACTATCGAATGGTCAAATAGTCTAACGATTTTTAGTTCGAATTCTTCGATTCGAAGTTAAAGTCGTAGTCGAATGTCGAAGTAGCCCATTCGATGGTCGAAGTAGCCCAAAAAACACTTCGAAATTCGAAGTTTTTTTACTTCGAATCCTTCACTCGAAGTTAGTGAATCGGCCCCTTGGTGTAGGCTTGTGTGCGGCTGCTGACCCACAAAGAAACCCATGCTTCTAATGAATAGTTCTTGTGCTGACATTGCTTCCAGAGACAGTTTTGGACTCAGCCCTGAGTGTTAAAACTAAGTAGATGGAAACGATATTTTTGACCATATAAAGGGTCCTAGTATTTTTGGCCATATAGTGTGTAATAAAACTATGCCATGGATACATTTCCTCTGTACCAAGCTCAGTTTTACAGGAAAAAGGCTGGAGTTTGATAGATATGTGGTTTCCCATAGAGTAGAGCTATGGTCTATTTTGTTTTATTCAAGCTTTTTAATCTTTATTTTACAGTTTAGAATAACTAGTCTTTGGAAACTTTGGATTAATGAAAAAGGAAATATATGCAGAAAAGAACTCTTAGCCTGACGTTGTTCTCAGCTGCCTCTTTTCAATCTGACAAGTGTATAAACACTTAAATCATTCATAGGTAGAAGTGACTGTAGAACATTCCTATGCAGTAGAGACATCTTTGCCATTAGAAAAATCTGCATTACATTAATTTCTCTGAATCAAGGACGGGCAACAATTAGCTATACAGCTGCTATCAAACTGCAACTTGCATCATCGCCAAAGCCACCCAGCTAGTGAGAAGGATCCTGGGCATTGTGGGTCTGCAACAGCTGAAACATTGTAGTTGGTGCAGAGTACTACACATAGAATGCTAAGGGGCTTTGGTTTTCCAGGGGATCTTTCTGTAATTTGGATCACCATACATTACGTTTGCTAAAAAACATTTAAACATTAAATAATCCAAATAGATTTGGCCACAAATATGAATCTGTGCTGTTTAGTTACCATCAAGTACAACCTACTGTTTTTAAAAATTAGAATCATTTGCTTAAAATGGAATCTAAGGGAAATTTCCTTCCCATAATTTGGAGCTTTTTGCATTAATGGTTTCCGAACAGATCCTGTAGGTGTACTGAAAAACTTGCACATACTTTGCTATTTTATTTACCTTTTCTGTCTTACTGGTTTTGTTTTCCGCAATGTGTTAATCCTATGCAAATCCCCCTTAAAATCTTTTGAAAATCTTCACTGAGACAACCTACCCACACATTTGGGAACCACTGCTATGATGAAGCCTACACTTTTAGGAGGAAAGAACCTTTGATTTAACTGAAATTTCCTTTTGTTAAAGACTGCAGGATGTTGGTCTATGGCTATGGTCCCCAACCAGTGGCTCAGGAGCAACATGTTGCTCACCAAGCCCTTGGATGTTTTTTCCAGTGGCCTCAGAGCAGGTGCTTCTTTTTAAATTTCTGGCTTGGAGGCAAGTTTTGTTGCATAAAAACTAGGTGTACTACCAAACAGAGTGTCCTGTTGGCTGCCAGTTCACATAGGAGCTATCAAATAACCAACCGCAGACCTATCTGTTACCTCTCAGGAACATATTTCATGCATATGTTGCTCCCCAACTTTGTTTATATTTGAATGTGGCTCATGGGTAAAAAAAGGTTGGGGACCCCTGGCCTATGGATAATACCTCAACCATCATCCCTTTTTCCATACGACATTTATTCCCCTCTTATGACATTTTGATTTGCACCATCTGGGGAATGGTAATGGCATGACATCCCTCATGTATATGTTAAAATTGTATAACATTTGTTGCACAGCATATGCTGTTTCTTCTTTTCTATACATTTCCCCAATGGGCTCCTTTACTGCTGGGTGAGCAGCGCAAATAAGCTATGTAGCCTAAATCCAACAAGGTTATAACTTTTGAATTAGAACAAAATGATTTTGGCCGCTCAAGACTCACCCCCTGTATGCTTAATTCAGTACAGCTCCATTATGGTACACCGGGTATTCAGCCATCAGCGTTCCCACTGTAATCTATTGTGCAAACGGATGGAAAGGCGTCACTCCGGTAAAAAGAAGAACGTGGTTTATTGAAACAGGTCACAAACCAACATCACCTGACGCGTTTCGGGAGCAACTCCCTTAATCATAACTTTTGAATGAATTATTTATTGAAGTGGCATCAGAGAGCTATACAACTTGTACTATGCTTTTAAAAAGATATATGGCACTAGGATTTGAGGGCGAGAAAAACGAAAGGATAACAAAGGGGAATGGACAGCAAAGGCAAAGGAAGCCAGAAGGCCCCAGACTTGTTGACATGAAGTGATTGATGACTACTGACAGGTTTATTTCAGACAAAGGGTTTCTTGAACCAGGGACATATTTATGTCATGGTATTTGCTGTAGATATCCAGGAAGAGCTTGCGAGCAGTAACATAGAAGAGTAAATCTGTGCAAGGCCTGGGAGAGGATACCAAAACATTTTTCTAAAGCCAAAATGTAAAATCAAGAACGATAAAAGAATTTGGCTTTACAGTCTGTATTTGTCTTCTCTGCATGTGTGTGTATTCATCTCCAAAGGAAGCATTTCATGCCTCATGTGCAGGCATTTATATAAATGGGACATTCTTGGAATCCTGCATATCCAACAGGAGTTTTACTTCACTTAAAAAGCGTAATAAACAGAAAATGTAGATGCATGTATTAAAGTACTTGAACTGCATATGAGCCACAATTTATTTTTTCTGTGAAGGAACATTTTATTACAGACGTTACCTTTGCTCTATTTTGTGTGTCAGTTCCCTCTTTATTCTCATGAGCAAGCAGTTGGAGGGTAAGGCAGCCATTTAGTATGGGCCCCTACCATCAGAAGGTGATCTTAGATAAAAGGTACAAATGAAACGTGACATTTGTAGTGTATGAATCAGGAAAGTTCACCATGTGCGAAAGCAGTTTGTTGAGTCATATGGAAAATAACCGTTTTTGTGGTATTATTTTTTAACTGGGTATTTGACTCATGCTTATTGTGCATATTATAATATATACAAATATTTTTTTTCTCTGCAATGTTTTATGTTTGTATGCCTGGAATAGATTCTGGTCCTACGCAAAGTGCAGGAGCTAAACATATGAGAAATGTTGGTGTTTAGCCATGTAAGTTGGGTCTGGGTGCATGCCCTAAACCTATAGCTCAAGGTGGAGGTATCAAACCATAGAGAGAACAGTGGGTGCTCACATATACACTTCTTTGGTTTAAATGTCTCTTTATTTGTTGTTTTTTATTGGTTGATTATTTTTCTTTACTTGGGGGGTCCAGGGTATATTGTATATTTAGTATACCAAAGCCTATGATGTAGTGCCTATTTGTGCGAAATGAGTAAGGCTTTATTATGTTATTATGTTCACTGTTTGCCTAAAATAAAGTCTGTAGTTCTTTTACTACGCATGTCTGTGGGGTCTGTGAGTTCCTGCTGTTCTCTCCATAATGTGCCGGACTTTAGTGAGATGGTCAATGAGCTTTACATGGAAATTAAAGGAAAACTATACCCCCAAAATGAACACTTAAGCAACAGATAGTTCATATCATATTAAGTGGCACATTAAAGAATCTCACCAAACTGGAGTATATATTTTAGTAAATCTTGCCCTTTTACATCTCTTGCCTTGAGCCACCATTTCGTGATGGTCTGTGTGCTGCCTCAGAGATCACCTGACCAGAAATACTTCAACTCTAACTGTAACAGGAAGAAGTGTGGAAGCAAAAGACACAACTCTGTCTGTTAATTGGCTCATGTGACCTAACACGTATGGTTTGTTGGTATATTTGTGAGTACAGTGAATCCTACGATCTCAGGGGGCGCCCCTTATTTTTTAAAATGGCAATTTTCTATTTATGATTACCCAATGGCAAATACTACTAGAAAAGTATATTATTATGAAAATGGTTTATTTACATGAAGCAGGGTTTTACATATGAGCTGTTTTATGCAATATGTTTTTATAGAGACCTACATTGTTTGGGGGGTATAGTTTTCCTTTAACAACTGTACAAGGATCTTGACATTTTTTCATCAGGGGTTATACCCAACACTGGCTGCCTTCTGCTCCAGGTTGGGTAGCAGGGGCTATTATATGGATTGAAATGTGTATGAATTTAAAGGGCCTTGCTTTGTTTGCATCTATCCCTTACCTGGTTGGTAAGGCGGAAATGACTGCATATGTTGGCCTATATCCTCTATCGCTTTCCCAGGAGTGCACCGTTCAGGAGCAGGGACTATACATACAGCAGGTTTAGCTGGCTATATCTTCAGCATAGGGAATCATTATTTCAAAGAATGAAAAGTCGCACAGTCCTTAAATTCAGGGATTTTGAGGTGCTTCTATTGATTAAGTACCATAATAACATAGAGGTTATAATTGATTAAAGTTCATGCCCATCAAGTCAGCAGGTGCCATGCCATATTTGCTTTGACATAATAATAATCCAAGTCAGGGCTAAACTTGACTGTATTGCAAAAATTACCAAAATCAGTTTTGAACCCAACGGTCTAGTAGTGGTAGGTTGCAGTTTCAATTCAGCTGCTAAAGGATCATGGTGCAACTTCTCTACCATAATAAATGATCAGCAGTTATAGCACCTCATTGGCTCAAAGAGAATCTGTCTTCTCAATTCACCTCAATTAGCATAAAGGCAGCTATGAAGTTATCCCTGAGTATGCAAATATATCCCATATTTTTTCTGGCTAAATTGAATCTGCAAGTAAATTATACTGGGTTTTTCCAACAGAGATTTATTTTTATTCTGGTTTTCTTTATAGGCTTAGAAATCTGGCAGTGACTGGTCTTCTGTGTTAATAAATGTGTTGCTTCGGGGAAGTCACTATATTTCCTCCAAATTATCTTAGAACCCCACATGGAAAACTTTTTAGGGTTCCACAAACCTTTAGAAAGAGGTCCTATTTTGTAAACATTATCTTAGTCACTCTAGGGTCACTCTGTACTCCTGGGTCCCCAAGAGCCTACAAGTCTATTACCCCCTACTGTTATATCCCTGCCCAAAGGAAACATGATGACTTAGACTTCTTATTTTACATTTCAAGCTCAACTACTACTTTTTATATGAATACACGATACATGAATTAATATATTGTTTCCTAAAAAGAAACTTTCCCTTCAGCAGTAAATACTCTAAAATATATAGTTCGACACAGCCTGTATGTGTCTACACAACAAAACAAGAAGCCTTGTTTCTGTCCCTATAATTGAGAACGACAAATCCTTTTTTTTAAGTCAAAGTAACTCGACTGAAGAGGTGAGAAAAGTTCCTCAGAAGCCAATGTGGCAAGCCTAATGTAAGAAAGAAGGGCCAAAATAAGTACAGAGAAAGTAAAAACTCTTCCTGGACGAAAAGAGAGAAATCACCAAGCGGGAAATTTCCTAAGTTAAAAATATTTGTGAAACAACAAAAGAAAGGAGTTTTATAAGGTAACACTGTAAAGTGAAATAAGGTAACAGTACATTGGCACACTGGAAAGTAAAACTTACATCAAAAGGCTAATTTACGAATAAAGTCAATAGGCAAATTGTCACATTTTGGTTCTAATCGCCATGTTTTTCCCCCACAATGGAGCCTTTTTTCTAAAATTCCAGCATTATTATAAGTGTATGCTAAGTTTTGTCAACCTTGATGCGCTAATAAGTGTCAATTTTGAAAAGTTGTGTCATGTGTTTTTTTTCCCCTGGCATTGTGTTTTAATTTTGTCACTTCCATGTTGTCAAGGGTATTAGTAGTATGGATATTTATTTTGTGTTTGTTAGTGTAAAATAGATCTTGGTTAAGTATGGGACCTGTTATCCAGAATGCTGGGGACCTGGGGTTGTCCAGTTAACAGATCTTAATACCTTAAGTCTACTAGAAAATCATTGAAACATTTAATAAACCCAATAGGCTGGTTTTGTCTCCAATAGGAACTAATTATTTCTTAGTTTGAAACATGTACAAGGTAATGTTTTATTATAACAGAGACAAAGGAAATCATTTTTTAAACATTTGGATTCTTTGCATAAAACAGAGCCTATGGGAGATAGCCTTTCCATAATTTGGAGACTTCTGGGTAATGAGTTTCCATATAATGTGTTCCATACCTGTATATTGATTCTTTCTGTCCACATATTTCTTCTATTTTATTCTTTAGCTGACTTGGTGCTATCCAGAGTTCTGGACCATGCTGAGTATTTGATATTAGAAACCTAATAATCTGTGCATCATTGGTACAACCATAAGCGACTGTTTTAAAGGGGCACTGAAGAAGGCTTCTTACAATGAAATATACAATTATAAAAGAAATCATGGCATGAATTTATCAAAATCCAAATTCATCTCACTCACTCAATTTTTGGAAAGCCACTCCGACCTAATCCACACAGATTATTCCCCCCTATTTATCATTCAATTTTCCAAATAAGATCGAAAAAAAAATCTGAACCTGCAACTTTTTGGGAATTAATGCCCAAATACTGCAACTTTTTCGGATTTGATGCACGAATACCGTGACTTTTTTGGAAACCCAGCTCAATCATCTGCCATTGACTTCTACATGAACTCGGCCGGCAGGTCTGAGTTAGAGTACTTTTTTATTTGGACTTTTAACACCATCGGGGTTTCCTATGAAAAAATGGTGGTTTTCCCCTTTAAAAGTCCAACCAGAAAAAACTGAACTTTGATAAATAACCCCCGAAATATATTAACACAATATGATGTATATTTTTTTGCCATGATCATAAAGAATCAAAACTGAGTGATGAAATGATGGGGTTTTTTTTTTGTTTCTTTAGGTATGGGATATGGAACTTGAAAGGTCTGCAGAAGCCTGGGCTGAAACATGTCTATGGGAACATGGGCCAGCTAACTTACTTCCATCAATTGGGCAGAATTTGGGTGCCCATTGGGGAAGGTATGTATTATTAGTTTAACCCTTAAGATGGAATAAAATACTTTCACATTATAACTTTTTTTTTTCTTTTTAAAGGTACAGACCACCTACATATCATGTCCAGGCTTGGTATGATGAAGTGAGAGACTATACATTTCCTTATCCACAAGAATGTAACCCATACTGCCCATTTAGGTGCTCTGGTCCTGTCTGCACACATTATACACAGGTATGGTACGTACATAAAATTAATTTAAGTTTATCGAAAAACATGATTACGCAAAAGATTATGAGATACAACAATACAAAATGCTATTGAAGATGCCTATCTGCCTATTTATTGTCATTCCTCGATGCAAAAATGTTATCTTCATGCAGTTTGTCATGCAATGTGTTTCCGATCTAATGCATGCAGCCTCGTGAGTTGTAATTGCTAGCTTTAGAGAGGTAGATCTAATTCTTTTTAACCAGGCATGGTACCTGTTAACAAGAATACTCAGGACCTGGGGGGTTTCCAGATAAGGGGCCTCTCCATAATTTGGAGTTCCATACTGAGTTTACTAAAAAATTATTTAAATGTTAAATAAACCCAATAGGATTAATTATATCTCCGTTGGGATCAAGTGCAAGATACTGTTTTATTATTACAGAGAAAAAGGAAATATGTTTTCAAATTTTGAATGATTTGATTAAAATGATGCCTATGGGAGGAGGCGACTGTCTCGTAATTCGGAATTATCCGTATAACAGGTTTCAGGATGATGGATCCACTACCTGTATAGCTATAGTGTTAGACTGTTAGAGCAATGGAGTGCTACTGAGAGGCTGGGTAATGTCACTGATAACCAATAAGCTAGGCAAAATTGGATTCATGATAATCCAATTGTAGCTTGGTTACCAGTTTATACACCTCATTTTGATTGTCATAATTAAGACAATTGAGTCTGTAGCAAGAATACTCCAGGGATGGTGGATATTGTCATGTTGTCTATTCTAGACCCACGTGACTGAGTACCTTTTCGATGTTTTCTTGCATGGCCACAATGATTTCTGCCATTTAATGCAATCATAAAAGAGTATGGTTCTCCTAACAGTCTCATATTTTCATCTGCAGCTTGATGAAATGACATTTTAAAGATCTTTTTAAAATCTTAGGGGCAGATTTATTAAGGGTCGAAGTGAAAATTTGAATTCAAATTTTCAAATTTTATTTTGGTCAAAACTCTCAAATTCGAATTCTGAATTATCCAAACTTAATTTGAGTTTTTATTCAAATTCGAATTTCAAGATTTGTCATATCATAAGGCCCTTTAAAAACTTGAATTGAAAACTTGACATTCAAGTTTTCAGAGAAAAAAACTCGAATCATTTTTCTAATTCAAATCGAATTTGATTAACCTTTTGCAGGTCGATTGAATTCGTCCTAGCTGAGAAAATTCGATTTTAATAATAAATTTTGATTGGTCGAATTTAAAATTTATGGGAGTTTTAAAAAACTCACATGAATTCGAAATTTGACCCTTGATAAATGTGCATCTTTATATGTGCCCTGCAACACAATTGCATTGGAGGCAATTCCTGCTCATTTCTGTTGACTGAAGTATTTATGTTTTGAATCATTTACTAAAGAATTAGGTGTAACACAGTCACCCAACTTTCTCAAATCCGTAATCCAATATCACTAAACCTGTAAACCTATTTAAGATGTACATTACTTATTGTTTTACATTTTGACTTTCTGAATATAACAAAACTCAATGGTATAGTCATATATTTGTCTTTCCTTACAGCTGGTATGGGCAACAAGTAGCAGAATTGGCTGTGCTATAAACTTGTGCCATAACATGAACGTCTGGGGAATGATTTGGCCAAAAGCAATATATCTTGTGTGCAATTACTCTCCAAAGTAAGTCATTATTTATATATTCATGTGTAATGACATTTTGGAATTGCTCTAATGGAAAGTACACATATATACTGTTTAACTATACTGACATGTCATTTTTAAACTGGAGCAAAGATCAGAATGGTAGGTAATTTAAACTTTCTACTTAGCCAAAACAATTTGCCTGCCTGAGGCACTGGAGACAACACATCATTTCATTAGATTTACTTAATTATTATGGTTTGTTTTAGGGGTAATTGGTGGGGTCATGCTCCATACAAGCATGGACATCCATGTTCTGCTTGCCCACCCAGCTATGGAGGAGGCTGCAAGGACAATCTCTGCTACAAAGGTATAGTACTGCTAAGAATATGTTTTTTTTACCAACCAAATAATTCTGTAATGATTTTTATGGGGCATTTTTTATTTCTAAATTACACTGTTTACATTGCAGATAATTCACTCTAACATATACAATTTAATTCCAAACCCAACAAGTGTATTTTTTTAGTTGTGATATTGGTATGTAGGCGCCATCTTAGGTCATTTTGCCTGGTCATGTGCTTTCAGAAAGAGCCAGCACATTAGGATGGAACTGCTTTCAGGCAGGCTGTTGTTTCTCCTACTCAATGTAACTGAAGGTGTCTCTTGGGACATGGGTTTTTAATACATAGTGCTGTTCTGTTTACCTGTTATCTGGTTACCTTCTCATTGTTCTGCTGATGGGCTGCTGTGGGGGGAGAAGGGAGGGGGTGATATCACTCCAACTTGCAGTGCGGCAGTAAAGAGTGACCGAAGCTTATCAGAGCACAAGTCAGGTGACTGGGGGCACATGGGAAAATGACAATATGTCTAGCCCCATGACAGATTTTAAAATTAAATACCGTATATACTCGAGTTTCAGCGTCCAAAATATGCTGAAAAATTCTACCTCGGCTTATACTCGAGTCAGGGCCTTGCACAAAAATTATCCTTTGCTGATCAAAGCGTATATAGGGTACCTAGCGGTTGGAGCGGGTGGCTGCGCTGACCTGTACATCTTCTGTGCACCGCAGGGCCCTCGGCAGCTCACACAAATCCTCTCTTCTGTGTGCCGCAGGGCCCCAGCAGCTCGCGCACATCATCTCTTCTGCGCACCGCAGGGCCCCAGCAGCTCGGACATCCAATCTTCTGCACGCCGCAGGCTGTCAAATCAGATGCCTGAAGGGCGGAAGCTGAACACACGCTGCGTGTGACTTCACATCGTCTCTTCTGCGCACCGCAGAACCCCAGCAGCTCGCGCACATCCTCTTTTCTGTGCGCCGCAGGGCCCCAGCAGCTCGCGCACATCCTCTTTTCTGTGCACTGCAAGGCCCCAGCAGCTCGGACATCCAATCTTCTGCACGCCGCAGGCTGTCAAATCAGATGCCTGAAGGGCGAAAGCTGTGTGTGACTTCACGAGCGGCGCAATGTCATCGGCCACACACACTTGTCTTCAACCACGGCAATTTGACAGGCCCAGGCCCTGGGGAGCAGGGAAAAAATACGGTACCGTACATATAAATGAATATATAACAGCTTCCCTTTTCCAATTATGGCAGTATCTGCAGTGCTGATTTTGACATGAGGCAAGAAAAGCTCAGGCAGTACCTAAGAGATGTCAATACAAATAGATAACAAATAGAGACCTGTTTTTTATTTGACTGGGCAATATGAAATAGATCACAGTTGTGGAGCCATTCATTGTGCCACATGCAGCAACTTAACATCCACATTTTCAATCTGAAAATTTAAAGTTATGCTCTCTACATCAGCAAATCTAACCAAGGGATAATACCCTTTGGGAAGGTATGGTAAGTTGGTAACTATGGAGGTATAGTAGGGAGAGATGGTGCCTATAGTAACAGTGGGATAATACTGTAAGTACTGTATTCAAAAACATTTAACCCACTCATGTCTCATTTTTTGATTATTTAAACTTACCAGTAACTGCTGCATTTCTCACCCTAGGCTTATACTCGAGTCATTAAGTTTTCCCAGTTTTTGTAGGTAAAATTAGGTACCTCGGCTTATACTCGGGTCGGCTTATACTCGAGTATATACGGTAGAAAAGAAAATCTGTTTGCTTTTTTGAGAAACAGATTTCAGTGCAGAACTCTGCTGGAGCAGCACTATTAACTGATATATTTTGGGGAAAAAAAATCTTGTTTTCCATGACAGTATCCCTTTAATCTTTCTTTATATCATAGATAAGCAATCATAGGGACTGGGTGCTACTGTCAAATGTAGTTTGAAAATATGGAATAGATACTGAATAACGGAGTATGCCTCTTTTTTATATCTTATTTTTTGTGTATAGTATTTATATTAGGAAATGCAGAGCGCTGTTAGATGGTTTGATTGTCTTTGTCGATATTCATAAACTGATAAGATTAAAAAGTTACCCTAGTATACACAAAAATTATTCATTATTATGTAAAAAAAAGATTTAAGGAAAGCCAAAAAGATGATGGACTAGTTGTTCTGTCTGCTTTCAACAACCATAAACCCTGTTAGGATTAAAAGTGAATATAATTCACTCTTGCAAATGCCATATACCTCTGTAAATAGCATATCCTGTGAAAATCAATCTTTAGAAATGGAAATTACCCAGGACTACTGAAGAAGTCAAAACATGATCTGGCTGAGCAAGAGATATCACTGGCAGAAGAGCCTCTGATAAGTCAGATCTGCAAAGCACAACCCATAGATCAATGCAAATGAAATGGAAAAAAGTTCATCTGCCACTGGAGTAGTTTAAAAATTGTGTTGTACTGTATAACATCTTCTTCAGCTTCGTCACAAAAACAAAATCATTAAAAAAAAAAACCACCTTTCTAGGACAAAGTTCTTTGGAGTGCAGAAGAATGGGAATGAGCGCATAAGCCATATTAGTGATACTATTAGCTGGCTACAGCAAGGGGCAAATTTACTTAAAGGGGAAGGAAACCTAGTCGGCGCAAACCCACCACCCCCCCACCCGTTTGTTGCCCACCCTCCCTCCTCCCCCCTGGCCTACCCGTCCTGCTGGGCAAATGCCCCTAACTTGTTACTTACCCTTCTGCGCAGGTCCAGTCCAGGGAGTTCACAGACGACATCTTCTTCCACGCGATCATTTCGCCGGTACGGATCTACTGCGCATGCGCCAAAAGTCACGCGCATGCGCAGTAGATCGTACCGGCGAAATGATCCTACTGCGCATGCGCCGTTCAAAGCAGGAAGAAGATTGCTTGGAAGAAGATGTCGTCTGTGAACTCCCTGGACTGGACCTGCGCAGAAGGGTAAGTAACAAGTTAGGGGCATTTGCCCAGCAGGACGGGTAGGCCAGGGGGGAGGAGGGAGGGTGGGCAACAAATGGGTGGGGGGGTGGAGGGTTTGCGCCGACTAGGTTTCCTTCCCCTTTAAGGTCGAATATCGAGGGTTAATTAACCCTCGATATTTGACTGTCGAAGTTAAATCCTTCGACTTCGAATATCGAAGTCGAAGGATTTAGCACAATTCTAACGATTTGAAGGATTTTAAGTTCGAATCGTTCAATTCGAAGACGAAGGTCGTAGTCGAAGGTCGAAGTAGCCAATTCGATGTTCGAAGTAGCCAAAAAAAACATTCGAAATTCAAACTATTTTTCCTCTATTTTCCTCTATTCCTTTTACTCGAGCTTAGTGAATGAGCCCCCAAATGTTTAAAAGTGGTTGTATTTCTTTTGGGTAGTAGGTGGGGGACTATTGGAATACTGACTAGCACGTTAATAGTTGGGAAAGTATGCAGAACAGTGAATGAAGTTTATTCAGCCTTTTAATGTGATTCCACTGTGAAATTGTTGGCATTTGTTGCTGAAAATTATAGTCTACCAAGAGTTTTTTTTTTTTTTGGCGTATTATTTTTTGATTTACTTCTGTCTTCAAAGTAAAAATATGTACTGTACAGGTGTAGAATCTGTTATCTGGAATGTGATTTTCCTAATAAGGGATCTTTTTGTAATTTGGGTCACCTTAATTAAGTCTGCTAAAAAAATAAATTAAAGGTGAACTGTCGCAAAAATGAAAATTAATATAAGCTTCAGCATACTGAAATAAGAAATTTCTATATACAATCAATTAAAAATTCTGTACTGTTTCTGAAATAATCAAGTTTATCTTCACTATCCCTCTCTCAGCTTCTGTTTTGCTTCATTCTCTCTTCATGCAGGAGTTGGGTGTCAGATAGTCATTGACAGTTAGATCCAATATATCTTATAGGGGGCCTAGAAGATGTATTAGAGCTCACTCTATTAAAATCACAAGGCATCTTGTCTCTCTACATGCAGAATTTGTGCAAAAGGCAGTTTTTTGGATCTAACTGTCAATGATTTTCTCACTCACAACTGCCGCAAGAAGACAGAATGACGAGAAACAGATGCTGAGAGAGGAATAGTGAAGATAAACTTGATTATTTCAGAAATGCCGATTATTTAATTGATTGTATTAACAACGTTTCTTATTTCAGTATGTTGGAGCTTATATTAAATTCTCATTTTTGCGATAGGTCCCCTTTAAATAAACCCAACTGGATAGTTTTGCCACCAATATAGAAGCATGCAACTTAGTTACCATGAAGTATAAGGTATAGTTTTATTATTAAAAGAATAAGGAAATCATTTTTTGAAAAATTAATTATTTACTAAAAATTAGGGATGTAGCGAACTGTTCTGCTGCGAACTAGTTCGCGCGAACTTCGACCGTTCGCGTCCGCCGAATGTTCACGAACGTTTGGGAACGTTCGCATTTTGAGTTCGCGTTCGATTCGAATACAAGTCGTTCGACCATTCGACCATTCGAATTCCTTCGACCGCTAAAAATCGAACGATTTCCATTCGTTCGAACGATTGTAAGCATTCGATCGAATGAAAAGCATTCGATTGAATGATTAAAATCCTTCGATCGTTCGAATCGAACGATTTTAGCGGGTGTTCGAAGTTCGCGAACTGTCCGCGAACGTTCGCATTTTTTGCCGGTGTTCGCGAACGGCGTTCGCGAACACCAAATCGGCAGTTCGCTACATCCCTACTAAAAATGGACTTTATGGGAGATGGCCTTTATTACAGTGGAATATACATAAGTCATAGGACATGTCAGGGCAGCTCAGTGCACACATGCAAAAGCAGACTTTGGCCATGCTGAAGAATCTCTGAAGGTTGCTGTGGGTACAGATGCTCTTTAGTTGGCCTTTAAGCAACATTACTTAACTTTTTAAATGCACGATCTTAACAAATATTTGCAATTTATCTGTTAAATGTGCATTGTAACCATTCTTATGCAAAATGAATACCTTTACTGTTGAGTTACATTTTTTTTCATCATACATACTTTAAAAATAGCTTTTGAGGCATTGTTTTTCTGAAAAGCTTGGCACTCAGCTAAAATTATTCACCCATTGCTGTGAAAGGTCTGTGTATTTTGTACTTCTGTGTATTCATATGGAATAACACATGTTTGTAGCACTCTTCCACCCTGGAGTCATGTCTCCTGACACAAGGATTAATGGCCATCTTGAAGTCCCTCGGATAAATAGTTTAGTGGTCTCACCTCAGTCTCCAATGAACCAAAGTCTTCTTTTTTAAACCACAACTAGCAATTAGGCAGAGGGTTAGGGCAGAGGCAGCCGTGCAGGGAAGATGATTATTGCTGGTCTTTTCCTAGAGATCAAACAAGGTCACTTGGGTTGTAAACGCTAATGCAGAGATATTACAAGCTCAGTTGTCAGGTTTTTCTATGTCTATGCATATATATGTTTTTTTTTCAGATAAATCTAATCTTCTTCATTCTTAATATAAGGTATAGGTAAACTGCTTCCATGTAGTAATATTGTATTCACATTTACAGATGGTTCAGATTTCCATTATCCCCTTCCTGAACCTGAAGAAGAGACCAATGAAATTGAGAGACAAAGTTCAAAAGTTCTGGACACCACATCCCAAAGCAGAGCCAGAACCAACTCCCCAACCTCTTCTACCAAAGTGGAGAGTTTCGATAACAATGAAGTCATCAGCACTGAACAAATGTGTAAGAAGTTTTCATTTTAAACAACCAGAAGTAAACTCTCACACTCATGTTGAGTTATTATAGCTGAGGCTTTCAGACTGAATGCATACATTGATCTAAGATTATTTGAAATGTATATTTTGAAGAATTGCAGATGGACAGCAAGATTTTTTTTTATGAAAAGAAACACTAGAAGGTTCCCCCTTATTGAAACTGGAAACGGCAGCGCAAGAGCTTTAGTCATTTGTTTGATTTGGAGCTGTCAAACATTGTGTTTGAATATCACACGTAGTAACTATTTAAATGTTATATAAATAGTGCCAATCAAAATTTCCTTATGGTAGTAGTATTCGCAATGAACAGTCGTTAGTATTGACATGCAACAATTTTATTGCCCAAAAAGGAAACCAGTATATAAAAGGACAGCGGCACAGGCATGTTTCAGTAAAAATAAAATAAGATTTCTCTCAATTGTGAAAAATCTTAAACAGAATCAGAACAGAATTTTGTTTGTTTAGCAGAAATTGGCAGATTTTATACAAGTAGTATTAGTACTAGGGAACAAATGGTCTACCATAATATATCAAAGTGATTGGACATATATAATATCAATTGAATACTATAAAATTCTTATAAAATTATATAAACTAAATGGAAACTTATTTTCAGAGTGAAAGGATTCCTTTATCCTGGTGTTTCATATGCACACCATCCAATGTGTAGTAAGATTCCCAAATGTAGAAAGTTGAAACAGACTGGGACATAGGCAGTGCTTTTGTCTGCAATCAGCCTTTATTGATGCTGAATCACGAAATGTTTCACGACATTCATTTATAAACTAAATGAATTGCCAAAAAAAGGTTTGCAAGACCCTATAATTAGCAGAAGAGCGATAAGGACTCATTAGTGTTCACCATAGTTCAAGCCAAGGGTATAGAGTAGGTAATAAAAAATGAGAGCATGAATATTGTATCTCCTGTAAGATTATACTCCAGACTTACAAGGGCTCCAATGATGAAACAAACAAGTGATTCCTTTAGTTAAACACCAAAGCACACGTCCACCTTGTTAAATGAATGCATCAGAATATCAGAATTCTGTCTATGTGTTTAACCTTTTTATTATTTTTTTTAAATTCTAGCTCAAATTGTGTCATGTGAGGTGCGGTTGAGGGATCAGTGTAAAGGGACAACATGCAACAGGTGATTTTCAATATTATGAAAATTTTTTATTGTTTTCTAACATCTGCGTAATATATTTTGGGGTTTATGTAATAAAAGGCACAAAGTTTGCCATGGAGCAGTAACCCATAGCAACCAATCAGCAGGTAGAATTTACTTGTCACTTGTTTAAAAGTAAGTATTTTATTGGTTGCTATGGGTTAACTTAGCACATTTTATTACATACGGGGGATTACCTTCTAACACAACTTTCACTTACTCCCTGTAGTTGATTGTGCTGTGTATTTCTGCACTGTTAGAGTAACCACACACAGGGAGATTTGTAGAGGTTTGTCACCCCATCGATTCATCACTCTGAGGGAGGGGAACAAAATGATCTTTTCTGTCTATTGACAGATGTATATCTCTTGAAAACATGTTGACCTGCATTTTCATGTCATGCGTGTGTTGCTAAAACAATGCATTACTGTAACTTCCATTTCACTTTAAACGGGGGCGGGATTGAATTTTTTGGGCCCCCTTCCTCGGAGCAATGAATTGTTGGGAAGAAAAAAACACTACATATATCTATGTGTGCTACTACTAGTGATGGGCGAATTTATTTGGCAGGAGCGAATTTGCGGTCAGAATTGTCACCAGCGTCGGAATTGTCACCTCTGTCAAAATTTTAATTTCGCAAATTTTCCGCCGTTTAGCAAATTTCGTGGGAAATTTGCGAATTTTTTCGGCTACACACTACTACCTGGAACCTGAATACATGGAACATCTAACATAGCTACTTAGGGGGTTAATGGGAGAAGTCCCAATGATATTTTGATGTGTGCTGGGTTTCATGCAATACCCCGAAGTTTTCTGAGCTTCTCGGACAAAAATCTGCGTTTTTGGGTGAAAAATCGGATGAAAAAAAAAACAAAAAAAAACGTGAAAATCTGATTTTTCCCCGCAAAACAGATTATAGTAAACTCAGTAAATACCATATTGTGGATGCACTTGCCCAGGATAGCGTTGGGTACTAGCACTATATTCTAGTAGAAAGTACCCATGGTTAATGCAATTTATATAGGCTACAAGGTTAGCAATTTGCTTCACTGGGGGTTGCCCAAGATATAGGCATGTTCCAGTATTTTAAGTTTTAGTTTTTGCTTTTTAGTTTTATGTTTTCAATTGTGTATTGCTTATTTTTGCTTTACAGCCCTTCTGTGTCTACTGTGTCTAATGTGGTGATTGGGCCTTTGTCAACTAGAGCATATCATACTGTAATTGATTCTGTGTGGCGGGGCTACAGCTTCAGCTTTACAACTGCCAATGAACTAGTTCTACTAACCTTCCAATAGTAGTTTAACATTACAAAATTGGCAAGGTATATATTAACTGCAGGAGTCTGGGTTAATTACTAAACTCCGAATGCAAAAATTTAAAAAATCACAAATTTAATAATCTGAAAAAATCGTGAAAATCGGATGAAAGATCCAAAAAAATAATAAATAAGTAATAATAAATAAGTGCAAAAAACCCGAGTGGATATGATTTGAGTTTGTAACAGAAAATGTTAAGACAAAATCGGACTTTGATATACGTGTATAACCCCCCTAAAGTAGGTAACCTACCTGGCCTTACCTGACTTGTATATGTTTTTGTCTCTCTGGTATCTTCTGAACTACACATCATCAACACCTGCTGAGCCTCGGGTTAAAGATGCTTTCCTCTGATTAAACTAAAGTTTCAGATGAGGATTTTTAACATTTAAGACAAGATTTTATCTAAAAAAAAGCCAACAGTTGGCACTCTAAACACTCTGAAAAGCTGTTGTTTTCTTTTCTGTTGTATTTTATTTATATCCTATATATGTATATTTTAATTACAGATATGAGTGTTCTGCTGGTTGTTTGGAGAGCAATGCCAAAGTTATTGGAAGTGTACATTATGAAATGGTAACTATATACTACTTCTCGCCCCAACTGCCTTTTTTGTAAAAACATCCATGCTTATGTTTTTATTTTAAGTGAGTGCATGAACTGTGGAGTAATTAACAATTGGTCTTCAGGATACTTCTGGTATTTTTACTTTACATTTATATCTAAAGACAGATGTGCGGCTTCTGGAGAAGCAGAATAGCCCAGATTTCAAATGAAATATGTCATGTTATCATTACTGTCAACATGCATATGTCATCCCGCAGAGGAGAAATCATTAGGGATCACTATTTTACTCACCATGTTTGGTTTAAGGAGCTTAGGTCTCAAGGCTAAAAGACAGTAACCACTTCAAAGTCACATCAGGGGTGCTCATAGAATGTGCTGTATTTGCCTGCCAGGCAATCTCTTATTCACACCACATGGCTAGATCCCAGAGAGGTCCATTTGCTATAGTTTCATTGGTTGTGTAGCTACAGATTTATTAATATTGTTCTGGCTTCACTCCAATGTCTGTGGTTCTTGAGCAAATTAGGTCTACTGCAGACACTTATACCTATGAAAGTATGTGCTTAATCCCTAAATTCAGATGCATCTAAAAGATCTCCCGGCCCTTACAATAAAACAAGTTGCGGCTCTGCGCACCGCCATTCGCGCATGCGAGTACAATGATTAGGGCTTGTACTGATCATCTTTTTTTGCCTATTGTTTTATCACAAAACACCTTGAGTGGTAGATAATTCGATTCCCAGAGCACAGAAATACTCCCCGCATAATGTATTTCTGCTTCTCTGAAAACCAGGTTCGTGGGACACCAGATAAATACCCAGTGGACCCTGCCGACCCAGGCCTGGGTCTACTGCCTGCACAGGCCTGTGCTGCCCCTAGAGGCACGGAGGTGGTTGTGGTTGGGCTGGGGGGCCTGTAGGGGGGATAAGGGGCCCTGTGGATGATGGACCCTCCAGTCCTACTTTGCTGGAAACTAAAACATTTGGTGAAGAGAGGGGGTTTTGTACTTGTAATGTATCTACCTCATTAAGGATCAAACTAAAAAAAAACAAATTTTTCTTCATTGGGCAGAGACACACGTGGAGATTCGGCCGGCGAGAAATTGCCTCTACTTCGGGCGACTAATCACCCTGAACTGCCTTCCCGCCGGCTAGAATGTAAATCGCTGGCAGGATGGCACTCTGAGCTCTTCGTTTGCCAAAGTCATCCGTAGTTGCCTCCGAGTGCGACTAATCTCCCCGAATCTCCATGTGTGTCTCTGCCCTTAATCAGTAAGCACTAGCCCTATTCAATGCACTCATCTTGTAAAACAATTAGGTATACTGCTCCGTTCAGTAATTTGTAAATAGTCATTGCTTCTCCTTTCCATAAATACATATATTTAACCATTGTATATATACAAGTGAGGAATTCTAGCCTTAGTAAAGTAACAGTACAGAAGTATCACAATGGTACCTCACAGCTGTTTCTGAACTGTAGATGTTTTCTTGGTGCTGCAGTTCAAATGTTTTGATATCAATATTTTAGTGTGTGGATCATGATATCAGGAGTAAAGGGAGGTCCCTGAGATTGACAGGAGGTCAGACTTTCTACTTTCAAGATGCAGCTCAAAAATACATGTAGGGCGGCAGGTTAGATGAAAATACTAAAGTTCTTGTCCCATAACACATAAATATACAGTTGTGTTCAGAATAATAGAAATCTGACATCACTAACCTGGTCAATCACTGTTTTTGGTCAAAGTAATATTTGTACATGTCAAATAATATACTAGTAGGTGTAGTAGAGTAATAAAAAACCAACAGACCCAACAGCCATGACATGCATGCTGCTCATTCTTTGTAACTGAATCATTAATTGAGGCTTGTTCAAAATAATAGCAGTGTGGAGTTCAATTAGTGAGGTCATTCATTCTGTGAAAAAATAGGTGTTAATTATGACCCTTATTAATGGAAAGAAGGCAGCAAATGTTGTGCATGCTGGTTATAGGGCATTTCTCCCTGAAAATCTACATTTCCAGGCTTGTAACATGTAAAGAAGTGCAGAACATGACAGGCTGCTCAGCTAAAATGATCTCAAGTGCTTTAAAATGGCAATCAAAACCTGAAAGATGTGGAAGAAAATGGAAAACTACCATTCGGATAGATCAAATAATAGCGAAAATGGCAGATGATCAGCTTCAGGAAGATCAAATAAGGTCTGTAGTTACTTGTGATACTGTTACAATTAGAAGACGCCTATGTGAAGCCAAGCTACCGGCAAGAAGCCAATGCAAAGTCCCATTGTTAAAAAAAAAGAGATGTGCTAAAGTGATTACAATTTGCCAAAGAACACATTGACAGTACAGCGTGAAGACAGTGAAACATGGTGACACAAACATCATGATATGGGGATGTTTCTCATACTATGGTTTTGGGCCTATTTATCTCATACCAGAGGTTGTGTTGCCTTATGCCAAATAAGAAATGCCCTTGAAATGGGGGTTTCAACAAGCCAACGACCCCAAACACACCAGTAAATGAGCAACATCTTGGTTCCAGTCCAACAAGATTGACGTTATGGAGTGACCAGCCCAATCCTCGGATCTGAATACAATACAAAACTTGTTGGGGGACTTTAAAAATGCGGGTTCTGAGGCAAAACTAAGAAATGCTGAAGAATTGTGGAATGTAACAGGTCCGAGAAGTTGGTGGACTCCATACAACACATGTGCAACAGTTCTCAGAAACATTGATTATACAACTAAATACTAGTTCAGTTATGCAAGCAAAATCCTGAAACATTTTTCAGTTTGTACAGTGTATGTTTGAGTTTGTAAAGAAGAATGCAGCTTTATTTTGGAACAGCCTAATATTCCCTTTTCCAAACTTTCTGTAAAGGAATAGCACAAATTTGATACATTTTTTTTTTCATGTTTTGATTTGGAATATAATGTGCAGTGTTCCCAATGCATTTGTGTGCATGGAAATAAAAGCTGGATTTTGAGCTTTTTTAGACGCACTACTATTATTCTGAATACAACTGTACCAAACCTAACCCTAATATACCTTCATAAAATCAATGGTATGCTGATCTTGGCAAGTGTGAACCTAAACACCAAATACTTGCACATCATATACAAATTCCAGTACCTGCAATGTAGTCCTGGGTCACTGAGGTACGCTTCTGATTCACAACTTTTGTAAAACTGCAGACAACTTGCAGCTTGGTTGTAGCTCTTTAGGATGGAAACAGACAAATTACATGTACAGCACCAGGATCTTAAAAAGTAGTTTTAATCAGTAGACATTGAATTCATCATCACATGTTTTGAAATATCAGTTTATCCTCCTTGTTTGCTCCTCACTTATGTTTTAAATGCATCAAAATACTGTAAAAACTACATAGATGTGCAAATCATTCTTTGCAGTAACCAAGACATTGTGCTTTTTTTTTTGCACATTTTAGCAATCAAGTATCTGCAGAGCAGCAATACATTCTGGTGTTATAGACAATGATGGTGGATGGGTAGATGTCACGCGGCAAGGAAGAAGAAATTACTTCATAAAATCATACAGAAATGGAGTACAATCCATAGGGTAAGCTATGGGTAGAGTAAGCAGTTGTTGCTTTTCTCTGCTGTATCATAATGGTGCTCCTTCTCAATAATGGATCTACTTTTTTTCCACTTCTGTGTTTGAATGTCCTCTCAAAAATATTACTGGTTAACATTTTAAAAAGAACTGTCATTAGCCCCTTCCCCTTTTCTAAAAAGGCGAATGTGAAATTTCAGAGGATCTATTAGAAAAAGTGTTGGGAGCTATGTATGAAGTTTGATAAAAGGAATTGTTCAGTATAAAAATAACAACTGGGTAAATACTGTAGATAGTGTGTGCAAAATAAAAAATGTTTCTAATATAGTTAGTTAGCCAAAATGGGGGCACATGGGTCATAACTGTTTACCTTTGAATCTGAGCTGAATGCTAAGGATCAATTGCAAACTCTCTCTGAACAGTTATGTCCCATGTGGCCTCCCTTCAAGTCGCTGACTAACTCAGAGTTAGAGAGCTGAAAAGCAGGAAGTAATGTTCTGGCCAATATATTAGACATCCAGTCACTCCAGTCTTTATACATTACATTTTTTGGCTAACTAAACATTTTTGTTTTGCACAGACTATCTACTTATGCAGTTTTTATTTTTACGCTGAACTGTTTCTTCAAGGGTCAATTGCAAACTTACTGAACCGCTATGTCCCATGTGGCCCCCCTTCAAGTCGCTGACTAACTCCAAGTTAGAGAGCTGAAAAACAGGAAGTAGTGTTCTGGCTATTATGTTAGACATCCAGTCACTCCAGCCTTTATACATTACATTTTTGCCTAACTAACTATATTAGAATTTTTCTATTTTGCACAGCCTATTTCTATTTACCTAGTTTTTATTTTTACACTGAACTGTTCCTTTAAGAAAGATTAGGATGTACTGATCCCTGTAATTCATGTGAGTACAAGTGTGGAAATTGCAATAAAGTCAAAGAATGTTTTTCGACATCACTAGTGATGAGGAAATTTTTTCGCCAGAAAATGATGCCCATAGACTCTAATGTCTAAAAAATTTGTTGCGCATCAAAGAGTTTTTGCCCATAGACTTCAATGCGTTCCGGTAAATTTTTGCCATTTCATGAATTTTGGCGAAGCGAAATGGGTCAGATTCGCTCATCACTAGACACAAACCTACTAGGCAAATTAATTAAAAACTGAATTCAAGCAAAAACCAAAACGAGAGAATGTTTTCAAATTAGAATTTTATGAAAATCATTATTTATGAATCAGTCGAACAATACGATGTATCGATTAAATTATTTTTAGCGAATTAACATGTTTGAGTTTTCCCACATCAAGTTGTATTGTAAATATGCAAGCAGCTGAGAATAAAAATGTGAAGCTTTGAAAAAACTTGACCTGATGATTTCTGTCTTTTTCAAGCAACAAAAAAAGGTTGAATACGAAAAATTGATAAATTGACCTTTAGATATGGGATCCATTTTCCAGAAACCCATTATCCAGAAAGCTCCAGATTACAGGAAAGCCATCTCCCATAGATTCAATTATAATTAAGTAATTCACATAAAAAAAAATATTTTACTTTCTTCTGCAATAATAAAACAGTGCATTTTACTATTCCAACTAAAGTATAATAAATCCTATTGGGTTTAATTAATGTTTAAATTATTTTTTTATGGAATTTCAGAAATACCCTTATCTGGAAAACCCTAGGGTCCATGTATTCTGTATAACAGTTCCCATACCTGTATTATAAACTCTACAGGACTCGAATGAGGAAGCGGTATGCAAACAGCAGCCCAATACATAGAAATACAAACATTTATTTCTTTTCATTTTTTTTTTTGCAGAAAATATCAATCTGCTAATTCATTTGTGATCTCCAAAGTCTCTTGTGAGTATATTCTGTGGGATTTCTTTTCAGAGGGGAATTTTTATGTCATGATGTGGTAAAATGACTAATTTGGGATTATTTACTGTTTCCTTCTGTTGCAGTTCAGGCTGTGACATGTGAAACAACAGTTGAACAGCTGTGTCCTTTCCAGCCTCCGACCACACACTGTCCCAGGTGGGTTCCAGTATTTGCTTTAACAAGTCAACTACTTATATCTTGTCCTAATGTAACAGAAACTTTGCTGTCAAAATCCACTGACAATGTGATTTTTCACTCCTCCCCATTACTGATCTTTCTCCTAACATACATAGTATTTACTTGAAACTGAATTTGGAATGGATCACAGAATAAAAATGTTTCCTACACATCTAAGAATGCCAGGTCATACCATAACAACCCATCCTCCAATTGCATTTCTGGCCACACTGACTGCACACAGTGACAAGTGATAGCAAGTGCTGCATTCTGGAAGAAGGCATAACATAGCCAAAAATAAATGAAAACCCCTAGCTCCTTCCTGAATTAAAAAAAAGTGTGGGAAGTGGCTTCACGATAAATGTGTAGGCCAAATGAGATATATTATAAAATACAAAAATAACAGGCACTAACATATTCATAGCATTAGTTAGGTTCATATTCCCAACATTAGGCCCAAGATTATGCTGGTAAAAAATAGCAGTGTCTGCACAAACTGAAAAATGTTTTAAAATTTTGCTTTCCTTTAAATTACTGAACTAATATTCAGTTAGTATAAGCACTGTTTCTGAGATCTGTGTTGCATGGAGTCAACCAACTTCTGGCACCTGTGAACAGGTATTCCAGCCAAGGATGGTTGGATTATATTCCACGATTCTTCTTCATTTCTTGGTTTTGCCTCAGAAACAGCATTTTTTATGTCACCCCACAAGTTTTCTATTGGATTAAGGTCTGGGGATTGGGCTGGTCACTCCATAGTGTCCATCTTGTTGGTCTGGAACCAAGATGTTGCTCATTTACTGGTGTGTTCGGGGTCATGGTCTTGTTGATACCCCCATTTCAAGGGCATTTCCTCTTTGGCATAAGGAAACATGACCTCTTCAAGTTTTTTGATGTATTGAAACTGATCCATGATCCCTGGTATGAGATAAATAGACCCAACACCATAGTATGAGAAACATCCCCATATCATGATGCGTGTGCCACCATGTTTCACTGTCCTCACAGTGTATTGTGTTTTGAATTGACAAACTGTCTACGTTCTTAGAGCTAAAAAGAACAATCTTGGTTTCATCAGTCCATTTTTCTTAAGCCAGTCAATGTGTTCTTTGGCAAATTGTAACCTCGTCAGCAATGGGACTTTGTGGGGGCTTCTTGCCGAAAGTTTGGCTTCACATAGGCATCTTCTAATTGTAACAGTATCACAGATAACTTTAAACCTTCTATGATATTCCTAGAGCTGATCATTGGCTGAGTCTTTGTCATTTGGGCTATTCTTTTATCCATTCGAATGGTTGTTTTCCATTTTCTTCTGCGTCTTTCAGGTCTTAAAGCATTTGGGATCATTTTTGCTGTCAATCATTTTCTGTACTTCTTTATATGTACTCCCCTCTCCAATCAACTTTTTCAAAGTACACTGTTCTTCTGAAAAAATGTCTGGAATGAGCCATTTTACTCAGATTTTCAGAGAGAAATGCACTATAACCAGCATGAACAACATATGCTCCTTCCTTACTTAAATAAGGGCCGTAATTGACACCTGTTTTTTCACAGAATGAATGACCTCACTAATTGAACTCCGCAATGCTATTTTTTGGAACTAGCTATTATTATTTTTAACACTAATATTATTTTGAACAAGCCCCAACTAATGATTGAATTACACAGAATCAGCAGCATGCATGTCATGACTGTTGGCATTGTTGGTTTTCTTTTACTCTACTACACCTACTTGTAAATTATTTGCCATGCATAAAATTAATTTTATTAAAAGCAGGAAGCACTGCTTCCTGCTTTTCAGCTCTCTTGGTTTCCACTGATTGGTTACCAGGCAGTAACCAATCAGAGACTTGAGGGGGGCACATGGGACATAACTGTTACTTTTGAATCTTGGCTAAGCTAAGGATCAATTGCAAACTGACTGAACAGTTGTGTCCCATGTGGCTCCTCTTAAAGTTGCTGACTAACTCAGAGTTAGAGAGCTGAAAAGCAGGAAGTAGTGTTCTGGCTATTATGTTACACACCTGCTCACTCCAGCCTTTACACATTACATTTTTGGCTAACTAACTATATTAGAAACATTTTTTATTTTGCAGATACTATATATTTACCCAGTTTTTATTTTTACACTGAACTGTTCCTTTAAGGAAAATGTCACCAATATCCAATCACAATGGTTCCATTAAACTATTTAGGTAGGTTTTAGGTGAAACTCACAAGTTGTGAAAATGTCTACCTGAATAGTTCAATGGAACTACCATTGATCATTATGTTTTGTGCCAGTAACCCCTTTTAATAACTCCTTCCAAAACCACTTATCCAGGATGAGTTGGGATGTCAGTTGCACATGAACTCCTCTCTGGCAGTGCCTCCACCTAATGGGATACGGGAATATACATGCGGATGGCCCCGTTAAGAAAACATTCAAATACACAAATAACACATAACTTTATGTAACATTTAAGGCAAAGTAAAACACATATACATTTTCAATACCCATTCCCCTGGGAATATATGCAGTCCAAGATCCTGGCCCTCCGTGCCAGGCAAAATCCTGTAGACAAGAGTCTTAATTCCCTTTCCCCAAAGAGTACATTGTTCCCAGGTAGCGTTACCTGCCCCCAAGCAGGTGGAGGATCAGCAACTGCTTTGTCTCTTGGCCGAGATCACCAGCACAAACAACCACCTTGGGTAAAGCTCAGTCTCACCAAGTAACTATGCTTGGCACTCAGATTAGCTCAGCCTTCCCATCTGAAATATCACAAAATATTCAGTGCAAAATCTCACAATGACATCACTGGAGTCACCAGGTAGGGTTTTTTGTTTATAAAGACACTTATCGGCAGCACCCTCTGCCCCTCCCTCGAGACAACCTCAAATAGATACATTGGTGAGACAGAAGATTTTTATTTTATTTGAACTTTTCTTTTAATGTTTTAGGCAAACAGGTTTGGGGAGGCTTAGCCTCTCCAAGCCTTAATGAAAATCACCTATGATGGGGATCAAGTAGTACTTAGTCAGGGGACAGGCTAGGGTCAATACTGTGAAAGCAGTGCAGTACCAAATCAGAATCCAAATCATAGTCAGGGACAGGCAATAAGGTCAGGACAAGCAGCAATTATCAAAGTCAGAGGCAGACAGGGCTGTATTTAGGTCTGATGCTGCCCTAGACTTCCGCAGTCTTCCTCTAACCCCTACCCCTCAGCTCCGTCCTATGGAAATCCATGGCAGAGGGTGAGGAGGGTTTTTTTTTTTAAAAAAAAAACAAAACTGAAAAAATAGGCCCCCAAAACCATGCTGCCCTCAGGCACAGGCCCGCGGGGCCTATATACAAATATGGCCCTGGAGGCAGGTAAGTGGTCACACACTATAATCAGATCAATATCGCACCCATTAATTAACAGAAAATAATACAAATGCAAGTTATACACTATAGGGGCAGATTTATCAAGGGTCAAATTGAAAATATGGTAAAAACTAGTGATGGGTGAATCTGTCCAGTTTTGCTTCGCACAAAAATTTGCAAAACGGTGAAATAATATGCAAAACGGCAAAAAAATTGCGAAATGCATTAAAGTCAATGGGCGTTAAATTTTTTTTATAGCATGACAATTTTGACGCAAGCGACAATTTGTATACATGCGACTATTTTGTCCAAATGCATTAAAGGGCATGTAAAGTCTAAAATCGAATAAGGCTAGAAATGCTGCATTTTGTATACTAAATATAAACATGAACTTACTGCACCACAAGCCTAATCAAACAAATAATTTATGCTTTCAAAGTTGGCTACAGGGGGTCACCATCTTGTAACTTTGTTAAACATCTTTGCAAGACTAAGACTGTGCACATGCTCAGTGTGGTCTGGGCTGCTTAAGGATCGTCATAAACAAAGCCGCTTTGAATTCTGCATGGCTGGGAAGTAAGACGGGGCTCCCCCTGCTGTTCATAAGTATGATTGTTTCCCTGCTCAGCAGTTAGGGACCATCTGACAATTCCTATCCACAGCAGTAAATGAAGGGAGAATTTCACTGCATACAGTCAGGTTTCTTATAAAAACCGGTACACATTTTTAAATTAAAGTATATTAATTTTAAGCAAAATGTATCAATCAATAAACACATTTTCTCCTATTTTAATCCATTGTATTGAAACGTGTTTGTGAAAATTCTCATTCATCCAGGTCATGGTATTGAAACGTTTCCTTTTCTTTATTGTCAATAAACATAGACGTTAGATGGCAAAGGGCAATACCTTTAACTAATGGTTTATAGAAGCATAGTCAGGGATCAGTGGAGGAATTAACGGAAGAATAGCTAACTGGTGGTGGAGCTAGTCACATTTACTAATGGAGCAATTTTTTTTTATATGTCTTATTTTCTTAGCTGACCATTTATTTGAAGGAGAACACAAATCTTATGCATTCATTGAGTGGCCTATTTGTTAGACACTCCCCCCATAATCTGGGGTCTTAAAAATTATATAAAAAAAAGTCCATTATGTACTTCCAGCTGTATTGCTTCATGATTCCAGGGATTGCTAATTCCAAAGCAAGTAAAAAGCAAAAGCACAGTTAATACCGACTAAACCAGTCATAAGCATACTGCCAAAATAAAGCATGTGCACATTTTAGTTTCAACCTGTTCTTAATTATGCAATAATCAGACTGCTTCAGATAAATAATGATTTCTAACCAGGAATTCTTGCACATTCCATAAGAAACCTTTGCCGTTATCATCTGCATGCTCTGAGTTTCTAACATTCTCATCCCTCTCACCATAACTTTATCAGCATATAATTATGCACTAGCCTGACCTTATATACTTCTCCTAGGAAAGGAAAAAAAACACAAGTTATTCTGACTTTAGAGTAGGTGTTTTTTTTCAGGAAAGGAAAGTCCATAACCATGAGTTTAGTCTGATGCTAGAGCAGTAGCAGAAAAGCAAAGCCTATAATGTATGCTACTCAGACCCATCATTAGTCCTTTCAGGAAAACACAGTCCATAAGCATGACTTGTTCTGACTGTACAGTAGCTCTCTGGTAGGAAAGAAAAATCCATAACCATGAGCATGTTTGGCCATACAGTGGTTCTTGCAGAAAAAAAATCCATAACAATGAATGTGCGAGATGCTAGAGTAGCTAGAGTAAAAAGCAAGAGTAATCAGACTTTACAGTAGTCTTTTGCAGAGGATAACATAACAATGAAATATAGGTACGGGACCTGTTATCCAGAATGCTCAGGACCTCGGGCTTTCTGGATAACAGAGATTTGTGTAATTTGGATCTTCGTAACTTAAGTCTTCTAGAAAATCATGTAATAAACCTTCCAATAAGGATTAATTAGCCTCATACATGGTGGACATGACGGACTTAGGAAACGGAAAACTCCTGGATAATGTTACTGCTTTTAAAAACGTGAATGTAAAAGTAAAGCTAGCGATCTGGGAGAACAAGGGGGGTACCAATTGAATGGATATGTATATTAAAAAAGGGGGTTCCTTGTCCTTTAAAGGAGAAGGAACGCTTAGAACTAATTAAGCTTTATCAAAAAGGTCTATATAAATACACCAGTAAACCCTCAAAGTAATGTTGCTCTGAGTCCTCTGTCAAAAGAAATCCTGCATTTCTTTCCTTCTATTGTGTACACATGGGCTTCTGTATCAGACTTCCTGTTTTCAGCTTAAACCTCCAGGGCTTGGGTTTGAGCATGCTCAGTTTGCTTCTCTCTCCCTCCCTCCTCCCCTCCCTGCTGTAAACTGAGCTCAGACGAGCAGGGAGAGACTCAGTCAGGAAGTGATGTCACAGCCAGCAAATATGACAGCTGCTATCCTAAGCTAACAGAGTCAGTGTCTAGAGCTGTTTACTCAGGTATGAAAAAGCATTCTAATAAATAAAATTGTATTATAGCGTGCACTGATGTGGCTAATCTATTGACAATAAACTGCCTTGGTAGCTTTCCTTCTCATTTAAACATGACACGTTAAAAATTCTCATTGTATTTTACTTTGTAGTGGACCAAAGAAGGGCGAGCAAAATCATACTTATACAGGGTTAGGATCCATTATCCGGGAATCCTTTATCCAGAAACCTAAGAGTTATGGGAAGGCAATTTCCCATAAACACCACTTTAAACAAATAATTGTAATTATTATTATTTCCTTTTTCTCTGTAATAATAAAACAGAACCTTCTACTAAATCCAAGCAAATATGTAATTCATTGTTAATGGAGGCAAAACTATTTTATTTTATTTAATGTTTTAATGATCTTTTAAGCAGACGTATAGAGATCCAAATTACAGAAATATCCCTTATCTGAAAACCCCCAGGTCCTGAGCACTCTGGATAACAATTCCCATCCCTCTATATTGGTTGAAGCTGCTTGGATAAGAGAAAACGCAGATGCTGAGGTCAAAGACTGCAACAGCTAAAGGGCTTTTCATAGCCGTATTTGTTATTTAGTGCAAATGAATACAGCAAATAGGGCTGATTTCTCATTCAAGGCTTATTTGAAGTTCAGTGAGAGACGGAACTTTCTGATTTTTATCTTTTTACATAAAAATGTGTAATTTATCCATGAAATGCCTTTGTGGTATGGTGGAATTGCTCCAAATTCCACAGCAGAAGGAATCTGAAACTGTTATTTGTTATGATTATACGTCTACTCAAATCCCCTCCTACGCGCAGGTTATTTTCCCTGCGGCTATTTTATGTATTCTTGAATGTAGAATGAAGTTTCAAATTAAGTCATTTGATACCTGCTACACTTACTGCTGTGTTGGAATATCTGAACCATATATTACACCAGCATGGTGTTTTTTCCCCTGCAAAGAAAACCCCCGGCAGGCTGCTGTGTAAAGCCTGGCTAACTTAAACACACACGCTCATTTAGACGTCTTCTGATTACAGAAAAGTAATCCAAAGGCAATTATCCAACGCTGTAGGTAATTGCTGCCATTCACCTTTCCCTCCTCTGGAAATCCTTTTAAATCTATCCAAATATTAGAAGGGATTGTGCTCTGGTAATGAAGAGTTGTCAGCAAGTGACCTCTAGAGATGTCTTGTAATGGGATCTGTGTCAGTAAGCAGGGAAGTGATAACAAGTAAAGGATCTGTCTTTTCAACCCAACTCGGGACTTGGAAATGAACAAATGAAACTCTTGTAGTAAATAGCGTAAAAAAAATATATACACGTATGGGATCCATTTTCCTGAACCCCATTATGCAAAGCACTGAATTAGGGGAAGGCCTTCTCCCATAGACTCCATTTTAAGCAAATAATCCAAAATGTTTGGATTTTTCTCTGTAATAATAAAACAGCGCCTTGTACTTGGTCCAAACTAAGATATAATTAATCGTCATTGGAGGCAAAACCAGCCAATTGGTTTAGTTAAGGTTAAAATGATTTTCTAGTAGACAAGATATGAAGATCCATATTATGGAAAGATCCATTATCCGGAAAACCTCAGGTCCTGAGCATTCTGGATAACAGATTCCATACCTGTATATATTACCTGTTGTCACATTTAAATAACAGTAATTGTACTGACACTTACAAATGGCGACGAGTGACATTTTTCACCAGGAATGGATTTGCTGTAAAATTCTGCATTTTGTTATTGGCAAATGTTTCGCCTAAATCGTCTCAGCAACACAAAACGCTTAGAAATTGCAATTTATTTTTTGTGAAAAAAAGCCCATAGACTTTGCACCCTGCTCTACCATTGGTGTCCATGGACACTTTCTGGGGGACCTTCTCTTTCATTATCCTTTCATGGGCACTACAGAGACTTTGGTTTTCATCATTAATACAGTGGTGGTTGTGTTAACCAGTGCTGTATTCATTAGGGCTGCTGGGGGAGGTAACAGGCATTCCTCATTATGGCACCTACCTACCCATCTAACTTGCATATCATTCAGACTTTCAAGATAGTCAGCACCAGCAGAGACAATTTGCAAATAAGCCCTACCCTTTAATCTCCTGAGAGGTACAGAGTGCAGCAAGTACTTACTGAATGAGCACCAAAAAGCATGATTTGGAGCCCTGTAATAGTCTAACATCCAGGGCCCTTTATAAACGAGGCTCACTGTATGTTTGGCCAGTTTGGCCAGTTATGGCCACCAAGGAAGTTATGGAATCCTGCTAGATTTTTGGCAGAAAATATATACCCCACATTTATAATTGCTAGTACAATGTGCAAAGTGCACACATGGTTGCAAAACTTAGTGGGTTATTTATCAAAGTTCAAATTTATCTCAATATTTTCTGCTACAAACTCCAATCAAATTTGCTTGGGTTTTTTTACGCTTATTTATTATTACATTTTCCCGATAATTTGCTTTGCAGGAAAAAAATCTGATTTTTCATGAATTTTTCGGACTTTTTCATCCAATTTTCAAGATTTTCAAGATTTTTCATAATTTTCACCCGAAAACTCAGAAAACTTTGGGGTATTGCCTGAAACCCAGTGCACATCAAGAAATCATTGGGACTTCTCCCATTGACTTATATGCAACCTCGACAGGTCTGAGATGCCGGATTTTCAGATAAAGACCATCCTCAGGGTTCAATAAATTCCAAAAAATTTGTAATATATTAAAAGTATGATTTTATATAAAACAAATCACAAATTTTTCATATTTTTGCATTCAGAGTTTAGTAAATAACCCCCTTAGTGTGCATTGACGCTGTTCACAACTGTGCTTGCAGCAGTACAGGCTCCTAGCGTTTACTTAGGGTGAGTGGTAATACACCTGTAGCGCTTTAGTAAATTGAGTGCACCTTACTCTACTATAAGCTCCACTCCCAATAAATGTGCTCCGGATGAGACCTAAAAATCTTAGGGAGTAAGCCCTGGCAGCTGTGTGGAATCAGGGTGTAGTGTAACTGTATTCAGGGTGCAAATAATTGGGCGCCAGTGTTTCTTATAACTTAAACATTGAAAAGATTTATTGGACACATACAATCCTCAGTGAAGTGTACATAAAAGAGAACATGCAGGATCATACATCAATATTGGTTAGGCAATAATCACAGCACCTTTGGTCAATATAAGTTCCCTCATGAACGAGAACAATGTATGCAGCCTTGAGGAGGTACACCCAGCTTTCAGCCTTTTCCTTGAGGGGAAACTCTACCCTTGGTCTGTACACTTAGTCCCTACTTCTGGGCAATTAGTACCCAGGATCTTAATCCCACTCACAATCCTCAGAGGAGCCTCAAGATGCTCAGCTAAATATCCTGACTGTCTGTCACTCCTAGAGTGACCTATAAAGGTGAGTAGCCTATCCTTGCTAGACTTGACCTGTCTAGGTTCCACTCGAGCTCTGCCGGCCTGCTCAGGCTAGAGCCAGCACAAGATGGACGCCGAAAGCATGGCTTCAGAGAGTTTTATACTCTAGCACAGTGCCATCTACTGGTCACTGTGAGAAACAGCAAGGAGCATAGCTTAAAGCAGGAATAGGAAACAGTTCCCCCTCCTAACTGTATTTTAGGACCCAGTTAGGTGTCTATAACTAGGGGACTGCCTGCTAAATAATACAGAGGATGGCTGTTTTACACATCCCTACACACCTATCTAGCCTGCTAGTGAGCCCTGAAACTACTGCTAGCATGGATGTGGTAGTAATATTCCAGGTTTCCATTAGTGGGTGGTGTTAATAGATGCAGGTGCATTGGATACCAATCACCAGAAGTGCCTCCATTCTCATATACACAGGGGAAACTAGGGTTGCCACCTTTCCTCCCGACTTACTCTGGGCAGGGAGGTAGTGCAGTAGTAGGAGGCAGGGCTGTGACATAATGGGGGCGGGGTGTGACATAGAGGGGCGTGACATGACATAGAGGAGAATGCCACATCAATCACAGGGAAACCTGACGGTTTTCCTAATTTGGAAAATTAGGGTCAAATTCAGACAAGTGACAACGTTAGGGGAAACGGTATGTGCTTGCATGTGATTTATCATAACAGACATTTCTGCACTGGTGCATTGCAGGTAGGGCCTGTAATTATGCTGGAATTCTGAGGGGGGAAAAACGCTGCATTAAATACATTTATTCCCATACAAATATGAAAATATCACGCTAGTGCATCTAAAAAAGCGTTTTTTTAGATTGCCAGTTTTACAAGAGTAATTCAGGTTTATATGCCATGCTGTATGCATAAGCCTGATAGTGCTTATAAATAGAAAATCCCTAAATAGTCTTTTACCTCTGGAAGGTTTACTTGTTGCCTGTTGCTTCTTTAGATGGAAAATATGAAAAGTGCTTAAATGCAGAAACACATTAACAATGATAATGTCACAATAATTAAGCCTCTCTGAGCTGATAAATATGGTAATTTACCTTTGTAACGTTCCAAATATTTATCTAGTATATTAGATTGATAAACCTAATTCAATAGACATATCTGTAGACAAGGCTAGAATCCGTTTGTAGTCAATATGATCATTAGAATATTTCTGATTCCAAGATCATCTACTAACACCCATAGGATCGGTCTCTAAATACATAAAACAACAACATTACTGCAAGTATTTCATATACTCAGTTAGTTTGGCTATAGTGTAACAAAATGTGTTTTATTTTTTAGGGTCTACTGTCCGCGCAATTGCGAACAAGCAAGTCCACATTATGCACGTGTGTTTGGAACACAGATTTATTGTGATGTAAGTTTTCTCAACGCATATTTTGGGATATCTACTGTATATACTGCCTTGTAGTTAAGTGTGGGAAAAGTTACCAATGCTATTCATTTCAGTCAGATATTGTATGACGTGCGATGTGACACAGCAGTTTCCCAATCCTATTGGCCTACAAATCAAGTCTATATATACATATAGATATGACATTACTTGCTATTATAGGTCATGCCCTCACATTCCTACATCCCATGCCTGGTATAGTAGTGTATATAATTATGATGGCCACTTGTATAAATCTGGTGTGCATTCCATAGTGAAGTACACATCACTCTTTTGCTTATTTATAGGTTCCACTTATGAAGATCATGTAATAAGATATTCTATTTAACTTCCAAACCAATAGGATACCTTAGGAGGATGAATGCTTATAGTATATTATTAACACAAATCACAGCAGATTAATATCCTCAGTTGTAAGAAGAAAATGTACCGACCCTTCCCTTTCTTTTTTTCTCCTTAATAACTGTAATGGCCATCTTCTGCCCTTATGACTTTTTTTTATAATAAAAAAGTGTTTTGGAGAAATGCTTTCCAAACTAGTTCATATTTTGAAGTATAGGTTATGTGGCTAAATAATGTTATACTTGCAATCCTACCAGTCTTACTCTTTTTCTTCAATACAGGTATGGTATCCAGAATGCTCAGAACCTGGGTCTTTCTGCATAACGGATCTTTCCATAATTTAGATCTTCATACCTTAAGTCTACTAGATAATTATGGTTTTGCTTCCAATAAGGATTCATTGTATCTTAGTTTGGATAAACTATAAGCTATTGCACAGACAAAAATGAAACAATTTTTTAAAATTTGGTTTATTTGGATAAGATGGAATCTATGGGAGAAGGCCTTTCCATAATTCTGAGCTTTCTGGATAATGGGTTTCCGGATAATGGATCCCTGTAAAATGTTTATTGAAGAAAAACATGAATAACTTAGAGCAGGTACTGCTTAAGTGTTTAATGAAGAAAAACATGAATAAGTTAGAGTAGGTACTGCTTAAGTGTGTAGATATCAATCTTAAAGTTACATTAGCATTCAGAGAATTGAGCAGTTGTGGCAACCAGCTATAGGACAGTCTTACTTATAATCTTATTTTCTTTTAGTAACATACATCCTGTAGTAAATAAGGAAAAAAAAAAAAAAAAAAAAGAAAAAACCCCTCTTCTGACTAATAATTCATTGGTTCACTTCTAAATTTTCAAAATTCAAAATTCATCCACTTACTAGATACTTTAAATTGATTCTATAGCTGCAGGATCTTAAAAATATAAATAGTGAGTAATTCAATTAGTTAAAATTAATACTAATTAATTTCAAGTGCTTATTCCGTGCTAATTCATTCGCTTGTAACAGAAGGCAGACCAAATCAATTCAATTCTGCCATTAAATCACTCCTTTACAATTAATCCACTGCCTAAAGTGCATAAGTGTTATAAAAATATTAAATAAATTTTGCTTAAAGTGCAAGTGCTTTAGTCCGACCAGGGACGTAATAAATAGTGAAAAAATAATTAAAAAAATTAGTAAACCAAATTAATTAGCAATAAATAGATTAACCAGCAACTCAACCCGATATAAAATGGTTCACTAATTTTTAATTAATTAGTATTAATTTTAACTAATTGAATTACTCACTATTTATATTTTCAAGATCCTGCAGCTATGGAATCAATTTAAAGTATCTAGTAAGTGGATGAATTTTGAATTTTGAAAATTTAGAAGTGAACCAACCAATGAATTATTAGTCAGAAGAGGGGTTTTTTCTTTTCTTTTTTCATTATTTACTATTGCACTGATTGAATCAGACCTCTCTATCGACTGAAGCAATAAAGTAGTATTAAGAATGTCTTCTCTTATAATTAACATACATCCTGTGTTATACGATTGGAATTCCTTTCTTCATAAACCCTTTCTTTTAGTAACAAAATTCCCTTCTTCGTTGCATCTTCCAGCAAATTTAGTAACAAGGGCTGTTTTTCAAGGCATTTACAGTAATTCTACTGACCCAATTAAATGACTTTGGTTATTTCAGGTACATACTGATTCTCAACAGTAAACTATTCTTGCCCAAGGATATAGTAAAGAGATCTGAACTGAATTAACAATTCTGTGCAATTAGCTTGACATAATGATAATTTGGGACCACCCTCCATAACTTCACATTATTATGTAAAAAGAAATTTTGAACATGTTTCAGGAAGCACTCCAGAGGAGGAACTTATCGTCTTCAAGCATTTCCATACTTAACGTTAAAATGGATGATCCAAGATATTTACCCAAACATATATAATTCGGTTAGCATGGGTTGGCGCCATGTTGGCACCCATACTTGTATCATGGGCCTGTATAAATAATATACTTTCCCAAAACTTAGATCCACCTCTAAACATTCACAGACAAAGTTCACTTTATATGTAAGTAATCCTGTTATGTGTACGTAAAGATTTTTTACATCTTAAGTACACAGAGTGGCAGAATCATCATTTACCAGTTACGTAGTTAATAACCTCTATAAACTGTTGAAGTAGAGCCTTTTAAAATGTGCAAGTCTATGGCAGTATTTCAGGCAAATGTATGTTAGAAAAGACAATTACAAATCCAAACCAGACTCTATAAGCCTCCCTGGTGCCAACTCTTTGGTGGAATAACCTACTGTATGCCAAAAGGTTTTTATGAACTTTTATAGAAAAAAAGAAGAAAGTGAAATAAAACATACCCATGTATAATGTATATTTGTCCTTACCTGTGTATATACATTTCCTTTGAATAGCTATACAGTACTACCATTTGTAGATTAGTATTACATAGTTTGGCATTTGGCTAAGATGTGACTAAAAGGAAACCATTAAGTAGCTGGATATTTCAATCCCATGACCTGTGAAGCACAGACAAATAAAAGGGGTTTACAACACTGCATTAATGTAAAGTCATGTAATACTCTATGAAATGTACTCACTATTTCACTATTATATCTGCATAAAATACTGTGTATACTACTATGTATACTAGTATTTGTCCCTTTGATCTCAATGAGTGACATATAAAAAACATATTTCTCTAATATGCACACCCTCTGGGCATTTAAAGTTTCAGCATCTTCTTTGACCTTTACAAGCACTTAGACCAAAAATCTATTTGAATGATACTATGTCTGAAAATGCAGCCATGTTTTTCCCAGAATTCTGGCACCACTGCATTAGCAAAGGAGCTGTGCTTTCTGTAATTCATGTGCTGAGCTTTTTGCAATAGTGCATGGCTTTCACTGCAAATTGGGCACAGTTGATCCTATTATTTTCGAGTTTATTTATGTTTTATGGCCAAATTCTGTGATAGCTATGATTATATTGCATTCTATATCAGACTAAAATTCATGGCTAACATTATGGGGACGCTTTGTCTAATTGTGGAATTAGAGCTCACCACAGAAAAACAAATCCACTTTCTATTCATCCCTATGGAAATTTTTGAATCAATGGGTGAAACTTAGAATTCACAATTTGATAATAGAAGATTCTAAAACATGAGGATGCTTTGAACATTGTTAGATGTCATCAAGCACCATCTCCTTCTGGATTATAATCTCTGATTTTGATCTATTCCCTTTAGAGTGGCAAGGTAAAGCCAGTTCTTCATTTCAAGTGGCTAGTTAGCATTATTTATGCACACCTGATAAACAACTGGCACTTCTCTAATATTAGTGCATATGGATGCACATAAAATTACTACTCTTTGTCCAGGCAACGATACTGTAGAGCTATAGATCCAAAGGTTTACTTCCAAACAGTAAAGTGAATGAGTAAGGCAGAAATTTGTGAGTTCTTGACAATGTGTCATTTGGTTTATCATAGTAGATGGAAGAGAATTTGCACATTTGGGGTTCTGTTCTGTTGAGCTGTCTTTTTTCCTTTACCTGCATGTATATCTGTATATTATAGAGTCACTGGCAAACAACTGGGTAGATGGCCATAGACCAACAGGAAGGCCAAAGGATTGAGCCAGATAGATATTTCTATTGTTAACAGCTTTTTAATTCCATCAAATGATGCTCCATTAACTACAGTGGGAACCTGAAATATTGCACCAAATCTTATGCTATGGAGCTGGTGCACCCATGTTCAGCTGGATATTCTACATCCCAATATCTACAGGTTTTTATTAAACTTTTGTTTAAATACCTAACATCTACCTTAAAATTTCAGAATCTGGGGCCTGGTGAGTAAGCATAGCCAGACGCATGCATGTTACAAGCTGAATCTGCATTATTGTATGGGTTTAAAATAACTGCTTTAAGCATCAACAAGTGAAGTGGGCTAAAAATATCGCTGACACGTTGAAAAGATATTGTTGCCCGTGGCACCTGTTTTGTTAAAATAACAGCTTGGCCAAAGCAAAGTGCACCCCAGCGATATGTGATATGTGCGCCTGATCGGAAATCTCTTCAGGGAAATGCATATTCCACAACATAATGCCTGCAGAGGCCTATTACAAAGCTCCTTACTGCTGACCAGGGATCAAAACATCCATGACACAGTGCTGTAAAGCTAGCTCAAAGCCATCGTATTTATTAGGCTTAACACTATTACTACCAGATAGGTGAAAGATCAGTTATCAGGAAACCTGTTATCTGGAAAAGCTCTGAATTACAGGAAGGCGTCTCCATTTTAATGATATCATGCAAATTTTTAAAAATAATTTCCTTTTTCGCTATAATAATAAAACAGTACCTTGTACTTTATCCCAACAAAGATATATCGAATCCTTATTGGAAGCATAACACTCATATTGGTTTAACTAATGTTTAAATACTTTTTTAGTAGATATAAGATACATTCCCCTTATTGGGAAAACCCCAGGTCCCAAGCATTATGGATAACAGGTCCCATACCTGTATATCAATATAGTAAATACTGTGCATGACCTTGCCATGCAAATTGTTACTCAATGTCCAAAAGCCCAGGGCAGAGGGCAGGTGATCTATTCTCTCATAATGTATAACTGGAGACTGAAAGTATCCAAAAAGTACTTGTATGTCACAAGTAGAAGCTGAGCTTTGTATATGGATTGGTATTGGATTCGCTGCTGTATAGCTAGTTCCATTTGGGCTATTTAATATTTAAGGCTACTCCTGCGTCAATACTAGAAGTGTTTCAGGGTCAACCCTCTTTTGGTTGCTCAGATGATTCATGATTTGAGAAATATTTGAAATGATTTGACATAATCTATATGTTTTTCAGATTTCAAGTATCTGCAAGGCCGCTCTGCACGCAGGGGTTCTTCGCAACCACCTAGGAGGCTACATAGATATTATGCCAATGGACAGAAAGAAACATTATTTTGGATCAACTCAAAATGGAATAAAATCTGAAAGGTACAGTACTGATACTCGAGCTTCAGGAAGTAACCATGTAAGGCTTTAGAAGTTACTAAGAGACGATTTGTCAGTCGCTGATATACAGTGCTTTTTAGTATTGGAGCTGTGAACTGGAGATGGTTTTTCCTATCAGCTTTATATCAGTGTGCAGTTTACTTTTTCAAGGCCTTGGTTTTATATCTAGAAATTGATGGCCAACCCTAACACTTGTTGGTTCTTAAAGGAGAAGCAAACCCTAAAGTTAAAAAACCCCTACCCCCTATCTTACATAGACCCCCCTCCTCCCCCCAGCCTAACTGCTACCCCGGACAAATGCCCCTAAGTCTTTACTTACCCCTCGGTACAGATTCTGCCAGCGGAGTTCACAGGCACCATCTTCTTCTCTTTGGTAATCGTTGGGAAGTATTGCCGCATTGGCGCATGTGCAGTTGGAGCAATTTTCTTTTTCGTGACAACTGCGCATGCGCCGAAACTCACCGGGAGAAGCCCTAAAGATTACCGGAGCGGCTGAAGATGGCGCCAGTGAACTCCGCTGGACAGAATCTGCACTGAGGGGTAAGTAAAGACTTAGGGGCATTTGTCCAGGGTAGCAGCTAGGCTGGGGGGGAGGAGGGAGGGGGGGTCTATGTAGGGTAGGGGGGTAGGGTATTTTTTGCTTTAGGGTTTGCTTCTCCTTTAAAGGAGAAGGAAAGGCTTAGTTTACTCAGTTAGGCACCCCCCCCAAGTGATTAAATATACTTACCTGAAACCCCTGGCAGCAGAAAACTGCACCAGTCTGGGGTTCTTTCAGCGAGCATCAAGGAGCAATTGGCTTCCTTCTTCTTCTCTCTTCCAATTTCCCTGGGAAGATGCATGCATAGTAGAACAAAATAGTGACTTCATTAAAGTTAACCTTTCACAGTACTGCGCATGTGCACCCACGCGAAGAAAGAAGAAGATGAAAGGGATAACTCCGTAACTTTTGGCACCTCCAAGTAATCTCAGCCTTTCCTTCTCCTTTAAATCAGCCCCTAGCTATTGTGTTTAATGAATGTAGTGTATCTTACAGAATACTTTATCCAATACGCTGGTTTTGCTTCCAATAAGGATTAATTATATCTTAGTTGGGATCAAGTACAATGGACTGTTTTATTATTACAGAGAAAAGGGAAATCATTTTTTTTAAAATTTGGATTAATTTATTATAATGGAGTCTATGGGAGATGGCCTTTCCTTAATTCTGACCTTTCTGGATAACGGGTTTCCGGATAACAGATCAAATACCGGTATTATCTTCATTACAAACAGCATATGCTTAACAGTTCTAATCTCACAGTGGTGGGAAGGTATGCTACTGAAGGTATGCTACAGGATTACTGTTGTATAAAAGTGCAATTATATGTCTCTCTCTTCTTTTTTTTCCAGTCTGCACAACCCAATAGAAAGCAAGGCATTTAGAATATTTGCTGTAATATGAAGGCCGTCTAAAGATAAACACTTGGAAAGATGACAAATCATGATGTTTGTTTGTATAAAGATGTATTGTTAATGTACAGGAAAACAAATGATCTATACTTTGCTAATGCAACTGTAAATCCTAATAATTAACCCATTATTTAAAGAGAGCATATTTTGGAAATGAAAACACCACATGGATAATGTTTTGCCAATTCTGCCTGTATCATAGGATGTATTTAGTCTTACTTTTTACTATTTTGTATCTATGATTGAATGCATAATGTATAGTTTTAGATTTTGGGAATTTCAGTATCTTTTAGATTTTACTGTGATGTCATATTATTGCTTATAGACCTTTCGATTTACCTAGCGCTGCTGTCATAAGCATTTCAGAAAACGGGCGCTGACATCACAATGCGGTCTAACCTGAGATTGTCAAAACATATTAAAGGGGTAGTTCACCATAAATTATTAGTATAATGTAGAGAGCACCATTCTGAATAACATTTTAATTTGCTTTAATGTTTTATTATTTGTGGTTTTTTGATTTATTTAGCTTTTTATTCAGCAGCTCTCCAGTTTGTAATTTCAGCAATCTGGTTGCTGGGGTTACAAATTACCCTGGCAACCATGCATTGATTTGAATAATGGACTGTGATATTAAGGAGACTGCATAAAAAAATGAGTAATACAAGTTAGCAATAGCAATAAAATTGCAACCTGACAGAGCCTTTGTTTTATAGATGGGGTCAGTGACCCCCATTGGAAAGCTGGAAACAGTCAGAAGAAGAAACCAATATTTAAAGAACTATAAAATAGAAATAATGAAGGCCAGTTGAAAAGTTGCTCAAGTTAACTTAGAGGTGAACCACCCCTTTAAATAAGAGCAATGCTGTACCTTTAAGGACAGGTTAAAACCCTTAAATATAATGTTTATTGATAAACATTTCAGAAATGTAAAGAACTCCTGCTATGTAGATGCAATACTATAATTTGAATATCCAGAATTAATTTAGGGATGCACCAAATCCATAATTGCTGCATTCTTCCAAATTCAATACCAAATCTGAACTCTAATGTGCACATACAAATCTGAATTGCAAACATTGTGAACAAAAATTGTCATGTGTAAATATTCAGAGATTTAAAGTCACATGATTGGGATTTGGTTCTGCTGAAAACTTGGCTCAATCTTAATCCTGCAAAGAGTGCAAGAGCGAATCCTAGATTTAGTGCATTCCCACTTTCTATTTGGACAGGATATTTGGAATCTCTGATCTCTGACGTGGAGCAAACTTCTAGACGTTTGGCTCAGATGGTTCACCATGTCAACAAAATGTGTAGTGGTGAACCATGTGATTTTAAATAAATAAATAAAGTACACCATTAAACCTGCCACAGAAGTTGGCTTTACTGAACATGGCAGCCACCCAACTGACAGTTCATAAAACCCAGGTGCGTTGATTTAATAATCATTTAACAAATGTATTTTTTTTATATTACCTGTCCCAGGAATTGATTTTGATCAACACAGTGCAGTGCACAATATTTCTGAGGAACTAATATTCTATTTGGGATCAATTTAATTCCTACATGAGCTACCAAAATGCAGTAATCTTGCATAGGTCTACAATGAGACCAATATAACTATAGGGGTCATTTATGAATCCCCTGCAACAAGTGCTAGAACAGAAAAGGGCTCAAAATCTCTGAGTGGCACATTCACTAAAATGTGTAATTGCACCAGCATCTGCTTCGCCGCACTTCGCCGCACTGCGCCGCACTTCGCCAGACGTATTTTCGCCAGCGCTACGCTAAAATCACTAAAATCCGAAGTTGCGCTCAGTGGTAGCGTTAGGTTGCGAAGTTGGGCTAGCGTTAATTCGCCAAGCAAAGCGAAGTTACACTAGCGATGGTTAATTTGCATATGGCGCCAAATTGAATTTACAATGGAGGTATAAGTAGCAGCACAACACAAGCCTGGGAAACGTTCAAAACAGCAAATAACATTTTATTTTGCCCTACACATGTGCCCACTGTATAGTTAATGTGCCATGAGTTAGGAAATGTAGGGGGGAAGGAGGGTAGCCCCAAAAAAAATTTCGATCTTTTTCAGCCTATCACCCATAAAAAATGAAAAAACGCCAGCGTTTTTTGGGACTTAGAAAAAATTTTCACTTTTTTTGAAGCAATCCCTATCTACTCTATTGCGCTTCGCCTGGTCTGAGGTGGCGAAGGAAGTCTGGCGTAAAAGGTAACGTTCAGAACAATGCGCGTGTTAGTGAATTTGCGTAGTTACGTCTGTTGCGCAAATTCGCCAGGCGTAAGGGTGTGAAGTAACACTAGCGAATTCACGCTAGCGTTAAGCGCTTCGGCGTTTAGTGAATTTGCCCCTTAGTGCTCACTTACAGCAGAGGATGTGTGCACAGCCTACACGTGCACCTTAAAAGTTATTCTGTCATGATTTATTTCTAAATTACACAGTTTACACTGCAAATAATTTACTCTACAATATAAAATTTCATTCCAGAACCAGCAAATGTATTTTTTTTTTAGTTTAGTTGCTGTTCTTAGATCTACCAGGGAGCTGTTATCTTGGTGCCAGGGAGCTGTTATCTGGTTACCTTCCCATTGTTCTGTTGTTAGGCTGCTGGGGGGGGAGGGGGTGATATCACTCCAACTTGCAGTACAGCAGCAAAGAGTGACTGAAGTTAATCAAAACACATGACTGGGGCAGGTGGGAAACTGACAATATGTCTAGCCCCATGTCAGATTTAAAAAGTAAATATAAAAAAAATCTGTTTGCTCTTTTGAGAAATGGATTTCAATGGATAAGTCTGCTGGAGCAGCAACTGATTTTTTAAAAAAACATTTTTCCCATGACAGTATCCCTTTAAGTACAATGCTCAGTGTCGTGGGTGCCATGCATCCCTGTGCTTACTGCCTGACCAGGAAGGTGGCAAGGACAGGGCTCTATAACATCATGTGCCCACCAGTGCTTTCTACTTGGAATTCTCTTTGCACATTGAATATATCACTCTTATCCAGCTTTATAAATATAACCATGCGCAGGGTAAATAAATTCTCTGTGCGAATCATTCCGCGCTGTTCAAAGTTTATAAGTGAGCCCCACTGTGTTAACAGGCAGCTGGCTTTTATACTCAATAAACGTCAACATTTTAGCCTGATTTTGCCCCTTGCTTTCTCATACAAACCCAATCTTTTTTTCTTGGGGATTTTTTTTGTAAAGGCTTCTTAGTAACAGTGGAAGGACTGTATTCTTTATAATTCCCAGATGCTCTGAGTGTATATTTCCTTCAGCCGTTTCTGTCTTCGGAAACAGTCACAGAAACTCACATAAAGCTTTTAAAGATCTTCATTACAATGATGCCATTTTAACTTGAAACAATGCAACCCTAGCAAATCCCTGCATACAGCATATTCGTAACTAAAACAAACCAAAGGTTCTATTTTTGAGAAGATTTTAGCTAATCATGTTTATATAGGGTTTCCATGAGTGAGAAGAAGCTTTAGATTATAGAATACATTCACAAAATATTTAGTGAAGGGAGTATGCAATGTATAGTAAGCAGCGCACTGCTTCCTTATCAGCTATAAAATACCTTTACATAATAAGAATAAAGGGGTTGTTCACCTTCAAGTCAACGTTTAGTATGATGTAGAACAGTGATCCCCAACCAGTAGCTCATGAGCAACATGTTGCTCTCCAACCCCTTGGATGTTGCTCCCAGTGGCCTCAAAGCAGGTGTTTATTTTTGAATTCCATCCTTGGAGGCAAGTTTTGATGCACTGCCAAACAGAGTCTCCCGTAGGCTTTCAGTCCACATAGGGGCTATCAATAGCCAATCATAACCCTTACTTGGCACCACCCAGGAACATTTTCCGTGCTTGTGTTGCTCCCCAACTCTTTTTAAATGGGAATGTTGCTCAAGGGTGAAAAAGATTGGGGACCCCTGATGTAGAGCGTGATATTCCTAGACAATTTACAACTGGTTTTCATTTTTTATTATTTTTGTTTTTTTGAGTTAACTTTTTATTCGGCTGCTCTCCAGTTTGCAATTTCAGTAATATGGTTGCTAAGGTCCAAATTACCTTAGCAACCATGCATCCATTTGCATAACAGACCAGAATATGAATAGGAGAGGGCCTGAGTAGAAAGATGAGTAATACAAATAACAATAAAGGTGTAGCCTTACAGAGCATTTGTTTTTAGGTGGGGTCAGTGACCCCCATATTGGAAGCAGAAGAAGAAGGCATATAATTCAAAAACTATATATATATATATATATATATATATATATATATAAAAAAAATGAAGACAAATTTTAACATACTAAACATACTAAAAGTTAACTTTACGGTGAACATCTCTATAAGGTGCATAGTCAGAGGAGCAGGCTTTCCTTATGGTTTATTTCCAAGCTGTTTGTGAATGGATCTCTGTTAAGCTTTCTCAGAAAACCACAGTCATACCACATATTGTAGACTTACTGGCCATGGTGCTTCTTGTTTATTTCACAGTAGACCTGTACACTGTGACATTAGTCTTTGTTCTAAAAAACTGCTTTTTAATACACTTTACAAGCACTTTAACACTGTTTAGGACCCATTTGCCAATGTGGTGCAGGTACAATCCACTGCAGCAACCCATGACAACCAGCTGCTTCTATTTGTTCTTTCTGCACTATGCTAATAACAGCTGACTGCTGAATGGGTGCTATAGGATACAGCAGTGAAACAAATATGCACCGTGGTAGCACTGTGCCCATATATCGTATAAGAAAGGCTTATCCTTAGGTAACTCATGTGCCATTACATCTAGATACTGTATACCACAGATATTAAACCATTACCTTTTAGTGATGCATCAGTGACATTTGTGTTTAGTGAATAAATGTTTAATAAACTGTCCAAAAGGTGAGTTGCAGTGGTTTCCATAAGGCATGTTATATATTAAAAGGAAGATGCTACTTTGAAAGCTCGGTCAATGATAAACAAAACCCCAAAGAATTAAGAGAGGTTCTCAAACTTTTTCATATGACTGTAGTTATTATTTTATCTTATTGGTTTTTTTTGGCCGGGTGCCAATCTAGTTATGTTCTTGCAGGTCATACAGATGAAGTGGGACCATGTGGAATAAAACTACAGTGAACATAAACCAAAGAATCGCAGGGAAATGCCCTAGAATTCCTGTTAAAAGCTTATTGTAGCTTGAAGGCGCGGGGGGTGGGTCTTCTGCAGGCCTTTTTCGGACAAGAACTGCTGGGGGTGGTGCATTTCTCCTCTGTTTTAAACACTCTAGCGGAGAAATGCCCTAAACCACTGCAGGCCGAGGTACAAGACAGGGGTTGTTCACCTTCAAACAGTTTCAGTTGGTTTCAGATAGTTCACCAGCAATAAATACTTTTTCCAATTACTTTCTATTTTCTAGTTGTGACTATTTTTCTAATTTTGAAGTATTAAGTTGAATTTTTCACCTTTTAACCCAGCTCTGGAGGGTAGGGATGGGGGAATTTGATCCGTTTCGCCAAAAATTCGCCGCCGGAAAAAAGTCGCCGATGCCCATTAAAGTCTATGGGCGTCAACATTTTTTTGACGCATGGCAAAAATTTTTTTTTGACGCACACCGCCATATAAGTCTATGGGCGTCATTTTCGCGGCAAAATAAGGTGAAAAAATGCACCCATCCCTACTGGGGGGGCTTCCAACCTTCTAACCCAGCCGACTGTTTTAAATTTATACATTTAGTTGATACATTTGTTATCTTTGTCCCTGCTGAACAGTTTTATTAAAGGCAGCTGTTAGAATTGATACAATAGTTGCTAATATTCCACAGATACTATCAACTAATTGTAGCAATTGTAAGGGAGGTTGCAGATTGGCTACTGGGAGAGATTAATCGCCCAGCGCCTCTTCGGGCGACTAATTTCCCCTAAATGCCTTCCGCCAGCTAAAATGTAAATCGCCAGGGGGATGGCACTTGGAATGCTTCGTTTTCTGAAGTTGCCCGAAGTCGCCTCACGAGGAAACTTCGGGCGACTTCGGAAAGCTGAATCCAATCTAGTCTAATGTCTAAAGCTGCTTTATTTGAGCAGAGAGCATTCATGTAAGTGAATTTGAGGTGCTCGGATCTATTCTCCTCGTGGATCTGTAACATATCGCCAGTAACTGGCATACTTTTGCATTGATTGCAGAGGGCTTACATTTATACAAAAAATAACTGATGTATAACACACATTCTGAGTATATTAATCTCAACTACAGAATAAGTCTGAAATATTTTTACATGTAGTGTATCATTTATTGCTGCTAATTCCTATGAAGATTAGAATTGTTCTAATAAATTGCCGAGCAGTCGGCACCTAAGCTGTGTAAATATTGTTTATATATACCAGAAAGTAACCCAAAGAGTTATGCAGCCGTTTTAGTCTTTTTAGCGAGTGATGCCACTTATAGTGAGGTTCACTTTTATAACTTCCTGGCAAAAATTCCTGCAGGCCAGGAAAATGGAAAGCATTGTGCGAATCATATATGTTTTTCAGTCTGAAACCCACACCAGATAGAAAAGAAATGCGGCGTTGAACGAAATTTTTTTTTTTTTTGGTTTAATGTATTTCTATGGTTTTAATATAATTAAAGTTTCTGTCTGCCAACAATGTTCGTATTTTGTATTTCGTATTTTGTAGAATTGTGCAAGTTCAATCTAACCTGCTTGGTTGTTGACTAATGTTTCTGTAAATGTTTTGCTATAATTATATTTGTGTGAATGGACCAGCGCTAGAAGCTCAGGGTAGACAAAAGTAGAAAAATAGTAGTATATAGTATAGTATTTCTTAATTCGACAATTGCACCCTTTTGTGCAGTTAACTTATATTTCTTAAGCAGCGTGCCTATTATCCATCACCTGCAGGACTAGCTTGCCCTTTAACCAGTGTTTTTTTCAGAGACCGTGGCACCTTCTGTGTGTACAGATCTTATACAGATCTCAGACATTTAGGAGTAGTAATTGGCATTGCAAAGAATAGTTTTTCCCCCTCTATAGATGTTATGGACTTCTGTTGGTTATGTGTACACTTAAAATTAGCGTATAGACAATCAGTCCGTAGGTGTTTGCAGCTCCAATTTTTCGCTCCATAACATCTATAGAGGGGGAACAACTATTCTTTTCAATGCCAATTAGTACTCCTAAATGTCTGTGAGTATAAAATCTGTACACACAGAAGGTGCCACTGTCTTAAAAACACTGGTTAAAGGGCAAGCTAGTCCTGCAGGTGATGGATAATAGGCACGCTGCTTAAGAAATATAAGTTAACTGCACAAAAGGGTGCAATTGTCGAATTACGAAATACTATCATATACACTACTATTTTTCTATTTTTGTCTACCCTGAGCTTCTAGCGCTGGTCCATTCACACAAATATAATTATTACCTATCTGGAGGTGAACGGATTATCCGAACTGGCAAAAAGTGGGTGAACTACAGAACCTTGGATTTTCCTTTTTTATATACTCAAATGTTTTGCTATACCTAATATTCCAGAATATTATTTGTGTGCCAAACTTGTAGATATGTTTTTGTAATTGGTTAGACATATAGTGTTGTCTGTTTTTTTCCACTTAAAAATAAAGTATTAAATGTTACTATAAAATATAGTACTGACTCGTTATTATTTTTTTTGAAATATTAATAAGTCTCTGTCTACCAGCCATAACACTAGGGTTATTTGTTAATACTCAGAATGAGTATCATTCCAGTTGATCACTCACAGCTGCTTGGATGAGGGTATGGGAAGTTTTTACAAATGAGAACCAGATGGGCACTGTTGGGTCCTCAAATGGGGCCTGCCCACTGGAAATTTGGTAGACAGAAACCTTAAAGGGGTGGTTCACCTTCAAACAACTAGTTGTTTTCAGATAGATCACCAGAAATAACAACTGTTTCCAATTACTTTCTAATTTCTATGTGTGACCGTTTTTCTAAAGTGTAATTTTTTCACCTTCGGAAGCAGCCCTGGAGGGGGGGGGGGGGTCGTCGACCCTGTAAACTGTTCTAAATGTATACATTTAGTTGATACATTTCTTATCTTTGTCCCTGCTGAGCAGAATCTCTGGGTTTCATTACAGGCAGCTGTTAGAATTGATACACTAGTTGCTAATACTCCAGAGATGCTGCTGAGAAATGTTGCAAAATTGTAACAGTTTAGAGTCTGCACCTGAATTACTGAGCTGCCAGACTCAAACACACGAACATTCAACTTTAAACTTAGATTTTGGAAAAACAGTAAAAAATAAATAATATAAAGTAATTGAAAAAAGTCTTTATTTCTGGGGAACAATCTAAAAACAACTAAATTGGAAAAAGTGTTTTGAAGGTGAACAACCCCTTTAACATGCCTGTCTAGCTATCACCTATCTGTCGATCATCTATCTATTCTATTCTGTATATCACTCATCTATTTTCTCTCTCTCTCTCTCTCTCTCTCTCTCTCTCTCTCTCTCTCTCTCTCTCTCTCTCTCTCTCTCTCTCTCTCTCTCTCTCTCTCTCTCAAGACACTTTACTCCTGTGGCCTGTTATTAAATACATTGTGGTATAGCTTTGCCAATACCAATTCGCAGCCGTACATAGGAACTTTAATATCCCCTATGTCCTCAGAGAACATTTTATTCTGACGGTACAGGTACTGCTGCCTTCCCAAAAACCTGCTGTTCAAATTATTAACATGTTTTATAGTTGATGTCATGTTAATCTTGCCATTTACAGAATATGTATTAATGCCCAAGACTTTGTAGCGTCTTCTTGAAAAAGCTAATGGAATATCATATCATATAGAGAGTCTCATTACTGTGACTGCACCCATAAGTTCTGTAGATCACAAGTAAGTGTCTACTTCAAAGTTGTCCGCGGTTTTAAATATTACACAATAGATAATGATTTATTGATTTGTGTTATTTATTTATTTTTCACGTTTCTAAAAGTTTTTAAACAAATTAGTTCTATTTGGCCTCTCATGTTTGCCAGTAGAACTTAAGTGAGCCACACAATCTATAAACAGTCTGATGCTTTAGCTCATACATCTAAGCTAGGCCAGCTCCATCTAAGCTAGGCTAGACCTTGTCCTGCTAGACTTGCTATATGAAAGGGTGAAGGGCGAGATGTAATTGATCTACTGCTCCCTTATGCTGTGTGACTTAATAAAAAATCTGGTTGGCAGAAGCCTCTTGAACAAAGCAAATAAATGAGGTGTTATTCTCTAAAAGTGCAAATCAGGGTTTTCATACTCACAATCCTTTGAGGTATTCACACACACATTAGGTAACAACACAGCATTTCAGAGCCAGCAGTGACATCCCTGTGGAGATAGTGTACCACATGAATAGATGCACTTTCAGGATCTCTGAGCAGTGACCTGGGTCCCCACATGTTGGATCAGGGAAATCACTAAACCTAAATCCCTATTGGTCTGTGATCCCTACACTACAGGCCAGTCTTGCCTGAGGGGAGAGCTAGCCCTTTGCTATCCCTCCTAGTTGGAGCAACAGGCATTCACAGGGTCCCTGTATCCCTGACTTCATCAAGGGCCTAAATCCCAGACTCCCAGCAACATCCACCCTGTACCTCAAGTGGAAAGCAAAAGAGGAAGATTCAACCTCTGCCTATCACTATACTAAAGTATGGTTGGAAATTGTCATCAGCCTCTGGGCCAATAATACTCTTATGCAAATAAGCACAATTAGATACATTCCATTCTGAGACTAGGGAATAAGGTAATGTAGCCTTACCCCTATAGGCCCAACATCTACTAAGATTGAACATCAGCTTCAGGCTCTACCGAGCACATTCCCAAAACTTTACTTAAGGGCACCTAGCAAAAGAAAATTGCTTCTGATTCTTTGTTGTGTCAATTAATGCAGACCACTGTGAGAACCCTGGAGCTACTGCCACCTTTGATTCATCACTAGCTCCGGGGTTCATCTGTGTCAATAGGCACATTTGCACTAGACATGAGTTTGAGTGGCATCTTCTTTTCTGCTGATTCACTGACACAGAGCAGATGGAGAACTTTATCAGGATGGTCCCGGCAAAGACTGGAACAGGACATGCACAGAGCCGGTAGAGGATTGGAGCAGGGCGGTGTGGGCAAAGACTGGAACAGGAATAAGTTGAAGCAAGAGTTGGAGTAGGAACAGAGCAAGAGCAGGACTATGAACAAGAGTTGGGAACAAGAGCCAGGAGAATGACAAGAACAGGTCAGGATGCAGGACTAGAGCTAGAACCAGAAGAGCTAGGGTCAAGCCTCAGAGCTGAAGAAAGAAGTATAATGCTCAGGCACCAGCTGTGAAGGGGCTTTTATAGAGCAGATTTGCTTACCACACCCAACCAATAAGGTAATGTAATGAAACAAGGAAAACATGTGGAAAGGAGCAGGGCCGGCCTTAGGCCAATTGGACCAATTGGGCCCAATTGGGCCCCGCACCTCTGGGGGGCCCCGCACCACAGGGCAGCACAGATAATATTTCCCTCAGCACATGATGCTGCCTGGCCTGCCCCCAACTTTGAGAGTCCAGCCCATCCCCAAATCCATAGGTCTAGCCTGCCCCCAACTCTCATAGGCCCAGCTTTCCTCCAACCTTGATAGGCCCTGCCTGCCCCCAATCCAACCAAGCCTGCTCCCAAGCTGAATCGGCCCAGCCCCAAACTAATTGGCCCAGTCCACTCTCCTATTTCCTCCCTCTCTCTCTTACCCTGTGTGCCCCTATTATGTTACCTTGTCTGCCCCTTTCCTTTCTATTTTGTGCCTGTATGCCCTTATTTTCCTAAATACTTGGTGTGTCAGTAGCCAGCAACACTTTGTCTAGGGGCCCCGCCAACATGGTCCCAATTGGGCCCCACATTTGATAGGACCAGCCCTGGAAAGGAGACAAACGTATTGGCTACTCTCCCATCCCAGTGGTTAAAGTGAGCAGCCAACAACCAGATGGTCCCTGGGTTTAACCTCAGCAGAGTCTTAAACATATCGTAATTTTCATTGTGGAAAAAAAACCCACAATCACACACAATGTATGATTCATTTAATGCATTGAAGCTGTGGAAGGCACGATGGACATATTTCTAAAAAGTATAAAAAGCTGTTTTTTCTGACATTTATCATATTTGTTGTCTGAGTAATGTTTCTCTATTATGCGCCCAAAGTGCCCAACTACAAAGAAAAGACAAATTTACAAAGAATGGGAATATATTTACGATTTTTCTTTAAAAAAAACCAACTTTACTGTAGTTTGGGAAACTTTATACATGTAACATTTGCTCTCGGTGGAGCAGCAATGATATTTTATTAAGTTGAAAGTACCTACAGGTTACAGAGAAAAATTGCAACAGATGCACTTGAAGCCCTGCTTTGCAAATAGACATGGCAGTGATTCGCTTCAGCGTAACGCACTTTGAAAATTCTTTCTAATGTTAATTGTGTGGCTTCCGCAGAAAAAAATACAACAAGCCATCTGTTTAAAATTGTGTCAGAAATCTCTATGCGCCAACATTAATACAACTATAGCCAGTTCAACTTTCTTAAGAATTCAGTAATCAGACTTGGAGTATACATTTCAGCTGTACCATATTTCATTTGGAACATGCCGGGACTTTTCCTAGCATCTTACCCCAATGAAATAAGTATACACTCATTAAAAATGTGTGTTTAATCCATTGAATTACTTCAAACATTCACTTAAAATGATTTTTTACCTTTTTCCTCCAAATCAACCTATATCCAAAATTCATCCCACTCCATCGATAACGTTTCCTCCCGGCTTGGACCAAACCACTTGGTTTGAAAACGACTTCATGAAAATAGCTGGAAACAAACAAACATTTTAATTGGGTTTTCATAAACACAACAGATTATGATTCACATATTAATCAAGATAAACATAGCAGAAGAATATACTGTACATTGCTGCATGACATATCAAGGAATTGAACAAATAAGTACATATACTTTTCCAATGGAAAATAGGTGCTTAACATTTCTTCTCTGTTATATTTATAAAGATACTGTGATTTTCTATCACATAATGCTTGATTAGAATCATTTTCAATGGATATATTTTAATCATCTAGAAAATGCTGTAAATCGTCATGTGACGATTTGTTGTGATTGAGGTTAGATCTCCTATCAATACATTTTCACTGCAAATAGGAGTCCACTTCATTGGACAACTGCCCAACATACAGTAAGATTCTGATAATCTGAATGTGTCTAGAGCTTTAAAAGTTAGTGGTGAATGATGCATTTGTGCAAATCTTCGAATACATGGATGGGACCTGTTTTCCAGAATGCTCAGGACCTGGGGTTTTATGGATAACGTTACATCATTTGGATCTCCATTCCTTAAAGGAGAACTAAACCCTCTGTACATTTTCTCTTAGCACCCCTGCCCAGTTGATGAGTGCCCAGAGTGAATTGCTACATTGAAATTACACATATTCCCCATTACCAGGCTTTCCCTGTTTCAAAAAATGCATCCCTTTGTGGCTGCCATTTTAATTTCCTTTACTTACATTCCCTCTAGTGGCATAAAATATATCTTCAGAGGGGCCCAGCACACTCCAATCCCCATCCTCCCGCCCACTTCCCACCTCCGCCCACTTCCCACCCTGACTCCTTCTACTCCCCACCCGACTCCACCCACTCCCCTCCTTGTGCCGACTTGTGCTCTGCTTCCTTGCTTCTTTTTTGCCAGCAGTGGAATGACTTGGTATTGGGTCCCACAGCAAGGCCATTGAGCCCCCTTAACTTTGGGAACAAGACATTTTTCATAAAAATTAGTTGTCAGCTTGTATTATAGTATCTATGGATGCAGAAAAGACCGACAACTCCCACTGGGCCCCTCTTGCTCCTGCCTTCCCTAGTAGTTGCATTGCCTTTTTCTCTATAGTTACACCCCTAATTTTCAGTAAAATGAGTTGTGAGTTTGTATTATAGTATCTATGGCTGCAAAAAAAACCCACAATCATCAAGTTCAATCTTCTTTCCCGAGCAAAACCTAATTAACTGCTAGTTGATGATTTGTATAGCACATTCAAAAGGGGTGTGCAAAAATATTGGTACTGCGTGCTTGTGTTTGCGGGGAGTCCCATAACTATTATGGAATCCCCCAAAAAATTGGTTGTCCCCAGAAGGAGAAGGGCAATAATAGCAGGAGCCTTGACTTGGTTTCCAAGTGGAAAAATGGCCCTTTGATACCCCCAAAAATCCTCTTCTAGGACTAGGGACAAACGTAACCTTACAAAAATTGGAACAGGAGACAAAAAGCAAAGAGAAAAAACAAATATTACGTTTTCTTTTTAAGTTTAATTAAAATTCAGTTGCTCAACAAATTAGCAATTAGTTTTGATCAGTTTACTACCAGTTGAATGAAAGCAAAGGCCTGTTTGGTTGCTATGGGCAACTATGTTTTAGCACCTCTCTAAAATGCCCTAATGGATGGCCTTCCATTAAATGTCTCACCACTAAGGATGGGTGAATTTTTTAGCCAGCCATTGATTGTTTGTGAAATTTCACATTTTGCCATCTGCAAATTTTTTCACAAAACTGCGGAAAATTTACTTTAATGCATTTGGAAAAAAAATAAAAATTTGACTTAAGAAAAAAATGCCCATTGACTTAAATGCATTTGGACGATACAAGTTGCCTATTTACCAGATTGCTTTAGATGCAAATTAGTCAAAAAACACAAATAATAAAAAATGAAAACAAATTGTCTCAGAATATCACTCTCTACAACATATTAAAAGTTATCTCAAAGGTGAACAACCCCTTTAAAAAAAACGCCCATTGACGTTAATGCATTTGGAGTGAAAAAAAGTTTTGCTCAAGTCTCAAAATTGACACGGACATTTTTTTAACTCATTGACTTCAAAGAGGTTCGCAGAGTTTTCGCCATTTTGCAAAGTTTTTTGCAGATTCACGATTTTTTTCAGCAAAACGGGACAAATTCGCTCATCACTACTAACCACAAGTTTTTCAAGCTGGCTAAAATGTAAGACTAATGGTAAAATTCCTATGAACAGGACCTTAATATTAGCTGTGTTTGCATGGGCTTCTAATTAATATGTCATCTTTAAAACAACATTGTTTTGAAACCTCTATCATTCAGTGGTGCCACAGTAGATTGCTACATTTTTCCACTTTCCTTGAGTCTGGCTTTATTTTAACATGCAAATGTTGAAAGCTTTAGTTTAGCTGAGATGCCAATGAAAATTCTTAAGAGCATTCAAAAATAACATGGCAAAAGGTAATAAAACTAAATGTAATAACATCAAACACAATACTCAAATGGAAGGAACATGTTAATGGAAAATGAAGGAACAATTATAGAATTCCGTAATTGCTTTTCTAGATGAGTCAATAGGTTGATTTGTTAAACAGAAGTTTATACAGAAGCGGAGGAATATACCAAAGGGAAGTAAAATGCATTAAGAAAAATAATCTGTGCTGTTTGTCTAAAGGATAAGAGGCAATTTCAGATACTTTCCAGTTATACCTGTCCAGGTAGATATTATCCAAGAAGTAGAACCACAAAAAACGTTTACCTAAATATTCACACTACTTTTGCAGAATACAGGTATGGGATTCATTATCCAGAAACACTCTGAATTATGGGAAGGCCATCTCCAACAGTCTCCATTTTAATCGAGTCATTTTTTTTGAACATGATTACCTTTATCTCTGTAATAATTAAACAGTACCTTTATTTGATCCCAACTACGATATAATTAATCCTTATTGGAGGCAAAATAATCCTGTTGGGTTTATTTAATGTTTATTTAAATGATTTTTAGTAGATCCATTATATCCATACAATATAAGAAATTCAAATAACATTCATAGATGTTTCCCTTTTTAAGCAGGCGCTCAGACAAAGAAGAGCAAAGGTAGGACTATAAAGAAAAACCGAAGATGTTTAGAAAACATGGAACCTGGCCTTTTGTTTTGTAGAGGGCCGAGTAAGATTAAGAATCACAGTCATGAGTTCTCTTATAAACAAAACACTCTATAGGCTGAGAATAATGCGAAATTAAAAGCTTGTCATTTAAGGTCGGGAAAAAGTCAAATAAGTGGGGGTATCAAATGGTCATATTTTTAGTTTATCCCCTATTTTATCCCAGTTTCATATGGTGACTTTAAAGGTGTAGTTCACCTTTAACTTAACTTTTAGTATATTATTAAATGCCCAATTTCTAGCAATTTTTAAAATTGTTCTTCATTTTTTTATAGTTTTTTTTTAAAGATCTGCCTTCTTCTTCTGACTTCAAATGTGGATCACTGTCCCCAGCAGCCAAAAAAACTTTTGCTCTCTGCAGGCCCAGATTTGTGGTGAGGACACAAAGGCCCATGCCTAGGGTAGCAACATTTTAGAAGCTACATTTACATTATTATTGTTAATTTTTATTACTTGTCTTTTGATTCAGATCCTCTCGAATTCATATTCCATCCTTTCATCCAAACCACTGCCTGGTTATTAGCGTTATTTAGACCCAATCTACCAGAAAGCTGCTGCAATAACAAACTGGTGAGCTGCTGAATAAAAAGCTAAATTATTAATTGCTAATCGTCTCAGAATATTAATCTTTACATCATACAAGAAGTCAATTTTATGGTTAACAGCCTCTTTAAGGAGCAGAGTGGGGTTGTAAATGATCTGTGGGGCACATCTCTTTCACCTTATCATTTGTTATAGAGAAATGCTGTTTAATTCACATAAGGAAGCTGGAGTTTAATTTCTGGAGTTGTAGTCCAGTCAGGTTATTATTGTGAGAAAGTGTTATAAGACAGTAACCACTCAGCGCAAGCCAGGGTAGCAAACTCCCCAAATTTTGATTAGGTGATTGGTGCAACATCCTCAATGATAAGGAGGGTCTGTCGAGATTTGTCAAATTAAACTAGGGAAACCTGAAAGATTCTTGATAGTTCAAATGTGATTTATCGAAACTTTCCTGACTGTCTGGAACATTGTGGTGACAATCAGAAATGTTTTCACCAAAGATACAAACCAGAACCATGTGTCTATTCAACAGAATGTGTTTGAGTGCTCAGTCTAGTCCAGTGGCATTCTGATCTATATGGTGGTAATGCTTAGACTCCACTAATTGTTCCACAGCTTTACTTTTAGGTAAGAGTTAGGAAGGGTTGATATATAGGCAGTGGGTGCCTCACTTTCTGTAATAACACATATAACGCCTTTGAATCACCAGCACCACTTCATTGTTAGCTTTTATACACCACACATAACAAGACTACTTATGGATCCTCTCAAGGTTAATAGGTAGGAGTGTTTGTAGAGCAGGCAGTCAAGGAGCAATCCTACAGGCAGACTTGTAAAAAAACAGGTGTTTATTGAGGTACAAAAGGCAATTATAGCCTTATGCATTTTGTGTTCTCACAACACTTATTGATTTTTGTACTTCAATAATCACCTGTTTTGTTTTTTTTAGTCTGCCTGGAGGATTGCTCCTTAAGGGCCTGCTCTACAAGAAAATACTGTGATTTCCACTCCCTCAAGCTGACTGAGGGCAGAGCATCTGGACCTCCTCATATACATGATGAGTGTCTGGTAAGCAAAATATATTGTTGCTTAATATGCAGGCCTGCCCTGATTGTTAAATTTTTTAAACTCTCCACCTTTAAAGGGGATGTAAAGGCAAAAAAATAAAATCCAATTTTTACTTTCTTTAATGAAAAAGAAATCTATCTCCAATATACTTTTATTAAAAAATGTCTACCGTTTTTATAAGAAACCTGACTGTATGCAGTGAAATTCCCCCTTCGTTTTACTTGCTCTGACTGCTGTGGATAGGAAACTTCAGACGGTCCCTAACTGCTCTGCAGGTAAACAATTATACTTTCAAACAGTGGGGGGAGCCCCCCACCTTACTTCGCTGACCTCAAGCAGCTTTGCTTGTTTCCCTGTAGAGCAGCCGGCAACCAAGTAGAGATTTGTATCCACAGACCCAGTGCAGTCTGTATATTTTGATAATTAATCAGTCTTGCTGTATCAGCTACTATGGCAGATATTATTTGACTTGGCTGTTTTGATAATTTATGACAATACCTAAGCTTAACCTCCCTGATCTACAGGGAATCTTTCATTAACTCTGGAGTAAGGATTGGAGTTTACTAACTAGGAATTTCCCTAATAAAGATACCTTTAAATCCCCACCAGTGATGTCTTATACAAGGGCTGAAACAATAGGGACACAATTGGTTAAAGCAGATTTGGGCCCTTCTATAAAACATACACAGACTTTACTGGCACCAAGAAAAAATGGGACGTTCCCATGTTGTGGTTGCAGCCATTGTAATAATGTCCTAAAGGGAGAATGGATCTACCATCCACTGAGAGGTACACGTATTCCCATTAGGGGTTTCTTTACCTGTGCATCCACGTATGTGGTGTACGGTATTAAGTGCCCCTGTGGGAAAATTTACGTGGGTAAAACCATTCGTTGTATACGTGATAGGCTAACTGAACACAAATCTGCAATTAGAAATGGATTGAACCAGCCATTAGCTAAGCACTTTAATAAAAGTGGTCACACTATAAGTCAACTGCGATTTCAAATATTAGATACAGTCTCAAGAAAGAGACGTGGGGGAGACCGTGATAAAGAATTATTACAAAGGGAGGCTCAGTGGATCAGAAGGTTGGGTACACTAGCCCCTAACGGTCTGAACCATGAATATGACCTACATACATTTTTATTGAAATGATTTTAACCTGAAGTTGATTTTATTTTTATAGGTCGTTATGTGGACATTTTAAATTTCCTTACCCTGGTTGGGTTGCAATCTGTATTGGACATGCTACAGATAAGTTGGTCTATTTTCAACTAAGATAAATGAATTTGCAATAGAACAGGAAATTATATATACATGTTTATTGATACTTTGTAACTATGATTGAAGAGATATATATCTTTTGTAACAATTATGATGTCGACATATGTTTGCTATAATGTGTGATGACACCAGGGGGCACTGTGCCCCAGGGTATTTAAGTCCAGGTGTTAACATTGTGATTTATGCTTGATAAAGAGTGGAGTGCCACTCGAAACGTTGCATGTTGCTGTCCTAAGAAAAATAAAGACGGTTTTATGGAAAAAGGAGTGCTGTCCATTGGATGGAATTAACTCTGGAGTATAAAGTTAGTTTTATTATTTATTCTTTATACAGATATAAATTATTCGTGATAGCGTGAATAATATGAATAACACAAACATATAAGTGCCCTGGGCATTTAGTTCTAAAAGCAGTATAAATTGGTATTGACTTATTTCTATTGTTTATAGTGACCATGATCTATTTGCGATTGTGAACAATCGATGGCGCCGTTTTAATCGTTTTAAAAGGAAGTCCAGTGATTGTATCAGTTAGTTTGAAAAAGAGCTGGGGAATGGTTTGAAAAATTCGATTGCTCTGGAAGAATCCCAGGCCGGTGCAGCTTTCTCCATATAGGTGCACCAGTCCGGGGTGTCAGATAAGTAAATGCGATCACTTGAGGGTGCCTAACTTTTGGCACTCCCAAGTTAAAAGACCTTTCCTTATTCTTTAAACCTCCTTAGAGATACTGTATTTCTCTATTATAGTACTATGTTGTTTTTTTTCTGGACAGAAAACACAGCCTATTTCACATATTTACTATATTTGCATGTACTTCCTGAGGTATATCAACCACATGGATTTTATCAAGAATGTTAGCCATGTAATAGGAATGTTTTATAATTAGAGAGGCTTTATTTTCATTTTGTACTAGTTTCTGTTCTGAGGCATACCTAGCTAGACAATTACACTGAAGGACATAATAAATTGCTTTCCATGCCCTCGTACTCTCAAGCCAGTCAAAATAAACTGAAGTGTAGTAAATCATATAAAATGTATTCATTCGATAAAAATTCTTCCTTTAATACGTGAGTGAACTTTACTGGAAATATTTGTACTAAATTAACATTCCCTAAACCTGAACCTTTGCTTTTTAGGTTAGGAGCTCTAATTTACATACATCTTAAACCTACTAACATTGGGGATATTGCCCCTTGTTGAATATGCAAAATCGAATTTCGCCAAAACGTTTAGGATCTCTATAGTAGTAACAATCCAGGTCTTTTAATTTGTCACATGAGTTTCCCATTTGGATTTTGTTAGGAGTGTCAGTGACACACATGCTCAGTGTGCTTTGAGAAGCTGTTGAGAAGGTAAGCTTAGGGGTCGTCCGAAATCATCAAAAAGAAAATGAGGTTCACCTGTCATAGAAGCTGATTCTGTAGGGCTGATTATATAACTCTGATGCCAACTGAGCTGTTTTTAAAGCTAACTCATACCAATAATTATTTACTAAACAGTCTCAGCCTTACACTATATTGTGACAATTATAATATATCATATCAGTATATTGTGAGTTGGTTCCTTAGCTCAGGTGAGAAAATGAGGACATCTTCAAAGGCACAGATCTTTACTGCTCCATGGCCTGGGGAGTTGCTGCAGAACCACATGTTGCCGAATTATGCATCCAGAACCGCTGGTTTTATAGCACAGATACAGCCTTATAGTTAAGAGCCTTATATATCCAAACTTGCAGACAGCCTGTTTTGATCTTGTTAGATCTTATCAGTGCAAGATATTAGGCCATGGCTTCTGACTAGATATTCTTCCTACAAGACTGTTATTATAGGACTGTTTATGTGTGGGTGACAGGTCCTCTTTAATGACAGCAGACAGACAAACACATTACAATAATAAACTAAGATTTGATTTGGGATTTAGCCTTTTTCAGCAGCATTCGGCCAAACCAAATGGGAATCCTAAAAATCATGTGACGTTTCAGTTAGGCACGTGTTGCACACTCAGTTCTCTTTCTCCTGTCGTTTCCCTAGTTCACATATGCAAATTAGGATTGGGTCCGGTATTCAGACAAATATTTTTTTAAGGATTCTGGATTTGGCCAGATCCAAATCTTGGATTCCGTTTACCGCTATAATAAACTCTGTATTAAGTATATTAATGATATTAAAGGAAAACTATACCCCCCCCCGAACAATGTAGGTCTCTATAAAAAGATATTACATAAAACAGCTTGTGTAAAACCCTGCTTCATCTAAATAAACCATTTTCATAATAATATACTTTTTTTTAGTAGTCTGTGCCATTGGGTAATCCTAAATATAAAATTGCCATTTTAAAAAAATTTTAAAAACGGGGCACACAAACAAACCAAACAACTGATACATGTCAGATCACATGAGCCAATTAAAAGACAGAGTTCTGTCATTTGCTTCCACACTTCTTCCTGCAGTATTTCTGGTCAGGTGATCTCTGAGGCAGCACACAGACCATCATGAAATGGTGGTTCAAGGCAAGAGATGTATGAGGGCAAGCAGGACCGCCATCAGAAATCGCAGGGCCCCATACGACAAAATTTCCTGGGCCCCCTGGGCTGCACACACCGCAAGCCCCACCTACAGGTCCGCCCTCCCCACCACACAGTAAAAAAACAAAAAAAATATTGGTGGCTAGGGTTCCCACATGTTAATAAAAAATAAAAAGATATTGGTGGTCAGGGCCCACCATAAAAAACCCCCCCATTAAAAAATATTGGTGGCTAGGACCCCACATGAGAAAAAAAAATTGGTGGTCAGTGCCCCCCCTCCACACATTTTAAGAAAATTGGTGGCCAGGGCCCCTTAAACGTCCATGCCTTCCCGAAGTCAGCAGCTCTCAGAAAGATGGGGGGCCCGGCTAATCAAGTAAGTGTGGTGTGGCCGGGGGCCCCCTACAACTCTCCCCCCTGTCCCCCCCTGATGGCGGCCCTGAGGGCAAGATTTACTTAAATATATATTCCAGTTTGATAAGATACTTTATTATGCCCCTTAATTTGATATAAACTATCAGTTACTATCTGTTGTTATATCTTCACTTTGGGGGTATAGTTTCCCTTTAAGTATATTAATGATAGGAACACCTAAATTAATTTGATGACAGAAAGCAATTGTTAATCTTTACCTCAAATTTTGTAAATAAATTGCAATTCCTGTTTGTTTTCTATTTACGACTGCTGTAAAATAACCGACCAACTAAAAACACGAATGAGAACATACTGTAGCTAGGATGATACATTTTATATTGAATGTATTAGTGATATTCTTTAGGTTCTTTAGGGCTTTAAAGCTGTAAAACGTTAAGGCTACAAATAGTAATATATTTTCAGAAATTGGCCTGATATTCTGTGCAATCATTTAGTGTTTAGTGATGTAAATATCTAATGTTACATGGCAATCGTGGGCAAACCTGCAAGGGTACACTGGGAGCCAATGAAAATAAGCGATGGCTGTGCTAAGCCAAAATACTCTCCTACACAGTTAATAGCTCTACAGTAATTCTATTCAGTGTTTTCTTCTTCTCCCTGTTTAATCTTCCCCAAAAAACAAACCACATTTTTACGCATGAAGTATCACCTCGTCAGTTACTATGTTTGCTAATAATATACAAATGCATGCATTTATTCCCCCTACAACCGAAGACGAATCATTATAAGGTGTGACACAGAGGGTGTTTCCTGTGTCTCTTCACTTGTGTTGGCTGGTGACCTATGAGTCACATCTTGGTTGTATGTCCTGCCTAAAGGCCACAATCACTCCATATATTTAGCGATTCACACTATTCCATGTGAGCGCTGCTACTATGATCTTATAAATGGCTTATTTTGCTTGAAAAATTAACAGACTTCTAAGGAAAGCTTAAAAAATGACTTTTACTGACAATATGACTTGCTTAGTTAAATAAGGATGATTGAACTTTTTCTCCTGGTACATTTTTGCTTCTGTTTTTGCCATTGACAATATTTTCACAAATACGTGATTTATAGCACGTGTTTAGTTTAGCCAAAAAAAAAGCAGTATTATAACTCCATACATTTTTTCTGCTGAAAATAAATTCAGGAAAAACTCCAATGCATTATAGGTATGGGAACTGTTATCCAGAATTCTCGGGACGTGGGTGTAAAGGGCATTCACCCTGGTATTCCAGTGGACCGGCGGGGATGCCCGTCGTGCCTCCAGCTGAGACTTCCTGGTTTTATGTGTGCAACGTTGCCGGCGTCATGAGGTATTTGAGGGGCTTTGGGTTCAGCCTCATTGCCTGTTGTTAGGTCTACTTGCTAGTATCCTGGGTGTGTTTGATTCCTGTTTTGACCCCTGCCTGCCTGACTATTCTGAACTCTGGTTATCCTGACCTGTGCCTGCCTGACTATTCTATTTCTACCGGTATTGACCCTTGCCTGCCTGACTACCCGTGAACGATGCCTGTATCGACCCCAGCCTGATTGACCTTGCACTGCGCCTTAACCAACCACTGCCGGTCTGACCTTGCTTGTACTCTGCCCACACTAACCCTGGCCTGTCTGACTACGCTTTTGTCTACTCCTTGAATTGTACCTTCCATCCAAAACCTTGCTAATGAACCAGGCCTGGACTGGCAATCTGTGGGTTCTGGCAAATGCCAGAGGGGCTGCTATAAGGTGCCATAGAAAGTCAGTATTTAGTGGGCTGGTGGGGGCTGTTTGGGCCACTTTGTGGGCTGATTGGGCCTCTGTGTACCTGAAATGCCAAGGCATATTTTAATTCTCAGTCCGGACCTGTCCAGAACCTTTGCTTGGCTCCTCTCTTATTAAGACCTGGCAGCATCCAATTAGCTGAGGGCTCCTCCCGAAGTGAAAGGTAGCTGTTAAAGGCCGAGACCAGGGAGCCTAGCACTGGTTCTGGATTTAGGGTGCTGATCGTGACACTGGGGCTTTCTGGATATTAATTATATAGATCTTCATGCCTTAAGTCTACTAGAAACCATGTTTACATTAAATAAACCCAATAGGCTGGTTTTGCTTCCAATAAGGATTAATTATAATTTTATTATTACAGAGATAAAGGAAATCATTTTTAAAAATTTGGATTATTTGGATAAAATGGAGTCTATGGGAGCAGGACTTTCTGTAATTCAGAGCTTTCTGGATAATGGGTTTCCAGATAACGGCTCCCATACCTGTATTAGATTTTCTCAATGCATTTTGTTTCATAAATTTTTTTAGCAATGGGAAATTAATCAATTTTGGTCATCAGAGGCCCATTCTCAACAGTCTTATAGTGGTTTTAGGGGCTTTTGAAACTACGACTAAACTCTCAAACTCTAATACCACAATTGTCATGAAATTTATTAAAAGATCCGAACTGAAAAAAGCACGAATGAGAATGACAATAATTATGACTTACGTTTTGTCACACAAAAGCCAGCATCAAAAACACCCGAAAACCTCTTAAACATGAAGAAAGATCTTCCAGTTGTAAAAGGGACATCTGCCATTGACTTCTACAACTTTTCAACAAGTTTTAGCTGGAGTATTTTCGTATTCGGAATTGTCACAAGTTTCTTGAAATCCCCCCACTGTTAGGGGCATATTTATCAAGGGTCAAATTTCGAATTGAAAAAACTTTGAAATTCGAATTCAAAAAGACCAACCTAAATTAAGTCAAAGGTTTTTTTGGGTCGAATAGGTCAGTTTTCGATCAAATAGGTCTACATTCGGGACAATTTGATTTTTCATAGTCCACCAATTGACTCCAAATAAGTTCTAGGAGATCCCCAATAGGCTAAAACAGCAATTCGGCAAGTTTTTAGATGGCGAATGGTCGAAGTCGAATTTTTAAAGAGAAAGTACATGATAAATTTCAATATTCGAATTTTCAATTTTTTTTTAAACTTGAATCGAATTTGGACTATTCCCTAGTCAAAGTAAACAAAAAATAGTCAGAAATTCAAATTTTTTTCCTTTGAAAATTCTCCTTGACCATTGATAAATCTGCCCCTTAGTAATTGGGCACCCTAGTGTCCAATTAACATGATCGTATCAGTGATAAAAATAATCATGATAAAATCATCATCGCTTAGAAAGTCTTACTGCAACATAACTGAAAACTTCCTGGAAAATAACATAGCGAGAGAATTGGTTGATTGGGATAATAATGATAGTCTAAAGTTTTATATTAATATATAGACAGTAAAAATCATCAGACATAATAAATTTGACTTATGGACTACTTTTTTTCTCTGTGAAAGCGTTTTCATTCTGTTTAGATTTTTGCTGTAAAGATACAATATAACTTTGTTTTGAAAGACAATAAAATTCTGTGTATGCAGATTCCACCAGGAGCCCCTCTGACTTGGATGGATTCTGTTCTCAAACTAGTATTGTTCACTACTAGTACCCTGGCCTTAAAGGAAAACTATATCCCCCAAACAATGTAGGTCTCTATTAAAAGATATCGCATAAAACCCTGCTCCGTGTAAATTAACCATTTTCATAATAATGTACTTTTCTAGTAGTAAGTGCCATTGGGTAATCATAAATAGAAAATTGCCATTTTAAAAAATAAGGGCCACCCCCTGGAATCATACGATTCACTGTGCACACAAACATGCCAAACAGACTATACTTGTTAGGTCACATGAGCCAATTAACAGACAGAGTTGTGTCTTTTGCTTCAACACTTCTTCCTGTTACAGTTAGAGCTGCAGTATTTCTGGTCAGGTGATCTCTGAGGCAGCACAAAGACCATCACGAAAAGAAATGGTGGCTCCTGTAATTTCAGAGCTTTCTGGATAACAGGTTTCTGGATAAGAAATCTCATACCCATATGAGGTATAAACAGAGTTATTTCCAAATAGACAACCATAAACCTGGAATGGAACTAAATATTGGCAGTTACAATATATGCTGGAATCAGCTGTAGAAAGCAAAAAAAAAAAAAGTATGCATTTCTAAGTGTTCTAAGTGTACCCAATAGAACAGACGTATTCAAAGGGTGGTTCACCTTTAAGGTAACTTTTATTATGTCATAGATAGATTTGCCTTTTTCTTCTGACTCGTTGCAGCCGGCGCTTCGTTTTCTGTTGTTGCTCGAAGTTTCCTCTAATCGCCTCGTTTTTGTGGCGACCAATCTCCCCAAACGCCTTCCCTGACTCTGCTCCGGCTTAAAATGTAAAAACGCCGGGAAACTTCGGGCAACTTCGGAAAACGAATCGCCACTTGTGATTAGCGCCAGCATTTTTTCATTTTAGCCGGCGCAGAGTCAGGGAAGGCGATTAGTCGCCAGGCGACTAAGTCTCCCCAAAACACCCAGTGTGGACTTACCCTGAGGCAACTTTGAGCATCTTCGGAAAACAAAGCACTGCGTGTGTCATAACGCAGGCGACTCTCATTACAGCCGGCGAGGGAGAAGAGGAATCACTTAACATCAATCTTCCCCTCCCCAATTACACCAATAACCACTCTCCAATCAGAATTCATGGGTGAAAAAGCCACATCTTATTTTGTTAAGCATGCATCAACAATTAAGCAACATTTAAGCTTGATATCACTCCACATTCCATAAACACTCACATGAACATGGTAGCATAACATTTAGCCGCTGAAGGCTGCTTACAGTTATTCAACTTACAATATCTTAACTTTAATTAGCATAAACCATTTGAACCACACCACACCAAGCCTGTGACTAAGCACTGACCTCCAAACTTCCCACTTCCTGCACCAAAGCCTAGCCCCAGGCCTGCCCCTCTATACGTGCACCTGCACCTTAATCTATTTCCCCACTTTTTGCTCACCACTAGGAAAGCCCAACCACGCCACCAACTCTGTGACAAAATTTTTCTTTTTTTTACAATAATTTTTTATAATTCTTATCCCTCATTCAAACCCCAATTTCTCTACTTCAAGGGCTTGCGGGAGGGATCGTCGTACTCTCCACTCAGATGTCCACGTGAAATAGCTTCTCCAAACTACAAATCCCATCAACCCTCTCTCCAGGGTCCCTATTCACCCCCTGTCATGGCCCCTGCCGCTCTACCTGTCCGGCTCACTTTTGGGCTTCTGTACTACTATCATTGCAATAACCTTAGCTACATCCATGCAAAATATAAACATTTGTGGTGAATATCTGTTACACGGAAGCCTGAACTCAGCACAGCCTTTCCTCTGTATCCATAAAGAGTTTCCTTTCTCAAGGTCTCTTTGGATTAAAAAAGCTTTGACGTAGAGTCCAGGTCATGGCTCCTCTCCATGCTCTCTGTGTACCTGGTTCCCCTCTTCCTTGTCATGAATGTGTAAATTGTTTTTTCCTCTGTGTTTTCATTATTTTATGAATAAATAAAACATCTGTATTTCGTTTGCCCTTTTACTTAGAAGCTCTAGAGAGAATACTCCTTTTCACATCAAGCGCCGTGTTTTTTAGAAAAACAATGTATTACCATATCAAGCTCAATACTTTGGGCTCTTGCGTCGGGTTACTTTTTGTTATTTTTAAACTACTCGTAAGTTTTCAGCACAACTTTTATTAAGCACTAATGAGTATACTTCAGTTTTACAAAATTAGAAAACAAATAGCCATTGTTGATTAGGAATTGTAAGCTTTTTAAAGCTTTTTTAAGAGTTAATGTGTTAATGTGTTTGAAAACAGCTTATGGGTCAACGGGAATGACGAGTGAAATCTTTCAGCAGGTAGGAATTTGCTTTAAAAATTCTGCATTTCTGTGAATCATTTCAGCACAAAATGTCATCATTAGAAACATTTGGCACAAAAAAACTCAACTTATTTTGTGTGAAAAAGATTGGCTCAAAAAAGCCCATAGAATCCAATGTATAGCATGGAAATAAATTGGAGTGGAAAAAAAAGTCACAGCCGAAAAAGTCACTGGAAAAAAAAAGCCCATAGACTCCAATTTGGTCATGATCACATGACAGTGAACCCCAAGAGAAGGAGGACAAATATGAGGCCTTCTGAATAAGTTTCTTAAAGGAGAACTAAACTCTAAAAAGAATATAGAAATGCTATTTTTTTTGTACTGAAGTTATTGAACCAGCCTAAAGTTGTTGCAGGAGTTTTCAACTTTGGATTTTGTTAGGAGTGTCTGTGACACGCACATGCTCAGTGTACTTTGATCAGCTGTTGAGAAGCTAAGCTTAGGGGCAGTCACAAATCATCAAGAAGAAAATGACATTTGTCTGTCATATCAGATGATGCTACAGGACTGATGATAAATGTACTGGTTTCTGTGCTGTCATACCAGTAATCTGAATTATTCAATAATCGGTCATATATTGTAACATTTATATTATATATTCAGTATATTGTGCATCAGTCCCTAAGCTCAGTAAGTGACATCAGCACATGTACAGTGAATCAGCAGAAAAGAAGATGAGGAGCTACTGGGGCATATTTGGAGACACAGACAACGACCTGGACAGTGGCATGCCAGAGGGGGATCAAGGGCAAAAATGTATCTGAAAAATCTGCCTGTGTGTGCTTGGAAGAGATAGTGTAGGGGGAGAGCTGTTAGTGATTTCAGGGACAGATGATAGTAAGTTTGCTGGCTAGTAATCTGCTTGATACTGCTCTGTATTGGAGGGACAGAAGTCTGCAGGGATTTGAGGGACATTTTAGCTTAGGTAGCTTTGCTGGCTAGTAATCTACTGTTCTCTTTAAACAACTGCCATACGTTGACCTTGTAGGCATTGTTTGCCCAGTTTTTTTGGACGCAGCCACTGAAGCACAGTTGCCAGAAAAAATATGCCATATAAATGCTGAAAATAGTAATTTTTCGCCATACGTTGACCTTGTAGACATTGTTTGCCCAGTTTTTTTGGTTGCAGCCACTGAAGCACAGTTGCCAGAAAAAATATGCCATATAAATGCTGAAAATAGTCATTTTTTGCCATACGTTGACCTTGTAGGCATTGTTTGCCCAGTTTTTTTGGTCGCAGCCACTGAAGCACAGTTGCCAGAAAAAATATGCCATATAAATGCTGAAAATAGTCATTTTTTGCCATACGTTGACCTTGTAGGCATTGTTTGCCCAGTTTTTTTGGTCGCAGCCACTGAAGCACAGTTGCCAGAAAAAATATGCCATATAAATGCTGAAAATAGTCATTTTTTGCCATATACGTTGAGTCAACGTATGGCAAAAAATGACTATTTTCAGCATTTATATGGCATATTTTTTCTGGCCTCTGTGCTTCAGTGGCTGCGGCCAAAAAAACTGGGCAAACAATGCCTACAAGGTCAACGTCGTTGACCTTGTAGGCATTGTTTGCCCAGTTTTTTTGGCCGCAGCCACTAAAGCACAGAGGCCAGAAAAAATATGCCATATAAATGCTGAAAATAGTCATTTTTTTGGTCGCAGCCACTGAAGCACAGTTGCCAGAAAAAATATGCCATATAAATGCTGAAAATAGTCATTTTTTGCCATATACGTTGAGTCAACGTATGGCAAAAAATGACTATTTTCAGCATTTATATGGCATATTTTTTCTGGCCTCTGTGCTTCAGTGGCTGCGGCCAAAAAAACTGGGCAAACAATGCCTACAAGGTCAACGTCGTTGACCTTGTAGGCATTGTTTGCCCAGTTTTTTGGCCGCAGCCACTGAAGCACAGAGGCCAGAAAAAATATGCCATATAAATGCTGAAAATAGTCATTTTTTTGGTCGCAGCCACTGAAGCACAGTTGCCAGAAAAATTATGCCATATAAATGCTGAAAATATGCATTTTTTTGGTTGCAGCCACTGAAGCACAGAGGCCAGAAAAATTATGCCATATAAATGCTGAAAATATAAATTTTTTTGGTTGCAGCCACTGAAGCACAGAGGCCAGAAAAATTATGCCATATAAATGCTGAAAATATGCATTTTTTTGGTTGCAGCCACTGAAGCACAGAGGCCAGAAAAATTATGCCATATAAATGCAGAAAATATGCATTTTTTTGGACGCAGCCACTGAAGCACAGTTGCCAGAAAAAATATGCCATATAAATGCTGAAAATAGTAATTTTTCGCCATACGTTGACCTTGTAGACATTGTTTGCCCAGTTTTTTTGGTTGCAGCCACTGAAGCACAGAGGCCAGAAAAAATTAAACCAGTAGGGTTTGCACCCTAGTTTGTAACGGTGGCGGAGGGAGGAGGAGGACGCTAAAGGACAGCTGTGTGTGGAGTCATGAGGCTTGAAGAGAAGGACAGCTGCATAGAAGTCAGAACAAGTCTTCCGGCGTGCAGTAACCCTCCGAGATCCACCCCTCATTCATTTTAATAAAGGTCAGGTAATCGACACTTTTGTGACCTAGGCGAGTTCTCTTCTCAGTTACAATCCCTCCTGCTGCACTGAAGGTCCTTTCTGAGAGCACACTTGAGGCTGGGCAAGACAAGAGGTTCATGGCAAATTGTGACAGCTCTGGCCACAGATCAAGCCTGCGCACCCAGTAGTCCAGGGGTTCATCGCTCCTCAGAGTGTCGATATCTGCAGTTAATGCCAGGTAGTCCGCTACCTGCCGGTCGAGGCGTTCTTTGAGGGTGGATCCAGAAGGGTTGTGGCGCTGCCTTGGACAGAAAAACATTTGCATGTCTGACGTTACAGACTGGCCAAAGGGCTTTGTCCTTGCAGGTGTGCTCGTGGCAGGATTACTGGCACCTCTGCCCCTGGAATGTTGATGAGTTCCTGAAGTGACATCACCCTTAAAAGCATTGTACAACATGTTTTGCAGGCTGGTTTGTAAATGCCGCATCTTTTCGGACTTGTGGTATGTTGGTAACATTTCTGACACTTTATGCTTGTACCGAGGGTCTAGTAGCGTTGCGACCCAGTACAGGTCCTTCTCCTTAAGCCTCTTGATACGGGGGTCCTTCAACAGGCATGACAGCATGAAAGACCCCATTCTCACAAGGTTGGATGCAGAGCTATCCATCTCCGCTTCCTCATTATCAAGGACTGCATCATCCACGGTCTCCTCCCCCCAGCCACGTACAAGACCAGGGGTCCCCAAAAGGTCACCACTAGCCCCCTGGGAAGCCTGCTCCTGTTGGTCCTCCTCCTCCTCCTCCACAAAGCCACCTTCCTCCTCTGACTCCACTTCTGGCACCTCTCCCTGCGTTGCAGCAGGTGCCTGGGTTCGTTCTGGTGATTCCGACCAGAAATCGTGCGCTTCCAGCTCCTCGTCACGCTGGTCTACAGCCTCATCTGTCACTCGTCGCACGGCACGCTCCAGGAAGAAAGCGAAGGGTATTAGGTCGCTGATGGTGCCTTCGGTGCGACTGACCATATTTGTCACCTCTTCAAAAGGTCGCATGAGCCTGCAGGCATCGCGCATAAGCACCCAGTAACGGGGGAAAAAAATCCCCAGCTGTGCAGATCCAGTCCTACCACCCAGTTCAAAAAGGTACTCGTTGACGGCCCTTTGTTGTTGCAGCAGACGTTCCAACATAAGGAGCGTTGAATTCCAGCGAGTCTGGCTGTCAGAAATCAAACGCCTGACTGGCATGTTGTAGCGCTGCTGAATGTCAGCAAGGCGTGCCATGGCTGTGTAGGAACGTCTGAAATGGGCCGACACCTTTCTGGACTGGGTGAGAACGTCCTGGAATCCTGGGTACTTGGAGACAAAACGTTGGACTATTAAATTTAACACATGTGCCATGCAGGGCACATGTGTTAAATTGCCTAGTCTCAACGCTGCCAACAGATTGCTTCCATTGTCACACACCACTTTTCCGATCTGCAGTTGGTGTGGGGTCAGCCACCGATCGGCCTGTGACTGCAGAGATGACAGGAGTACAGATCCGGTATGGTTTTTGCTTTCCAGGCACGTCATCCCCAAGACAGCGTGACAACGGCGTACCTGGCACGTCGAATAGCCTAGGGGGAGCTGGGGGTGCACAGGTGTGGAGGAGGAGAAGGAGGACCCAGCAGCAGAGTAAGAAGAAGAAGAAGACGAGGTAGAGAGCGATGGAGGAGTAGAGGTGGTGGCAGAACCGCGTGCAATCCGTGGCGGTGACACCAACTCCACTGTTGTTGTTGAGCTACCCATTCCCTGCTTCCCAGCCATTACCAAGTTCACCCAGTGGGCAGTGTAGGTGACATACCTGCCCTGACCATGCTTGGAGGACCATGCGTCAGTAGTCATATGGACCTTTGGCCCAACACTAAGTGACAGAGATGCGGTAACTTGGCTCTGCACATGTTTGTACAGGTGTGGTATTCCCTTTTTAGAAAAAAAATTGCGGCTGGGTACCTTCCACTGCGGTGTCCCAATTGCTACAAATTTGCGGAAGGCCTCAGAGTCCACCAGCTGGTATGGTAAAAGCTGGCGGGCTAAGAGTGCAGACAAGCCAGCTGTCAGACGCCGGGCAAGGGGGTGACAGTCAGACATTGGCTTCTTACGCTCAAACATGGCCTTCACAGAAACTTGGCTGGTGGCAGATGACTGGGAATGGGAACAGGTGGTCAAGGTGGAAGGCGGAGTGGAGGGTGGTTCAGACGGGTCAAGGAGAGCAGAGGTAGAGCAGTAAGATGCTGGACCAGAAGGAGTGTGGCTTTTAGTTTGCCTGTTGCCTTTGAGGTGTTGCTCCCAAAGTGCTTTGTGCTTGCCGCTCATGTGCCTTCGCATAGAAGTTGTACCTATGTGGCTGTTGGGCTTACCAAGCTCAGTTTCTGACTGCACTCATTGCAAATTACAATGCTTTTGTCAGAGGCACACACATTAAAAAAATCCCACACTGCTGACTTTTTGGAAGTGTGCGATCTGGCGGTAACAGTAGAAGTTGGCGGCATTGGCGGCAATGGCGGGTGCGTTGGCCGGCTGAACACAGGTGCCGATACATGTTGTTGCCCTACTGATCCCTGCGGGCTGTCCTCCCTGCTTCTTCTAAGTCTTATTCTCCTACTGCCTCTCTGACTCTCCGTCTCTCCATCTGAACTACCCTCCTCTTGCTCTCTTCTACTAGGCACCCACAAAACATCAATCTCCTCATCATCATTCTCCTCAGATGCATCAATTTCTTCTGACACATCACAGAAGGAAGCAGCAGCGGGGACCTCCTCCTCATCACTCATTATGTCCATCTCTGTCGTGTTCTCTGCCAGAATTAAATCTGGTGTAAGGTCCTCATCTCCTTCATCTTCTTCTGGCAATAATGGTTGCGCATTACTCAGTTCAAGAAACTCATGGGAAAATAACTCCTCTGACCCCAGTGAAGAAGGGGCACCGGTGGTGGAGGAAGTGTTACGTGGGGTGGCCATAGCAGTGGAGGATGAGGAGGATGTTGTGGTAAAGTTAGAAACGGTAGAGGATGGGGTGTGCTGTGTAAGCCAGTCAACTACCTCTTCAGCATTTTGGGAGTTCAGGGTCATTGGCTTTTTAAAACTGGGCAATTTGCTAGGGCCACAGGATTGCATAGCAGCACGGCCCCTAGCACGGCCTCTGCGTGGCGGCCTGCCTTTGCCTGGCATTATTTTTTAAAAAACAACAACAACAACAAAAACTCAGTTGGTTTTTCTGGAAACGATAATACACACAGCTAGATGGCGGGTTGAAGAAAACAGTGTGCAAATAATGCCTACAAGGTCAACGTATACACTACTACAGCGGTGGATACGGATTACGTAAAATATATGAATGCTGCTTGAAAAAAAGTAACTCAAGTGGTTTTTCTAGAGACGATAATATTATCAATATTTAGACAAAATGTGAACAAGCTCACACAGCTAGATGGCGGGTTGAAGAAAACAGTGTGCAAATAATGCCTACAAGGTCAACGTATACACTACTACAGCGGTGGATACGGATTACGTAAAATATATGAATGCTGCTTGAAAAAAAGTAACTCAAGTGGTTTTTCTAGAGACGATAATATTATCAATATTTAGACAAAATGTGAACAAGCTCACACAGCTAGATGGCGGGTTGAAGAAAACAGTGTGCAAATAATGCCTACAAGGTCAACGTATACACTACTACAGCGGTGGATACGGATTACGTAAAATATATTATGGCTGCTTGAAAAAAGTCACTCCGGTGTTTTTTCTGGAGACGGTAATATTATGGATATTTAGACAGAATGTGAACAAGGTCACACAGCTAGATGGCGGGTTGAAGAAAACAGTGTGCAAATAATGCCTACAAGGTCAACGTATACACTACTACAGCGGTGGATACGGATTACGTAAAATATATGAATGCTGCTTGAAAAAAAGTAACTCAAGTGGTTTTTCTAGAGACGATAATATTATCAATATTTAGACAAAATGTGAACAAGCTCACACAGCTAGATGGCGGGTTGAAGAAAACAGTGTGCAAATAATGCCTACAAGGTCAACGTATACACTACTACAGCGGTGGATACGGATTACGTAAAATATATTATGGCTGCTTGAAAAAAGTCACTCCGGTGTTTTTTCTGGAGACGGTAATATTATGGATATTTAGACAGAATGTGAACAAGGTCACACAGCTAGATGGCGGGTTGAAGAAAACAGTGTGCAAATAATGCCTACAAGGTCAACGTATACACTACTACAGCGGTGGATACGGATTACGTAAAATATATTATGGCTGCTTGAAAAAAGTCACTCCGGTGTTTTTTCTGGAGACGGTAATATTATGGATATTTAGACAGAATGTGAACAAGGTCACACAGCTAGATGGCGGGTTGAAGAAAACAGTGTGCAAATAATGCCTACAAGGTCAACGTATACACTACTACAGCGGTGGATACGGATTACGTAAAATATATTATGGCTGCTTGAAAAAAGTCACTCCGGTGTTTTTTCTGGAGACGGTAATATTATGGATATTTAGACAGAATGTGAACAAGGTCACACAGCTAGATGGCGGGTTGAAGAAAACACTGTGCAAATAATGCCTACAGGGCAAATAATGCCTAAAAGGTCAACTTATACACTACTACAGCGGTAGTAAAATAAAAAAAAGTAAAATAAAAAAAAAATGAATATTAAAAAAAAAAATTAAAGTTGGTGCTGCTGAACTACTAGGAGCAGCAGATTAGCACACCAGTCCCACTCCCCAACACTGCTAGACTAATAGCACTGGGCTCTTATAGTAGTAGTAGTAGTAGTAGTAAAACAACAAAAAAATAAATAAAAGCAGTCCTTACAAGGACTACTGTTATTGCAGCAGTCAGCAGATGAGATCAGAAGCAGGACAGCTGCCCACTGCAGCTACATACAGAGCACTGCAGTAGAAGGTAGATTACTAGCCAGCAAAGCTACCTAAGCTAAAATGTCCCTCAAACCCCTGCAGACTTCTGTCCCTCCAATAACAGAGCAGTATCAAAACGATTACTAGCCAGCAAACTTTCAACTGTCCCTGAAATCACTAACAGGCAGCAGCTCTCTCCCTACACTATCTCTTCAGCACACACAGGCAGAGTGAAAAAACGCTGCAGGGCTTCGGTTTTTATAGGGAAGGGGAGTGGTCCAGGGGAGAGCTTCCTGATTGGCTGCCATGTACCTGCTGGTCTGGGGTGAGAGGGCAAAAAAAAGCGCCAACAATGCCGAACCCAAAATGGCGAACGTCGCGCGACGTTCGCGAACTTCCGGCGAGCGCGAACACCCGATGTTCGCGCGAACAAGTTCGCCGGCGAACAGTTCGCGACATCTCTATTGTTGACACAGCGCTGCGTTTTGTGCTGTAAAGGGCAGAAATCACACTACGTCACTCAGGTGATGTTTCTGGACACGGAATGTGAAAAAGCTCACACAGCTAGGTGGCACTTGGTTAAAGACTGGGCAAACAATGCCTGCAAGGGCAACTTATACAGTAGTGGATACGGAATATATTATTGCTGCTGTAAAAACATCACTCAGGTGATGTTTACGGACACGGAATTATTATTGTTATTATTTAGACAGAATGTGAAAAAGCTCACACAGCTAGGTGGCACTTGCATACCTCCCAACTGTCCCTCTTTTGACCACTCAACCCCCTGTCCCTCTTTTGTACTGGAAAGTCCCTCTTTTCTCTGCACTGAACAGCCGGAAAAAAACAGTTTCTAACTTAATTAGCTTTTGGCAGAGAGCTCAGAACAGCTAACAGGTGCAAATAAGATACTTTGTAACAATTTTTATGAATGATACCGTCAAGTGAGCAAATAATAGTTTTTAATTACTAGTTGCTTGTCACCTCCAGGATGTTCGTCCTGTTGGTGGCAATATTTCTGTAGTGGTGTGTTTAGCAGTCACCGTGCTTGTGCGCACGTGCACGGTCAGGCAGAGGTAATTCAATGTACAGTGAAGTGAACCAAAAAACACTGATTCTGCAGTGTGGGCCCAGTTTTGGTCTACTTTATTGATCACCTGCGGTGACCATAAAAGATGCGATTTTGCCACTGTTGCAGAACCCTGAAAAATTAGGCATGTGTACTTTCCTGAAAAATTATGTTTTTTTTGTCGCAGCCACTGAAGCACAGAGGCCAGAAAAAATATGCCATATGAATGCTAAAAATATAATTTTTTTTTGTCGCAGCCACTGAAGCACAGAGGCCAGAAAAAATATGCCATATAAATGCTGAAAATATGATTTTTTTTTTGTCGCAGCCACTGAAGCACAGAGGCCAGAAAAAATATGCCATATGAATGCTAAAAATATAAAAAAAATTTGTCGCAGCCACTGAAGCACAGAGGCCAGAAAAAATATGCCATATGAATGCTAAAAATATAATTTTTTTTGTCGCAGCCACTGAAGCACAGAGGCCAGAAAAAATATGCCATATAAATGCTGAAAATATGATTTTTTTTTTGTCGCAGCCACTGAAGCACAGAGGCCAGAAAAAATATGCCATATGAATGCTAAAAATATAAAAAATTTTTGTCGCAGCCACTGAAGCACAGAGGCCAGAAAAAATATGCCATATGAATGCTAAAAATATAAAAAAAATTTGTCGCAGCCACTGAAGCACAGAGGCCAGAAAAAATATGCCATATAAATGCTGAAAATAGTCATTTTTTTTGTCTCAGCCACTGAAGCACAGAGGCCAGAAAAAATATGCCATATAAATGCTAAAAATAGTCATTTTTTTTGTCGCAGCCACTGAAGCACAGAGGCCAGAAAAAATATGCCATATAAATGCTGAAAATAGTCCCCAGCTCTGCAGATCCAGTCCTACCACCCAGTTCAAACAGGTATTCATTGACGGCTCTTTGTTGTTGCAGCAGACGTTCAAACATGAGGAGCGTTGAATTCCAGCGAGTCTGGCTGTCGCAAATTAAACGCCTGACTGGCATGTTGTACCGCTGCTGAATGTCAGCAAGGCGTGCCATGGCTGTGTAGGAACGTCTGAAATGGGCCGACACCTTCCTGGACTGCCTGAGAATGTCCTGGAATCCTGGGTACTTCGAGATAAAACGTTGGACTATTAAATTCAGAACATGTGCCATGCAGGGCACATGTGTTAAATTGCCCAGTCTCAGTGCTGCCAACAGATTGCTTCCGTTGTCACACACCACTTTTCCGATCTTCAGTTGGTGTGGGGTCAGCCATCGATCGGCCTGTGACTGCAGAGATGACAGGAGTACAGATCCGGTATGGTTTCTGCTTTCCAGGCACGTCATCCCCAAGACAGCATGACACGTCGAATAGCCTAGGGGGAGCTGGGGGTGCACAGGTGTGGAGGAGGAGGACCCAGCAGCAGAGGAGGAGGAAGCAGAGGAAGAAGACGAGGTAGAGAGCGAAGGAGGAGTAGAGGTGGTGGCAGAACCGCGTGCAATCCGTGGCGGTGACACCAACTCCACTGTTGTTGTTGAGCCACGCATTCCCTGCTTCCCAGCCATAACCAAATTCACCCAGTGGGCAGTGTAGGTGACATACCTGCCCTGACCATGCTTGGAGGACCATGCGTCAGTAGTCATATGGACCTTTGCCCCAACACTAAGTGACAGAGATGCGGTGACTTGGCTCTGCACATGGTGGTACAGGTGTGGTATTCCCTTCTTTGAAAAAAAATTGCGGCTGGGTACCTTCCACTGCGGTGTCCCAATTGCTACAAATTTGCGGAAGGCCTCAGAGTCCACCAGCTGGTATGGTAAAAGCTGGCGGGCTAAGAGTGCAGACAAGCCAGCTGTCAGACGCCGCGCAAGGGGGTGACTCGCAGACATTAGCTTCTTACGCTCAAACATGGCCCTCACAGAAACTTGGCTGGGGGCAGATGACTGGGAACTGGTGGTCAAGGTGGAAGGCGGAGTGGAGGGTGGTTCAGACGGGTCAAGGACAGCATAGGTAGAGCAGTAAGATGCTGGACCAGAAGGAGGGTGGCTTTTAGTTTGTCTGCTGCCTTTGAGGTGTTGCTCCCATAGTGCTTTGTGCTTGCCGTTCATGTGCCTTCGCATAGAAGTTGTACCTATGTGGGTGTTGGGCTTCCCAAGACTCAGTTTCTGACTGCACTCATTGCAAATTACAACGCTTTTGTCAGAGGCACACACATTAAAAAAATCCCATACTGCTGACCTATTTGAAGCTGGCAATCTGGCGGTAACAGTAGAAGTTGGCGGCAATGGCGGGTGCGTTGGCCGGCTGACCACAGGTGGCGATACACGTTGTTGCCCTACTGTTCTCTGCGAGCTGTCCTCCCTGCTTCTTCTAAGTCTTATTCTCCTCCTGCCTCTCTGACTCTCCGTCTCTCCATCTGAACTATCCTCCTCTTGCTCTCTTCTACTGGGCACCCACAAAACATCAATCTCCTCATCATCATTCTCCTCAGATGCATCAATTTCTTCTAACAGCTCACAGAAGGAAGCAGCAGCGGGGACCTCCTCATCACTCATTATGTCCATCTCTGTTGTGTTGTCTGCCAGAATTATATCTGGTGTAACGTCCTCATCTCCTTCATCTTCTTCTGCCAATAATGGTTGCGCATCACTCAGTTCAAAAAACTCATGTGTAAATAACTCCTCTGACTCCAGTGAAGAAGGGGCGCCGGTGGTGGAGGAAGTGTTACGTGGGGTGCCCATAGCAGAGGAGGATGAGGATGTTGTGGCAAAGTTAGAAACGGTAGAGGATGGGGTGTGCTGTGTAAGCCAGTCAACTACCTCTTCAGCATTTTGGGAGTTCAGGGTAATTGCATTTGTAAAACTGGGCAATTTCCTAGGGCCACAGGATAGCATAGCAGCACGGCCCCTAGTGCCTCTGCGTGGCGGCCTGCCTTTGCCTGGCATTTTTTTTTAAAACAACAACAACAACTCAGGTGGTGTTTTCTGGAGACGGTATTATTATTGATATTTAGACAGAATGTGAACAAGCTCACACAGCTAGGTGGCAGTAGTTTGAAAATGAAGAACACACTGGGCAAACAAATTGAAACAATGCCTGCAAAGTCAACGTATACACTACAGCAGTGGATACGGAATATATTATTGCTGCTTGAAAAACGTCACTCAGGTGGTGTTTCTGGAGACGGTATTATTATTGATATTTAGACAGAATGTGAACAAGCTCACACAGCTAGGTGGCCGTTGTTTGAAAATGAAGAACACACTGGGCAAACAAATTGAAACAATGCCTGCAAGGTCAACGTATACACTACAGCAGTGGATACGGAATATATTATTGCTGCTTGAAAAACGTCACTCAGGTGGTGTTTCTGGAGACGGTATTATTATTGATATTTAGACAGAATGTGAACAAGCTCACACAGCTAGCTGGCAGTTGTTTGAAAATGAAGAACACACTGGGCAAACAATGCCTGCAAGGTCAACGTATACACTACAGCAGTGGATACGGAATATATTATTGCTGCTTGAAAAACGTCACTCAGGTGGTGTTTCTGGAGACGGTATTATTATTGATATTTAGACAGAATGTGAACAAGCTCACACAGCTAGCTGGCAGTTGTTTGAAAATGAAGAACACGCTGGGCAAACAAATTGAAACAATGCCTGCAAGGTCAACGTATACACTACAGCAGTGGATACGGAATATATTATTGCTGCTTGAAAAACGTCACTCAGGTGGTGTTTCTGGAGACGGTATTATTATTGATATTTAGACAGAATGTGAACAAGCTCACACAGCTAGGTGGCCGTTGTTTGAAAATGAAGAACACACTGGGCAAACAAATTGAAACAATGCCTGCAAGGTCAACGTATACACTACAGCAGTGGATACGGAATATATTATTGCTGCTTGAAAAACGTCACTCAGGTGGTGTTTCTGGAGACGGTATTATTATTGATATTTAGACAGAATGTGAACAAGCTCACACAGCTAGGTGGCAGTTGTTTGAAGAACACACTGGGCAAATAATGCCTGCAAGTGCACTACTATTGGTGCACTACTATAAAGAACAGCAAACAGCACTGGACACGTTAAAGAACAGTGAGATAAGTAAAATAAAAAAATATATATATATATTAAAAAAAAAAAATTACTCTGGTTGGTGCTGAACTACTAGGAGCAGCACACCAGTCCCACTCCCCAACACAGCTAGACTAATAGCACTGGGCTCTTATAGTAGCAAAGTAAAAAAACAAAAAAGAAAATAAAAGCAGTCCTTACAAGGACTATTGGGTTACAGGCAGCAGTCAGCAGATGAGAGATCAGCAGCAGTGCCCACAGCAGCTACATACAGAGCACTGCAGTAGAAGGTAGATTACTAGCCAGCAAAGCTACCTAACCTAAAATGTCCCTCAAATCCCTGCAGAGTTCTGTCCCTACAATACGGAGCAGTATCAAGTAGATTACTAGCCAGCAAAATTACTATCAACTGTCCCTCAAATCACTAACAGCTCTCTCCCTACACTAGCTCTTCCAAGCACACACAGGCAGAATGAAAAAACGCTGCAGGGCTTCAGTTTATATATGGAAGGGGAGTGGTCCAGGGGGTGTGGGGGTGGTCCAGGAGGGAGAGCTTCCTGATTGGCTGCCATGTATCTGCTGGTCTGGGGTGAGAGGTCAAAAATAAGCGCCAGCTAAGGCGAACCCAAATTGGCGAACGTCCCGCGACGTTCGCGAACATTCGGCGGACGCGAACACCCGATGTTCGCGCGAACTAGTTCGCGGGCGAACAGTCCGCGACATCCCTAACCCCTAAGATTAGCTTCTCAACAGATGCCCAGAGCCCACTGTCTATTTACAGTGTCACTGAAACTCCTAAAAAAATCCAAGATGTAGATCCCTTGTGCACAACTTTGGAGTCCTGGATCATTGCAGATGAAGAACCTTTAGGCTGGCCTGATAACTTCAGTATATGCAATATGGAAAATATGGCACCTCTAGCCACATTGTTTTAGGGTTTAGTTCCCATGTATGGTATGCCTTTATTACAGCTTATCTTCCATGCTTCCAATAATATAATCTTTTACCTCTTCTTCATCATAACACCTTTCTCAATTTTTTAGCTTTCTCCGCAGAATCGGAGTGATTACTGTGTCAAAAAAAACCCAAAACATTATCTGCTATCGATTTTGTTTTAAGATGCCAGAATATAGGAAAATATTGGCACCCCTTATTATTCTAGGCTTTAGACAAATCATTGTATCCCAGGGCAAATACATTTGTAGGGTTTGCCAAGTGAACCAAGAGAATCGGGCAATTTGTGAACTATATAATCTTATAATAGAAACATATTTTTCTTCAAAGCAAAATACAGTAAATGCCTCATCTTAGAAGCCTTATCTCTCTGATGCTTGCTCAAGCCACACACTAATCTCTGCAAAGAATATTTTTATTGTTTTGATATGTCTGCTAAAATAAAAAAAGGTAGAATAGATAGATGTCTTTTATACCGAACATTAAAGTTTCCTTCGTGTGATAGAAATGGGAGAGCAGAGCTGCTTGGAAGTACATAGAACACAGCACAGCAGATGGCTTGAAAGGAAGAGGAATGGATTCTACTCTCTCTAAGGCCAAGAAAAAAAAAATGTAAACTGAGGAGCAGCAGCTATGAATGCTACATCCAGCTACAACTCTGCGAGCTGAAACTGTTTCTAATCAAGTTGAAATCAACTGTAAAAGCAGCAACAAAAATGGTTGCTGTAAAATATGACTGCAGCTTCTTTCCTCTTTATCTTTCTTTTTCTTGCATTACAAACAGCACATAAAAAAGTACTGGCTAAGTAAAAGTTATGTACCCAGGTTTATTTTTTGCCGATGGTGGTGATAACACACCAAAAAAAAAAAACCCAAAACTGGTTGGTGTTCACTGCAGGGTTATCACTCATCACTCATATGTGAAAATTTAAGTCATACCCTTAAATATACCATAAACATACCCTTAAATCCAAAAGCCTCCTCCTCCACTATGGATAACACAGCACCCCCAGCACGTGATTAAACTTCTTAGGGACCCCTAACATCAATTTCCAAATGCTAACACACCCTTCCAAGCTCATGTCCCATAGGATACAGAGTAAGGCAGGCAGAGTATGGCACACACAGGGAGCATAGGGAAGGCTGAGTATGGCACACATAGGGAGCATAGGGCAGGCAGAAAATGACACACAGGGAGAATAGGGCAGGCAGAATACTGCACACTTAGGGAGCATACGGAAGACAGAGTATGGCACACTTAGGGAGCATAGGGCAGGCAGAATATGGCTCACTTACGGAGAATAGGGCAGGCAGAATATTGCACACTTAGGGAGCATAGGGCAGGGAGAGTTTGGCATACACTGGGAGCATAAAGAAGGCAGAATAGAGTAGGAGACAGGGAAACTTATCAGGACTCTAAGATGGACCTTTGATACAGTGTACACAGTGCTGGTGCCCCTTCAGCAGATTGTTTGAGATGTGAACAGGTGAACAATGTGGGCACTTTCAGTCTGGGTCTGAAAACTCATAATGCGAGCACAAAGGAAAAGCAAAAAAATATATATGCTGAACATAGTAATATACATTAAATCTGTTTTTCTGTCCACAATTCTGTAGGGATTAAAATAGGCAACTATAAGCAAGAGTGGTGCAGTTCATGTAAAATGGACTGCTTGCCTTTTTAACATTTTGATACTGGATGGTCAAATGATATGATAATGGGAACCTCTCTGATTTCCATAGCCCAGTAGAACAGAACAATGGATATCCGTATAGCCCATGCATTGCTGCCATTATTTTCCTGTATACATAGAAACATAGATTTGTGGAACACCTCTGAACAATCTGCATTGAGCACACCTAAGGGGGCCATGCATGGGTCAACTGGTATAGTACTTCAACTCTTTGGCCCATGGGCTGAACAGATGGATACCATCCCATGTAAGGGACTATAGATATATATGGTCACCTTTTTATTGTTCAGTTCAATTGGCCAACTATGCCCACAATTGGAACAGCAGGAATTATAGAAAAGCTACAGAGATGTCAGGACTGATAATCCTCGATCCAGTATAGAAAAGTATAGATTACGGAGCACTGTCCATCAATTGGAGAGGAAAAGAACTGACCCTTAAAATTGCACCTCCCCATCCCATAATCTGATCACTCAGTGAACCGATTTAAAACATAACTTTTACTAAGTAGATTAAAAAGGAGAATCCAGGAAAAACACTAAAATGAGGGAATGAACAGGGAGACTGTAAGACTGAAAGTATGGGGTAGGCAGTCTGTGTCTATGAGCATCAGAATGTGTCTCAGACCCGCCTAATTGGCTTGCAGCCGGCTGCTGGAGTCACCTAAGGATACCCCTTCAATATGCCATTCATCAACCACCCCTTCACCTGCATTGCAACCCTCCCGGTTGTGTGGACAAGGATAGGTTACTTAAAGGGCATGTAAAGTCTAAAATAGAATAAGGCTAGAAATGCTGTATTTTGTATACTAAATATAAACATGAACTTACTGCACCACAAGCCTAATCAAACAAATAATTTATGCTTTCAAAGTTGGCTACAGCGGGTCACCATCTTGCAACTTTGTTAAACATATTTGCAAGACTAAGACTGTGCACATGCTCAGTGTGGTCTGGGCTGCTTAGGGATCGTCATAAACAAAGCTGCTTGAGTTCTGCATGGCTGGGAAGTAAGGCGGGGGCTCCCCCTGCTGTTCATAAGTATGATTGTTTCCCTGCTCAGCAGTTAGGGACCATCTGACAATTCCTATCCACAGCAGTAAATGAAGGGAGAATTACACAGTTTTTAATTAAAGTATATTGGAGATAGGTTTCTTTTTCATTAAAGAAAGTAAACATGGGGATTTTATTTTTTTTTGCCTTTACATGCCCTTTAAGCGCCATATAAATGTAAGCAAGAATAAAGCCTGTCTGGCTGAACTGCATTCCTGCATCAAATTAGTTATAATAGCATTGACAAGCTCTACCCATTCATGCTCCACCGATTGCCAACCCCTTCACTAGCGATGGGCGAATTTGCGGCGAATTTGCGCGATTCGCCGCCAGCGAATAAATTCGCGTAACGCCCGCGAACGCGAAAAAACGGACGTCGGCGTCAAAACGGGCGCCGGCGTCAAAAACGAGACGCCGGCGCCGTTTCGCGAATTTTTCGCCGTTTCGCGAAATTCGCAAATTTTTCGGCAAAGTGAAACCTATAGTAATAATCTCACCCTGCCTAACCTTTCTTAAAGTCCTCCATCCACCTTCACAGGATTATCAGTCTAAATGGTTCCCCTAACCAGCCATACATGTCCAGATGGCCAGGCAGTATGGTTGATTCAGACAAACTTCCCAACCAGATCTAGACATGCATGGCCAGCTTTAAGCAGTTGTTCTGCTCTTTCTTTAGCCTACAGCTACAATGTAATTTCCCATAAAGCCATGTTAAATCAATTTGCACTCTTTCCCTGATGTCATGGTACAAAGCAATCACAATATAATGCCAAAACAATCAGATATCTTTTATCTGCGAAACCCCTTTTCCCAACCATTCTGGATGATAGATTTCTTATGGCTACTCTAGTTGGCCATGGTCCAGCTGAGATTGTGCATTGAACTATCATGAATAATTGTAAGTCTGTTATCACAATAACAAAAGAAAAACATAGGAATTGAAAAGGAATGATGTGAAGCAGTACATAGTACATAGTACACAATAGTGAAGGGTAGAATCTCCAAACAGAATTAGACGCATATTTAAAGAATTATTTAGCCCCTACCAAAAGATAATTTTAACATTCCTCTTAATATCATTAGACAAATGCAAAGGGATGAAAGGAGAAAAGGTGAAGTTCCGCACACTGGACTGTTTGTTAAAAGCTTGAGCTTTTAAGAGTTCCCTGCACCCGGTCGTGTGTCAAGTGCTGCCAGTCTTCAATTACAGGATTGCGGTGAGCAAGAGCGGTTATATCTACCCGAATGCAAAAGGATGTGGTTTTTTAATTAAATGATCACTTTAAATATTCACTGTAGAACAGGAAGATTTGGCTTAATTGCAGCCTGTTACACTGGAGAAGTTTTCTCGACTGAGTGAGGACCAGTGGGGTCAAGACCTGTAAAGTAGCACGTGGGTCTCAAAAAATGATGGATGGTGGCTGTGGTACAGCCATTACAAGATTCCACAGAAATAGAGAAAAGCTGTGATGTTTTCTATTGCACTTAGAGTTCAGTTAGTTAGTTCAGATAACCGTAGTTCAGTTGCTGATTTGGCAGTTGAATATTAACATCACTTTTTTTTACAAAGTAATTTAAGTTGGAAAAAGACACATCCATCCAATTTAACCATTTCGCCTGAATGAATCCTGCCTAACTGGCAGTTTATGCAGAAGATGCTGAAAAAAACCCACCTGGAGTCTCTTTGATTTGCCTCAAAGGGAAAAAAAATCTCTCCTGGCCCCAAGATGGCAATCGGGCCTGTCCCTGCATCAGTTTATACTAAATTGTTCCCAAGTGACAGCTTCAAAATGGATGTTTAATAATAATAACTGCAAAGTTACCATCCCTCAAAGATGCCACATTTTGTAAAATAATCCAAAAGAGGTGGCTGTCTCAAGTTTTTAATGGGGTGTGTATTTGTGCACTATGGATGTGACTAGTCCAGTAAAAGTATGCCACATGACGTGCGCTTAACTTTTTCTGTGCAGCTTTGCAGACAGAGCTAAGTGGGAACTTGTGCATGAAGTTTCAAGAATACTGTTTACAAAATATAGAGTAACGTGGCTAATATGACACCATAATACACAAACCTATTTATGTGGGATGTAGCGAGAAGATAAACTAATCTTACAGGCTGAACTTTTTTCCTTTAGATATTTTTAATTACAACCATTTATCTGGATAATATTTCCTTGTTGGAAAGGGTCATTACCTAGGTTAAAATAATTTAGGGTACATATATACACCAATTATATAATATCATTACATTTTCCTTGAATTTTACTAACATTAAATTCTTGGATGTTAAAGTTCAATAGTGCGACGGGAAACATGCAACCAGAGAAAACTGAAATCCCACAAATATGAACAACGTCATTGCTCTCCAGTTTCCACCTCCCAAGTGTCAAGTAATTCTACAGGTAAGTGACTGGCAGAAAGAAACATGTGGGCTGTTTAACCCTTGGAATTCATGCAGTGGCTTGATAAGAACAAGAAACTAATTTACTTATTGTCTGTAGCTGGACGAAATTAGATGCTAATTAGTAATGAGCTAACATGGATTCGCTGCAAATTTCAGCATTTTGCCATCTGCAAATTTTTTCACGAAACTGCAGCAAAAATCTACCGCAAAAAAATTTGCTGCAACAAAAAAGTTGCCAACACAAAATTGTCACAGAAACCAAAAGTAAGAAAAAACTCCAATTGACTTTAATGCATTTGGACAAAAAAGTCACTATGGCAAAATTGTCATTGAGACAAAAATGTCGGCAAAAGAAAAATGGCCAATGACTTCAATACATTTCGGCAATTTTTATGCATTTCGTGAATTTATCCACAAAACGGGACAGATTCATTCATAACCAGGGCCGTATCTTCCATAAGGCAAATGAGGGCCTGTGCCTAGGGTGGCAGGATCTTGGGGGCAGCAGAGCAAGGAGCTTTTTTTCCTTGTTTTTTTTATTTTTTGGTAGGGGGTTGTCATCAATAAAGAATGCCTATGGCAGCAGAAACTGTAAATACAGCCCTGTACATCACTAATGAAACTCGTGAGTAACATAAAGTAGAGGCAGAGGCAACAGTCATAAACACTGTCATCCTTGAGGTGCCTATTATGTGTTGATATCCGGAGACAAAGATGAAAAAAAAATTCCAATTCTCTTACTGGATGGAGTAGCTCAAAGTGATCTACCTAATCATAACAGAAACTGAAACTGTAGACAGTCTCAGGTCAAAGCAGTGATAGGGGGTGAACTTGCTGAAGTAAAAGGCAAAACTAAATCTGAAAAAAGATCAAATCAGAAATCTACAAGCAGGCAAATGTTAGGCTTTTATGTTTTTGTTAAGATCACACTCAAGGTCAAACCAAGAGATCAGGAATGCTAGGAATGGGAGTTGTCCAGAAAAAAAAACCACTGCTGACAAAACAACCATTCCTGGTAATTGTTTTTGGCAAATATGCTAATTAACTTCTCCTGAAATGTTGTCCTAAAGGAACAGTTCAGTGTAAAAATAAAAGCTGGGTAAATAAAAATGTTTCTAATATAGTTAGTTAGCCAAAAATGTAATGTATAAGGCTGGAGTGACTGGATGTCTAACAGAACAGAACCCAACTTCCTGCTTTTCAGTTCTCTGAGTTAAGGGGGACATATACTATAAGATTCACTCGTTTAGCGAGGTCACCAAACGAGCGGATCTTAACCCAATATGCCCACTAATGACTGGGCGATATTGAGTAAATCCGAACGTCATAAACACTGGGGTTTACGATTACAATGCTGCGAATGGGCGCCAACGAGTTGCAGGACCGCATCAACTAGCCGATCAAACTTGTGCTATCGATATCTGCCTGATTTTTGACCTGATATAGATCGCGAGGACTCGTCAGGAGCCCCCACACACAGGCAGGTAAGATGCCGAATTGGTCTAAAGGACCCATATCGGCAGCTTTAATCTGCCTGTGTATGGCCACCTTTAGTCAGCGGGGGCCACATGGGACATGACTGTTCAGTGAGTTTGCAATTGATCCTTAGCATGCAGCTCAGATTCAAACAGTTATGACCCATGCACCCCCTCAAGTCACTGATTGGTTACTGCCTGGTAACCAATCAGTGGAAACCAAGAGAGCTGAAAAGCAGGAAGTAGTGTTCTGGCTATTATGTTGCACATCCAGCCACTCCAGCCTATACATTATATTTTTGCTAACTAACGATATTGGAAACATTTTTTTTATTTACAAAGGGAAGTAGTGAATGGAAGGCAAAGTTGGTTTGTCCACAACTTGCTCTTCCCAAATAGATCTGCCATTTTGCATGACGATTTTGTGGATGCAGTGATTCAACTCTCAAAACACCCTGTGGGTTAGGTAATCAGGAAAAGGATTTAGGAAGAGTAATAGAAAGGTAAACCAGGCTGAAGAAACAGGTTTCCAGCATTAGAAAAGTGTATTGGGTAATTTTTTGCCAAAACCCTATAGACTCCATCTGTGAGTTGTTCGCCTGTTTCTAGGGATCAGTGTGTGATGGAACTAGTGGACAGTCTATTAGAAGGGGCAAAGGAAAAAATCAGTAAAGATTTGTGGTAAAGATTGATACAAATGACAACATTCATGAAAGGGAAGTTCTCAAGAATTATTTCTTTGGTAACTCTGGTGTAGTATATAACTTTGGTGTAAATTCTTAACTATTCTGTACATGGTATTATAGAGAGTGCACCCAGAGACTTAACGTAAAAAAAATTATGTTAAAGCTTAATTTATTTACTTTTTTTTTTTTTTTTACATTTTATTACATTTATTATTTACATTTTATTACATTTATTATTTACATTTATTGAAGTAAAGTTAAATATTTTTATAAATATTCCCTTCAGAGAGTTTGACTTTTGAACCTACCACATACCTTGAACTTTATATCCAAGATGTAGACTTTTCTTCCATGCGCTTACTAAAAGGGGCTTACTAAAATTCTAGGGGGCTATGGGACCATTAATCGTATGTCATCACCAGAACCCCAAACGTCTACTTAACTTTTGATTTCTGTTGAGATCCTGTTAAAAATAGAAATTAGTAAAACAGTTAAGAAAAAAAAAGATTATGATTATTGTTTTTTCTATTTTTTAATTTATTTTCCATAATATAGTCAGACAAATTCCTTGGTCTTCATATTGAGCCAAAAACAATACGAAAAATGAAAATTAGCCAGAAGTACAAGCTGAAATTGTGAACAAAAGTAAACATCCAAGTTTGATTACAATTCAGCAGGTGGAAAAACTATACTATAAATCCCCAAAAAGCTTATTTATCCAGTGACCAAAAGACTGATCTGACAGGAAAGCAGAATTAATTATTTTGATAATGTTAAGGCATCTGTAGAAGAAATTTATTTATTTTTTAGAATGATTGTTATGGTTAAACCTTCTAGATTTTATAAAAAACAGAATACTCTTACTTTTAAAATGTGTTGTTGTTGCGTCAGTACTGCATTGTGTTTACTGTTTAGAGCTATACAGAGAGCAAGACATGTATGGGACCAGTTATCCAGAATGCTTGGGACCTGGATAATGGATCTTTCCGAAATTTGGATCTTGCAACTGAAGTCTACTAGAATATCATATTAAAACATTAAATAAGTGGGTTCTGCTGCCAATAAAGATTAATTATGTCTTGGTTGGGATCAAGTACAAGGTACTGTTTTAATGTTAGAGAGAAAAAGGAAATTATTTTAAAAAATTTGGATTATTTGAATAAAATGGAATCTATGGCAGATGGCCTTTCCATAATTCGGAGCTTTCTGGATAACAGGTTTCCGGATAACGAATCCCACACCTGTATATGGATTAAAATGTGCCTACAGTACCCTACCCTGGTACTAATACAGTGACATTTGTTAATTAATGATGATGTGTCACACTAATTCAGCTCCACTCCCTGTAAAGTATATGCAATGACCCAACTTATGTGTAACAGGATTTGGCTCATGTTGTCATGTTGCATGATCTATGCCAAGGGGTCTCTTGGAATAAAAATGGCACCAGTGCTGTGAATGAATTTGCCTTGCTTGAATTACCTATATTTAAGCAAGGATTCACATATAGCTGCCTGGAATATTTAAAATGACAACTACTAGGAAGTATTTCATTAGGATGTAGTCTCTGGGTAATATGATCTCCTTTTATCTTACTCGATTTCTGCTTCTGTGCATTAGTGGTTTTCAGACTTTTTGATTTCAAGGCCCATTGTTATGGTTATATACATGAAAAATATGGAAAGCTCTGAAATACAGGAAGGCCATCACCCATAGATAATTATATTCAATATTGTTTTGGAAATTATTTCCTTTTTCTCTGTAATAATAAAACTGTACCTTTTACTTTGTCCCAACTAAGATACAACTAATCCTTTCTGGAGGCAAAACCAGCTTATTGGGTTTATTTAATGTTTACAATTTTTTTTTACAGTTTGAGTTATAGGTATGGAGAGCCAAATTATGGAAAGGTCCCATGCCTGTCTCTGTCTTTCTGGTATAGTTTAAAGAACTTCTAGGATGGACATACATTCTCCTTAATATTTGTGTCCTAACTGTCTTCCAGAGTTGGCTTCCAGGAATATCTTGAAAGGTAGAAATAATTTCCATAAATGTCACCCTTATTATTCAGGCTTGATACCCCAATCCCCTGTTATTAACTCTGCCAGGGATATTCCTACAGACAAATATGTTTCCTCTTTTCAATTGAGTAATTCCTGTTGTGTCTTGCAGGTTATGCAATTAGGCTCAGTGTCAGTGAAATGCTCACCTAACCCCACACTCAGAAGTAGGTCTATTTTGCAAAAACTGTAGGCAAGTAAATAGATGTAATGCTCCTCAAATCCCATATCTGAATAACAGATATTGCCTTTTCTGCTATCTCACATATTTTAAAGGAAACCAAACTCTTTCTTTAAACACAGTTACACCCCATGAATATAGGGGCTCATTACATATACAAACCTTTACAAAACCTACAAAGGGACCTCCATTATGTGCTTTCAGAAAGAGCCAGAACTTTAGGATGGAATTGCTTTCTGGCAGGTTGTTATTTCTCCTACTCGATGTAACCGAATGCTGGGGGGAGGGAAGGGGTGATAGCACTCCAACTTGCAGTACAGCAGTAAAGAGTGACTGAAGTTTATCAGAGCACAAGTCATATGACTGGGGGCAGCTGGGAAACTGACAATATGTCTAGCTCATGTTAGATTTCCAAATTACGGAGCAGCACTATTAACTGGACGGCGGCATTTGGTGTCAAACAGAGATGACAAGCATGTAGTATTCTCGCTGGCTTTTGTTGATAACAAGCTGCTGGTACCGTATATACTCGAGTATAAGCCGAGTTTTTCAGCCCCCAAAATATGCTCTACCTCGGCTTATACTCGGATCAAGCACAAAAACGGTCGCCGGCGTCGAAGAATAGTCGCCGGCGTCCAAGAATAGTCAACGGCATCCAAGAATAGTCAACGGCATCCAAGAATAGTTGCCGGCGTCCAAGAATAGTCTCCAAGAATAGTCGCTGGCATCCAAGAATAGTCTCCAAGAATAGTCGCCGGCATCCAAGAATGGTCGTCGGTGTCCAAAAACAAGACGCCGGCACCTCCAATGGGAGCAGAAACCCTCAATTTTTTGATTGAAACTTACCAGAAGCTGCTGCATTTCTCACCCTAGGCTTATACTCGAGTCAATAAGCTTTCCCAGTTTTTGGAGGTAAAATTAGGTACCTCGGCTTATACTCGGGACGGCTTATACTCGAGTATATACGGTAACTTCTCATGCTACATAGGCTTCTGATCCAGATACTGCCTCACTGCTCTGTGATTCACACCTGAAAAACAAAAAGAGCAGTTCTGTTTGTTATATGTTACTTTTGACTATTCAACTATTAAAAGGAATAGAGCAACACTAAACACCTGAGTGGAAAAGCAAATGCAACACTAAACATTGGAGTGGATCTACTTTCCATTTAAAGAAAAACAAAACCACTAACTGGCTGGGAAGTAGTGTGTTAGCTCTCCTCCCCAAATGTGTATCTTCCACTATGTAACAACACCCCATATACTACCTCTTTACCTGGTTAGTGAACGCAGAGTTACATTTATGTGTAGCTACGTCACAGCTGGAGTATGGCTCCCTGGCCCTGGTACTATATGTGGCCATTGTATGTATGCATAGTGTCTGGAAAATGATGCTTGATGCCAGTGCTATAAATGAGGAGGGAATGGATAAGAAGTACAGGTGGCACCCTAAATACTGGGTAATAATAGAACTGAGAGGATGCTAGAGTTGTATTTAGCAAGTGATTAGACATTATTTGCTGTATATAGAGACCACTGAAGTTACACGGCCACGGAACATACACAGTAATGTTTAACCCTTTAACTGCCAGTGTAGCAGTTCAATTCCTCCCAACTTGCAGCATGTTGTGCAATATACAGAGTAAATTTGACTGTCTATCCTTAAAACTGTGCAGGGAAAAATTTAATTAGTGTATCACACCCTTGGGTGAAGCCAATATGTATGAATAGGTAACTCAGTGACACCCCCGTATTTTTCCCAGATTAACCACAACAAGGTAAATGGTGTTTAAACAAGAAGATCCCTTTTTATTATTTGAGAGAAGCAAATGGGAGAGATCTGAATATAACCAGCAACATTAAACAAACAGCTTGTTATAAAATAATAGCAGTTTAACACAATCATATACTGTAATGTATAAAGCAACTTAATGCTGTATGAACTCCCCTGTCACAATCCCAAATGATTTGTTCACGTTGGGGCCCTTTGGTATTAATCCTCACCAAATCAATGTCTGTTAGTGCTGTTCCTTTCGTTTGTTGGCCAGCAGTATAACTCTTGCCACTTAAGTGAAAATCACCATCCTTCCTGGTTAGAAATCACTTGGCATATGATTTAGTTCAGTCCTATGGGTTAATAAGTTCAGAGTTCCCCAATAAGATAGGGTGTTGGAAGTTTACTCACAGTCTGTACTCCTAAAACACTGGATCACTTACTGTAAGTAGCAGATATGAGCAGATATTGAGATGGCGCATCGAGTGCTTTTACCGTCACTCATTGTCCATATCTGTACTCATAATTCCGTCCTGTACCCTCCCTTCTCAGCCGTCAGCCATGCTAACTCCACCCTCAGCCTTCAGTCTTCAGCCCTCAGTCTTCAGCCCTCAGCCCACTGAAGCCTGAGGGCTGAAGGCGGAAGATGGAAGGCTAAGGGCGGAAGACGGAAGACTGAGGGCAAAAGACTGAGAGCGGAAGGCTGAGGGCGGAAGATGGAAGATTGAGGGCAGAAGACTGAGAGCGGAAGGCTGAGGGCGGAAGATGGAAGACTGAGGGCAGAAGACTGAGAGCGGAAGGCTGAGGGCGGAGTTAGCATGGCTGTCAGCTGAGAAGGGAGGGTACAGGACAGAGGTGTAAGTGCAGATTTGGACGATGAGTGACGGTAAAAGCACTTGATGCGCCATTCAGAAGGCATAGGACATCGCAGGAAGGACGGGTATTTAGCGGCAGGATGTCCTAAAATGTGTTCTGTACTCCCAGCCTGGGACTTTCTCAACAAACAGTAAGGCAGCTTCCCTGGGTTCATGATCTCTGCAGGTGGCTTTCTTTCTCTCTGGCAGATCTCTCTTCCCAAAGCAGGAGACACACAGCAGCCAGAAGTTCCCTGCCGTCCCATAGCTCTCTCCTTTACCCCAAAGTCAGAGGACAGTCTCCTCCTCCAAAGCCATTTGCGCCCTTTCTTCTGGTAGACCCAAGGCCCATGCAGGGTCCTAAGCTCTGCTACATGCTGGGAAATGTAGTTCTGTTACTGTCCCTGCAACTCTATAGAAATCCAGGCTCCTTGTTGTGGTGAGTTGCTGATTGTATTTATCGCATAATTAGGGGTGTTACACCAATATGCCAATATTCTTGTGGGCACCTCCACCGTGGGTGCAAAATGTATCCAAAAATAGTGCACAAGAATAAGACACTCCAGCAGAAATTAACTGCTCAACAAAATGTTTATTGCCACACAACATGTGGCAATAAGCCTGTGTTGCACTTTGTCAAGTGTGACACAGCACTGTGTGCTGCATATTTAAAGTGTTTTACAGGAAGTGACATACACAGTTAAGTACCCTCCCCCCAGAGATAATAGTCACTTATAAAAAGGTTGGTTAATTAAAGTGTCCATATAAAGTCAAAATATCGCAAAGGCTAAATAGCGCAAAGTCCAACTTATTAAGTTCCAGTTCATGAGTATGTTCTTCCAGAGTGAGTCCCCGTGGAATTAAAATAGTGCATATGTTGTAAGGTACTGTGAAAAGTAAAGAACACAAAAAGAATCAGCAGTACCGATAATACCTATATATTCAGCCTGCCGGCCAATTCTACAAAGCTTCTAAAATGTCTACAAGCTGTAACTTGCCATTAATTACCATTAGCAGTATTCTGATTGTTCACGAAACTGGACTAGGGCAAGAAACACAGAACTGGACTTCCAGTCCCCCCCCCCCAGCACTAGTGGAAAGGAGACCTACACATCTTAGCAGACCCCACAGTTAGTGCCCTGAGAGGCACACTGAGAAGGAAGCAGAGCGGTACAGCAGCGAGGAATTACTCTTGTCGGCCCAATCGTCTTCAAGCTATTCTCCTTCCTCTTCTTTTTTGGAACAGAGCTGTGGGACACAAGAGGAGAATCAGAGAAAGAACTGCAGCAAAGGAACATCATTTACAATGAAACAGTTCCCAAAATGAAACCGCAAACAGACCAGGTATACAACTTTGTAGTCAATATCTCTTCCTACGAACTGTCTGTATCTCTACTGTCTGTTTTGAACAAATGCTTGAATATTGTCCCCTACTACCCTTTAGACCAGGACTGTTCAACTGGCGGCCCTCTTGGCCCCTCACATGAAAGTCTGCCTGCTGTGTCTGCTTACCATGTGTAAACTTTAAAAGGTATCACTACAGAGATTAACTGGCCTCTGCATTGTTTAAACCTCAAATTCAGACTGTAATCCCCTGTATTGTCGACTGGTAATCTAATTATCTAGTTTGCAAGGACATTGCATGGGCGCATTTCAAATCACACAACAGGCCTTTCTGTTTTCCAGCCTCTTCTGGAATGTTGACGGTCATTGTCAAGTTGCACGGTTCACTTGTGGTTGAGCTTCAATGTGATGGTCTCACATTATCATCAGGTACCCTCTGGTACAATGAAGAATTCAAAGTGGATTATATGATGATGAGCTGCCCAGGTTCTGATGCAGCAAAGCACCTCAAGCCATAACATTACCACCACCATGCTTTGGTCTTTGGTTTTCAGCAAATGTCTTCTTGTATTATGACAAAATAACTCTATCTTTGTCTCATCTGTACAAACCACATTAATCCAGAAGTCTAGGTCTTTGCCTAGGTGTTCATAGACAAATCTTGCCTGATATTTTTTTATTGACAGTAGAGGTTTCCTCCTGACACACCTTCCATTTAGAATGGTGCAGGCTCTTTTTCTGGTATGGTGCACACTAACATCAGCAGTGGTGAGAGCTACCTGTAGGTCCAGAGATGAAGTTCTGATATTCTAGGTGACTTCTTTTAGCTTATTGTGTTGGGCTCTTGGGCTGAACTTGCTGGGATGACCTGTCAGATGTAAGTTGGTAGTTGCTTGAAACCGTCTTTACTGGTAGATAACCTTCCAGACAATGGAATGATTGATGTCCCTTCCCAGACTAATAGGCAACTATAACCTCATTTCTTAAGGTCTCAGAGAGCTCTTTCAATCTAAGCTTGGGGTGATACCATACACCTCAACAACAAAGAGCAAACCAAACCAAATGTCTGAGGTTTAAATAAGGTTAATGGAAGATCCTTTCTAACCATGTTTTAATGATTTGTACCAGATTCTTTTTGTAGGTATTGTTGAGCTAGTGCTAAATGTAGGGTATGTAGCTTCTCATATGACTGCATACACAAGTGTTGGTCATAGGAATGAAAGGGACGGTAAATTCTGCCTTTGGCACAGATACATAGGACAATCACATACACCTTCTTACAACTCTCTGGGCTACATACCTGTCCAGTCCCTCTTAATAAGATCCTCACGTTTGGACTCTCAAAATAAGCTGCCTCTCTTCTCAGGGTCACTCTGGGAAAAAACCCGGTGGGCCCTGTTGGCCCTGACCTGATACCCAGCACTCTGTCAGGCCACTGATCTCTCTCCCCTGAGGCACTGATGGTAGGCTTAACTAACGCACTCTTGGGGGAGGATGGGTGGGTATGAGGGTGTGGCAGGGGCATCTTGTGGGTAAGGGTGCCCCTGGGGCAGCAGCCCCGGTGGGTCCTGCACCCACTAGTCCGACCCTGACACATCAAAGTCCTGACTGCGATTCTGTCAAAAATTAAGCCCTTTCCCGGGCAAGCCTTCTCTGCTTCTCCATATTAACAAACTTGACTAGATTAGAGGTCTTGAGGGTTTGAAGGTCCATGGTTTGGGTTAGTTAAGGTTAAAGGGGTGGGTCACCTTTATATTAACTTTTAGTATTTTATAGAATGGCCCATTCTAAGCAACTTTTCAATTAGTCTTCTTTATTTTTTTATTTTTTTATAGTTTTTTAGTTATCTGGCTTTTTCTTTGGATTCTTCTCAGCTTTCAAACGGGGGTCACTGACCCCAACTAAAAGCTATAAATTTGTTGTTATTGCAACTATTACTCGTCTTTCTATTCAGTCCCTCTCCTATTCATATTCCAGTCTCTTATTCAAATTAGTGCATGGTTGCTAGGGTAACTTAGTTAATAAAAAGCTAAAAAACAGAAACCACAAATAATAAAAAATGAAAAACAATTACAAATTACAATTACAAATTGTCTCAGAATATCACTCTCTACATCATACTAAATGTTAATTTGAAGGTGAACAACCCCTTTAACTATATATATATATATATATATATATATATATATATACCGTATATATATATAACATTTTTTGCCCCTTAGAAATTCAATATACAGTACAGTACACAATGAAGAATTCATATACAAAAATCAGAATGTTGAACAAAGAAGCTTTCTTAAATGTAGTGGATGATTCCAGGGAGTCTACTTAATATCCAGTTTGGATGAGGAGATATATAATTTAGGATGCCTTCCAGAATCACTAAACATTAGCTTCAAACACTGAACACTGGGAGCATAGAGCAACAGCTTTGGTTTGTCAGTATGCCACCAACAAAATTACTGCATTCTGTATTTGCTTTTAATATTCTAGGATAGTGGTCAATTTAGTTTAAAAAAACATACATTTTAGTTTCATTCAGTCACAAGGGAGTTTTATCCCCTGTGTAGTTAAATGGTATCCACCATGAACTCTGAATAGGCTTATTATGATATTTATTTCTAAATTACTGATAATATTTCCATCTTGCTTTGACAAAAGTGTTTTATTCTAATATGATTTAATATGATTGATTTTGATCAGTCGGACTGGAATGCCAGGGGCCCACCAGAAAACCTTAGAACGTGGGGCCCACTTTCCAAACTATTATTCCTCCTTTCCTCACTCAAACTCTTTATTCTCCTAGTCTTTTATATCTACTTACCATATTCTTCCATTATTAAGCATTTTCCCCATAAAGAAATAGGGAATGACTATGAAATTGGCTAAATGGTTAGAAGCAAGAGGGCCACTGACACCTGGGCCCACCGGGAGTTTTCCTGGTATCCCGGTGGGCTAATCTGACACTGATTTTGATGCAAATCAACCTTTAATTTTAAATTTAATTTTTACAACTTGGCTGAAATACTTTTGAAGTCACAAAGTTTAAGGAACGTTTTATTAAATGAATTACGTTCATAACTTATCCTGCATCCGTGTAACCCAGAGAGAACATTTAAATTGAGTTAAAATATTTAGTATTCGTATCATAGTGAGAATTTTTAGAACCTAGCACAGCGGTCCCCAAAATTTTTTGGCCCAGGGACCAGTGTAGAGACAAATTTATTTGCAAGGGGTTTGCGCCGGCGTCCAATTCAGCATGGCGCGTGAATTGGTCGCTAGGCTCTGCGGCCCAGTTCAAGACTGTCCACGGCCCGGCGGTTGGGGACCCCTGCCCTAGCACATACTGTACATTTATAATACAATATGTAAATAGTATTGTAAATAGTATTGAGAATACAATGCCTTGAATGTATTTAGGTGCACTTTTTTTAGTTGAGTAACACTTTTATCCTCATGGTGGCTAAAACAATGAACATACCAGTACTATGCAATGGTGCAGTCTCAATGCTCAATGATGGTGTAAAGGATCACAGACTGAAGCTCAGGACCTTTGAAAACTCCTATATATTTAGAATATATTTATTCTTTCATGCTGTTATTACGCAATCCATTATTATTTGACAAACAACCTGTTTCGGGACTGGATTATTTACAGAAAATTAATGATTAGTGATGTGTGAATTTTTCCCATTTCGATTCCGCCAAAAATTTGTGAATTTACAACGAAATTCGTGAAATGACAAAAAAATTGTGAAACGCATTGAAGTCAATGGGCTTCAAAATTATTTTGATGCACGTCAATTTTGGGGCCCGAGACAATTTTTATACGCCTGCCTATTTTGTCCAAATGCATTAAAGTCAATAGTCGTCAGAATAATTTTGACGCGCAACAATTTTTATGCAAGTGCATGGCCAAATTTTTTTGATGCAGCGGATTTTTCGCCAGTGAATTTGTGCCGCAGTTTTGCAAATGTATTCACCGGTTTTGAAACATGGAAATTCGCTGTGAATTCATGCCTGCCGAATTTATTCGCCCATCACTATTAATGATACAATTAAAACATGTCTATGGAGCCTATGCATTTATTCGTATACCTAAGATACAGTATATCACCTGGAAAGGTATTTCTTTTCCCACCTTGGACTGTTAATCATAATTAAGTCTATATACATTATACAAGTGAGACCTAGTTTCACTTAAAACTGTATTAACATTTCCCTTAAAGCGGACCTGTCACCCTTACCCTTACATTTGTTCCTTGAATCAATTGCCTGTACAGGAAACCGGCGATCATTTTCATTTGCTGCTATTCTTTGTAGTTCCCGAGATATTCCCATTTAATGTTCTGCGCTGTCAATCAAATGTATTCAGCAACGCCTCTATGCCACGGGCATAGGGGTGTCTCCTTGTATTTTACGTCACTGCTCCTTCTCCTCTCCCCCTCCCAGTACAGATGAATAGTCTCGCGTAGTTTACAGGAGCACGCGCGCACGTGACTTGTCCTCAGACGTGCTTGTGAGGCTTGAGACGTGCTTGTGTTTGTGTGCGCGCTATCTTGCTCATTGCGCTGCAGGTAAAACTTCAGTTGTCGGGCACTCAAAGTTTTTCCAGAGCGCGTGACCGAGACTCTGTTTGTGAGCACAGAACTATGCGCGTCACTTCTTTTAATGCGCATGCGCGGGATTGCGCTAAAAATACCAACGTCATCGCTAGAGACGGAGGAGTAAAATGGCGCTTGGTGGAACAATATGGCGGCTTCCACCGCTTCGAAATACAACGGCGGTTTGGGGGAGAACGGCTTAGCGTACAAAGGTACAGAATATGGCATTTAACTTATTTACTGATGCGGATTTCATTACAGAGGTTTATTTTAGGTTGTTGAAAGGTGACAGGTCCCCTTTAATTCTACCAATAATTACTTTAAAAGACCTACTGCATGCTTCCCATAAATCAGTCATTTTAAGGTTTCACTTGTGAAACAAAACTAAAACAGATGTTTCAAAAGGTAAAATCACTAATGATAAGGCAAACAGATGTTTCATATTTCACAATCAGTTGGATATTATCTACCATGTTGAAATCCATATCTTGTCCACCAAGGCACCAAAATAATTGAGCAACAGCTACACAGGCAAAGTTAAAGGAACAGTACCATCAAAAAATGAATGTGTTTTAAAATAATAAAAATATCATTTAAAGTTATATAAATTTGCCTTGCACTGGTAAAACTGCTGTGTTTGCTTCAGAAACACTACTATTGTTTATATAAATAAGCTGCTGTGTAGCATTGGGGGCAGCCATTCAAAGGAGAAAAGGCTCAAGTTACACAGCAGATACCAGATAAGCTCTGTAGAACATAATGGTGTTATCTGGTATCCACTATTTAACCTGTGCCATATAGCCTTTTTTCAATTTCCACCATTGCTACAATGGAGCCCTTAGCTACTCAGGTGCCGTCAGGTCTTATAACGAGAGGTGCAAGGCAAGGGGTTCTGGACAAGCAGAGGAACACAACTGTAAAGCAAATTCTTTGGGGCAGAAGGTCGCGGTACAAGGCGTTAAACAGAATAGTAGTCAGATCAGGCCGGGTCGGGGCAGGTAGAGTACAAACGAAGTCAAGCAGGCAGAGGTCAAACCAGGAAGTCAATCAGAAGGGTTAAGCAGAAGAGGTAGTCAAATATCAGACAGGGGTCAGGATACAGAATGTAGAATCGTCAAAAGCCAGGCAGGGGTCAAAACAGGAATCAGATCAAATTCAGAATCAGATAGCTCAAAGCTTAAACACCACCAGGATAAATCTATAACGGGCAAGGTCTGAAAGCCCAAATGAGTCTTTTATAGTGTTTAATTTTCACGCCATTGGGCGCATTAGCGCGCATGCGTCATCATGCCAGCGCATCCGCGTCCATATCTACAACGAGACGTGGGCGCACGTCCCCTAAGGATCTAACATGGCGGCTGAAGAGGAGCGGCGTGGTGGGCGTCCCCGCCGCACCACTGGACCACCAGGGTGAGTGTTTTTTATTGCAGAAGCCCTGCCAGCATAATGTGTGTAGTTCATGCTTATTTTATAATATACATACCATGCACAGTAGCCCTAAATACATTGCATACTTGGGCAAGTTTAAGGGTGAAGATAATGTTACTCCGGGAAAATAATTTTTTGGAATTTATAGAAACTTAAATTCTGGAAGTGTTTGCTGAGCAGGGGTGCTAGTTTAAGACAAAATGACTATAAAAATTCTAAAAATTAGTTTTCAATAATGATTTCTCCATGTAATATTCTGTTATTAGTATATTTAACAAGGGTATTTCCCATACAATGTCCCATATACCATGCCCTCTTTGGTTGTTAAATGAATCAGCCTATACCAATCAAACAACTTCATGATTCTAACACTTTCTTTTTAATGGTTTTAGGAAAGACAAAACAGCCTATCATTTTAGGATTTAAGGCAGTGTTATGTGTGTAGCATGGGGCATGTGAATTCAGAATCACACTACACAAGCTGTATCCAGAAACATACAAAAAAATGGTCCAAACTGAATCTCGAGTAAGGCGCATCTCTAATTTCAGTGTTTTGCAAAAATTACAGCTTGACTTCTCCATAGAAGCCCAGAGTACACTGAGCATGTACAGTGCCACTGGCACTCCAAAAATAACCCAAAAATGACCCAAGATAGGGACAAACTAGGAAGGATCATTTTTGTTATAGTACTACTGAACCTCAGCACTGGTCAGTTCAGTATAAAAAAACCCAGACTTTGTAGACATGCCCCCATATGTAATAAAATGCCCTAGATGTTTGCCTTTAAACAGATGACCTGTAAATGCTACCTACTGATTGGCCTTCTATTACATAAACCCCATATACGTTAAGCTTTAGTTCTCCTGTACGGATGGTAGCCTTATAAAGATCTTTAAGAAGTACTTATTTGTGAGGTTAATGTATGTGTTGGATGCTACGCTTACTTGATTTGAGGGTTGACCCTCAACCTGTGGGACTTTTGGGTTTACACACTCTGATCCAAAAGATTTCCTCTCTTGGAACATAAAGTCTGTGCAGAAGTAGAGAATGCAGCAAAAATATGGTAAGGGTTCGTACATTGACAATATTTTGTGGGTTAGAGGTGGGTGTTGGTTAAGGTTTTATGGATTAGGGTTTGGTGCGGGATGAGTTTTTCCCTGGCCTGCACATCTACTACTGCCCTATACAGAAAGAACATAAACATTCTACTGTTGGTGACTATTGGCTGTACCATAGTAGGTCAAGAAAAGTTAATACATATTAATCCATCTTCCCTTTAGAACTCAAATTTAGATTATTTTGAGTGTTTAGTCTATTTAATTTCCGCTCAAAATCCAGGCTGATAAAATTAGGGTCTCTGAAGCCTGGTATAAGTATACCTTTTGTCTCAGAAAAGGAATAAAAGAAATATACTTGTAACTTGAAAACTCACTAGCCTGATTTAAACAGAAGCAAATATAGCTCCAGTCTATTGACCATTATTGACTATTATGATAATTCATTTTTATAAAGGCAGCAAGTTACTCATTCCCACTGCTTAGTCTTAAAGCTGATTAGTACATTTTGATTAAGGGACAACAATTTCCATTCAAACATGATCAAACATTCCCATATTCTAAACTAATGCATAACATCTGATTATCAGGAATATCATTTATTTTGCTTAAAAAATGAATGGACCATTCAAAAGCTGGGGATTTGTTAGGGGTACATTATAATGAGAGGGACAGCAAGGATGCTTACTGGCTGGTGGCAAGCAGAGGGATAAGATACTAAAGCAATAATAATTATCTAGTAAACCGAGTAAAAATTCTGAAGCCAATCAAAGTGATCAGTGCCTTCTGGAACAAACATTTTTTTTCAGGATAAAGGAAACTATGCAAGTTTTTTTTAAACGATTAGTAAATCTGAATTTTTTTGGGTTTTGAAAAACATTTCTTGTGCTGCAAATTAAAACATAGGAATTCTTTGGATAAAATAATACAATGATGTTAATAGACTGGACGGGGAGGGGGTCAAAAAGTGCAAAGTTTGTCCAAGCCTAGAAGTAATGATATATTTAATCTTAAAGGAAAACTATGCCCCTAAACAATGTAGGTCTCTATAAAAATGTATTGCATACAACAGCTCATATGTAAATCCCTTTTTCATGTAAATAAACCATTTTCATAATAATATCATTTTTTTTAGTAGCATGTGGCATTGGGTAATCATAAATAGAAAATTGCCATTTTAGAAAATAAGGGCCTCCCCCTGGGATCCTAGGATTCACGGTGCACACAAACAAACCATACATGTTAGGTCACATGAGCCAATTAACAGACAAAGTTCTGTCTTTTGCTTCCACACTTCTTCCTGTTACAGTTACAGTGTTGTAGTATTTCTGGTCAGGTGATCTCTGAGGCAGCACACAGACCACGAAATGGTGGTTCAAGGCAAGAGATGTAAAAGGGCAATATTTACTTAAATATATATTCCAATTTGGTAAGATTCTTTAATATGACACTGAATTTGATATAAACTATCTGTTTTACGTGGCTTAAGTATTAATTTTGGGGGTATAGTTTTCCTTTAAATATGGCAGAGCAAAAACACTCTGTACAGACTGTTTCTTTATACAGAATGAGTATAAGCCAATGGAAGAAAGCCAACATGGGTCAAAAGGAAAATAAATAAACATGGACAGCTAAATAAATAGGTCCCACAGTTATATACTATACATTTGGTTTGTTGATGTTTAATTTCCTTTGAAACTGAGGAATATATTGCCAAACTGCCTATCTGTTTCATATAAACCATCTCACTGTGTATTCGTATACTGCTGAGATGACAATAAAGTTTACTTTGACTTTGTTGCATTATTCTATGAAAGTCAACATTAAACTAAGCACTAAGTCTACTAACCTGTGTTGATTCATACCCATAGTGCGGAAGAGTACCAGTATCTAATGAATTCACACACTGTACCAATGTGATCCTGTGGCTACAAGATGGAAAAGACCACACGCATTTAAAGTAACATTGAACTAATGTGTAAAGATTTTAAACATTGCTGCCTTTGATCTGGATACCCTGGTTATGCTAGGAGGATTCATTATTAAACAAGATGAAGATCGGTGGTTAATAAAATATCAAATGCCCATTAATCTTTGTTATATTTTCAAGATCTTAGCACATCTAGAAAATATAACGGGAATTACACGTTTCATTTGCATTTCATTCTTTAATCTTTATTTGTACTATGAACTGATTGCTCTATTCCAAATAAGACAGGGGGTCGCAGCCAGGGTCGGACTGGGCTTGCGGGACACCAGTAAAAAACCCAGTGGGCCCCTACCCTCATGGTCCCCCGCCAGCTCAGACCCACTCACCTGATCTGCCGGCCCCCATAACAAAAAAAATTATGTGTGCGCCAGCGTTCGTGCATGCCTGCAGGGGCCCTGAGGTTTGGAACCCGGTGGGCCCCCAATTGTCCAGTCCGACCCTGGTAGCAGCTGCTTATAATTACCGTAAGTGCTTCTTGTAAACTGGAGCAAAATTATAGTTTCTGAGAGTGGATAACACAACTGATATTAATGTTGTCCCAGCAGACAGTATACTATACTTGGCACTCAAGATTCAAGTCAGACATTCATATCCATAGTGAATATTTAATAAATGAGATGCAAATTTGTATTTGCATATTCTAAAAATATTCATTGGTGCAAGGATAGTATGTATTTGAATCTCTGGTCTTTTCTACTATTCTTACTACAATGTGTTGGTATTTCAAGAACATGAACTGTAGTAGAGGCATAACTTCATTATCTAACTGGACAATATATTTGGAATTGTGTTTCAAAATCCTTCAGGAGGAAATACCAACTCATACTCTTCTTTTAGAGAGTAAGAGCTGAATACGTGTGGGGGACAATATTTAGAGGGTTATGTATGTATCTGAATACCAAAAACTCAAAAAAACATTGTTTATTATAAAATTAAAATTTTTAGCGAAAAAAAGAAACATGAATTTTTGGGGATTTATTAAACCCTGAGGTTGCAAGAAGTCCGAATCCAAAAATCCGGCATCTCAGACCTACCGAGGTTGTCCCTATCCTATTTGGAATTTTCTGTGGTCTGTGCTGGAATTAGCCCATTTATTTATTTAGGACTTTTGGGGGCAAAAATCTAGCTTTTTGGGAAAAATCAAGAAACCGATTTATTCTTGTTTTTTTTTAATAATAAATAAGGTCAAATCATGGATTCTAGTTTGGTGGGACTTTTTTAATTGAAATACTCGGCTTTTGATAAATAAGTCCCCCCATGTAATATTAAAGTAAAGGGGAGGCATGAATAACATTATTGTACACACCAATATGAAGGATAAATGGCGTATGCAACCAAGGGGCAGGAAACAAGTAAATATTACTACTGTGGAACACAATGCAGATTAGGTGATAAGTAGACATTGCACAGCAGTACACAAAGTACACTAACCACAAGCATACTTTAAAAATGTCTCTATTTCTCGTCCGCTGCAAAATCACCATACCATTATGGCATCATTTGTTTTTCCACATAGGAATTGTTGAAAGATTGGAATGCCTTATCTGACACATGGAATGGATCCAGCACACCTTCAGAATGGTCATCTTCTGATGGTTCCTGATTCTCCTCTGAAAATACAGAATCATCATGGGCTTGTGCTTCTTCTTCCTCACATTCTACTTCACTTACAGGATGACTTGTATTGTCTACATTTTTTTCACTACAGATTGTTGCATTATCAACAACGTCAATATTTGGGCTTGTAGAAACACTCAGTAAAGCTCTTGGATTATTTTGTTCTAATGCGGTGTTTGCTGTTTCAGTATTTAAAGTACTGTATTTGTTAAATATGGAGAGGACATTGCTAGTGTCGGCCTCAATTGACACAAAAGATCTTTGTGTAGGCCACAAATACAGAGACCAATTTGAATAAGGATGTGGATGATAAGTGTCAGGCCCGGATTTGCGGCAAGGCCGCATAGGCCCGGGCCTAGGGCGGCAAAAAAATAGGGGCGGCATGCCGCCCAGCCGCACTATGGGGACGCGTGCGTCCCCATTCAATTACAGCAGCTGCGCCGGTGAAAAAACGCTGGCGCGCTGGGAAGGGGAGGTGAGGTGGGCGCTAGGACACGCGGCCGCCTGGTCGGACTGCGCGGCCTAGGGGCGCCGCACATTGAAATCCGGCGCTGATAAGTGTGTAAAAAGGATCTATCTTTTGGAACTGTGGTGGTGTTGGATTATTACCAGCATACTGTATATGTTGGGTATTGTTGTACCATAAACACTATATGGGTATGTTGTTGGCCAGCTAGGAAAAGATGGTTGTGTATGACAACATGATCTTCTTTTACATTTTCAGGATGATGGAAATTGGTATTTCTTTTTCTGTCGGATTAGGAGTGTCACTTGAAACAGTATCCATTGTTTAAGTGTTAAAAGATGTTCTATTATTTTTGGCCAAGTTGTTATATTTGTGCTACAGCACAAGATTGCCCCGTGGGTGGTGGTTATTTTTTGGTTGTTGGTCTGTAAAAAAAAGACAAGAATGTGTTAATCATCCTTGAGCAAAAGGCAGAATTTTGATGCTATTCCTTATGCATATGCAGAGTTTTTGATTTAGTGTAACCTTTAAAAAACATCTCTCTCTCTCTCTCTCTCTCTCTCTCTCTCTCTCTCTCTCTCTCTCTCTCTCTCTCTCTCTCTCTCTCTCTCTTTCTCTCTCTCTCTCTTTCTCTCTCTTCCCTCCCTTCCTTCCTCCTTCTCTTCCCTTCCTCCCTTAACCTATAAATTAGACACTATTTAGGTACTGTGTATACAGTATATAGATGGATAAATTACATAGTTCAATTAGATTGATAGATTATATAGTTACAGAGATTTAAGAGAGAAAAACACATGGACAGATAGACATTGCACAAAGTACATAGTTGAGGGTTAAACACCAACCAGAGCTAGCCTATTCCCGGACAAGGCTCTTAATAGATAAAAAGGATGTGGTTACTGATGTGAGTAAAGAATGTAAAATCCAGGAAGATTTGCATAGTTAAAGACATGAGGCAGCTCAACATAATATCAGCAGCAAAAGCATGAAGAACATATGGGACAACTGATGAGTAGCAAAGAAAATTTGCTAAATTGCTTATTACTGAAAATATAAATTTACTGGTATTTAACATATTGCATTTAGAATGAAGTGAATACATTTTCAACTTGAAAAGGGTGATTATTGTAACCATTTTAATTGATTTAGATACTTCTATGGATTAAAGTGGCCACTGATAACTGTAAAGGGCCCTATTATTTGCCGTATTTTGTATATAAATGGCTTCTTACTGATATTCTGACAGATTTGTCTAAGAAAGTACTGTTTTATTATTACAGGAAAAAATAAATCATTTTCAAAAATGTAAATATTTAAAAAATGTAATTATTGTTTCTGGATAATGGCTTTCCCTATTCGCCAATTTGCACACCTGAATGATGATAAAGGGGAAGGGTAGAGAGTTTGCATGAGGGGCACCTGTCTGCCGACCCCTGCCAGACCCTCATGAATAAGAGTGCTTTCAAATGTAGGCAACACTGTACTATTTTGGGGAAGTGTAGGCCAATATTCCCTCTAATTCAGTCTCAGCTCCTGGGCTCCATTCAATGTGATATGGTACACTTTGTGTGCTAAGTGCAATTTTTCATGTATCCACTATGCAATGCATTGTGCAAACTTATCGCAGTAACCATTATATTTTTCCGTTACCTACGTTTTCACTATCGAACAGCCTATTGAAAGTAGCGGGAATATCACATATTGCGTTTTCCCTTACATCACTTTGAACTGGTGGAAAGGCTTTCTCCTATCTCTAAAGGTTTTATAGCCCTCTTTCCAACACGTGCCTTATTGCACACGTTTTTCAACATCTGAGTACTGGGGTGTTTTCTAAACAAAGATTTTTAGCGAAGTAGTATTCAGTTGTATGAAATTAAATTGTATGTAAAAACTGGCTGTGCAAAAATGTGAGTACCCTTGTAATTTTGCTAATTTGAATGCATGTAACTGCTCAATACAGATTACTGGCAACACCAAATTGGTTGGATTAGCTCGTTAAACCTTGAACTTTATAGGTAGGTGTGTTCAATCATGAGAAAAGGCATTTAAGGTGGCCAATTGCAAGTTGTGCTTCTGTTTGACTCTCCTCTGAAGAGTCACAGCATGGGATTCTCAAAGCAACTCTCAAAAGATGTGAAAACAAAGATTGTTCAGTATTATGGTTTAGGGGAAGGCTATAAAAAAAGCTATCTCAGAGGTTTAAACTGTCAGTTTCAACTGTAAGGAATGGAATCAGGAAATGGATGGCCAGAGGCACAGTTGCTGTAAAACTCAGGTCTGGCAGGCAAAGAAAAATACAGGAGCAATATATGCGGAGGATTGTGAGAATGGTTACAAACAACTCAAAGATCACCTCCAAAGACCTGCCAGAAAATCTTGCTGCAGATGGTGTATCTGTGCATCATTCTACAATTCAGTGCAATTTGCACAAAGAACATTTGTATGGCAAGTCGGAGGGTCAGACGAATGCAACCCAATATCAACAAATTTTTCAGGATAATGTTCAAGCATCAGTCACAAAGTCGAAGTTACACAGGGGTTGGATATTCCAACAAGACAATGACCCTAAACACACTTTGAAATCTACAAAGGCATTTATGCAGAGGGAGAAGTACAATATTCAGGAATGGGCATCAGAGCAGGGTGTCCATGCTCGGCAGCCATCAAATTTAACTGAACTGGAGAGATTTTGTATGGACTAATGGTCAAAAATACTGCCATCCAGAATCCAGACACTCATCAAAGGCTATAGGAGGCGTCTAGAAGCTGTTACATTAGCAAAACGAGGCTCAACTAAGTTTTGATGTAATATCTCTGTTGGGGTGCCCAAATTTATGCACCAGTCTAATTTTGTTACGATGCATATTGCATATTTTCCGTTAATCCAATAAACTTTATGTTACTGCTGAAATACTACTGTTTCCATAAGGCATGTTATATATTAAAAGGAAGTTGCTACTTTGAAAGCTCAGCCGATGATAAACAAAACTCCAAAGAATTAAGAGGGGTTCCCAATTTTTTTCATATGACTGTATATATAGTTTTTCTTTTTAAGCCTCAAAAGCTATGAATGGCATTTAAGCATCCTGACCTCTTACAATTACTGTTATTAATATGGAGGGAAATCTATGACCACACTTTCAATTATTATATCTTTTGGAAAAAAAAAAAGGTAGCATTAGATTTGATAAAATACAGTAGGTTTGTATTCATACATCTTATAGACGGTACATACACATTCTTACATTATTCATAGATGAATGGGATTCACCTCAACTGTATTTAATGTGCCCACAATTATTCTAATTTACATTGCTTAATGTTATTATTCTTGGTAAATCATGCCAGAATTGTCACCAGGGCTGGAACTAGGGGTAGGCAGAAGAGGCAACTGCCTAGGGCACAATGATGTAGGGGTGCTGGGAAGGTGCCTGTTCAAAGGTCTTCTGCCTACTTTTAGTCTGGATTCACTCCCCTCTGCCGCTCTTGCCTCCCTCCTCTGTCACTCTTGGGCCTCTGTCACACAATGGGTTCTCTTAGTCAATGAGTGCATAAATGATCTTTTCAATATACCATGGCTGGACATTTGTCTGTATCATGTTCTATTGTTCCTGTTCAACAACATAATTTCAAGGACTTTCACTGTAGGCATTGTTTTTCTGTAACAGTTTGGCGTTGAAGCACCAATGGGTTTATTTTCTTCTTTTGCACACAAATGGCACACACACCCATTGTCTGTCCAATCATTTTACTGGAAGTCATTTCTTTTTTCATCATGTCATGTACATTGCTTATTGCTAGTTTATTTAACCTTAAACATTCCTCTCTGTCACTTTCCTGTTATGCATTCTACAGCGTACCTCAGTCACCAGTACTAAATCCAGTTCTCCATTCCTGTACTTTATTTGTCTGAAAATTCTCTCTAGTAAAGTATACCAAACAGACCACCAACTCCAGTTGGTAAGTAGAAAAGACTGAGGGAAACCTACCTCCAGTAGCTCTTTAACCTGCTCATCATATGACTTTTTTTTGGTTGTTCATGAAAGGTATTAAAGCCCCTAGGCTTGCCAGGTACTCCTGAGACTCAAGTAGAGATTGGCATATGAAGTATAAAAACATAACCACTCAAGTAATATAGCAGAGGCACTTGGCAAGGCAGAATCAAATAGAGGTATTCCAGAAATAAGTGAAAATACTAACTAATTTAGCAGTTATGAGTATGGTGGGGAGATCCACTTTGTTTTACTTCAATAATAAGAGTAAGGCCAATAAAAGTCAATTTATTTATCAATAGAGACAGGTAAAATGATCTCCATCTGTATATATAGTTTAATGTTTAAAAGTGCCACACATTCTATGAACAGCATCTTATTTAAGGAAACACATATTGGGTAATTAATGTTTCATCCTTAGTATATAAAAATAGAAACATTTTCAATTGTATATTAGAGATTTAGATCCAATCTAAATATATATATATATATATATATATATATATATATATATATATATATATGTGTGTGTGTATATATATATATATATATATATATATATATGTGTGTGTGTGTGTGTGTATATATATATATATATATATATATATATATATATATATATATATATATATATATATATATATTACAGACATAATCATAAATGGATTTATTAAATCTTCACATATTCCCCCACATCGACGCGTTTCGGTTCTCTCTGAACCGTCGTCAGGATTCCACGATTCCACTGAATAATAACCATTAGATTAAAAAAATATTTGTAAGTTATTTTACATAAAACTTTAACTTTTATTGCTGTGACACAAAAAACAATTGTATATTTTATGGGCAATTTGCTATTGCTACTCACTACATTTTGCCACACAAGCCAATAAAGATTTACTGCTTCTGCAGCTTAATCCCACTAGTAGGTGATGCTTCTGCAAACACGTCAGATGGGCACCATATGTTGGACATATTATGCAAACAAGCTTCAGTGAATCATAAAAAAGGGCCTCACTCACATACATACATAAGGCATTTTTGCTTTACGTCAAAACATTTCCATGGCAACTCAAATACAAATCATGTTCTTCAACATTAACTGAATGTACGCTACAGTGGTAGTTATTATGTGTTCTTCAAAAAGTGTACAAAATAATAAACTTCAACCGGCAGGGTTGCAACGTTTTTTCTGACCAGGCTAGTTTAAGATTAATTTACCATATCATACTGCATAGCAACAATTAATAAAACTATTAATACAGAACAAAACAGTTTCTGTAACAGATTTTAAGGGCCCAGGATAGTGTCTACCAGGCAAAGCGTGAGGATACACAGGACCCAAGATATTCAGCCTCCTTTTTCTTCACTGTTCCTCTGAATGCAGTGATGGATATGGAAGAAGAGCTGACCGTCACTCAAACGGATCCACAGGACCAAGGGAAAAATTATTTTATTTGTAGAAAAGTTAAAAATATATATGCATCTCCATCTACCCTACGCGTTTCGCACCCGTAAGGGCACTTAGTCATGGGCTCTGAATGCAGTGAACACTGTAATAAATGCCTATAGTCTGCATCCAGGACATTTGCTACAACTATTGTTATTTTATTATAAACTAGTACCATTCCTAACACATAAGCAAGGGGTGATCAGCGTTGAAACCATTACTTATGTTCTCCAGTGCAAATCCTAAAACCATCAGATCCTGTAGCTGCTCAGCCAAAACAAAGAGCCATTTCTGTTAACATGACATTGACCGAGGATAGAGAATTGAGATCCCTCAAACCCATCTGAGTTGTTGGCCTATAGCTCCCAACTAGTGACTACTGTAGTTTTGGCCAGCTCCTGCACAAAATCTTCAAGGAAGTCCAGGTTGAGCTCTTCTCCTGCTCTTCCCGCTCACGACCTAGTGCTGCCAGCTTCTGTCGCCTAAATTTATAGACTTGCACCCATCCCAGGGCAGGCATAGGTCACTAAATAGAGGGGTAATGGCAGGACGGGCTGGGTGCGGGTTGGGAGGGGGTGGGTTAGGGTCGGGAGGTGGCGGTTTAGTTCAGTGATGGCTGGAGGGCTGCATGTGCATGTTCCAGGAGCCCCAGGATCAAATCCCCATCTGTGTTTCCTGCCCTCCCTTAAAACTGGCCCTGTGCAAAGCCTTCTAATTCATGTGATTTTATTTAACAAAACAAATGAAGCCAATGATATGTATTAGTGTAGTTCTATCTTTGATATAATAATAAAGATAACAAATCATTCTTATCTATATTATCACATATAACCAAAATCAGAGACTGTTTTGCTCAGTGAATCACTTATACAGTATTCTGCACCAGTGCAGCAGGAACTATGGCTAAATAAACTTTGGAAGTAGAACATATAAGATATCATCTTGAAAACACACCGTACTTTCCTCCTATGGGAAAAATGATTTTTTTTCCCCCTGCATTGCTTAATCAAAAGCCTTATGCTGCTTTGCGAAACGTGGTGACTGATTTTTTAATGCAAAGAAAAATACACTCTATACTGTGTCTTTATTGGTATTATATTAAACTTCCTAGAAAAGCTTGTTCCATCCTGTCAACAGACCTTTACCCGTTCTGACACTGTGTTTTAATATAGAAGAGAATATGATTCACCTGAGTGCACTTTGAATTTTTTTAATGTTAATGTGGTGGTTAAGCACAGTATTCCTTATACATCTGCACAACCATAGGGCTTATTCATGGTGGGGCTTTAACAGGGGAGAGCTTGTAGGGCCCAAAAATAAGATGAACTAGGTAAAATATGATTACTGACACTAGTGTTTGCAATTAAAAACAAATAATGAATTTATTGATGTAATAAAATGTACTGGTTTTGCTTTCAGTACATTTATATGCTGCAAGATGTATTGAGGCTGATGAGAAATAAGCATGACACCACCCAGGTGGCCCTTGTTTTTGAGCTGAACTTGTGCTATCAGACATTTTCAATTGAAGTGCATAGGAAGCCATAGGGGCAGTTTTAGGGCTTTTTTACACCAGCTAAAATACACTGGCCCCATGTGCATTCTGCCTTAGTTCTGTATGATGGTTAGGTAGTATTAGGGTTGCCACCTTTACTGAAAAATATTACTGGCCAGTGGGGGGGCGGGCACCAAAAGGGGGCGGTCCGTGACGCAAAAGGGGACGGAGCTATGAGGCGTGCCGCAAAAGGGGCGGAGCAAAATCGCAGAGGTGTAATACCGGCTTCGGCCCTGGCAGGTGTTTTACCGGTAAAATACCGGCCGGGTGGCAACTCTAGGTAGTATGGATGATTTGTTCATGCCAATAATCTTTAAAACAACAGAATACCTGTATTTGCATCAAAAACATCCTGATTGGAGGAGATTTAAGTGCTCATTGGTTTTGATCCATGTGACTATTAAACAATGTTCAAACAGCATCCAGTGTTAAAAGTAGTAGATAGCAAGGTTAACTTACCAATAATGATGGGGGGGGTCCAGGTTCTCAAGCCCCAGACCTTCAGCTTAGGGAGGCAATAGACACACTTAGATTTAGTAGTAGGTTGGCACAAACCGGACTTCACTCCACTACTTGATTCAGTTAAACAACAACAAAAAAAAACATCTCAAAGATGTAGCCTTACGTGTTTCGTGCCTAATGGGCACATAGTCATAGGCTTAAGATCTTCTGAATACACAGTGATATTTAAATGAAATCAAACCAACCAGATTTAAGCTTAGGACAGACAATCAAAAAGGTTGATGTAAATAAAATTAGACTATTCACAGTTACCAGGTTATACATAGAGGTACAAACTCTAAAAGTTTAAAAATTACATTCAGAGATATTTTCTTATAATTAAATAGTTGTAGACAAAAATATTAGGGTGACAAATCCAGTGTTATAAATGTACATTAATTAAACAAAACAAGAAACATTATAATCGAGATTCATTCCTAATGGTTGTCTACAAAGAAAATCCATTCGGCTTCTTGTTTAAGAAGTTTGTCCAAGGTATTCCCGAGGGAGGTATTGGAGTGAAGTCTGGTTAGTGCCAGCCTACTACTAAATCTAAACTGATTCATGTGACACATATTAAGCGTCATTTACAGACACAGTGAAATGAAATAAGTGCAAAATTAATCCAGGAGACTCACTGAGACCTGCAGCATTTCTTCTACATTCAGGGCAGGGCATGAGGTACAAATGTACAAATGCATCAGTCTCTACCTAGTTGCGCTGGAGACAGGAGATTTGAAAGGTGCAACAGAAAGCAAGAGATATGGTTAGGCAGAAGAGACATGCGCCTAGGGTGCAAAAGTGGGGCACGTACCTCTTCTGCTATTTTTCCTATAGTCCCAGCACTTCTGCACCTCCAGAGGCTGCTGGCTGAGGAAGAGTTCTGGCAAGTGTTCCGAGAAACCCACCACTGCCTGTCAGTCGATTAATGGGCTTTCCTGGGATGTCACCATCATTAGGCCCACCTCTGATGGGGCTGTCCCTGTTGCAGATCCCTAACAATGAGGCAAGTTGGTGGCATTGCCGCCCTAGGTCTGGACTTTTGTGACCCTACCACAAATCGCAGCTTTCAATGAGCCCCAGTTTGCACATCAAGACTGCAAAATAACATTCAAGTGCATGCATAACCCCTAAAGAAACCTGAAACTTCCACCAGCCTAGATGAGGCTGTAATTGTAGGGTTCCCCATTCAGTATTCACAAATGACTTGAGCCAAGTGAATTGAATGTTAACGTTGCCATTAAAGCTGATCTCCAAAATGAATGCCATTTCAGCCTATATAAAGAGGAAGTGTAACTAAAGCATGATTTTCCAAAATAGACACCACTTTTTATCCATATGAGTGCAGTGCATAAAAAATGCAGTGGATGCACTTTTGAAAAAAAAAAAATCACAAGGGGAATTCTGTAGGCGCACCATGTCGCTTCTTTTCTCTGCTGCCCCAAACTAGGTGAAATTTCTAAATTTGGATTCTCCATATGTGGAAAAAGATGGTGGCATGGGGTTCCTGCAGTAGTTGGGCTGGTGGAGTTTTCAGTCCTGTAACTAAACAATAGGGCACCTTCAACACTTGAGTTTTGCAGAGTTATTATTTGTAGCACCCTAACTTAAAATTAGAAGAAGCCTGTGTAGGGGAAATACAGTGAGTAGTTCACCAACAAATGGAGCTTCAGGTATTCAAATAATTACATAATTTAAAAAAATCATATACTTTTTATGTGTTAAATGACAAAAAGGTGCTATTTTACTATATAATACTGAATGGTGAAATTTCCTTTTTTTTTACTCAACTACTAAACGTAGTTAATATATTTAAACCGTGTATGCCGATGAGTAAATATGAAATAAGACCAACACTACAAACAGTGTCCTGTGTACAGTAGAATATTGTGCAACTTTGAACATTGGCTTTGATTGCTTGGTTGAAAGAAAGGAAGGGCACGAAGCTCCTTCTGTTATTTTGTCTGGCAAATACTCAAGATTAGCCTTAAAATTAGCTTTTGGTGTAAGAGTAGTGTGGTTATGTCCCTGAAAAGGGCATTATTCAGGTCTACATTGGGAACATTCACTTTCAATGAAAAAGGCAGATTTCAGAAATGTAATACTGGTATTACTGTACGCACTGATGCCTGTTTACTGGCTGGTAAAAAGGCAGATAAATGAGTGCATAAATGTGTGAATAAGAACAGAAGGAAGGGCAGCATCGTTTTATTTTCCTTTTTAAATTTAGAGAAGAACCGGTCGACAAAAAAGAGGGTCTCCTCGGGGTTTAAAGGAGAACTAAACTGTAAAAAGTATAATGATTAAAAATGGCATATTTTATATACTGAACTTATTGCACCAGCCTAAAGTTTCAGCTTCTCAATAGCAGCAATGATCAAGGACTTAAAACTTGTCACAGGGGGTCACCATCTTGGTGTCTGCGACACTCACATGCTCAGTGGGCTCTGAGCAGCTGAAAATGAGGTTGGTCTGTAATATAAGCTGATGCTACAGGGCTGATTATTAAATTCTGATGCTAATTGCACTGGTTTCTGTGCTGCCATGTAGTAATTATCTGTATTAATTACTAATCAGCCTTATATTGTGACATTTCTATTCTATGTGTACTGTATATTGTGAGTGGGTCCCTAAGTGACAGCAGCACAGAGCACGTGCAGTGAATCAGCAGAAAAGAAGATGGGGAGCTACTGGGGCATTTACTGATAAAGGGCTATGGTTGCCTTGAGCTGGTACAGAAGCTTAAAACATAATGTACACAATTTCTACCTTACTTCTTCAGTTAAGCTTTAGTTCTCCTTTAGTCACTGTGCAGAGTGGGGAAATAAAAAAAAGAGCATGGCAGATAAATGGTACATGGGGGCTTTGTGATCCTTCATTTCTTACATCATCATTATCATAATTTATTTATATATTGCCAACAAGATATGCAGTGCTTTACATTAGTTTATAACAAACAAGGGTTCACAAACAAAGGGTTTACAGAGTATAACAAAATTAGAGGGCCTTACTTACAACAGCTTACAAATTAAAGGGAAACTAAGGATTTTAGAAAAGAGATTGTGATTTATGATATAGTTATGACTGATTGTATAAGCTTCCCTAAACAAGTGGGTCTTTAGGGAGCATTTGAAGGTTTTTTTTTAGTTTTAGAATATCTTTTTTTTTTCTTATGACTCTTTCCAGCTTTCAAACGGGGTCCCAATCTAAAAGAAAAATGCTCTGTAAAGCAGATTTTCTTCTCTTCTACAACAAACACTCGATCATTGTAACCTACCAACCTACCAACCTACAACTAACCATTCAAATTAAATAAAATAATAAAAAGAACAAATCACATGATGTTCTGGCCATGAATTGATAGACAGCAATCGTACGAAAGTTATGTCTGACACATAGTAGTGAAGTCACCCATTGATATTGTCAGATAGGCAATACATGCAGAGTTATTATCATTAGCCTGTCTTCTAACCTGTCTGATCGACTAACCGACCAATTGCCATGTTACTAAAAATGTTGGGACAATCCCCACATGAAAATCGTACAAACCTTAGTTTCATATGATCTTTTCATCTATGGCCAGCTTTAAAACCATACATTTATATTCAGGCCTTCTCCTATTCATATCCCTGTCTCTTATTTAATCAATGCATGGATGCTAGGGTAATTTGGACCCTAGAAGCCAGATTGCTGATATTGCTAAATAAAAAGCTAAATAACTCATAACACACATAATAATAATAAAAAAACTAATTGCAAATTGTCTCAGAATATTACTTTCTACATCATACTAAAACTCTTTTGACTAATACAATATATTAATACAGTATTGTGGATGCAACTAATTCTGTTCTGATCCTTAATTTTTTGCATAATTTCATCAGAATTAGTTTGAAGGCCGTGTCAGGAAAATGAACTAACCAAAGCATGTAATAAGATGTAAGAGTAAGCATGTGACATTTTTCAGTTTATTCTGTAAAGTCCAAGGGGAAAACAGCAACAACAAATCATTCAATAGCAAAACAAATAGGCAGTTCCAAAGTCCCACAAAAGTCTGTCCACAGCTCAAATCAAATTCCAAGTAAATAATGGACAAAGGGTAGTGAAATCATAGAAGCGATGTGCAGAAGTCCTTTCCTCTCTCTGAAGACTGCTTCCCAAGTCTCCCCTGGTGGCTCTTTTTATGCCCCTATTGGTCCAGTCTACCAGCGAGTCCCTAATGCTCTCATGCAGGTAAGGGAAGACGTATTGGAGATTGGGTGATGGGATTATCTGACCCTGCTGGATCTGCCTATTGTTTTTAGGGCAGAGACACACTCAGATTCAGGCAGAAGCCCAGTGACAAATCTCCTCTTCTTTGGGTTGACTAATCTTCCCGAACTGCCTCCCACCAGCTAGAATGTAAGTCGCCGGCGGGGTGGCAATTGGAGCGCTTTGTTTTCTGAAGTCGCCCGAAGTTGCCTCACGAGGAAACTTCGGGCAACTTCAGAAAATGAAGCAATCCGAGTGCCATCCTGCCGGTGATTTAGATGCTAGACCAGGGGTCCCCAACCTTTTTTTATTCGAGAGCCACATTTAAATGTAAAAATACTTGGAGAGCAACACAAGCCCAAAAAAGTCCATGGGGATGTCGAATAAAGGCTTTGACTGGCTGTTTGGTAGCCACTTTATGGACTGGTATCCTACAGGAGGTTCTATTTGACAGTAAACCTGGTTTTTATGCAACCAAAACTTGCCTCCATGCCAGGAATTCAAAAATAAGCACCTGCTTTGACACCACTGGGAGCAACATCCAAGGGGTTGGAGAGCAACATGTTGCTCGCGAGCTACTGGTTGGGGACCACTGTGCTAGACGGTGCGAGGCAGTTCGGGGAAATTAGTCGCCCCGGAGAAGAGGCGATTTATCGTCGGGCGACTAAATCTCCCTGAATCTGAATGTGTATCTCTGCCCTTATGGTGGTTTGCACAGACTTGTTGGAGCCACTGGGGTATCAGAACTTAATCTCATTCTTTTATATATATACAACTTGAAATCTTTCAATTTAGGTTTTTAGAAAGAGATCAGATCATCAGTAGTTTTCACATATCCATCACATGTACACAGTAAACGTTTCCCCTCTGGGCTAACATTTTAACGGTTCAGTGATAGAGGTTTTAGAAGAGGAAGAAGTACCCAAATGAGAGAGAATACATGCATGGTGTAAAAAGTCAGAGTAGTTTATTCATTAGATACAGGACCTATTTAGAAAGGAGATATTTCCTTTCAGTATCAGAAAGTGACACAATCCCTCACAATACCAACACTTTAGAATCAGCCTCATCCAGCAATAGGGGCGTTGTAGCACTGCACAAATATCAATATCCAAAAGAGGTTCTCTCAAGAAAAGCCATGTCCACTTCCCTCACTCACGTCTGTTATCATTTTTGGTAAAAAGTTTTTGATATATTTTTTAATAAGCACAAAGTCAGCATGAGTTTGGGTCATGAAGTTAATTTATGAATATCATGCTCTTGTCATATGTTGCACTCTAATGTGATATGGTCTTAGATTATGTCATACACCTTTAAGTGACATTTAAAAAAAGTTTATAAGCTGCCTGCAAAAAAAAGGGTTATAATTATCAGGAAAAAAAAAACTTACTAGTACAGAACTTTCCATTTGCTTTAATATGTTAGAGTTTGGTTCTACTTTAAACAAAATACAGGTTGAAGATCAGTTCTCATTAAACCACCTACATCACTGAGGTTTTACAGGGAATATCCGTGTATACCGTATGAAGAAGAGGAGTTTATAAAAGATGACTTGTGGACAGGGACAAATTGAACCACCGGCACTATTTGCTAACAACAAACAATAACCCACAACCTGTGCATTTCCACCCACATGGCACAGTGCAAATGCCAACAAACAAACACTGTTCTTACTTGCCTCATGGTTCTGAGATTTTGGTAAAAAAAAGATTGAAACTCTGAGTCTGAATACAGTAATTCTGCTTGTTAGTCTGACGTGCTTCTCTTTTAGTTATATTAGCCCTGTTCTCCATAATGAACGATGCTAACAACATAAACCTATCTCACTGACATAGAGTTAATTAGCAGAAGAGTAGAGATGTCGCGAACTGTTCGCCGGCGAACTTGTTCGCGCGAACATCGGGTGTTCGCGCTCGCCGGAAGTTCGCGAACGTCGCGCGACGTTCGCCATTTTGGGTTCGCCATTGTTGGCGCTTTTTTTTGCCCTCTCACCCCAGACCAGCAGGTACATGGCAGCCAATCAGGAAGCTCTCCCCTGGACCACTCCCCTTCCCTATAAAAACCGAAGCCCTGCAGCGTTTTTTCACTCTGCCTGTGTGTGCTGAAGAGATAGTGTAGGGAGAGAGCTGCTGCCTGTTAGTGATTTCAGGGACAGTTGAAAGTTTGCTGGCTAGTAATCGTTTTGATACTGCTCTGTTATTGGAGGGACAGAAGTCTGCAGGGGTTTGAGGGACATTTAAGCTTAGGTAGCTTTGCTGGCTAGTAATCTACCTTCTACTGCAGTGCTCTGTATGTAGCTGCAGTGGGCAGCTGTCCTGCTTCTGATCTCATCTGCTGACTGCTGCAATAACAGTAGTCCTTGTAAGGACTGCTTTTATTTATTTTTTTGTTGTTTTACTACTACTACTACTACTACTACTATAAGAGCCCAGTGCTATTAGTCTAGCAGTGTTGGGGAGTGGGACTGGTGTGCTAATCTGCTGCTCCTAGTAGTTCAGCAGCACCAACTTTAATTTTTTTTTTTTAATATTCATTTTTTTTTTATTTTACTTTTTTTTATTTTACTACCGCTGTAGTAGTGTATAAGTTGACCTTTTAGGCATTATTTGCCCTGTAGGCATTATTTGCACACTGTTTTCTTCAACCCGCCATCGAGCTGTGTGACCTTGTTCACATTCTGTCTAAATATCCATAATATTACCGTCTCCAGAAAAAACACCGGAGTCACTTTTTTCAAGCAGCCATAATATATTTTACGTAATCCGTATCCACCGCTGTAGTAGTGTATACGTTGGCCTTGTAGGCATTATTTGCACACTGTTTTCTTCAACCCGCCATCGAGCTGTGTGACCTTGTTCACATTCTACAATGTCTACAAGGTCAACGTATGGCGAAAAATTACTATTTTCAGCATTTATATGGCATATTTTTCTGGCAACTGTGCTTCAGTGGCTGCGTCCAAAAAAACTGGGCAAACAATGTCTACAAGGTCAACGTATGGCGAAAAATGACTATTTTCAGCATTTATATGGCATATTTTTTCTGGCAACTGTGCTTCAGTGGCTGCGTCCAAAAAAACTGGGCAAACAATGCCTACAAGGTCAACGTATGGCAGTTGTTTAAAGAGAACAGTAGATTACTAGCCAGCAAAGCTACCTAAGCTAAAATGTCCCTCAAATCCCTGCAGACTTCTGTCCCTCCAATACAGAGCAGTATCAAGCAGATTACTAGCCAGCAAACTTACTATCATCTGTCCCTGAAATCACTAACAGCTCTCCCCCTACACTATCTCTTCCAAGCACACACAGGCAGATTTTTCAGATACATTTTTGCCCTTGATCCCCCTCTGGCATGCCACTGTCCAGGTCGTTGCACCCTTTAAACAACTTTAAAATCATTTTTCTGGCCAGAAATGTCTTTTCTAGATGTTAAAGTTCGCCTTCCCATTGAAGTCTATGGGGTTCGCGAACCGTTCGCGAACCGCTCGCATTTTTGCGCAAGTTCGCGAATATGTTCGCGAACTTTTTTTCCGACGTTCGCTACATCCCTACAGAAGAGGAGAATACCTGGAAGCACACTGATACACTCGACCTCCTGTGCTCAGCCCTACAAGTTTGCTCAAGATAAAACAAGACCACAGTCTTTTTCATTGTTGGACTGGGCTGTGTGTGTGGCCACCTTAAGGCCCCCCACCCCAGTCACACAGGCCACCCATCCCAGAAGCGAGCTCTAGCTGAAACCTTAAATCGACACCAACCTGCCCTTGTCCTGCATGAGGCCTTATATAACCTAAGTAAAGGAACAACCTGGCCGGTGTTTTACCGGCATGGCCGGTAAAAATGATAGTTGATCCCAATGTTATTGATAGGTAAAAACGATAAATATATAGGAAGGCCTGTATTTTTTTCCAGAAAAGGTGGCAACCCTACCCCTGGGCTCCCCTAGGGAATAGAATACAGCTATAGTGCTTCCTGAGCCATCAAAGAAATGTACTTATTTTTTGTATTGTACCTCTGAATCTGATAAAAGTACTCAAATAAAGACCTAAAGGCACTAGAGAAACATTTTCAAAGTTTCTGTGGCCTCTTGTCAAATAATAAGTAAATGAATAAGAACTTCAGAGCCCAACAAGACTGAGGATAGAAGACATGCTCTTCATGGCTTATATTGGCTTTAATTGTCCTTAACAGAAACCAAGAGCAATCATTGGAAGTTAATTCAAAAAAACTAACACAATTTACAGCTCCTATGAGTCCTTGTAAAAGATTTGCCCTCAGTGCCCTGACAGTGTCCATATAGAAGCCTATTGCCCAGCTACTATCCATCTCTACTGTACTCCAGCAGTGACCCTGCATGAAATTACACATGAATACACACCACTTCCATTTAGCCCTTTAAAAAAATCTTTCCCCTCAGATCCCTGGCAGTGTCCTTACAGAAATGTAAACTCCCACCAGTGTTCATGGACTACACTGCCCACTTCCCATGAGTAGCTGTAGAGAAAGGCAATACACTTGAGTGGAAATCAAGGCCATTTGGAATAAGTCTAGAGTATGTGGATGGTAATATTTATGGAATACAAATAACTTGCTTGCTAAGCGGAACATTACAATCAGAAAAGCATTTTCCACAATCACTAAATAGCTGCAGTGAAACCTCAAATTTAAGTGCCCTGATTTTAAAGTTTTAAAGTTTTTTTTGGTCCCACCAAATTATAATGCATTTTAATGGGACTTTTCCCTGCTTTTACATGTTTTCCCGGATTCTACATAAAAAATGTTGTCCTAATGTTCTCAAAAATTGTTTTTGTCCTCTATGAATGTTATTATTAGTGAAATAAAGAGGTTTAAACTACTAACCAGAGGTATATTTTACCCTGGTTCTGCCTTTAAATAGTCAATTCAAACTAATCTGCCCCTTACAGTCCAATCATTTATTGGTTTAGATTGTGTATGTGACTGACAGAGAAACTTGCACATGCCCCCCATAAATAAAAAAAATGCTGAAATGCTTAACCCTTGTTATGAACACAGTAAATATTGACTCCTGTGCAGGAATTCTTTGAGTACATGAAAAACAAGTTGCTTTAACATATTTCCCTGATTTTACATTTTCCTGAATTTTACGTAAATTTTTGCTGGTTCCTGAAAAATATAAAAAGGGGGGGTCTACTGTATATTACCAACGCTTTTTACTCACGGAGCGTCAATGGCGGAGCTCGTCCGGACCGATACACCTTCCTGCTAGGTCGCAGCTCTCGCGATAAGCCGGTCACTCCACACCGGCTAATGCTTCCATGCCCCATAGCTGGGCACTTCATCAGAGCCCCAGCTATGGGGCATGAAACGCGTTAGAATTGCACACCCCCCACTGTAACTCCTTTTAATTGTGCGAATAAAAGCCTATATTTGATGATAATTGAACTGGATTCCTGAATACTTGGTCAGCGCTTGACAGCGACTTGTATTTTTCTACTGTATATTAGTCTGGAAAGGAAAACAATGCTATAATTTACATCCCTCTAGAGCTGTTGTTGATGACAATGGGACAAATTCTAAAGTGTTCCTTTCAAGCACTGGGGTGATGAAACAGACACAATGGAGAGCATTTAAAGGACAAGGAAAGTCTAACATAGAATAAGGCTAGAAATGTTGTATTTTGTATACTAAACATAAACATGAACTTACTGCACCACAAGCCTAATCAAATAAATGATTTATGCTTTCAAAGTTGGCCACAGGGGGTCACCAACTTGTAACTTTGTTAAACATCTTTATAAGACCAAGACTGTGCACAGTATGGTCTGGGCTGCTCAGGGATCGTCATTATTTATCAAAACAGGGAAACAAACAAAACTGCTTGAGTTCTGCATTGCTAGGAAGTAAAGCGATGACTCCCCCTGCTGTTAATAAGTATGATTGTTTCCCTGCAGAGCAGTTAGGGACCATCTGTTAATTCCTATCCACAGCAGTAAATGAAGGGAGAATTTCACTGCATACAGTCAGGTTTCTTATAAAAATGGTACCCCTTTTTTAATTAAAGTATATTGGAGATAGGTTTCTTTTTCATTAAAGAAAGTAAAATGGGATTTTATTTTTTTGCCTTTACATGCCCTTTAATTCATTGGGGCTTATTTATCAACACTGGACAAATTTGCCCATGGGCAGTTACATATAGCAACCAATCAGTGATTAGCTTTTTAAAGCCAGCTGCAAGTAGAACAATGAATGCAGCATTTTCATTGGTTGTCATGGGTTACTGCCCATGGGAAAATTTGCCCAGTGTTGATAAATGACCCCACAGTGTCCAAACACACTTCTGCACTTCCACATGCTTGCCAATGCCTCTATCCTACCTTATTTGATGAATGGTGATACAACTGAACCTGTCGGTGCTGGGGAACCCTGGGAGCTACTGTCACCCTGGTCCAATATGCGTTTGCTTATTATGCACACCAGGCTCACACCCAGTAAATTCTGAAATTCTTAAAATTCTAAAAATTCAAAGAGCAACATTTTGATACAGATTTGCCCCATAAATTTGAGGGCATTTGTGTTGACTTCATGACTTCAATTACACTGGAAATAAGGAGAAAAGTAATGCATTATGGGTAAAACAACATGGGATTTGTGTCCAAAATTGCACATAAAACTTGTGTTCATAACTGACCCCTTAAGAGTATCTGATATGAAAAAATGGTGTAAAAGGCAGCTCCCATTCAATTTAACCTCTCTTTTTATTCCAGAAATATACATAAGACCAACAATTTGTGCAAATACTTTACACAGCTTTTTAAATGATGAGTTTACATGGTTTTACATGGCAGCCCATGAACTTTCACTGCTGCCTTTATAAATCTGCATTTGTAGATATACTGTAAATATGCCACTTTGTGCCCTCCACAAGGAGCCTGTGTTTATGACAGAAACTGACAATTTTATGATGAAAAAATGAGTGTATGGTGCCATCTGGTGGAAATCAGAAGCTTTACAGGTTTGTACAGGTGTTTCAAAATCTTTTATCTAAATATGTAATACATGTATAAATAGATCTAATAGATGATATTAATGCAGGAGATGCTCTTCTATTCTTTCATGGCCACACTCAATGAGAACAGACCTCCCTGCAACAGATTTGCATGTTGTGTGTGTGTGTAGCCAATGGCTTCATATGAAATCCTTTACAGATTTGTAATTCACATTGTTCTTAAAACAGATAATTGTTATATGTTATAGTTGCATATACCCTTATTTTTAATTTCACAGGGCAATATACTGTATACCTATATAATAGGTATTTCTTATTTATAGAAGCTTTTATGCAGGACAAGCATAGCAAAACAAGCTGCCTATAAAGGGGAAGTTTGCTTAAAAATTAACTTTTATTGGTCAAATTGCTAAAGATCAACAAAGCATGACATACATTAACAAGCACCCTTGTTCATTTTTCTCAAGATGCTTCCACACCTTGCCTTCTTATCTCTCTCTCTCTCTCTCTCTCTCTCTCTCTCTCTCTCTCTCTCTCTCTTTCTCTCTCCCTCTCTATCTATCTATCTATCTATCTATCTATCTATCTATCTATCTATCTATCTATCTATCTATCTATCTATCTATCTATCTACCTATCTACCTATCTATCGATCTATTATTGTATCTCTATCTCCCTATAGATCTATCATCTATCTATCTCTCTGTTTGTCTATCTACAGTATATGTCTATTTATCTATCATCTACCTTTCTCTCTAACCTCTCTATCACTGTCTATATCTATCTATCTCTCTTCCTTTCTCTGTTTGTAACCTATTTATCTATCTGTCTGTCTATCTGTCTGTCTATCTCTCTCCTTTTTGTGTGAGCCCTATGCATTGATACTGCCAATATAATCACATATTTTGCGAGGGCTTTAATTGTCCCTCACGTGTATCAGCACCATAAAGTTAATCTACTATAATCCCAGGAATGGAATTTGTGACTGCTGTATAAAACAAGCCATAAACATTTGAATGGCATTTAAGCATAGTGTGAGATTTATGAAATGGCCTGTGCTATATTTATGCTTGCAGCCTTGAAGCTGTCTATCTCAGCAAGCCTTCAATCCCATGCTGTTCTTTATCTGGGAGATTTACTGCGCTCTATAGAAAGGAGAATATTAAGTGAGGATTGTGCTAAAGTCACTGCTTGCTCAAGCTTGCACTTTCTCCATGCTGGTTGTTCAGCCATGTTATAGGGACTCAGCCACAGGCTTAAGGCTTTATTGGAATATTGATTCCGCAGTTCCCATGCCATTGGATCCACTGGTTCAATAATCTGAAAACTTTGTAAGTACTGGCTGTGCGGTTGCACAAGAGAGGGCAGGTGCTTGCATTTGGTGCAAGTAGGTTCCTTTGGAAAATTGAATCACAGGACGATATAGAATCCTGCCGAGTTATTCAGCACATATTTACATCATTTGTTAAAAGGGTTGTTCATTTTTAAATTAACTTTTAGTATGACGTAGAGAGTAATATTCTAAGACAATTTGCATCTGGTTGAGTCATTTGTTATTATTTGTGGTCATTTGGACTCTAAGCTTGGAGATTCTGGCTTCTAAGCAAGAGGTGCAAATTTTAACCCATCGGGCACAATTACATCAAAAGCTTCAAGTTGGTAGCAATTCCAGGGTTCCCTATTCAGGCTACATCAGTTGGTGCAGAAGACTTGTGAAAAGTGTATCACACATAAACGACATAACACTGAACAGCAGGAACAAGTCCCAAGTCTGACTAACTTTGGACACAAAATGTCTTATGACTGATTCAAAAAGAAAATCAAAATAGCCCCATGCTGCCATCTGGTGTCTGGAATGGGTAATAACAAACTAATACATGAAATCTGCCAAGGTGGCCATACACAGGACTCAAGGTGGGCATATCGGGGAGAGGTCCGCTCGTTTGGCGACATCTTGGCGTGTATGGCCACCTTTATTCAGAAGGTTCGTGTCCAGGAGTTTTCCAGATAGGGGATCTTTCCATAATTTTGATCTCCATTCATTGAATTAAATGTTATTTTCTTTACCTCTCTGTATAGTGGTCCATTGTACCTATAATATTCTTGCCTCTGAAACTCTTGTTGGTCCATACTCTAATAAGTATGCATTTTTAATAGAGGCTGCAAGTGATACTGACATACAGGGCCGGGACAAGCCGGCTGGGCACCCTAAGCAATCAGGCCGGCTAGCCACCCCGCTCCCACTACCCCTCTTGTGCTGGCAGGACAGGGGACAGAGGAGCGAGAGTAAATGAGGTGATATATATATATTCAAAAATGTAAAATGAACCCACACTCCAGTTTCTTTAAAAGGTGCAAAAAACTTTTATTATTGCAACATCACTGGTGCATCTAATGTTTCGACCCCCAGGGTCTTTATCAAGGATAAAGTGCTAGTGAAAGTGCAGGGTTTTATACCCTCATTTACATCACAAAAAACGTCAACAGTGACATCATCTCATTAACATAATCCATTTAGGAATGATTTGAGGATTAATCCTCTAAGAATCTCTGTGCTTGGTGCAAATTCCAATAAAGTGCTATGAATTGTGCATATTAAAATGCTCTAAAACATTCCCAATCTGTGTGAGACAAAGAATGACATGTATATATATATATATATATATAGTAGGCACTGTCCTTGGCCCAATTTTGGCCAACAATATTGTGGCATTTTAGAAATATTAGCACTATTATGTGTTGCTATTTTTTACGAACATTTACAGTTCCCGGAGATAAACAAACCTTTTTATATGCTTTAAATGAGTTGGGTTTTGATTTTCAATTTTTTTTCCCGGTTATTTAGATTTTTGTTCAGCTGCTCTCCAGTTTGGAATTTCAGAAGCTATCTGGTTGCTGGGGTATTGTTCACCTTAGCAACCAGGCAGAGTTTGACTGTAATTTGAACAGGAGAGGGTCTGAATAGAAAGATAAGGATTGCAAAGTCATATTATTATTATTATTATTATTATTATTATTATTATTATTATTAATAAATAGAAAAATAAGGAATACAATAAAAATAAAAATTAAAAGTAATAATAATAGTATTAATACAATTGTAGCTTCACAGAACAGTAAGCAAAGTTGGTAGGAATTAGACATTGCATAGCATACTTAAAGTTAGTTAACGTAAATGTGAACTATCCCTTTAGGATTATCAGGACTAAAGACTATAAGGAGGCTTTGTCTCTGTTAGGCAGAGGAGCCTTGCCTGTGACGAGAATGGGGAAGAGGCAGGAAACCAGAGGGATTGTGGGTGCATGAACGGCATTGGCAGAGAAAGGAATAGGAAATGAGGTCAGAGGGAGTGTTAAATTAGTGGGCCAAAGGAAGAAAAGGTCTCTGTGGGCAGCTATGGAGCATCTCACCTGACCACTCTTGTTGTTGCTATGGGATTTGGGAGTATCTGTGGGTGTTAGGGTTACAGCTATTTTAGGAATTTGTCAGGAGGTGAGAGGCCTTAGTGTTGGTGCATATGTACTAAAGTTGAGAGGTGAACTACTCAATTCTGGTCTCATTTCAATATAAGTATGTCTATATTATAATTTAATGTTGGTTAAATTTGTACTTTATTTACTTTATTTTAAGGTGTATTTAAAGTATCTCTATTATGGATGCACCAAATCCAGGATTCGGTTCGGGATTCGGCAAGGATTCAGCCTTTTTCAGCAGGATTCGGATTCGGCCGAATCCTTCTGCCCCGCCAAACCGAAACTGAATCCTAATTTGCAGAGGGAAATCGCATGGCTTTTTGTCACAAAACAAGGAAGCAAAAATTTTTCCCCTTCCCACCAATGATTTGCATATGCAAATTAGTGTTCGGATTTGGTTTGGTATTCGTCAGAATCTTTTGTGAAGGATTTGGGGATTCGGCCAAATTCAAAATAGGGGATTTGGGGCATTCCTAATCTCTATATGTCAACCTAGAAGTCTCTATGGGAAGATGCTGAAATACTGGGGTTGTAGGGTGGGTACGCCCCATGGACACTGAACAGTCGCTGATTTATTTAGTGGTGCTGATATGTTACTTTAGGTGTATATATATGGTTTATTTACAGTATATAGTGTCTTGTCCCTCCTTAAATCTGTTTAGGCACCTTTCATAGGCTTTCCTGGAAATTCTGAAGACAGTGAACCAGAGCACAGGAACACACTGGAACTGGTCTTGTAAAGAACAACACAGCCATTTTAAGAAATAAGGGCCACCCCTGGGATCCTACTATTCAAGGTGCACACAAACAAACCAAACAAACCATACGTTAGGTCACATGAGCCAATTAACAGATAGAGTTCTGTCTTTTGCTTCCACACCTCTTCCTGTTACAGTTAGAGCTGCAGTATTTCTGGTCAGGTGATCTCAGAGTCAGCACACAAAATGGGGGCTTAAGGACAAATATGTAAAAGGGCAATATTTACTTAAATATGTATTCAAATTTGGTAAGATTCTTTAATGTGCCACTAAATATGATGTAAACTATATGTTGCTTACATGGCACCTGTTGGGTAAAAATGTTATCCCTAACCAAAAAAAAAAAGCCCCCGCCAGCGCTAGGCTACCCGAACTGGGAGGGAGATCCCGGTGCGAGCAGCCATGTCCAGTAACACGCATGTGCATAATGAGAGATTCGCGGCAGCTTTTCATTATGTGCATGCGAGTTACTGGACATGGCTGCTCGCACCGGGAGCTCCCTCCCAGTTCGGGTAGCCTATCGCTGGTGGGAGGTATTTTTAAAAAAAAATAAACTACTGTAATCCCCAACCAGAATGCGGGCTCTAGATAAAATTTTTACCCAACAAGTGCCCTTTAAGTATTAATTTTGCAGATATAGTTTTCCTTTAATCTTTTGCCTTCTTCTTCTGACTTTTTCCAGCTACTAAATGAGGGTCACTGACATCATCTAAAAAAAACCAATGCTCTATAATATACATGTATTGTTATTTATACTTTTTTGTTACTCCTCTTTTTATGCAGACCCGCTCCTATTCATTTCTCCCATTTATTTAAAGCCTACAAATAAATACATATATATAACATTAAATTAGAAGCCTTACACCAACATATTTTGACACTGTGGGGGTTATTTACTAAATTCCGAATGCAGAAAGTCCCAAAAAAATTGTGTTTTTTTAGTATAAAATCGGAAATTTAAAAAAAAACATGATTTTTCCGAATTTATTATACCCCGAGGATGGAAAAAGTCAGAATCTCAGACTTGCCGAGGTTGCATATAAGTCAATGGGAGAAGTCCTAAAGATTATTTTGATCTGCAATGAGTTCCGTGCAATAATCCAAAGTTTTCGGGTGGAAATTCTGAAAAATTCATAACATTTTTGGGAAAGTACAGTATATTATTAAATATGGAGAAAAAACCTGTACGGATTTGGTTAGAGTTTTTTTCAGATAATATTGAGATAAATGTTAGAGTTTGATAAATGGGCCTCTGTAGATTGTAACCATTGATGGGCTGAAATAATATCTGATTTAGACTAACCCAAGGTATATTTACTGTATATTTACTTAATAATAAATCTGTGTACCTTGAGGTATATATTAGACACCATCACCATGTGCATTTTGTTTAACAAGCAATTTACTCATTGAACCAAAAAGCCCTTTTTTGCAGAAGTTTTCATTGCAGGGTAGGGAGTGTTGTGCAAACAAAAAGCCACCAACAGATAGTTGCTATGGACGCATAATACATTTTTTAACAATACATCAAAGCTTAAATGTTGCTATCACTAAAGTTTGAATTGCTAAAGTTTTATTGCACGTAGCATAAATAATACAATCATAAAGAGTAATAAACTCTTGGTGCATTTCAAAATTATGTTCTTGGGATTTATTATTTGAGTTTTGAAGCCTGTTAAATACAATTAACTGAATAATATATATGAGTGCAGAGGATCTCTTGTCTTTGTATGAACTTTGTGGTCACACCCTCATTGAACCCCTGCCTAAACACACACACATACACACACACACACACACGTGAATTCTCATAGCAGGTGCTAATTCCTTTGTGCCCGTTTCACCTTGTATGAAATTCATCAAAGCAGGCTGAACAGGTACATTGACATTAGAAACAAGGAGCATGTATAGATGCAAGTATCTGTTTCAAAAAAACAATTCCTTATGCTACAGATGTCAACCTTCCCAGACCTTAGAGGAACAGTTCAGTGTAAAAATAAAAACTGGATAAATAAATAGGCTGTGCTAAATAAAATGTTTCTAAAATGTTAGTTAGCCCAAAATGTAATGTATAAAGGCTGGAGTGACTGGATGTCTAACATAATAGCCAGAACACTACTTCCTGCTTTTCAGCTCTCTTACCTGTTACATCAGGAGTGCCCATGCTTTATTTATGTGGGGTCTACTTTAAGGGGGTTATTTACTAAACTCCGAATGCAAAAATCACCAAAAATTCATGATTTTTTTTTTTATAAAATTGGACTTTTAAAAAATCACAAATTTTTCGGAATTTATTAAACCCAGAGGATGGAAAAGTCCGAATCAGAAAATCCGGCATCTCAGACCTGTCAAAGTTGCATATAAGTCAATGGGAGTAGACCCAATGATTTTTTTGTGCGCTGGGTGGAAAATCTGAAAAATCCCAAAGAATCGTGAAAATCAGATTTTTTCCCACAAAGCAAATTTTCGGCAAAATGTAATAATAAATAAGTGCAAAAAACAAGAGAGGATTTGATCGGAGTTTGTAGCAGAAAATATTAAGATAAATTTGGACTTTGATAAATAACCCCCTTAGTGATCCAAAAAAGCTAAAACCAAAATGATGTCCAAAAGTCTCTGGAAATCCCCTTTGATCCGAGCCGGAAAAAAACTTGTTCTCCTCGAGCACAATGTTCAAACAAAAACTAACTATAATAGAAACATTTTTTATTTTGCACAGTCTATCTATTTAGCCAGTTTAATGTTTACATTGAACATTTCCTTTAAACAGGGTCAATTTTGGCCATACCCATTCAGCCCAGACCATAAGGCCACTATCAGGGGTCTACATATACTGTAGGTGACACCCAAAAAATGTGGAAGGATTGTCAGCTCTGTTAGGCACACACAATTTTGCTAGTATCTTAACACTTTGCACTTGTCCTTATAAGTCAGTCTTTGTGGATGCCAAAAATGATGCCCAGTCACAGGTCTTCTTTTAAGCTGCCGGCGCTCTCTATTTTTAATAGCTTTAGTTATTCCTAGTCCTCACGACCTCATCGCAGATTGCCTAGCAATACAGTTGGGTCATGGTAATTAATTATAGGCCAAAACATAAGGATAATTTATGAATATTAGGCAGTAACCCATGGCAACCAATCAGATTGCTGCTTTCATTGTTCTACTTGCAGCTGGCTTCAAAAAGCTAATCACTGATTGGTTGCTATAGGTAACTGCCCATGTGCAAATTTGCCCACTGTTGATAAATGAGCCACAGTCTGTTTTGGCAAAACAAAAAATGCCCACTTCTACTGCCTTTTCAGCTTTGATAAATGTGCCCAACTTTCTCAATTGGCAGGTTTTGATAAATGCCAAAGCAGATCCAACTGTTGGGAATCACGCTTGATTCCCCAATTCTATAATAAATATGCCATTAAATGCATTTTTAAACTTTTTTTTTTTAGTGGTGTCATTTTCTATCATAGAAAGGTTTCAGATTTTATTGTTCAGGTATGGGTTCGCTTATCTGGAAATCCGTTATCCAGAAAGCTCCAAATGACGGGAAGGGCATCTCCCATAGACTCCATTTTAATTAAATAATTAAACATTTTAAAGAATATTCCCTTTTTTTCTGTAATAACAAAATAGTAAATTGTACTTGATCCCAAGATACAACTAATTTTATTGGTGGGAAAAAAAATCCTATTGGATTTAGTTTATTGGGATAGTACAGCATGTGCAATGCTGTATAAAATATGTAACTAGCCCATTATATTTATTGTGTTTTGGCAAATTTCTGTCTGGTTGTTTTATGTTATAAAGCAGATCTGTCATTTTGAATTCAATGGATTTGTAAAATATAGCATCATATATCGAAATCTGGAATATACAGGTCGTTGACGATTGATCTCTCTGTCTATTTCTTTCTTTCTTTCTTTCTTTCTTTTTCTTTCTTTCTGTAATTTGGATCTTCATACCTTAAGTCGACTAGAAAATAGTGATGGGTCAATTTGTCCTGAACAATTTGCGAAACGCATTGAAGTCAAAATTTTTATACACACATATATTTTGTCCAAATGCATTAAAGTCAATGGGTGTCCAAATAATTTCGACGAACAATAATTTTTATGCGTGTAACGAATCCATTACCTGGTGGTCTAGTGGGGGGATGGCAGGGACCCCCGCCGCGTTGCACTGTTGTTAGGCCGCAGGCGTCACTTCTAGTGATGGGCGAATTTATTCGCCAGGCGCGAATTCGTGGCGAATTTGCGCGTTTCGCCGCCAGCGAATAAATTCGCGAAACGCCCGCGAAAATTCGCGGCAAAAACGGGCGCCGGCGTCGGAAAAATGGGCGCCGGCGTCAAAAACGGGCGCCGGCGTCAAAAACGAGACGCCGGCGCCGTTTCGCGAATTTTGCGAATTTTTCTGCGAAGCGAAACGGCGCAAATTCGCCCATCACTAGTCACTTCCTAGGCCGCAGGCGCCGGTTTCATATGAGGCGCGCATCGCGCCTCTGTGTAATTAAAAGGCGCAGGCGTGTGACGTCAACACGCATTGGCGCAAATTTCAAATACTATTTAAAGCACAGTGGGGCTTGTGATCGTTGCCCGTTATAGGATCTTGTTCCTGGTGCTTTGTGCTTTTGAGCTTCTATATTATGATTCTGATACCCGTTTTGACTCCTGCCTGGCTTTGACCATTCTACTCTCTGTATCCTGACCCTTGCCTGTTTACAAACTCCGATTCAGCTTAACCCTCTGATTGACTTCCTAGTTTGACCCTTGCCTGCCTGACTACGAATACTCTCTGCCTGCCCTGACCCGGCCTGATCTGACTACGATTCTGTCTATAAACCTTGTACCACGACATATCTAGTATAGGTCAATCTAAAAACAACTGGACTTGCTGAGTAATCAATGAAGACGTTTCACTACTCATCCGAGCAGCTTCTTCAGTTCAACTGACTGGTGTGGCAAATTCTCGTCATATAAACTCTTCCACTAATCCATTTACAATGGCACATTGTAACTCTTCAAAGAGGTGACATCTGAAGAAATTTATAGAGGTGTTGATTCTGTGTAGTTGTGATAGGATTATCCAATGTGTCATGCAACTCCTAGATACAGGTGTTACTTGTGAGAGTTGCATGAATGGATGTGTGAAGTGTTCTGAATCCGCCGGGGTACAGATGTTAGAACAGCATTGTATGTAGCAGACAGGTGGTGTCGAAGGCCCCCACCTCTGTTCAGAGATGGTCTCTCCACCTTGACATGAATCGCCTCTTTCACGCCTCGTTCAAACCAGCGGTCTTCTTTATCCAAGATTTGGACCTTGCTGTCTTCAAAGGAGTGTCCCTTGTCTTTTGTGCGTAGAAAGACAGCTGAGTTTTGCCCTGTAGAGTTCTCCCTCCTGTGCTGAGCCATTCGCTTGGAGAGCAGTTGTTTTGTCTCCCCAATGTATAGATCTGTGCACTCCTCGCTACACTGGACTCCGTATACCACATTGCTTTGTTTTTCTTTTGGTGTTCGGATGAGTAGTGAAACGTCTTCATTGATTACTCAACAAGTCCAGTTGTTTTTAGATTGACCTATACTAGATATACTATAACCTGGATGAATGAAAATCTTCATAGTCATCTTGTACCACGACCTTCTGCCCAAAGACTTGCTTAAAGTTGTGCCCCTTTGTCTGCCCAGAACCCCTCGCCTAGCATCTCTCGTTTTAAGACCTGGCGGCATCTGAGTAGCTGAGGGCTTCTCCCGAAGCCAAAGGTGGCTGCTACAGGCAGAAGCACGAGCCGAGATCAGGGTGCTTGGAATCGGTCCTGGGTTTAGGGTGCCGACCGTTACAGTGCGACTATTCTGATGCGCGCCCGAATCTTTTTGACATGGCAGATTTTTCGCCAATTAATTTTTGCTGAAGTTTCGCAAAACGCGGAAATTCACCGCAAACTCACGCCTGCTGAATTTATTCTGCCATCACTACTAGAAAATCATTTTATATTAAATAACCCCAATAGGCTGTTTCTGCAGTAAATTAAAATTAAAAAAAATTAAAAAGTAAATTTAGTACATATGGTAACTTAAGTCTAGTTTAATAAGTATTTATTTTGGGTTCAACCTTTCCCAAGAATAAAAGCTATTGCTGTAAGTGCAAACCTTACCTTGCAATAGGACAGGCTTTCTAGCTTGGTATGCAGTAAAACACATGTAAACAATAGTAAAAGTGATTTAAATCACATACTTATGCTTGAAAATAAGCACTTTTTCCCTCCCCTCCCTTTGTGTGAGGGACAAGAAAAGCTTTCTCCAGTAAAAATACTATGACAAACAGGTAGCTTTCAGTTTTCAGTCTGGTTTACTACAGTAGTTACTGTTTAACATCCCCACCCACGTTTTTAGTTTGTTTAGTAAATCGATCTGATGGAAGGCAGCCCTGTCGCCACTGAGCAAAGCTAATATTCTATAGCATATGGCTGAGACTCCTCCAGTGAATTGAAAAATATAGAAATCCCGACTGGGAAAAGTTGTCTCCTGAAACAAGGACTTGAATTTGGACTCTGTAATCAGAGGAATGAAGTTGTGGTGATCTCATATTACCGGATCAGATCTAAGAGGGTAAGTGCCGTACAAGCAGTGCTATAGTGGTGTGTAGAGACCAAGCCAAATGCATACGTTCTAGGAAAATCCCACGATTTATAAAGTGGAGGGGGAAGAATATGCCATGGGTAATGTATTTAAACAAGCACTTTCCAAGAACAGTTTCAGGCAGTTCTATTTTCTGGGGGGGTCATGTGACACCCTGTCACTGAGCGTGAATTTCAGATTTCAGTCTGGTAGATTCGTTATGAGTAGTGTGAGATGTGGGGAGGGGAATATCATTAGTGTTATTTATTGTCATGAGCTTACACCACACTGTGCCTACTTAATTAAATAATGGCAGATGTGTTTTGTGATAGCATTTCTATTATGTCATAGAAATATTACAGCTATGCTATTATGTTTATTGTTATTTTTGTCTAACGTGCAGTGGGTTTGTTAACATATTGTAATGAAAACACATTGGCTGTGAAATATATTTTGTCAGGGAGAAGCTCAATTTTCCCAAAAGTATTAGTGAGGCAGTGACATTAAATCTCCATTGTAGCTTATAAGACTTAACTGGAACTTTGTAGATATAAAATATTAATTAGATTTATAAGCCATACAGTTTTATAAACCATACCATTATTCATTGATATAATTAAAGTATTTAAATAAATAAATAAATATATAAATATTTAATAAAAACGAATTTTGGGGTAATTTTTTGAAGGGCCACAAAATTTTGCAAGACATGCAGCCCCCAATTATCACCTGTATGCATGCAGGTCATTGCACACACAAGGCAGATTTCATTTAGAAGTTGCTGGTAAGGTATGGGATCTGTTATCCAGAATGCTTGGGACTTGGGTTTTTCAGATAATGGAGTTTTCTATCATTTGTAACACTAGACCTTAAAGGCATACTGTCATAAGAAAAAAATGTTTTTTTTTCAAAACACAATAGTTAATAGTGTTGCTCCAGCAGAATTCTGCACTGAAATCAATTTCTCAAAAGAGCAAACTGATTTTTTTTTATATTTAATTTTGAAATCTGACATGGGGTTAGACATATTGTCAGTTTCTCAGCTGCCCCATATCATGTGACGTGCTGTAATAAATTTGAGTCACTCTTTACTACTGTACTCAGGGGCGTAACTACCGGGGGAGGAGGGGGTGCAAATGGGCCAGGGCCTGCACCGGCTGGAGTCGGCTGCAGCGGCAGAGAAAAATCGAGCGGACGAGGGTGGGGGCGGGCCCGTCTGCACGGCCCGCACAAGGGCCCGCCCCCACCAAGTTATGTTACTGACTGTACTGCAAGTTGGAATGATATCACCCCCCTCCCTCCCCCCTCCCACCAGAAGCCTAACAACAGAACAATGGGAAGGTAACCAGATAGCGGCTCCGTAACACAAGATAACAGCTGCCTGGTAGATCTAAGAACAGCACTCAATAGTAAAATCCAGGTCCCACTGCAACACATTCAGTTACATTGAGTAGGAGAAATAACAGCCTGCCAGAAAGCAGTTCCATCCTAAAGTGCTGGTTCTTTCTGAAAGCACAAGACCAGGCAAAATGACTTGAGATGCACTTACACACAAATTATTACAATTAAAAAAAATACACTTGCTGGTTCAGGAATTAAATTTTATATTGTAGAGTGAATTATTTGCAGTGTAAACAGTATAATTTAGAAATAAAAACTACATCACAAGTAGAAGTTACTGCTTTATTATTACAGAGAAAAAGGAAATCATTTTGATAAAAATGCAGTCTATGGGAGATGACCTTTCCTTGATTTGGAGATTTCTGATAACAGGTTTCTGGATCATGGATCCCATACCTATATGTCCATGGTTGAAATCTGCCAACCCCCATGCATTGATTAATCTAATTTATTTTTGCCAATGCACACACGGGGCAGTTGCTGACTGGATCTACTTAATCTCTGATGGCAGAAAAAAGACTCACCTGTCATAAGCCTAATGGGGGAATGTAATAAAAGTTGGTAAAATGAAAAGTTTGCCTTTGCTTGAATTTAATATAGCTTTTGTGACCCCACAATCTGTTTAGTGCCAACTTCCGACTGTGGAAGAAAGATTGCAAATGTTATAGTTTGCTCCAGTGCACAGTGTATGCAATAAAACTTCTTACTGAAAAAGTCGTTATGTTTGCTCTAAAAGATTACGCCACCTTCAAGCACTTCTTAAAAGTGCGCATTTAAAATTTGCAATGCAATAACAGTCTAAGGAAGAATATTATGAAATGCTAATTTATATCCATATTTTTTTGCAAATTGATTTTCTCTTTTTCCTAAGGGTGCTTGTGCAAGCTGTCATAATGCAAATACAGGTATAGAGCCCGTTATCCGGATAATTTTAAAAATGATTTGCTTTTTCATTGTACTGTAAATAATAAAACAGTACCTTGTACTTCATCCCAACTAAGATATAATTATTCTTTATTAGAGGCAAAACAATCCTATTGGGTTTAAATGATTTGAAATATTTTATTTGGTTTTCACAATAAACCATAAAAATCAATATGATAACAAATAGTATGCAGAATAAGAAGATTAATACAATGACATATTATACAGAATGTATAACTTACAATGAAGTAAAATGTAAAATAAAATAGAAACGAACAAGAACTAACTATTACTAACTAAGCCAGTGGACGCATAGACATTCTTAAAAGAAAAATAAGAAAGAAAAAGCCCATTGTCTTGGGAATGTCAGATAACCCACCCATGAACATTTTACAATTGAAGAAACTGAGATATTTGACTTCTGGTATTGGAGTCACAGAACTCAAAGTAAGGAGACCATATAGGTCTAAATGTTTCTTTGGAATTATTTCCTTTAGTTTTTACTAATAAAGCTTCCTGCCAACTAAGCTGGTTCATATAAGCCATTGTGTCTGTCAATGAGGGAGACTCATTTTGTAGCCAACAGTTAAATAAAGCCTTTCTGGAGGCAGCCAAAAATAAAATTGTCAATATTTTATTTTCTTGGGACTTAAATTCTATATTAAAATTTGAAGAGAGCCTACTATCATCTAAAAGCAACAAAGCAAAACATGGAGATAATTTAATTTTTATTTTCAGATTAATGTTTAGAAAACTGGTAACTTCCTTCCAAAATATACTGATCTTTGTCCTATTGGGTTTAATTCATATTTAAAAGATTTTTTAGGAGACTTAAGTTATGATGATCCAAATAACGGAAAGATCCCTTATCAAGAAATGCCCAGGTCCAGAGTATACTGAATAATAGACCCTATACCTATATTGTATAATGAATGCATGTTAAATGTGCTAAAACATGGATTTACTGTAGATGCAGGTGGGTACAAGCAGGTCCGGACTGAGAATTAAAATAGGCCCTGGAATTTCAGGATCACTGAGGCCCAAACAGCCCACATAGAGGCCCAAACAGCCCCCACCAGCCCACTAAATACTGACTTTCTATGGGACCTTATAGCAGCCCCTCTGGCATTTGCCAGAACCCACAGATTGGCAGTCTGGGCCTGTGTACAAGCATGCAGCATAAAATGAATCAGTTAGGACATGTGATCTCAAAAACATAACAACAGCACATAGCTTGTGTGTAAGATCCCTTTCTGCTCAAAAATCATTTGAGCCTACTATTTCCAGCAGTGTATTTGGGATTATTTGGGGTGTAGAGGACAGCAATATTAGACAATTGTCATCCATCATGGCATATTAAGTACAAAGTATAAGGCTCCCTAGTATCTGCATCCCATTGTTTTCCTGGCAGCCTAGCTAAAAAAGCAGCTAGAAATGTTGTACATTATGTTTTGTGCTTCTGTACCAGCCCAAGGCAACCACAGCCCTTTAGCAGTAAAGATACAAAGATGCCCCAGTAGTTCCACATCTTCTTTTCTGTTGATTCACTGCAAATGCTCTGTGCTGCTCTCACTTACTGAGCTTAGGGACTGACTCACAATAAACTGTATTTACAGAATAGAAATGTCACAGTATAAGGCTGATTAGTCCCAGCAATTTTGAGAGGGACAGACCCGCTTTGACAGCTCAACCCGCAGTCCTGCTTTTGAACTGGAAAGTGCCAATTTCTCTGCACTGAACAGCCAAAAAAGATACAATGTTACTTAATTGGCTCTTGGCAGAGAGCCCAGAATAGATACGTTAGATACTTTTGTAACAGTTTTGTCCATTGTCCCTCCTTTTTTGAAAATGAGGGCCATTTGTTGCCAACTCTTCTTATGACTTGTAGAAGTACTTTTAAATAGTACAAGAAGTAGTTTTAAACAGTACAAGACAGCAGTGCCTTTAACCCTTAAAAATTAATAATTCTCATCCAAATAGAAAGGAAATTAATAAAACAAATCTAAGCAATACATATATTAGTGATATAGTAGTCATATTTATATAGCGATATAAGTAATAAGAAAATGCGTGTGTGTTAGCAATCTGCTACGGAGGAACTGTAAAATATATAAATAATGGCTAGGGACAGGTGGTAATGTCAATCAAAAAGAAGGAAGGGAGGATGGCTGGGAACAAAGGCACACCTTCTCCCATATATTTAACCATAAGCAATTTAGTTCACCAATATGACAGCTGCTATTTATGGATGTTGTGATCATTTGTTCTTTGTTCAGTTAAGACAAAAGAAGCATTCAGATTTATTTTGTTTCTCTATTACAGCCAGTTCAACTGCAGCTCTTTTAGTTACTTCCTTGCCTAGCATGTAGCCCTGCCCCTTTTATTTTCTGAGCACTCCTTCTCTCCCAGACTATGAAGACCTCAAAGAGGTGTCTACTGCAAATGCCTGATTAATTTCCATTGGAGCAGGACAATAAACATGTCCATTAGCAAATCAATCATGCATGCGCAATAGATACCACTTAGAGGTCTTCATAGTTAGAGAAAGAAGCAATGCTAAAAAAGCAAAAGGGAAAGGCACTTCATGCAGGGGCGATTCTAGCCATTATGCCGCCTGAGGCGGCTTTCTTTTGCCGCCCCTGCCCCTCCTCACGTCACTCACGTTTAAAGCACCGGAGAGGGCAGAGCAGTCCATGTCGCTTAGTGCAGAGAGTGCAATTACATGTTGAATTCTGCTCTTAGTTACCAGGAACGGCATTTTTGCTGCCCCAGGCAACCGGGGGGTGCTGCCGCCTGAAGCGAGTAGGTCAACTTGCCTCATTGGTAGAGAGCCCCTGGCTTCATGCTAGAAAGTAACTAAAAGAGTATCAGTTGAACTGGCTGTTACAAAGAAACAAAATAAAAATCTGAATGCAGGGAGAAAGGTATGTTATTTTGGTGGCTGTTTAGAGTACTTTTAGGAAATTTTAAAATAAAAGACTTACTTATCCTTTAAAAGCAAAGGATTTACTAGGAGGAACATTCCTTTTTTTGCAGGGATATAATTCCCGGTTAGGCAATTCTTGCATCTTTAGCATTTCCCTAGGCTATTCTGGTGTAGCTAAAACAGGAAATATCATGTATATATTATTAATATAGATTTTTATGCAATAAATGTGAATTGATTTGTTTCAGACCAATTTTTGTGTTCATTAATCTTGGAGGCATTCAAACAAACTTATATTGGCTTTCTGTTGCAAATTAATTACATGCATTATTTTAGAATAGTATTCATATCAGCAGTAACCTCTTCTAGGAAAGTTTAGCATAAGAAAAGGTCATTGATGTTCTACTTCTTATAATTTTATTCTAAGGTATTTACACACTATATTTATTTTGAATATAGGACACATCTAAGCAATATTTTCTTTATTAAAACTCTATTTAAAGGGGTATATGTCTTAGAAATCTAACTTCCAACGTAAGAATATATATTCGAAGGATTCCATTCAAAGAGCCTGTAGTGACATAAGCAATCTAAGGCACATGACAATATATTAAATAAACAGGAACAAAACCACTGGTTGTATCCAGATGGAACAGAAACTGGTGTCTGTCAGTTCCCGGAGATCATAAAATTTTAAAGATTATATACTTTTTAAAAGGTAGCTATTACCCCTGTAAAAAAGTAGTGGCTGGTGGTGTAACAATCTAAAGGGAAGAACATTTTCTATGAGGGAATCCCTAGAACACACATAGTCATGCAGTGTCCTTCATTCTCTCCAGTCTGCTGCTGTATGTCAATAGCCTAGTTCAGTGTAACCTCTCTCTAGGCCTCTATAGAAATATACACTTTTTACATGCCCAATTATAACAGAAAAGGTGTAAGTGGAAACCTGTTTGATGAAATGTTTGAGAAACAAGAAACCGCTGGGTAAGATATCTTCATAGGGCATCTCTGTTCACCTGTAGTGTCTGTTTCTTGTAACACCAATAACTTTAATGAACAAAATAATGCCCTCTAATTAGTCCACACCAACTGCTTGTTGGAATCTGCTTCCACCTCTTCCATTCTCCGTGTAACTTTTTTTTAAAGATTTTTATTTTTTTGCTTTTCAAGGGAAGGGGATACAAGGGGAGAAACAAAAAACAAGACAAAATATAACATGGTTCACTCATACAGTTAAGTAGTACATATCATATTTCAGTGTCACAAAATAACATCATATAGTTCCTGTCTTGTCAAGGAAGGCCCTACTCTGGGATCTCCACCAAGTGTACATCTAACCATGGGCTCCATATTTTATCGAATTTGGCTGGGCAGCCCGGGCCACTTAAGTGAGTTTAATAGAGGGTAGCACTTTATTTACAAATTTGACCCATACATTCAAAATTGGAGCATCTTTCCCCATCCAGCTCATAATCACCACCTTTTTCGCATAATATAACAGTATCCTCATGAGTGAATGGGTTCTATTCAGGGGGAGCAGATCCTCAACTAGTCCCAGCAGACAGACTTCAGGGGAGCACACTTGGGGTAGGTTCAAGTTATCTGCTAAGTATTTAATAACCTTCCCCCAGAATCTGTGTACTGGGGGGCAATTCCACACCAAATGTAGAAAGTCCACCCCTGCTTTTGCCCGCACAATGGGCAGTTACCTACAGTTTGTCCTCCCATCTAGGGATGTAGCGAACCGCCGAGTATGTGTTCGCGAACGCCGTTCGCGAACACCTGCAAAAAATGCGAACAGTTCGCGAACTGTTCGCGAACTTCGAACATTCCGAAAATCGTTCGATTCGAACGATCGTAGGATTTTTAATCGTTCGATCGAATGATTTTCGTTCGAATCGACCGAAAATCGTTCGTTTTTAGCGATCGAATGGTCGAACGATTTTGACACGAACGCCTATTGGCGAACGTCGCGCGACGTTCGCGAACTTGCGGCGGACGCGAACAGCCGATGTTCGCGCGAACAAGTTCGCCGCAGAACAGTTCGCTACATCCCTACTCCCATCCTCTGAATTTTTGCTGGAGTAATATATAATTGGTGAGCAAACTTAAATTGAACCAATCTGTCTCTCAAAGATATTAAGTCGCTATACAGTGAGTCTGTGGTTTCAACCCATTGCTCCTCACTTAGAGCTTGGAGAAATTGTTGCCATCGTCTTTGAGCCTTGTTAAAGGGAGGGGGAATAGTGCATGATATAGCCTTGCTGATATAGCCTTGCTGTTAATTTAGTTGACTCCGGATTATGTAGGATTTGTTCCACTAGGGGGGTAGCATATGTTATAACTAAAGAGGTGAATTGAGCTCTGAAAGTGTGACAAAGTTGTAAATATCTGTATAGTTGTAATTGTGGGCTTTCAAGCTTTAGTTTAAGCTGTTGATAGGTAGGAAAAGATTGATCTACCAGGACATCTCCCAGAAACTTAAGGCCCCTTAGTGGCCAATATGAAAAGTCTTGGAGGGCTCTGAGGTGCGGTAGGTTAGAATTCCTCCAAAGAGGTAAAAAGGGGGAGAGTGTTGGCGGCACATGTCCAGAGATTGTGCAAGCAGTTCTCCAGGCTCTAAAGGGGGTGGTCAATGTAGAGGGGCAACCTTCGTAATCTCTTAGTTTCCTATATGGCACGTTCTTACAGCCTCCAGCAAGCCCACTCTGCTGGCGAATAGTAGAAGGGTAGGATCATCTACATCACTTTGTAACCAGGTGTGTATGTGGTGCATTTGACTTGTCAAGAAATAGTAACGTAGATGGGGCAGTGCAAGACCTCCTTTATGGATAGGGGCTGTGAGGGAGTGCCATGCTATGTGTGGGGACTTATTGGCCCAGAGCAAGGGAATGGAGGATTGAGTTGAACCTTCGGAATAGGATTTCTGGAATCCACACAAGGGAGTTATGCAATTTATAGAGCAGTTTAGGTAGATAAATCATCTTGTACAAACTCACTTTGCCCCAATATGTAATAGGGAGCTTAGACCATACTGCTGTTGCTACCTTAAATTGTTCAATAACTGGGTCTAGGTTATTAGCCATATATGCGGAGAGGTCAGGTAAGATAACAATGCCTAGGTACTTGAATTTGGTTACCCATTGGATGCCCGCAGTATCAATTGGGACTTGGGGTGATGGATCTAGACCTGTGTAACTTTTTAAATAATTTTTCTTTATCAACACGGTCATATAGACAACACTATACAATTCAGTTCTAAGCTGACCCTTGTGGAGAAAAGCATTTCCTGGCTCTAAGCCATCTACTAGTTGGCACCTCCAAAAATGTTCACACCCCAGTTGGAAACCTAATACAAATGTTAATAGAAAAGGAATGTGCAAATAGAGTGCCCTAAACTTACAGTACCGAATATTATATCTAACAGGGAAGCAACACTTTTTCTTTTTTTACATCTACATCCTTGTGTCACTTCACAAACTATAATACTCACATTGGGCCAGTGTAGCCGTCATTCACTCCAATTTCCATTTACCTAATACATATAAAAGGTGCAAGATTATGATATTACAATAGCAAGAATAACTTGAATGTGTGATAGTTCTTTAATATTCAGATACAGATCTGTCAGTACAATAGTCTTTAGACATTTTCTGAACATTAAAATAAGAATGTTTCTACTGCAAAGCAATTTGCTTGATAAAACATCATAATAAGGTGGTGGCAATATACTACATGGCATTTAGTATAGAGTTATTTTTTTTTATTGTTTTGATTGAACTAAGAGTTAATCTGTTGCTTTTATTGTAGTATAGGTCAGCACAATTTTAGGGATGGCATGTCACCCAGCTGCATTCCCTTTTGTTCCAGAGCACTGGAGAAAGTACATGCAGTTGATTTAATAGCTATTTTAATCTCCCACTCACCAATTCCCCAGTGTTATGGGGCCTAAGAAGGAGAGCCTGCATGTGCAAGTGGGGTGATGTGCGGGCTATGGATGGTGAGGGTGACAGTGGCTCTGGCCTAGGGGATCACATTTGTAAATCCAGGCCCGATCAGCCAAATATCTCCCACCATAAGATGGACATGGTGGTGAAAGATCTACTCATTTAGTGACCACACCAAACATGCAGATGTTTACACGTATGGCCGGCCAATGCCAAAGAAGTAGGTCTGAGTTAAACAGGATGCCACCAGTACGTCATAAATCAGATTCACAGTGGCAGAATCATATTGGAATCAGATAATCAGCTTACCCAACTAACAACACTCATGTTAGGTTATGGCAGCCCATGTGTTTGTTGTATCCACATCATTCAGCCTCTTTAATGGACTCAACATGGAATGCCAAGAATGTTCTCTTAAGATTTACTTGCTGGATATGAACTTCTACTATTGTGTAGGCATTGGCATTTTCAGAGAATGGTCTGCCTGTCTTTTTCTATTTTTTTTTAAATTAACTGTAGTCTTCAGATTAGTATTTTGGTCTGCAGCTATCAAGTATGACATTTGAATTGTTATCTAGTTTCTGGAGTCCCACTGACTCTTGTAACCAACAACTTATTAGAATACTGCGTTGGATGGTATATAGGGACTAAAGAAATATATATATATAAAAATTACATTGGTGTCTAGCATTGGTGTCTATTTTCCTCCATTGTATGTAACATTAGACATAAAACTGGAATCACACTGGAAGGTGTACATTCAAAACATCTAACACCCTGGTAGCTCCTGACTGGAGGAATTTGTATTCAATATGCAAGCTTTTCAGAATAAATATTATTGTACTAGAGTAATGAAAAGACGTAGACAAATTTTAATATTATGCCCTTATGCCCCACTAATATATAGACTACCTCACCCACACGGGTCATGTCATGTCATGGGAAAACGTGTTTTTTTCAAAATGCATCTGTTAATAGTGCTGCTCCAGCAGACTTTGGCACTAAAATCCATTTTTCAAAAGAGCAAACAGATGATTTTTTTATATTTTATTTTGGAATCTGACATGGGGCTAGACATATTGTTTCCCAGGTGTTCCCAGTCATGTGACTTGTACTCTGATAAACGTCAGTCACTGTTTACTGCAAGATAATCCCTTTAAATAGTGGTTATTTCATGATGATCAATATGATAGGTACAAACTGTAATGTGATTGCCTTGGTATTAGATGGAACTATAGAGGAATTCTGAATATGGCACACAACAATGATACTTTGCTACTCCTCATTTTATGCCACTGCTATTTAAGGGATAATATAGTTTGAACAGCAAATATAATAGATATGCACTGTGCACTAATAACTATATGCTACTGATAAATTAAAAAGTGACTTTTTAGAATGACTTCCGAAAACAGTGGGGATCATTTATGACGTGAAGGACATGGGGAAAAAAAATTGTATGGTCTGCCATGTTTTCTGCACTTTGTATATTGCCCTGAAGTATGGAATGCTGCTTGTGTTTAGTAGCACTGTATTAAGAGGAGTGAGCAGGAAGGAAGCATGTAGTTGTCTGTTTTCCTGCCTTGTAGATTGTACATAATTTGTATGTACACCCATGGGCACAGGCTTCTACAGGGTCCTGTACTTACCACTTACAATTTTTTTATCTGGCATGAGATGCAGAGTGCAGTACTATACAGGTATGGGGCCTGTTATCCAGAATGCTCTGGATCTGGGGCTTTCCAGATAATGGATCTTTCCATAATTTGGATATTCATACCTTAAGTCTACCATAAAATTCACCCAGTAGGTTGGTTCTGCTTCCAATAAGGATTAATTATATGTTAGTTGGGATCAAGTTCAAGGGACTGTTTTATTATAACAGAGAAAAAGGAAATCTTTTTAAAAAATTTGGATTATTTGCATAAAATGAAGTCTATGGGAGACAGCCTTTCTGTAATTTGGAGCTTTCTGGATAACGGACTCCATACCTGTGCATCCAAAGTTAATGAGCACTAAGATGTGCACTTTTGCACTCTCCTTAGTGCTACTTTTGCATGCCCCTTAGTGCTTCTAGGAAGTAGTCTTTGACAAAATAAGGGTAATGAAATCTATATCATACAGCAGATGAATATATAGGAAGCCTTAAGTCCTATGGGGGAATGTAATAAACGTTAACAGAAACAAATATTTACAATATGAAATATTATTCATTTGTGCAAACACTTTTTCATTCAAGAGAATCTGATATAGCTTTCGTGAACACAGAAAGTATTTAGCGACCCCCATTATCAGTGGAAGACAGACTGTGAATATTATGGTCTGACCTATTGTGCAGTGCACAGTATGGAGTAAACTAATTACTGAAAAGTAGTCATATTTGAGACAAAAGAATACGCCACAATTGCACTATTCACAATTAAAGTTAAGAATGTGAAATTTTTTATTTTTTTTCCAGGTTATGACTTATACATTTACTTTTATATCTATTACTTCATTCAGTCTAAACTAGATGCAATATATTTTTCCTACCCCTTTTCCAAGTGCCACTGGATATGGTGTAGATAATGACAGGACTAGCATTCCAATGACATTCAAAAGAGAAGACAACAGTTAGTAGAAGAAATGGGTAGAACACAGTGAAATAATTGTTTTGTAGAGGTAAAGAAAGTAGTGTCCATAAAGGGTTGAAGGAAAAGGAAACCACCTGGACAGGCAGTGGTCAGAAGACAAAGGATCAGGAACTTGACCAAAAGACCATGTTAAAAGGAGACAAAAATGTTGATATTCTTTTTGTCAAAAACCTCAATCTTTTAAATGGCTGTGAATTAATTTAATGTTTTAGATCTTTATCAGATCTTGTTAAATCCTTTGACATACTAAATATTTCTATCCAGTACAAAAATATTTTTAAGGACCAGAAGTCCCATTTTTATTGCACTGTTGTTTAAAATATATGAGAGAAACAGGTACCTAAGATTATATTTTTTTACTTGGATAGGGATCCCAAAAATAGCAGTTCATAATGTGTCAACATATGGCTAATAACATACACCTATTAGTGTCCTTTTTAGGAAAGGCTCATCCACGGAACTGCTGGTTGAGGAACACTTTGAATATAACTTTGGAAGATTATGATTAGATAGATACTAAAGGCCAGATTCAATTCATTGAGAAAAAAGTTATCTCATGATTTATTATATGAAAACTAATGGACCAGATTCAATTCCAGGAGAAAAAACTTTTCTTCAAATTAATTTTCGGTTTTTCCCATAAAATTCAATAGAGTATTTGTCACGGTTCGCACCCTAAATTCAGAAGCGATGTGCCATTGCGCACTGACATAAGCACTCCAGCGCACATGCGCCCTAGTACTGCGACTTTCAGGAAGAAGAGGATACCGCTCTCGGCGGTGTCCCCGCCGAGGGGGCGGCAGGCGTCCCTGCCGTCCCCCCAATAGACCACCATGGTATTTTGTTACAGTATTCACGTGATAAATGGTGAGAAAATTGAATTGCATCTTAGATAGAAATGAGCGAATCTGTCCCTTTTGGCTTTGCAAAAAAATTCATGAAACTGTGAAAATAAATTCAAAAAAAGGCAAAAAAAGGCAAAAAATTTGCGAAAAGGATTAAAGACAATATGCGTCAAATTTTTTTTGAAGTGAGACAATGATTTTACTTCATCCCCAGAAAGCCAGATAATGAGATACTTAGGGGCCCATTTACTTAGCTTCGAATTTCGAATGTTTTTTTGGCTACTTCGACCATCGAATGGGCTACTTCGACCTTCGACTAAGACTTCGAACGATTCAAACTAAAAATCGTTTGACTATTCGACCATTCGATAGTCGAAGTACTGTCTCTTTAAGAAAAAACTTCGAGTTCGCCACCTAAAAGCTACCGAAGTCAATGTTAGCCTATGGTGAAGGTCCACATAGGCTTAGCAATCTTTTTTAGGTCGAAGAAAAATCGTTCGATTGATGGACTAAAATCCTTCAAATCGAACGATTCAAAGGATTTAATTGTTCCATCGAACTAATAGCGCTAAATCCTTCGACTTCGATATTCAAAGTTGAAGGATTTAACTTCGACAGTCGAATATCAAGGGTTAATTAACCCTCGATATTCGACCTTAAGTAAATTTGCCCCTTAATCTGTAATATTCAGTGTAGTTAAAATGGTGATGTTTATTAGTCAACCATGCCAACACTTATTAAAAACATATTAAAAACACATTAAAAACCCTAATGGGGGGATGCAATAAAAGTCACAAACAGCAAAATAATTTGCACCAATAAGAATAAAAATTTACATTTCACAATGTAATCTTCTTTTCTGTTACTGCATTGCGAATTTTAATTGCTCATTGTGAATTTTAATTGCCCATTATGAATTTTAATTGTGCATTGCCCACTTTTAAGAAGTGCTTCAAGATGTCATAATCTTTTGGAGCAAACATAACAACTTTTTCAATAATAAATTTTATTACATTCATTGTGCGTTGACGCAAACTTTAACATTTGCAAACCTTCTTCCACTGTCGGAAGAGGTCGCTAAAAAGTCCCCAGGTTTGAAAAAAACTACATTAAATTTGCACAAAGGAAAGTGTTTTTTGCACTCCCCCATTTGACTCTTGTAAGAAGATGGGTCCCTCCCTCCTGTGGTACAAGCAATTGTATTACAAAGTAATAATGTTATCACGATACTGTTAATAATAACTGTTGTTAATATAACTAAAGAGTCCACCAAAAATTAATATAATATCTGCAAAATATTGTCACTCCTACTTGTAAGCTTGATATATGTTGAAAGGGTTTGAAGGAGAGACACATCAGCTGCAGACTAATTATGTTTACACCATTGTAATTAAGCTTGCTTCCAGAACGGTTAGGGGCAGATTCATTAGGGGTCGAATTTCGAAGTTAAAAATACTTCGAAATTCGACCCTCGAATTGAAATCCTTCGACTTCGAATATCGAAGTCGAAGGATTTAGCGCTAATCCTGCGATCGTTCGATCGAAGGATTTTTCGTTCGATCGAACGATTAAATCCTTTGAATCGAACGATTCGAACGATTTTAATCCAACGATCGAAGGAAAATCCTTTGATCAAAAAAAGGTTAGCAAACCTATGGGGACCTTCCCCATAGGCTAACATTGACTTCGGTAGGTTTTATCTGCCGAAGTAGGGGGTCGAAGTTTTTTTTAAAGGGAAAGTACTTCGACTATCGAATGGTCGAATAGTCGAACGATTTTTACTTCGATTCGTTCGATTTCGTTCGAATTCGAACGAATTTAACCAATTCGATGGTCGAAGTACCCAAAAAATACTTCGAAATTCGAATTTTTTTCATTCGAATCCTTCACTCGAAGTTAGTGAATCTGCCCCTTAGTGTTTTGCCTTGGCGACTTTTTTTTCCAAATGCCATTTTTTTTCTTATGGTGACTTTTTTGTCTCTGTAACAATTTTGACGCGGTGACATTTTTGCAGCGAATCAATGTGTGGCGAAAAAATTGCTCATCGCTAATCTCAGATTGAATATGGTCCATGAGTTTTTATGTGATAAACTTTTTTCATGATTACATGTGGCTACACGCGTCAGGTGTTTGTTTCTTCATGTGAAATAAAGTATCGTTGAATTTTACCGCTTCCAAGAAGTCTGTGAAGTGCACGTCCACAGTGGAACATTGGTGATAAACTTTTTTCTCACTGAAAGGTGAAATAGAAATCTCTCAGTTTAAGAAGAAGAATGCTGCACTATAATCTCAAGTACCCCCTTGAGGAGACAATCAGAAATCTAGTTATACGCAAGAAACGGAATAAAGGGTCTCAAATGCTGCCTTGTCACTACAATTAGGTCCAGGCTCAGTGCTTTTTTCACAAATGGCAGTGTTAGCCGTTTAGTGTTTAGGGGCCTATGCCTTTAGTTATTACCTCTAAGTTGCGGACAGGTTTGGAGAATGGGTTCACTGTGGGCATCAGTCCAGGAAAGTGGTTATGATTGGTTGTCGGACTTCACTTACCTGGGATGTCAGGTAGCCCTGAAAGGTTGGTGGTGCTTTTTTATGGCAAGCATGCCTTAAAGGCGGTATTTTAATACATTAGAGTTTATAAGTTATGTATGTATTTATTTACACTGTTATGTTAAATGTTAGTAAGAGCTGCGGCCTTTTCATTCCCAAACTGGTTGTAATTGTTTGTCTCCTGGGGGTGGAGGTGGTGTCGTGATTGCTATTGGGGGGTATTTGCTAATGTCTGACATTTTGATGCTGGACATGTCATAGCGAAATATTCAAAACGAAAATAAATAAATTGTCTGGGAATTACAAACTGTAGTAGTGCAAATGGGACACAAGGTGGCTTCGGTGTGGCTTGATGCAACTTACATAAGAGAGACGTTTTTGTTTTCAGTGAGAAATTATAGATATAGCTTTTTTTAAGTCATGCCAGAATGCTGCTGATTTGCACCATACCTGTGTGTAGTTTATATAGTATATCAAACATTTTCGTTAACTTTGTATGAAAACTTTTTATTTTTCTGAACATTTCGGGGCCGATTCACTAACTTCGAGTGAAGGATTCAAAGTAAAAAAACTTCGAATTTCGAAGTGTTTTTTGGCTACTTCGACCATCGAATGGGCTACTACGACCTTCGACTACGACTACGACTTCGAATCCAACTATTCAAACTAAAAATCGTTTGACCATTCAATAGTCGAAGTATTGTCTCTTTAAGAAAAAACTTCGACCCCCTAGTTCGCCATCTAAAAGCTACCGAACTCAATGTTAGCCTATGGGGAAGATCCCCATAGGCTTTCCTAAGTTTTTTTGATCGAAGGATAACCCTCGATATTCGACCCTTTGCGAATCAGCCCCTTCCTGTAGAAATCAAAAAGTAATTTCCAAATCTTACATCCTAGTTTGACAAAAAACTAAAGTAATGCACATCACACCAGTGTAAGAAAAATTAATGGTGCTCAAAGCCAAAAAATAATAATGGTACTGCCAGAAAAAAATATATAAGGAAAAAATAGAGCAAACAGTCAATAAACAGAGGGGGGCATACTCACAGCTCACCCCAGTCCCAGGGTGCAAGTCCACAGTAATATTCCAATAAGTGTGAGTTCCTCCAAAAATAATAATGAACCAATAGATTAAAAAAATACAAAATTTTTATTAGGACACATCAGACAGAGACCTAACGTGTTTCGTGCCTGTTGGGGTACTTACTCATAGGCTTATGAGTTATAGCCTATGAGTAAGTGCCCCAATAGGCACGAAACACTTTAGGTCTCTGTCCGATATGTCCTAATAAATATTTTGTATTTTTTTAATCTGTTGGTTCATTATTATTTTTGGAGGAACTCACACTTATTGGAATATTACACATCACACCAGTCTTCTCACTCATGTCTTTGTTATCATCTTTATGTATCGATGCAACTGTATTTAATAAAAGCATCATTATATCATTTATGAAAATGCTTCAGATAAAGAGAGGCACAGGTGGTGGGTATGTGGCCACAAATTGACTAAGTATGCTGCATTAAAATAGGCCCTGGACTTTCTGGATTGTTTAAGAAAAATCTAGAAACTAATTGAAAGTCCTGCTGCGAAGATATTGTAAATGATATAAAACTTTACTGACATACGGGGGGGAATGTAATTAAAGTCGCAAAGAGCAAAACAATTCGCACTAATAAGACTAAAAATCCACATCTCGCCATGCAATATTGTTCCTTAAACTGCTATTGAATTGCGAATTATAATTAATTGCAATTAATAATCTTAAGAAGTGCTTGAAGGTGTTGTAATCGGTTGGAGCAAACATAACAACTTTTTCAGTAAGAAGTTTTATTACATATAGGGGGCCAATTCATCAAGGGTCGAATATCGAGGGTTAATTAACCCTCGATATTCAACTGGGAATTAAAATCCTTCAACTTCGAATATCGAAGTCGAAGGATTTTAGCGCAAATAATTCGATCGAACGTTCGAAGGATTATTCCTTCAATCGAACGATTAAATCCTTCGAATCGAACGATTCGAAGGATTTTAATCCAACGATCGAAGGAATATATTTCGATCAAAAAAACTTAGGAAAGCCTATGGGGACCTTCCCCCCCCTGCCCCATACTGTGCATTGGCACAAACTATAAAATTCGCAAATGATCTTCCACTGTCGGAAGTGGTCGCCAAACAGTTTCCGCAATAGCTATATTAAATTTGCGCAAAACAAAAGTTGTTCTTATAATGACATTATTGAGTCAGCCTAAAGTTTCAGCTTGTGAATAGCAGCAATGATCCAGGACTTCAAACTTGTCACAGGGGGTCACCATCTTGGAAAGTGTCTGTGACACTCACATGCTCAGTGGGCTCTGAGCAGCTGTTGAGAAGCTAAGCTTAGGGCTCGTCACTAATTATCCAGCAGAAAATGAGGTTGGTCTGTAATATAAGCTGATGCTACAGGACTTATTATTTAATTCTGATGATTATTGCACTGGTTTCTGTGCTGTCATTTAGTAATTATCTGTATTAATCACTAATCAGCCTTATAGTGTGACATTTATATTCTATGTGTACTGTATATTGTGAGTGGGTCCCTAAGCTCAGTAAGTGACAGCAGGGAAGAGCATGTGCAGTGAATCAGCAGAAAAGAAGATGGGGAGCTACTGGGGCATCTTCAGAGACACAGATCTTTACATAATGTACAACATTTCTAGCTACTTCTTAAGCTTTAGTTCCCCTTTAAAGTCCTTCATTCCTCTGCACCTCACTATGGGGTAGATTTATCAAAGAGTGATGCTCTAAAAGGAACGGAGGATTTGCCAGGGACATATATAGAGAGACAAGAGAAGAGAAAAAGGGGTATATTTATCAAAGAGTGAAGTTAATAGTGAAGTTCCGCCACTAGAGTGAAATTCCGCCACTCTCCATTCATTTCTATGGGATTTTTATAGGCGTATTTATCAAAGGGTGAACTTTCACTTTCACCCATTGATGAATACGCCTTTCAAAATCCCATAGAAATGAATTAAGAGCTGCGGAATTTCACACTAGTGGCGGAACTTCACTATTAACTTCACTCTTTGATAAATATACCCCTTTTTCTCTTCTCTTGTCTCTCTATATATTTCCCTGGCAAATCCTTTGTTCCTTTTAGAGTAACCGCTTGGTTACACCCGCCACTGCTAAAACCCTTCTATATTGCTACCTTATGCCTTATGGAATGCCATTTTGGAATTTCATCGGAGAGAATCCTCTCTCAATTTCTTCCGATCCAAACTCAAAACATCCTGTCAGCTGCTCTATGAATCAATAAAGAAGAAATCCACGGCACACAGGCTGCTGCAAGCAAGGAACCCCTTGCACGTTTAATGCGGAAGTGAGCAACGTTTCGGGGTCACGCCCCTTTGTCAAGCCGCTCTATGAACCCATGCCTTGGGCTCTAACGCCTGCAAGCATTTCCTCACAAACTGTGACAGGACTACAACACAGGAAGACAGAAGTTTCACCTCCACTAACGCTTTCTAAACAGCTTAAAAGCTCAAGGGTCAGACTGGGGGGCGCAGGGCCCCTACCGGGACACCCTTCTAAACTCTGGCCGCCTCCACAAATGCGGCGTGCGCACATGCACGCAAAAGACATGATGCGCATGCAATCTCTAGGGCAGCCGCCACGAATGCGCCATGTGTGTGCACAAAAGATGCGCCGCATTGTTAACTTTCTTTTCTGGGGGAGCAGGTCTGGGCCGGCGGGGGCCCACCTGGTTTTTTTCCCAGTGTCCCGCCTGCCCAGTCTGTATGTTGATTATACTTGTATTCAATGGTCTTAGCCATCCATTATACAGATTTATTTGTCTGTCGGATAAATGCATTGTTAAAATGTTAAGCGCTAAATAAATACAATTATATTTACAAATTACACTAGATACTATAAAAGTCTTGCAAAAAAGAAGAAGATATTTTTGCAATGGCCAAAAACACTGGCACGTAACATTGCATGGTTCCAGGTAATACCAGGTACAAAGGTCCCTGTCATTAAGAAGCAAGACTAAATAAACATACTGTAATATGATTACTTTATTGCTTTGTGTTCAGTTTACATTGTTTTATTGCCCTACTAATGGATGTAGGATTAGCTATGAAGGAGTACCGAGAATATAAAAATATGTGGCAAACACAATTGTGTCAGCAAATCCCATTGGTTGCTTGCCACGCACGACTTAACTGAATCTTTCTTTATATTTTGTTAGTTGAAACCAGTTGATTGTATTATGCTGCCTTGTAACAGGTTGTTTGCGGGATTACTGACACCTAAATATTGACAGCACCCATGAGTCTTGTAAAACAAGTCATCAGGTTTATACACGCGACAGCCCACTTTAAATAATACATCTTATATATACTGTATACGTTTTTCCCTGTTCCTATAAAAAGGAGAGCTGTGCTATGGTAAACTAGTTTTATAGGAATGGTTATGCTGTACAATGAAGCAAATGAATGTAAATAAACATGTCTTAACATAAATTAAGTAAATTGAAACTTAGGGGGTTATTTATCAAAGTCCGAATTTATCTCAATATTTTCTGCTACAAACTCTTATCAAATCCACTCTGGTTTTTTACGCTTATTTATTATTACATTTTCCCGAAAATTATCTTTGCGGGGAAAAAAAACAGATTTTTGTGATTTTTCCTGATTTTTTCATCCAATTTTCACAAATTTCATGTTTTTTCTTGGAATTTTCACCCGAAAACTTTGGGGTATTGCTCGAAACTCAGAACACATCAAAAAATCATTGGTACTTTTCCCATTGACTTATATGCAACCTCGACTCGGCCTTGTGTTTTTATATGGTCATGAAACTCCTCGGTAACTTATAATATCCTTATACTGTATTTTACAAGAGGGGGTACTTTATTCACTATATAATACACAAAAGCCATGAATATCCTGTAAATTATATCCTTATAAACGGTGAGTAGTGATGTCATCTGTTATAAACGGTGAGTAGTGATGTCATTTCTGTCACATGACTCACTAAAATTTGTGTATTATAATAAATAAAGTACCCCCAGTTGTAAAATATGAGGATATTAGAAGTTACCTCGGAGTTCCATGACCTGTATAAAAACACTCGGCCTTCGGCCTCGTGTTTTTATATGGTCATGAAACTCCTCGGTAACTAATAATATCCTTATATTTTACAAGAGGGGGTACTTTATTCACTATATATATATTGTCCTTTTACATCTCTTGCCTTGAACCACCATTTTGTGATGGTCTGTGTGCTGTCTCAGAGATCACCTGACCAGAAATACTGCAACTCTAACTGTAACAGGAAGAAGTGGGGAAGCAAAAGACAGAACTCTGTTTTTTAATTGGCCCATGTGTGGTTTGCTTGGATTGTTTGTGTGCACCATGAATCCTATGATCCCAGGGGGCGGCCCTTATTTTTTAAAATGGCAATTTTCTATTTAGGATTATCCAATGGCACTACTAAAAAAGTATATTATTTTGAAAATGGTTTATATACAGGAAGCAGGGTTTTACACCTGAGCTGTTTTATGCAATATCTTTTTATAGAGACCTACATTGTTTGGGAGGTATCGTTACAGATGTGTACAAACATGCCTTAGGGCTGTCCATTGGGAAATAAAAGAAATACACATTGCTTACAGTACTTAAGACAATAGAATGAAATATTTGTAATCTAGCAGGAAGGAAACAGGACTTCTGCATAGTCTTCAAATGCCCAAGCACTTAAGTAATATTGAATTACTCACCATGTACTGCAAGTTCATTATAATAGAGCTGATATATATTATCCATTATCCAATATACTAGCTATAAAATCAATGATGTTTTTTTTTTAAAGAAACAAAGGACCATTGAAACATGTTGCATCAGCAAGCCCCCCCTTTTTATTACAGTGGTGTTGGCTTGTGTTCTGTTCTTCACTATGATTTCTTGACATGATTAGATCTAATGAAAAACAGAACAAGTTTAATAGTCTTATAGATAAGATAGAAAAAAAGCTCTTGTTCTAATCTGTAGCTGATAACAGTGGTCATTTTGTGAAGTATACAACAGAATTGCTTTCATATTTGTTTCAAAGAAAAAAAAATATATATAAATATATACTCTAGCGACTAAATGCTTAGTGTAACTCACAGCAACTATGCAGGTTAGATTTCCTCGTCCTACAAGGACCTGGGAGAAACTAAGCATAACATTTTAACCAACAATGGGCCAGATTCAATTCAAAAAGGGTTTATCATGTGAAAACTCATGCACGAGATTCAATTTGAGATGCAATTTAATTCAGAAAAACATCTATGTTGGGCTGATGGATTGAGAATGGCTTGGAGGCAGGTTTTGGTTGCAAAACAAAACAGGCATACTGTCTGCCAGTCCACATGTCATAGAGGCTACCAAGTAGCCAATTACAGGCCTTATTTTGCACCCCATGAACATTTTGGATGCATGGGTTGCTCCACAGCTATTTTTACATTTGAATGTGGCTCATGGGTAAACAAAAAATTGGGGACCCCCCAGTTTAGATGATGGGCTTGATAAAAAGGAGAGATTTAAAATTTAGTAATTGTGGAAGTGTCTAATGCAGTGATTCACAAAGATTTGGTTTGGCCCAGTTTGAAGGCCAATTTAGAGGAAATTTAATTTGGGTGAATATTTGTATAATCTCTGTGAATATGCCTTGAACTACAAGAAAGCGACCACAATGTCATGAGCTAAGGGGGTGTCGACCAAATGTTTGACTACAAAGTGGTACCTGAAACCAAAGAGTTTGTAGATCTCTAGTAAAATGGAATGGGGTCAAAGTTTCAGAGAATGGGTGTCTGGTAGTTTAAAGAAATAGTAAGTGAGAAGGAGTGGTGATTATGCCTGGGGCATACTTGGTAATTAAATATGCGATGTATAGAATTGTGGCAAGAAATAGAATGTTTGCAGAATGGGCAGCTACTTGCAGAGCTGCAGAGACCTCTTTATGTATCAGACAATAGCAACTTGCAACAAAATGCTTTTACATAATGTATGGCTTTCTTCACACCTTTAGGATAAAACACATTCCTATACAAAATATTACTGTTGCTTGCAATAAATACTTTATGTGCAGATGCAGTTAATAGAAATCATGTTACAAAAACGATATACTTTTTGTTCTTTGGTGACCCTTTTGGTAACCAAAACTATGAACATAAAGAACCTAAGCCCATTTACAATAAATTTCAATTAACAGCATGCTATGGATGTCCAACCAATTGCATTTCATCACCTGACTACCTCGATATCCATCACGCTGCTTGTCTGAGCCTGATTTAAGGCATCATGTTGTTGCTGGTGTGATATTTTCAAAGCTTGCTAACGAAATATAAGCCCGCGCTATCATCAGTTCTCGGTTTATGGAATAAAATACTAGGATTTTTAGGAATGACTTATCATTTGTACCCTCACTTTATGCCAAATTGCACCCATGAAGTGTTTCACACTACTACGTAGTCTGAATCGTGTTCTACATGTACATAAACTTTAGTGTTCCATTGAATTTTGAACAGGAAAAAAAAACTAAAAAAAAAAACATTTTCATAAAAAAAATTGATTTTCACCTAAGAAAACCTAATAGGGGATTTCAAAAAACCTAATAGGGGTTTCCCAATCCAGTAGGGTAGTATGGGTTGCTACACATTTGCAACCACTTGTATGGTATCCATTGTTCTATGGTATGGTAAATATTGTGGATGATTGGTATTTGTACGTTTACCTTTTCCCTTCAGGCTTAACAACTGTATGAGTAGATATTCAGAAACCAGTTTATGTTGTTTTTTTGTCTTGATTGAAATTGCTCCTCTAAAAAAACCATACCAACTTAACACAGGTAATACTGCACATTACTTCCCACTAGTGCCACCCTATGATCCACAAGAGAGACTAAAATCAGAGAATGTCTTATTGTTTTCAAGTGATCATCCTTTCCATTTGTTGTAAGCTCTTTGTCTGTATAACAGCGGGAAGAGAGAAAAATTTTCCTAGTATAAAATATGGCTATATGTCAAAAATAACTAAATTGTTTCAATGTTAGAAAATTATATCACAAAAAATAGGCATCAAAGATTTGGTTTCTAGAGAAGTTATCACGTTTACTCTTAATAAATAATAAGAACTTGTTATTTCTTTGCCAAGGTGATAAAATTCACAGAATTAAGATAATATGAACCTTATCATACAGAATTAGCTGTTTTGCATCTATTAAACATTTCTATTTACAAAAACAATATAACCCACAGAATGAGTGATAAGAGCATTCACCGTGCATTCCAAGACTATCACAAGAATTACCTCAGAGTACCATAAAAATTAAGGCAAAAGGAGAATTGAGAAGAACTCTTCAAGTCCCTCCCACAACTGAGATTTAGTTACAGGGATTTATCAATCACACACAGCTCACAAAACTCAACTGTGTGCACTGCATGGCCGGCCTGAATTGTCTAGTTTCATGTTAAGGAATGAAACTTTGCACAACAGTAATGGAGATGGAGATGGCCAACTACGGTGAAGTTTTAGATCCAACCTACACATCTCTGGAATTCGAAAACATGCAGCTTTTTTACAATGACAGTGGTAAGTTTAAAGGCGGTAATTGTTTTTTACGAGGTGCTCATTATTTCACGGCACCATATATGAACACACAATTGTACAATAATATTTGGATAACATTTTTACATAATATATTTCTCTACTTAGGTTAAAACGCTTCAAGAATTCCTTGTTTAGCTTGAACTTTGCCATAAATGAACAGCGTGAATTGATTTGGCAGAAAACCGATGCAGAAGCATCGACTTATTCATTGTAATTGTAACATTACTATTCAGCCATTGCTGCCTGCATCGTACTATCCAAAGTATTTAAAGTGTTGATTAGACAGTTAAAGATATAAAAAGAATTGTAGTGATTTATAACATTGTACAAATTGGACATTGAGTGCTCTATAACAGTGAATAAGCAGTGTAAAGTGTACATGTAGAAAAGGGTGTTGTTAACACATTTATCCCTCTGCAGGCTAATGGTTAGCTATCCAGCCTACTAAATATTTGTCTTGTGTAACTTTTTAACTATTAGTTAAATTTTAGAGGTTTGTTCTACGTGCACTCCTTGAATGATAAGAGATTATTCTCGGTACATGACAAGAATTGGAATGTTTTGCTTTTTTGTGACAGTGTTATCATTTGTGTATCATATTAGTTTAACAAGGTTTATTGAGTGATTAGGTTCCTCTGAGGGACAGCTTCAGCCTACCCAAGAAGCAGTCAGCAAAGTCCTTCCCACAATCTCTTAACATAAAAAAATGGCAGAGGATGAGCAGATTTAAAGTTCTAACACAGATGGAGGGCTTTGGTGTTACAATTAGGGTTGCCCCCTTTGTGCATTTTATGAGCCAGGCAGGGTGCTGGGCCATTACATCTCCGGGGCGGGTCAGTTATGTTGCTGGTGGGCATGATACGTCATGTGGGCGGGGGTATGGTATGATGATCAGCAATTGGCTGATCACCATGTCAAGAAGGGACGATCCTGTCCAGACTGTCTTGACCTGGGCAGTCCTTCTGAAAAGGGCTGTCCGGGTCAAATCCGGACCGATGGCAACCCTAGGTACAATGCTTCAAATGAGAATGTTGATGGATGTTCCTTCTTTTGTTTTTCTTTTCAGAAGAGGAGGCATCTCTATATATTTTATTCTGCATTTGTTCTGTCAGTAGGATTAATGAACACAGGTATTAAATTGCACAAGTGTAGTTACTGATCAGGCATCTGTTCATCTTCAAACATAGTAGACAGATCAAAACTAATAGCTGATTGGTTGCTGCTATTGTCTAAAAGTCACTAACCTCTTGTGTGGCTTCCAGTGCATTATTCCCTCATAATTATTAATAGTAATTAATGATATTATTGGGGTGGGTGGCATATAGTGATGAGACAACTGATTTCATTTCCATTTACCATGTTTCAACCAATTCAATAATTGATTTAGGTTGTACTTAAGCTAAAATAGTTCATACCAGAGTACAACAAGCTAACCCAATAAACTAAACCAATAAAACAAAGTCTGCAGGGTTGGGAGAAAACCGGTGGGCCCCGGTCCTGTGCAGATTGTGTGATGCAGCATGGCAATCATATGCACCGGCGGCAGCAATAAAAATTTTGGACGCGCATCCTAGAAGTCGCTTGTGGCAAAATCGCCGCATGTCAACACTATTCATCCATAGACACCCATTGACGGTAACACCGGTGTCAAAATTGACGCAAGTAACTTTTCGGACAATCGTCAAAAATTGACGCTGGCGTCAATTTTTGAGTTTCACTAATTCTAATTCGTCTTTTTGCAAATTTTGCGGGAAATTCATGAATTTTTCGGTGAAGCAAAACGGGAGAAATTTGCCCATCACTAATCCTAAATTCAATTCATACAGACTTCTTCTTGTATATAAATAAACAACCCATACACATCATAGCTTTGACAAATATTAAGAAGGTTATTAATAGAATCTGAGTTTGCCTTTTTTTCTTGATCTTGATGATGGTAAATAGTCGGAATTTGTTAACGAAAAAGAAACTAGAAAAGTTGCCATAAAAACATCAGTTAAAGCTGGAGAGATTCATAGAAGTCAAAGGGACTATTCTTAAAAATGTCCCCGTTTTCCCAGTTCATTTAAACATGTGAATTTTTCAGTCTCATGAAAAACGAATGAAATGTGATACTCACTGGCATGTGGCTTTTTTTTTCATGAAAAAATGTGAACTCAACTATTCCATTCAAGCAATTTCTTAAATAAGCTAGTGTTTGGGGAAAAAAATGTGTCTGCAGGTTTTCTCAAGCTTGCATTTTTTCTCTATCACGAATAAAAGTAAATAGGCCCCTTAGGGGCTCATTTACAATCAAATTAAATTTTTTCCACAAATCTCAAAATTCGTGTTTTTCCTATATTTCTAAAAAGCTCAAAAAATTGGAGATTTCATAAGTGTAAAAAACACAAATACCTCTATGGCAAAACTTTGCCAACTAAAAGTTGTTGAGGTGCTATAGAAGTCAGTGGGAGCTGGGCTGATCGTATTCAAATCAATTCAGTCTTTTAGATGTTTTCAGATTTTTTTTATGCAAGGAATTGTCTAAAGCACTTGAATTTTAGAGGTTTAAATGTATTCATATTTCTTTTGCACATCGTTCAGTGCTTTTTTTTCATTCCTCCTTTTTATGTTTGGAACTTTTAATAAATTCAATTACAGTTGTGGTTTTAGAGTTTGTGAGTTTAGTCGTGGTTTCAAAAACCTATAAAACCAGTAAAATCTGTCCTTTGACACATAAGCCTCCACGTGTTGCTAGAGTCATCATTAAGTCATCAGTGAGTCATCAAGTAAGGATGAGTGAATCATGGTAAAAATCTCAATGTATTTTGCTTCACAGGAAAATGATCTAAAAAATTGTAAGAAAAAATCTACATTGATTGCAACATAACTGTGTTTTGTGATTAGTCAACAGAACTTACACCATAAGTAAAGTTCCACAAACAAATAACTGCAAAGGCTTAGGGGGCAAATTCACTAAGCGCCGAAGTGCCGAACGCTAGCGTTAATTCGCTAGCGTTTGGCATTTTCGTTACTGCGCAAATTCACTAACGAACGCTGGCGTAGTTTCGCTAGTGTTACTTCGCACCCTTACGCCAGGCGAATTTTCGCTAGCGACGTAACTACGCAAATTCACTAACTTGCGCAGTGTACTGAACGCTACCTTTTACGCTAGACTTCCTTCGCCACCTCAGACCTGGCGAAGCACAATAGAGTAGATAGGGATTGTTTAAAAAAAAAAGTCAATTTTTTTTCTAAGTCCCAAAAAACGCTGGCGTGTTTTCTACATGATGGGTGATAGGCTGAAAAAAGATCGAAAAATTTTTTGGGGCTCCCCTCCTTCCCCCCTACATTTCCTGACTCATGGCAACTTACCTAGACAGTGGGCACATGTGTAGGGCAAAATAAAATTTGCTGATTTGAAGGTTTTCTAGGCATTTGTAGTGCTGATACGTATTCATCCATTGAAATTTGAATTTCGCGCCGTATGCAAATTAGCCTTCGCTAGCGTAACTTCGCTTTACATAGCGAATCAACACTAGCGCAACTTCGCAACCTTACGCTACCCTTGAGCGCAACTTCGGATTTTAGTGAATTTGCGGAGTGCTGGCGAAACTACGCCTGGCGAAGTGCGGCGAAGTCCGGCGAAGTAGTGAATTTGCCCCTTAGTATCTCCTTCCTCTCAAATATCGAAACCAAAAATGCTCAATATCTTGCATTCAAATACATTGTTTATTTAATATCACAATCAGCTCTGCCTTATATCATTACAACACTTAGGGGCATATTTATCAAGGGTCGACTTTCGAATTGAAAAAACTTTGAAATTCGAATTCAAAAAGACCAACCGAAATTAAGTTGAAGGGTTTTTTTTGGTTGAATAGTTCCCTTTTTTGATCTAATAGGTCTGTATTCGGCCGAATTTGAATCATACGAATTGAAGGAATAGCGCATTATATCGAATTCCATTCAAAGTTTTTCCCCAAAAAAAGCTTTCAAAGTCCACCAATTGACTCCAAGTAGATTCTAGGAGGTCCCCCATAGGCTAAAACAGCAATTCGGCAGGTTTTAGATGGCGAATGGTCGAAGTCTAATTTTTAAAGAGACAGTAAATGATAAATTTCGATATTCAAATTTTTGAATTTTTTTCAAATTCAAATCAAATTACGGTCAGTACACAAAAAGTACACAAAAATAGCTTAAAATTTGAATTTTTTTCATTCAAAAATTCACCTCGACCTTTGATAAATCTGCCCCTTGGTGTAATATTGTTCATTAGACTAAGCTCAATGAATCAAGAGTAACGCAGGCAGGAAAATTCATACAATGGACAAAAAAGTTGACAAATATTCTCACATATATGACAGAAAATATACATGATAATGGCTCTAGCGTCATCAGCATGAGAAACATCCTGTAAGTACAGTACCTATGAAAAATATTTTGTCCTCTAAAGCATCAGCTTTTGCCTGTACAGGTATGGGATCCGTTATCCGGAAACCTGTTATCCAGAAAGCTCCAAATTAATTAATTAATTAATTAATTAATTAATTAATTAATTAATTAAATAAAACAGTACCTTGTACTTGATCCCAACTAAGATGTAATTAATGCTTATTGGAAGCAAAACCAGGCTATTGGGCTTATTTAATGTTTACATGATTTTCCAGCAGACTTAAGGTATGAAGATCCAAATTCTGGACATATTCGTTATCTGGAAAACCCCAAATCCGAAGCATTCTGGATAACAGGTTCCATACCTGTACTGTAACTGCGCCCTTAGTCCACCATGATAATTTGCTTTCTCCTTCTCTTGTAGATAGTTCTCCAGAAGAATCAACCAACATGAATTCACTAGACAATGGGATCAACAGCATGTGTGCAATATGCGGTGACAGAGCTACTGGCAAGCATTATGGTGCATCAAGTTGTGATGGCTGCAAAGGATTCTTCAGACGAAGCATTAGGAAATGCCATGTTTATACTTGCAGGTATATTGTGTGGGACTAACTTTAGGACATTCGATCCTATCATTCTTCAATATAATATAAAACCTGTTTGGATATTGTCCCACCAACATTCAGGGGAGCAGTGTTATCGGTTTTGCATAATGAATAATGAAACTGAAAAAGCAGCTGAAGATGACTCAGCAAGTCATGTGGCTTTAGACTTATCACTACTAGATATATACAAGGATTTATTACAAACTATAAAACTAAGTAATTGAAAACATTACCATCAGGCAGTGCCTGAGTCCAAGGAAAGCAAGTGAACTGTATACTACTGAATCTTAGCATGCCAAATGTAGTCCCAGCCACAATATTTCTCTCTCTCTCTTTCTGTCTCTGTCTCTCTTTTCTATTATACAGTATATTTGATAATATGTTTGAATCCTCTCCAATTTGAAAAAAATCCTTCCTGACTCCAAGATGGCAATGGGACTAGTCCCTGGATCAACTTGTACTATGAGCTATCTCTCATAACCCAGTATTCCCTTGTTTGCTAAAACGCAATCCAACCTCTTAAAGCTATCTAATGTATCAGTCATCATTCCGAATATTTAGCCGGAAGCTTCTTTCTTCTAATCGGAATGGTTGCTCTCATGTCAGCTGAAAAGCTACTAAGCTACCTACCTATTGGTAAATAAAGCATCAGAGAGATTATTACATGATCCCCTTATATATTTATACAGTAGATAGTTATAACACCCCTCTTCTCCAGTATAAGCAACCCCAACTTGGCCAGTCTTTCCTCATAGCTGCAATTTTCCATACCTTTTACCAGCTTAGTTGCCCTTCTCTGTACCCTCTCTAATACAATAATGTCCTGTTTGAGTGATGGAGACCAAAACTGTACGGCATATTCTAGATGTGGCCTTACCAGTGCTCTGTACAGTGGAAGAATAACTCCCTCCTCTCGTGAATCTATGCCCCTTTTAATACAGCTCAAGACCTTATTTGCTGTTGATGCTGCTGACTGGCATTGCTTACTACAGTGTATTACAAGTTTATTTTCGACAAGGACTACAAGGTCCTTTTCCATAATGGATTTGCCTAGTGGTATAAGTGGCCTGGATATTGCTACATCCCAGGTGCATGACTTTACATTCAATGAATGAATCTCATTTATCACTTAGCTGCTTAATTGCCAGTTTGTCGAGATCCTGCTGCAAGGATGCCACATCCTGGATGGAATTAATTGGGCTGAATAGTTTTGTGTCATCTTATAACACTGATACATTACTTACAATATCATCCCCATAGTCATTAATGAACAAGTTAAAAGTGAACCCAATATCGAGCCCTGAGGGACCCCACTAAGAACCTTACTCCAAGCAGAGAATTTACCATTAACAACGCCCTCTGTACCAAACATTAGATATTGTGCATTCAAAAAAGCACTCCCATGAGGGATATTACAATATCTGTCCCTACTTGTTTACCCTTCTACCCCCCAACACAAACTCGTAGACACAAAAACATTTATACAACGCATTTTATACAAAAGTTATCCACAACATGTATGTGTAACAATTAGCCATGAAGGCTGCATAACATTTGTCAAAACTTACCAAATACAATTATATTAATATAAACATTTCCCCTGGGACAACTCATTAGCAAGCCTCCTCAAACATCTGAATGTTTTCTCCCCAAGCCTAGTCCTCCCAAAAAAAAAACTGCCCTTCATCTTTCTCCCCTTTTTGGCTACCCAGAGCCCCAGCCCTTAGCCCCAGAGCTGTGACTAATGCAATATACCCATCTCACCTAAGGGCGGGAGGGTGTGCCACTCTACACTTTACCCTGCTGTCTACGAGGTAATGACCCAACCCCTTCCTGTTCCCTGCTTATATCCCCATCCCTTACTTCCTGATCACAACTGCTATCATCCCCACCTGGTTAACCTTCCTGGTTCTTATTAAATTCCCCAGTCATAGCCCCTTTTCGATCCAACTGTCCTAGTCTCGCTCCTTGGGGGGAGGGGTCTCTCAACTGTTAAAAAAAATGGGCTTATTCATGATCATTGTATTTCACAATATTTTATGGGTTTACAATGCATTGAATACATACTCAACCACATTTGCAGAATAATCTCAATAATTATTTGCCTTGCATTTACTAGGTTTAGTCGGCAGTGCATAGTCGACAAAGACAAAAGAAACCAGTGCAGATATTGTCGTCTAAAAAAATGTTTCAGAGCTGGAATGAAGAAAGAAGGTACTTTTTGTTTTTACTTCAATTATGTGTGAAAAAAATGTATTAGAAAATAATGTTTAGGGGAAAGGTGATGAATTATATGACTTTTACTGATATTTTTATTGTTGGAAATTATCTAGCAAAATTAGTAGTCACATTGTTCTCAATTTTTATTATTAGCTGGAAGCTGAATACCTTCCCCCAAATGTAATATTTGGCGTTATCGCAGCACGCATTCGCACTTTTGCGAGTATATTTGCGCTAAGCGGAATGCAATATTTTTCGCACAGATATATTACATAAGCACAAAACAGTAGCAAACACAAAAATAAGATGAGTTGCAGTGAAATGTTTTCACTGGAAAAAAACTAATAACCATATACCATTACCACATAAAAAAAAAATGCTGACATATATCTTTACCACATATAACTTGACCACATTTTTAAATTACATGAAGAATAGCGAAAAAACGTACGCAATGCGAATGGTGGAATTGCTCCACGAATATCTTTCTGCAAAAGTTGTACATACACCTTCTTCTCACAACACTGATAGCAAAGTCACGTGAACACAATTACACTGAGATTAGATTGCGAATAACATTTGCACTGAACAGCAACTACAGACACGTCTCGTTAAAAAACCAAGCGAAATATAAGCAATTTGCGATAAGAAGTTTTATTACATTGATAGCGCAACAGTGCAATAGAGCACAATAACAAAAGTTCGCAAAGTGGAGGGAAACGGCGGAAACAGTCGCAAATGTAGCAGAACAGTCGCAAAGCGAATTATTACACACCCACGCACGCAAACTACTCGCAATTTGCTTTGCGAACAGTTTATGCGATTGCATTACATATAACATACCTCCGCTTGTATCTTTAATCATTTGTGAAAATTTAAAAAAGGTCATGACTCCATCTAGTGGTCATATTAAATACAACATGTTTTTATTCTGCATTTGCTTACTAATCATGTTTATCATGTTGACATAGACGAGTATTAGGAATATGGAAACTTGAAAGGTGTCTGCATATAAAGACGATATTTCATAGTGTAGTTCTGCATAACAAAGACTATTGAAATGTTTTATACGTATACTAACACTAAAACGTATACTAATTTGCAAATGGAAATCAGGGGAAGAAGGGAAAAGAGAACCACACAATTTTTTCAATCCCTTGTTTTTGTGACGAAATCACGTGATTTTAAGGATTCGTATTCAGTTCGGTCAGACGAAATATCAAACTAAATTAGGGCTGCTAAACCTTTAGGCTTTAATACATTAAATACAATATTTTGAGCCATACTCTTCTTTGAACTTTAGTTCACCTTTGTGCCCGTTGTGGTATAGACTGCAATCCGTTGTGGCTAACTCTTACTCAGTTTGGCTATATATGGGAGTCTTGTGAGTGTTAATTATTTTCTCAAAGTCTTGAAAATTAGGTCCAATTTATTAACATTAATCACTTCTTGTTTTGCGTTGTGCTTGTGCGTGTTGGTTAGTCATTTACATGTACATTAACTTTAAGGTGAATAAACACAAACCAAGGACATAAGGGTTTATATTTTTATTGCAGCAGTTCAAAACGAGAGAGATCGGATAAGCACTCGAAAAACCGCGTTTGAAGGAAGCATCAATACCTCCATTAACGCACTGTCACAAGCAGAAGTTCTCTCTCGGCAGGTACAGAACAATTTAGACTTGTGTGCCGTGGGTAATAATGCATTATAAAAGAAACAGATGGACAGACAGACAGCTGGATTGACAGGTTTAGGGAAAGAGGTTGAATATAGTTCTGCTTTAATATAATTAATGTCATATAAAATGTGATAACTGAAGAACAATGTCAGAGCTATTGTAATGTCAGCAAACTTCTAAAATTGTATTTGGCATTCTCAGAAAAGCAGCATGAAGAAATCCAAGGGTCAGCCTAACAAGGAAAATGCATTTACATTCCTTAAGAGCTCTGTACTTTACTTGCATTGTTTATATTCATTTGTAAGATATTTTACATTTCTCGCAACAAAGTTCTTCTTGAGAACTGACATGGCAAGGACTGAAGTTTAATCAAGTGGCTATGATGAGAAACTGCTTTAAAAAAAGAAACTATTAAAGAAACTATTTTAAATGATTAAGCTGAGGCAGAGCTGTCAGAGATGTATCTTTCTCTGGTACACAAGGCATCAGACCTGCCACCTGTTAAGTTTTGACCCAAGCAGTACTATTTATTAGGGCTGTGTCTAGCGATGAGCACATTTTTTCACCATGTATGGTTTCTCTGCAAATTTCTGAGTTCCGAAGCCGCTGAAAAGTTCTGCAGAATGGCGCCAAAAATTTCCCATGCAGTCATTTTTGTGTGCAACAAAATGCAGCATTTGCGACTAAAAATATTGCCTGGTAGACAAAACTGACAAAAAAGTCGCCAATAGAAAAATGTCACAGGAATAAAAAATTTGCAGAGACAAAAATGGCGCCCATAGACTTTAATGTGTTCCACAAATTCGTTTGTGAATATTCTTGTAGCTTTCGCGGGACAGATTCGCTCATCACTAGTTGTGTCACAATTGTCTTTTCCAGTTTTAGCCTTGTGAAACCCAAACAAATATCCAAACAATGACCTGGTTAATAACCACCTCTGATGTTGAGATCCCACCCCCACAAGGCAAAAACACACCACCAAATGCGATGACATCACTCCCATATGTCACTGTTCTGCCTCCGGTGTCATCATCCTACCCTCTTGTTAAGTTTTTGTTGAGGTCAAAGGTGGCAACCCTATTTACACCCCTTCCATCAGATTAAAATGAAAGTCTGCTTGTGGACTAGGTCTTTCACCCTAGGCATGGACCCTAAGGGGTGGAGTCATGACATGGGGGGGCAGTGCTGCTTGGGGGCAGGCCATTAATATTTGGTTGCATGGTTATGATGTCACACGCCACATAATACTGTGAAATTTGCCCTGTTTTACAAAACTGTGCCAACAGGGAAGTAGCCTTTACACTGAACAGCCCCCTAGACAACTAAGTTGTTGTAAAAAAATGGACAGGTGGTGACACTAGGGTGCAACAAGGGTGTGACCACAACATTCAGAAAAAAAGTAAACAAAAGGGGAGGGCGTTTTTTGGTAGCCCTATGCACAAATTGTTTCAATGCCCTAAATACATTTTTATTGGTGAATGCAGGGGAATGTGGGAATGCAATAATCTAGTTTTTGCTTCCCTTCTCAGAAAACATAATCAACACCTCCTACTTTCACTTTCATTTAGAGTGCATTATTTGGCTTCTGGACCACAATGCCCTGGTCAGTTTCGAGTGTAATTGTATTGCTTTTTTCCCATAAAGCACTGTTTTTCTCAGAATTCCATCACTTTTTTCCACCACTTTTTTCGGCATTGCACCTAATGCTACTGCTGTGTCATAGTAACATAGTAACATAGTAAGTTAGGTTGAAAAAAGACACACGTCCATCAAGTTCAACCTTTTGACTTTTTTTTAACCTGCCTAACTGCCAGTTGATCCAGAGGAAGGCAAAAACCCCATCTGAAGCCTCTCCAATTTGCCTCAGAGGGGGAAAAAATTCCTTCCTGACTCCAAAATGGCAATCAGACTAGTCCCTGGATCAACTTGTACTATGAGCTATCTCCCATAACCCTGTATTCCCTCACTTGCTTAAAAGTCATCCAACCCCTTCTTAAAGCTATCTAATGTATCAGCCTGTACAGCTGATTCAGGGAGAGAATTCTACATCTTCACAGCTCTCACTGTAAAAAACCCCTTCCGAATATTTAGGCGGAACCTCTTTTCTTCTAAACGGAATGAGTGACCTTGTGTCAGCTGGAAAGACCTACTGGTAAATAAAGCATTAGAGAGATTGTTATATGATCCCCTTATATATTTATAGATAGTTATCATATCTCCCCTTAAGCGCCTCTTCTCCAGCGTGAACATCCCCAATTTGGCCAGTCTTTCCTCATAGCTAAGATTTTCCATACCTTTTACCAGCTTAGTTGCCCTTCTCTGTACCCTCTCTAATACAATAATGTCCTGTTAGAGTGATGGAGACCAAAACTGTACGGCATATTCTAGATGGGGCCTTACCAGTGCTCTATAAAGTAGAAGAATGAACGCTTCCTGCTGTGACTCTATGCCCCTTTTAATACAACTCAAGACTTTATTTGCCCTTGATGCTACTGACTGGCATTGCTTGCTACAGCTTATACAGTTTATTATCTACAAGGATTCCAAAGTCCTCTTCCATAATGGATTTGCCTAGTGTCCAGACATGGCACTAGCTTTAGGGTTACCCCGGCCACATCAATAGGTGCAGCAGTGCTTGATTCAGAACAAGAGGCAGAAGGCCTGAATGACGCCTGAGCACAACTATATGGAAGTGCAAAGAACACATTTGTACGCAAGAACCTTTAAAGAATGAGGGTTAATGTGCACCTGACTTTGGAGAACTTTGCTGAAGCACAATTGTGGTTGCAGTTGTAACTCTGTCTTTAAAGGAGATGGAAATTTTTGTAATACTTGAGGGTGCTCAGGGCCGGATTTCTGCTAAATGCGCCCGGAGGCCGGCTTCCTCTGTCACCGCCCCCTCCCTTTCCCTTTCTTTTTATCTCCAACCAGAGCACTGGTACAGGGGGCGCATAGTCCCTAGAGTTCCGGCTCTTGAAGTGCGGCTAGGTGGCATGCAGCCCCTGAGCTTGTGCCGCCCTAGGCCCGGGCCTTTGTGGCCTTTCCGCAAATGCGGGCCTGAGAGTGCTAAAAGTTAGGCACTACCAAGTGATTGTATCTCCTTACCTGACACTCCGGGCTGGTGCTCCTATTAGCAGAAATCTGCACCGGCCCAGGGTTCTGCACCACGGAGTGATCCTCTTCCTGCTTCTTCCTTCAGCTCGCAGTAGAGCGAAAAGCTGAACATTAACGAATGTTCATCTGCCACTGGAACTTTGAAAAAAAAAAAAAACAAGTGAAGAAGAAAATTGCTCCTTGGTGCTCGCTGGCAGAACAACGGTGCAATTTTCTGCTCATAGGAGCACCGGCCTGGGGTGTCAGGTAAGTAAATACAACCAACTGAACGTGGCACCCCCAAGTGTAAATTACTTTTCTTCTTCTTTAAATGGGTAGATAAGCATATTCCTGTTTGAATCTGTAAGTTGTCATATGAGACAGCACTGATCCTCCCTGTTATCTGATCTATTGGCTCCCTGGCCCTGAAATAAGCTAGTAGAGAAACAGTACAGGGGTTATTTACTAAATTCTGAATGCCAAAAACCTGAAAAAAATTGTGTTTTTGTTTAGTATAAAATCTGTAATTTTAGTGACAAATAAAAACATAAATTTTTCGGGATTTATTATACCCTGATGATTGAAAAAGTCTGAAAATCCGGCATCTTAGACCTGCTGAGGCTGCATATAAGTCAATGGGAGAAATTCCAAAGATTTTTTGATCTGTGCTGGGTTTCGTGCAATAATCCGAAGTTTTCAGGGTTTTCGGGCAAAAATCAGAAAAAGTGTATTAATAAATAAGGCGAAAAAACCTGTGTACAGTTTATTTCAGAAAAAACGGAGACAAATTCTGACTTTGATAAATACTGTAACCCCCTTAATGTGCCGTAGGTCAAATAGCAGTGAACAAAGAACTCCATGTGCCACAGTCATAACAGCTTAAGAAAAAAACCACAAAATACAATATCAGTATATATAGTCAAAATGATTTCATATCAAAGGAAATACCCAATATATTATGGAACCTCCTGATTTGAAGGATTATAAAAACAAGGCAACAAAAAAAAAGAAATTTGCTGATCAAACATAAATTACAAGATAATATTAGAGAGACGGTGGTATTGTTTCTTTAAATGTATTGACTTTTCTGTCAAGGCCTAGATAAAGTGAGATTCATATCTACCCCTCTTCAAACATCCTGCAGTGAATGTTGTAAAAGCATATCTAATGATATTTGAGTTCCTAACAAACAAGATCATGTTAGAGGCATTCTGGGAATAAACTCACCTGGAATAAAGAAGTGCCATGCTTTATAACAGTGGCATGCAAATTAACCATGGGAAATCAAGGACATTCATTTAAAAGTCGGTCATTTGATGTTCTTAATCTTTACTAAAAATAACTGAAACTGTATTGCTGATATTATTGATACCAGTTTGTACTTATAGATGAACACTGTGGGGCAGATTTACTAAAGGGCAAAGAAAATTCATCAGAAATCTCATCCACAGGGAAATCACCAATTTACTAACAGGTGTAGAGGACAATTCACTAGCGAAAGAGACTGTTGTTAGTGCAATTTTGTGCCCTATTGGCAGGTGCATTTTCGCTCAGGCCAACAGTCGTTACTCTGCAAATATTCGAATTTTACAGAACGTTACCTCTTTCGCCAGAGTTTCCTTCACCAATTTAGACCAGGCAAACTGATAAGATGACGCTACATCCTCCTCAATCTTATGTCAATGACATCATATCCTGTATGCAGAAAAGTCATAAAAGTTGTAAAAAACACGGGCGAATATTCACCCTTTAGTGAATGTGCTTCTGTGTTTGAACCATTTATCTCCTGGCCATGTGCTGTCTTAGGGGCCCATTTACTTAGCTCGAGTCAAGGAATAGAGGAAAAAAACTTTGAATTTCAAATGTTTTTTTTGGCTACTTCAACCATCGAATGGGCTACTTCGACCTTCGACTTTGATCCGAATAATTCGAACTAAAAATTGTTCGACTATTCGACCATTCGATAGTCGAAGTACTGTCTTTTTAAAAAATACTTTGACCCCCTAGTTTGCCACCTAAAACCTACAGAGGCCAATGGGGGGGAGCTTCCCCATAGGCTTCCCAACAATTTTCTGATTGAAGGTACAATCGTTCGATTCGAAGGATTTAATCGTTCGATCGAACGATTATTCCTTCGATCGTTCGATCGTAGGAATTGCGCTAAATCCTTTGACTTCGATATTCGAAGTCGAAGGATTTCAATTCGGCAGTCGAATATCGAGGGTTAATTAACCCTCGAAATTCGACCATAGGTAAATTTGCCCGTTAGAGTTTGGATAAAGTTGTCTCTAGTCTAAATTTCAATTTTATACTAAAAAAAGACAAATTTTAGTATTGTCAAGCTATTTTCACAATTACAGCCTTAACATTTATATGCACTTCATAAAGTTTTAATTTTAAGTTAACATTTTCTTATTCATTGTATTTTTGATTCTATTCTTTCATTTAATTTTTAACATAAATAGATCACTGCCTCAAGTCCAGCTGCAAATACAGAAATAAATACTAAGAAAATTGCCAGTATTAGTGATATCTGTGAGTCCATGAAAGAGCAACTGCTGGTCTTGGTTGAGTGGGCAAAATATATCCCTGCCTTTTGTGAGCTGCCTTTGGATGATCAGGTAAAATGTCAAATTATGCAATTATGTTGAAATATTTGTCAGTTCCACCAAACTTGTTCAATTGTAATAGTTATTTTGGGTGCACTCAAACCTAATTCTCAAACTTGCATGAAAAAACCTCACTAATGTAGGGGCTTGAAAAAGCAGGTTTGTGGGTGCTGCTCCCAAGTCCTGCAAGTATTTCTTGGTTGGTGCATGTAGACATGTCTAGGGTGACAATTTATTATTATTGTTGTGATCCATGCCCTAAAACTGAACTTTCCCAATAAAGATCATGGTGCTAATTTATCATGCATCAAATGGGGAATCCTACAAAATTCCTATACCATTCCTAGCTAATCAACAAAAGTTTCTAAATATGTATAGAATTCAACGGATTTGATCAGAATCATTATTTATCATTGTCTGAGCCTTCAGGAATGTGTCCCCTTAGGCCTCCAAAATAATAAATGGTCTCAGACATACAGTATAATTCCATAAGGCTATGGACAATGTTTCTTTACATTTGACTAGAGTCGGCCTGACATTTTTTTTGTCAGATTAGGTATAATTAATTGCAGTTATTATTATGGATTGATCTGAATAACAAAAGCCAATCAATCTACATTCAAGACACTGATCACTGGATGAAACTGCACTAGCTGTGTCTTTGTGCATATATTTTACCAGTCCCCAAGGCACATATTTAAATTGCACTGTTATGGTCCATTCATTCACATGTTCATAACTTGGAAATATGCATACAATATATGTAATGTTATTTATTTTCTTATTTATATATATATATTCTTACGAAGGTTGCCTTATTGAGAGCACATGCAGGTGAACAACTCTTATTGGGGGTGACTAAACGATCAATGGTGTTCAAAGATATTTTACTTTTAGGTAAGTGCATTTTTTGTTTCTAAAGCAGTGGAATACCAATTACCACAAAACATACAATAGCATTGCTTATTTGGAGCAATTAATGCATGTGGTTAATTCATAAAGAATATTCAAGCCTTACATAATGTTACATTATGTATTTCACCCTTCAAGGATGACGGCTAAACAAAAAGTTTACAAAAGGAGGGGAGAGAATTATATAAAAAGCAATTACAACTGCCAATATTAATATATCTGGGAAATGATGGGTCAGATATATCAATATATGAATTATTCGCAGCACAAATATTGAATTCAAATTCAATATTTATAAAGTGAAAATAAATTGAAAACATAAAAATCATGTAATAGTTTGTGTAGGATTTTGGTGGGGTTTGTATTAACAAAATTCAAGCCATTTTTCAATTCAAGTTTTTAAGCTTAACTCAAATTTAAATCAAGTTGGTTTTTAATAAACAAGTACATATTTGAGATTTTCAAGTTTTTTTGAACAAGAAAAAATCTTGAAAATTAGAATTTTGATAAATTGGCCTCAAACATTTGGGGGTCACCATTTTTTTCTGGTGACTTTTATAGGGGAAACACCATTTTTTCTGAGGGAAAAAGTAACTCAAATTTTTTGTGATTGATTAAACCCAGATGGTGTTAAAAGTCTGAAAACAAAGGTTCTCCATCTCAAACCTGCTGAGATCATGTAGAAATTGATGGCAGATGTCCTGTTTATAATTGGAAAATATCATGATCGGCTATGGGTTTCATACAATAAACTGAAGATTTTGTGGGTTTTCTGGCAGTAAAACGAAAAAGTCCGAGTTTTTGGGGCACAAAATACAAAAATTTTTACAATTTGGATACTTTTACAATTTTATCAAGTCTTTTCCCGCACCAGATTTTATTGTGAAAATTTTGTGATAAATACTGTAAAAAAGTTAGTGTGAATTTGGTTGGAGTGGATTTAACAAAATAGTGAGACATTTTTGGACTTTATGCATAGTGCTACTAAAAAAGCCCACCCCCTTTAAACTAAATAGGGATTGTTTGTCAATATATTCAAACTTGCCAACTGCACCATAAAAGTTACCCCTGGTCTGGCCAGTCCTACTCTCACTTTCTTCTATTTCATTTAGAATTACAGTATTTTATAAAGCAATTTTATAGGGACTGATTTTTACTAGTAAAGTGGGTGGTTTCTAAAGAAAATACCTTTTTATTGGACACCACAGAGATCACCTGACAGAAGTTTTATATATATACTGTATATAAATATACACACATAAAAGGAAAAAGTGCACAAGACAAATCACATGTGGGACTGTCCACCCATATAGAATGTGTAAGACAATAATCAAAGCATAACTTGTGCCATTTTCCCTTTTTTCTTAGCCCAGTTTGCACACTAACAGGCGGATTACATCACCAAGGTTTATGCAGCTCATTAAAATTAAAAATCTGAAACATAATGTTATATAATAAGGGTAGCTTTGCAAACATTACAACTCTGTAGAACATGCACAGACAAGGCACTGCTGAGATTTGAATTCAGGATCTCCTGTCTACTAGACAGGCGCTTTAACCAACTAAGCCACAGCGCCTGTTCCTCAACAATGGATGGTAATATAATGATTGTCTGTCATCATTGTGAAATATTTCTCATTTCAAATGTTCTAGTGATTTATTCATACTTACATAGTTACATAGTTTCATAGTTACATAGTTACATAGTTAAAACGGTTTAAAAAAAGACAAAGATTATCAAGTTCAATCCCTCCAAATAAAAACCCAGCATCCATACACACACCCCTCCATACCTTCATATAAATGATATATACCAATATAATAATAATAATACCCATAGCTATACTAATTGTAGAGTTTAGTATCACAATAGCCTTCGATATTACATGTATGTCCAAAAAATCATCCAAGCCATTCTTAAAGGCATTGACAGAATCAGCCATCACAACATAACCTGGCAAGGCATTCCACAACCTCACTGTCCTGACTGTGAAGAACCCCCTACGTTGCTTCAAATGAAAGTTCTTTTCTTCTAGTCTGAAGGGATGACCTCTGGTTCAGTGGTCCTCTATATTGGTAAAAAGGTCCCCTGCTATTTGTCTATAATGTCCTCTAATGTACTTGTAAAGTGTAATCATGTCACTCGCAAACTTTTTTTGCTTTAGTAGCCACAGAATGACACTGCCCAGAATTAGACAACTTGTTATCTCTCCCTAGAGCCTTCTAAGTTAACAAAACTTCCGTCACACTTGCATTTATATTATTTTTGCCAAAGTGCATAACCTTGCATTTATTAACAGCGAACCTCATTTTCCAATTTGCTGCCCAGTTTTCCAACTTTGTCAAATCATCCTGCATGGAACCTATAGTTCTGCACAATTTAGTATCATCTGCAAAAATAGAAACAGTACTTTCAATGCCCACCTCCAGGTCATTAATAAACAAGTTAGGCAATTCATACCTGTGTTTGTCTTTCCTGTGCTAAGTGATATTTATGTTTCCTCAAGGTAACAACTATTTAATCCACCGGAATTGCTCAGAAATGGAAATCAGTCGAGTTGCCACCAGAATTTTAGATGAACTTGTCCTGCCATTTCAAGAAATCCAGATAGATGATAATGAGTATGCATGCTTAAAAGCAATTGTATTTTTTGATCCAGGTAACTATTTGCAATCATATAATGTTTATCAGAATGTGTTTATGTTCTTTTACAGGCAATTTGGGTTGAAAAAATAGTCCATGGAGTACAGCCCTTCAAAATGACTCCCAGAGCATTTACCTATAGAGACCTATTAATACACATACCTAAACTAACTGTAGATTGTAAGCTCACAATAGCATTGGATATTATTCTTGTTCAAGAAATCATCCAAGCAGCCCTTTAGTATAAATAGTAAAGTATAATAAATAAGTATAAATAGAATTTGCCATCACAACAACACCCAGCAGAGTATTCCACAACCTTACTGCCTTTACCGTTAAGAAACACCTACGCTGCTTGAATAGAAAGTTATTTTTTTCTAGTCTAAAGGGGTGGCCTTGTGTTTGTTTGTTCTTCTTTATATGCACATTAACACTTCCATATATTATTTACTGTATACAGATATACAATATATAAATGTATACAGTATATGTAATATAGGAGTATTCCTATTGTACTATGGAATGGAGCATTTTCTTTGGTCATTTAATCAGACCAGTGATTTCTGGGCAATAATGGCTCCAAGATCTAAGTTTATGTTTTGCTCTTTGCCACTATGCCGTGCTGAGGAGTTTTCCGATTCTATGAAATCTCACGTGCAATGCAAGTGGGGAGGGGGATATCATTATTTTAATAAAAATAGTTGTCAACGTTTTCGCAGATAAGATGATCCCTGAAAAAAATAGTTGTTAAGGTTGTTTCCTATAGAAGGACAAAAGCCAATTAATCAGATATAATTGTATGTCATTGTAGGAGGGATTTTTGTCAACAAAATGAAGTTGATGATCTCCTCCCAGAAAACCTTTTTTGCATTCCATGTCCAAATTAATTATGTATGGTATAGACAGGACCTTTGCACACAGGGATCTGATGTTTACTGAACAAAAGTTTTTGACATCCTTCTGGAGAAGAGAAGATACTTTACCATACCACCTTAATTTGTCAATCAAACCTACGTAATCATTTATATAATAATACATGATTTCTTTTCTTGCTCATTCTAGATGCCAAGGGACTAAGTGACCCTATAAAGATTAAGACTATGCGTTATCAAGTTCAAATCGGTTTGGAAGATTACATTAATGACAGGCAGTATGATTCAAGAGGCAGATTTGGAGAACTTCTCCTACTTTTACCCACACTACAGAGTATTACTTGGCAGATGATTGAACAGGTTCAGTTTGTTAAATTGTTTGGAATGGTTAAGATTGACAACCTTCTCCAGGAAATGTTATTAGGAGGTAAGTAAGAATACTACTAAAGTTATTATATTGAATACTGACCCTTGAAAACCAAATCATTCTGAATTGTGAATGCTAAAAATAAAAAATATTTTAGTAAGTAGTCTTACGTTTTACAGTTACAATAGTAGTCTGGCCTGGATCTTGCATGATTGTCCTGCGTCAGAAAGCACTCCTTGCCAATCCCAGTTGGGCCTACCCCACTGACTACTGCCTTAAACATTTTGGCCTCCCTTCCCTATGCCTTTTTTGCAATTTTTTAGTCTACCACTACCAATTTCCTTATTTCCTTTCAACTTTCAACAATTATTATTACATTTGTAAGATAAAAATTCACAGAAATACATTCTTTAATTGGTTCATTTTATTGCAAGAACAAGAATGTGTTAATAAACCCATTTTAATTGTGTAGGTACATAACAACATATTTTATATATCTTAGGATCAGCTAATGAAGCAAGTCATATTCATCATCAAGGGCACCCTCATTTCTCTCAAGACCCTTTGCTAGGGCAGACTCTGTTGATAAGTTCCATGTCTGCCTCTATCCACTCTGATCAGATTGGTAAGTTTCTCTATTATTATTGGTGCTGGCATAGAAAGACATAAGAGGAGTCAGTTATGACCCACATTTGACAGAACCAGAAGTGAACGCAGAGAGTTACAGTATTTAATCACAGCTTTATACAATGCACTCCATTTGATAGGATCAAGTAATTGACAAAAGCAGAACAGGGAAATAAACTGAACTGGGCTTTGCCTAGAGCATTTGGAGATTTGCAATATACTTGAAATAAAAAGTACAAGTTTTAAATGAATTATAAAGGAACAAAAGGCAGAAAACATACTTCCAATGTTTATACTGATGGCAGGAGAAATTAGTAGCCAAGAAAGAATATTCATTTTATTGGTCTAATCGTCTAATGGCAGGAAAAAATGTCTGTCACGGAAAGGTCACTCTTGCTGGAATTCACCAGACGCTGAACGGGATCTGCCTGCCACTGCCCACATAGAGCAGATTTCAAAAAATGCAAACAGGAGCATTTTCAGACTGATTAATTCCACCCCAGTGACAAATGGTATTTTATTTATTCCTGACTCTATAGACAAGGCAGCAGTGGCATTTTCTTTCCTAGGCATTTTGACAAAAACAATTAAAAACAATATGTGCCCTTTAAAAATACTTTAAACAATAGCAATAATTGAAGCTATACAATGTGGTAGCTTTAATTACTTGAGGGCACATGTACAGTATGTTTGTAAATGCAGTGAGCAAAGTGTAATTTCAATTACAATCACTTTCTTTCCCACAATGCAGAGCTTTTCCCCAGTATTCAGGCATTATTGTGGTCACATGGGGGTCTTGCACTTGGAGCAATTGTACTGTGCCTCACAATTGTATCTGAGTTGGTACATTAAAGCAACGCTGGCATCTTGTCAGAAATCAGACACAATTGTGTGAGAACAAGTCTGATGTCATTTCTGGTGTTTAGAGTGTGAGTGATGTTTGCACCTGATTCTATAGGCCATAAGTGCACTGTGACTATTGACTGGGCGCAAAGGGAACCCGGGAGCTACCGCCTGGTCAGGAAGTGACATTAGCTCTAGACTTCCCTTATGGCAATACCCTCATTTTTATATGAAGTTGAAGGGCATTTAAAGAGGTGGTTCACCTTTAAATTAACTTTTAATATATTATAGAATGACTAATTCTAAGCAACATTCCAATTGGTCTTTAATATTCATTTTTTATAGTTTTCTCCTGATGCTTTCCAGCTTTCAAATGGGGGTCACTGACCCCATCTAACAACAAATGCTCTGTAAAGCTGCAAATGTATTGTTATTGCTACTGTTTTGTACTCATCTTTATATTCAGTCCCTCTCCTATTTGTATTCCAGTCTCTTATTCAAATCAATGCATGGTTGCTAGGGTAATTTGGACCCTAGCAACCAGATTGCAGAAATGCCAAACGCGAGAGCTGCTGAGTAAAAATATAACTAACTCAAAATCCACAAAAAATAAAAAATTATAAACCAATTGCAAATTGTCTCAGAATTTCACACTAAAAGTTAACTCAAAGGGGAACAACCCCGTTAATATGTTCTTTTGACAGACAATTCTCAAAAACGTGGATGCCAGTAAAGTAAGGGTAATATATAGTTTATATGAAATACAGTGTGTGTAGGCGTGTGGGGTCATGGTCAGACAAGGGTGGTAGATCAGCAAAATAACAAAGGGGAGATTCTTAGAACATATGTCTTTTAAATGTTGTGTGTCCTGGGAATTTCAGTGAAAATGATTTGTTTAATTATAACCACAAAAAAGCATATGGGGAGAATAGCAGCTACAAAAACCCACATTGGACATGGAATAGCTTGCAAAAAAATTTGCAAAATCCTTATTGAAATTGATCTCCTACCCAATAAGAATTTGGCATTTTTGGGGGGGATACTTTCTGGTACCCGTTGTTTACAAATTTATAATTATAAAATGGGTTTATGTACAAATCATATTTGGCCATAATTACGGTTAATCCAAAAGAGGCTTATTAATAAACACATTAATATTGTACCACATCTAACCTATCATATGCTTCCCCCATTTCATATATTTTTACAGCCTGTGTCAGCCATTCATAAAGATTATAAAGAAGATACATTCACTGTAACCCTTTGTTAAAGGAGAGTATTTTTTTTTCTTGTGATGTGATTATGTTGAGTGACTGTTAGGCTACTATTAACTCCATTAGTAATTTTACACTAAAATATGCCCTTTGCCAATGAACCAATGATTTATGCCTTTACAGTAATTTTTTTTATTTTTTTTTATTTCTTTTAGCAACTCCAGAGACTCCTTTACCTTCCCCACCCCAAGGATCAGCACAGGAGCATTATAAAATATCCACAAACCATGCAACAGTTATCACACATCAGTCCATCCTAAAGCAGAAACAGTTATGAAATATATATATAAAGGACCTCTGAACATAAATGGAAATAGTCTCCAATAGCAAAACCAAGAATTGTAAGTGCATACTAAAAGGAATGCCTCCAAACATGAATATATTATCGGATTGACTTTATGGGGCACATTTACTAAGGGTCGAATATCGAGGGTTAATTAACCATCGATATTCGACCATCGAAGTAAAATCCTTCGACTTCGAATATCGAAGTCGAAGGATTTACCGCAAATACTTTGATCGATCAATCGAAGGAAAAACGATTCAAAGGATTTTAATTCATCGATCGAACAATTAGAAATTGCTTAGAAACCTTATGGGGAAGCCTTGTTAGCCTTATGGTCCCCATAGGCTAACATTTGTGCTCAGTAGGTTTAAAGTGACGAAGTAGGTAGTCAAAGTTTTTTTTTTAAAGAGACAGAACGATTCAAAAAAAAACCCTTTGAAATGCGAGTTTTTTTACTTCGAATCCTTCACTCGAGCTTAGTAAAGGTGCCCCTATGTCTTTGTTTTAGTTGTGAATACTTTAACATTTCCACAAATGTGAGTTTTTTTTGTAAGGATGAGCTAATTTTATTTACTATAATTAATATTCTGTAATGTATATTGCTCTGAAGTTTTATCTTTGTAAGATTTTTTAAGCCTAAATGTAATCAACATGTATAATGCTTAATTTATACAATCCACGTGAAGTCTGCAATTAAGCTGAACTGTAATTAATTTATGTGAATAAAGGATTTTACGATCAATAGAAATGTAAACATTATGTTACAGTTATTGTGTGTCAAGCAACAGTGCTTTCAGTTCAAGACTAAACTTTCTAGGTGGCTTAATATACAGTATAAGGGTGATACTCTGCCTTACAGATATTTAGGCTTGTGGATTTTCAGTATATTAAAATTGAAAAATATTTCTAATGTGTGCAAGTTCAAGTCTATGGGGCGTATTTACTAACTTTCTATTTATTTCACGAATCTCAAAAAAATTGTGTTTTTTTCTATATTACTTTAAAACAATGGACAAAGCTGCTCAATGCAAGAAGGCACCCTACAGTTCCAGTTCCGAACAGAAAATAAACTGGAGTAAAATTTTAATTATATGAGTAAAAACTGACCTTGAAAGAAAGTGGAAGCTGTCATACTTAGCTACTTTGTTATATACCCTATGTGGTATATTGGCAACACTACTAAAATACTTGCTAGTTAGCTGTAAGCTCCATTATATCTACAGCATATCATATAGTATTGTATCTGTAGTAGCACAAATGCTAGGAAAGACCACCATTGACTCTTTCAGCTCAAAACCTATCCACAGAAACAAGCCAGGGCCATAAATTGGAGAAGTCAGCAGGTTTTAACATTGAGCAGAATATTACGCCACTATATTTAATATAATTTGGTTAATTTATTTTGTATTATTATATTGTTGTTACATAGTCCAGCTACTACATGTCACCCTAGAGTTGGGAATCTCAATCGATGGTTCTAGAAGGTCCTTCAAGGTCATGCAAGATGATATATATATATATATATATATATATATATATATATATATATATATATATATATATATATATATATATATATATATTTAGCATGGCTAGGGTTAAGCTTCTGTTGGTAGGAGACAGGAGTACTGTAGACCAGCTAGCTGAGTAGTTGAGAATCCATCAAGGGACATGGAGGGAGTTAGTTTCCCAGCAGCACTTGACAATCAGGGCCACTGTTACAGGGTCCTTGTTTGACATTTGCTTCAACCTGGACCAGTCACCTGTGCCAAAAAGGCTCCCAAAGGACAGTCTCAGAGAGGTGGACAGAAGGGAAAGTTATACCTGCTGTGGTTCTTTTTGCTATTTTCTAAAACTACAAAAAAAATAACATGTAAATGAACAGTTAAAATAAGTTTAGTGTTATTTGGATTTACTGTACACAGAATAAGTTGAACAAGTTTACTGAACACAATTGAAAGTGAATGTAACACGTTGACTTACACAATACCCCACATTTTAACATCGTACATCCTTGCTGTACCCTTCACTTAGGGGCATATTTATCAAGGGTCGAGTTTATAAAAATTCCCACAAACTCCCATTAAATTGAAATTTGAAAAAAAAAACAATCATCATTTCTAAAAAATTTAATTTTTTTTTAATCCGGGTGAATAGGATCGACCTGAAAACTCAAATTGAATTTTTCTCCAAAAAATTTTATTTTTCAAGAGTCCACCAAACAACTCCAAATTGATTGTAGGAGGTCACCCATAGGCTAAAACACCAATTCGACAGGGTTTAGATGACAAATAGTCAAATTTGAATTCTTAAAGGGACAGTACATAACAGAAAATAAATTTCACAATTCGAATTTCACATTTTTTTTAAACTCTAATCGAATTTGGACTATTCCCTAGTCGAATTACACTAAGGGGCATATTTATCAAGGGTCGAATTTCAATTTGAAAAAACTTCAGTTCAAAAAGACCAACCGAAATTAAGTCAAAGTTTTTTTTGGTTGAATAGGTCAGTTTTTGATCGAATAGGTCCATATTCGGCCGAATTCAAATCATACGAATCAAAGTAATAGCGCATTCCATTGAATTCGAATCAAAGTTTTTCCCCCAAAAAAACTATGTATTTTCAAAGTCCACCAATTGACTCCAAATGGATTCTAGGAGGTCCCCCATAGGCTAAAACAGCAATTCGGCAAGTTTTATATGGCGAATAGTCAAAGGCGAATTTTTAAAGAGACAGTTCGATATTCGAATTTTTTAATTTTTTTCAAATTCGAATCGAATTTGGACTATTCCCTAGTCGAAGTACACAAAAAATTGCTTGAAATTCTAATTGTTTTCATTCGAAAATTCACCTCGACCTTTGATAAATAAACCCATAAGCTAAAACACCAATTCGACAGGTCTTAGATGACGAATTTTTAAAGAGACAGTACATGATAAATTTCGATATTCAAATGTTTTAATTTTTTTCAAATTCAAATCTAATTTGGACTATTTCTTAATAGCTAGAATTTTTTTTTTTCATTCAAAAATTCACCTCGAACTTTGATAAATCTGCCCCTAAAATAAACTCAAAATTTTAATTTTCAATTCAACCTTTGATAAATCTGCCCCTTACCCCTTAAGGTCTAATAAACTTGTTATGTGAAACCTGGCTGTGTACCATTATTCAGTAGCAGGAATATTGCTCTATTTCCGATCCTACCAGAAGAAACGACTTTCAAACAATGAAGGTTTTCTCATGTACTAATAATTATCTTTCATATAAAGTATGTCATAATTGCCTTTCCCTAAAGCTTAAAATGTACTGTCAATGAATCTGCAGACACATCTTTTCATATAATGATATGACTAGATCATACTTTTCCATAGAACTCCACCCACACATTATCTTAACCTTGTAATCAAACTAGACAGACTCAACTTTGCACAAGTTGCAACTTCTAGGCAGCAATTACACTGGCAAACTTTCTATGTAATATTGTTGGAAATATGTACAGTGTTTCCCTTTATAAAACCTTAATTACAAAATGACATAATTATAATGTGCTTATAAAAAAGATCAACGTTGAATTCCAGCCTTGTATTTAGATTGTCACTCCAAGTCCATTGCATCATGTGCTGATTCAGTCATTGTAACTATTGTTGCTATTCATGAAGAAAAATAAAGCATCTGTCAAACTACGCGACTACTGAAGTTACACTCCACCTGATACAAATCTGAATCACATTAAACGCTAATATATCTGACACTGCCATTGTTTCATGAAGGTTGTTCAGGATATTTAATAATACAGTCTACCTTAAATGAGATGAAGACAAGGGGGGAAAGAGTAGATGCCAAATTTTTTGCTTATATGCTAGTTAATCTTTCACCATTGACACTCTATTGATGGTAAAAATGCCCATTATCTTATGTGATTTAAATGAAATCATCCTTCATAATAATGCAAATTTCACACAAAACCCCCCCAGAAAAGGACCATACAAACGCCAAGGTTCTAATTAGTTCTGACAACTTTAAAAAAGGAAAGATGTATTTCTTAGTATGATTATTTGATAAACAGATAAGGTAAGCAGCAGATTTTATTTAAAAGGGCATTAGTAGAATTCTAAAGTCCATTTATATAAGAAAAGTTTTCATCCTTATTGTGTACTGGCTACTTAAATGTGGTCATGATATCTTATTACACTGACTGGCAATGAGAAAGACATTTATGCAACGCAAGGTAATATTTTACCCTTATAGGGACATATAGCATACATTTTCACAATGCATCAAACCATGTAAAATAATGTAAAATAGAAGAAATTGTATTTTATTTTAATACCTTTTGGATCAAAAAAGCCCTCCCCTTTTGCAACTTCCTGTCCAGGACTTTCCAGTATCTGACTCTAGAGCCACCGGCTCTTTCTGCTTAAGTTACAGAGGAGGAGGAGTGGGCATGTTTGTGATGTCACACTCAATCCTTCCCTGCGGACATCTGTTAATCCTTTCAGCTTGTTTTTCCTTCCCTGAACTGCTCCTTTCTGTCCCTCTCTGTCCTGTACCTTTCCTTCCTCCCTTCCCTGCACTATTAATTTCTCTCCCTCTCTGCCCTGTTCATTTAACCCCCTCCCTGCAGTGTTTGTTTCTCTGCCTCTCTGCCCTGTTCATTTAACTCCCTCTCTGTCCTGTTCGCCCCCATCACTGCTTTTTCTTTTCCATTGGATTCAAGAGTAAGTGCGCACACGTTGGTGAACTCCTTTGGATAGACATATGAAAGTGACTGTATAAAATATAATCCTTTATTGAAACTCGTTAAAATCACAAAATCCAAAAGTGCAAGGCAGGGGAGTGCAAGGCTCTACGCGTTTCGTGACTGCTAGGTCACTTCATCAGAAGCCAACATGTCATAATGACATGAATTATTCACCTGTTTCATCTTTCTCATCTACCTCTTGTTTAACATGTGATGCACAAGATCAGCAAAATACCCTAGAAGCCATGGATTTTTCCTTTGATGATATATGCACGATTAATGTGATGGAGGATTTATTACTTGAATCCAATCAGCATGATGATGCAGGTGATTCTATTGTGCACACGGGTTTACGGGAGAAATCCCACTTCTATCCAATAGAGAGTAGGGGCACACATGTTGATCTTTTCCATAAGTTGGTTACTAATGATTTGTGTAAGCATCATCAGAGGAGAACCCCTTGTAATAAATCGATGAATTTTACTGATGAGGAAAATAAGGCTCTAATTGAACTTAGAGAGGATAAGTCAATTGTTATAAAAAACGCCGACAAGGGGGGTTCTGTGGTCGTCCTTGATGTGGACTACTATAAGTCAGAAGCATTGCGACAATTGCATGATGCGACTACATATCGGGTTTTAGATAAGGATCCAACTACTATGTTTCATACTATACTTGTCAGGTTACTGGATTGGGCAAAATTTGAGGGAATCGTGAACGACCTTGAATATTCTTATCTAAATAAAACTAACCCATGTATTCCCATTTTCCACTGGCTTCCCAAGGTCCATAAGAGCTTGACCGAGGTTAAGGGTAGGCCTATAGTATCAGGCATTGGGTCTTTGAATGAACCCTTGTCAGAATACGCCGATCGTCTATTACTTCCAATGGTACTTAGGCTACCTAGCTATCTGAGAGACAGCACTGACTGTATCAACAAGTTACAGAAAGTGGTTTGGAAGTCTACATATAGATGGGTGACGATGGATGTCTCTGCATTGTACTCGTCCATAGACCATCAAAGGGGTACATCGGCTGTTCAATTTTGGTTGACCCATTTTGGAATGTATTCAGACAAACAGAGTGAGTTTTTGATGGAGGCTATACACTATCTTCTCAGTACCAATTATTTTATGTTCAATGGATCTTTTTATTTACAGAAAAGGGGAGCTGCAATGGGGGCGCGTTTTGCACCCTCTTATGCCAACCTTTTTATGGGTCTATGGGAGCGTCTATTCATCTATGATGTCTCTAATCCCTTTCGTGACAATATTGTAAGCTATTATCGTTTTATTGATGATTTGATTTTCATATGGGATGGAGACTCTTGCTCCGTGGATGAGTTTGTGTCTTACTCTAATAATTCGGGTTGGAATATTTCCTTCACTAGTGAAACGCATATGAATACTATGGCATTTCTAGACATTAAATTCACATCTAATTTGGAAAGAATAGATACAGATTTGTATCGTAAGCCCATTACTCGTAACACATTGCTACACGCCAATAGCAGCCATCCCAAACATGTTTTGAGAGGCATACCTTTGGGTCAGTTTCTAAGGCTTCGTAGGATATGCACGACTTGGGACTCTTTCAATTCTCAAGCCATGGACCTGTGGGATCGTTTTGTTGAAAGAGGGTATGCCATTGTGGATATAAAAAAAGCTTATGATAGAGCCGTGGGTACCAATCGCAAAGATCTCTTAAATAGCAAACCAATAGACAAGTCCAGGAAACGGGGCTCTATGAACCCCAGCCGTAATAGATCTGATGGTCCTATGAGTAGGTCCATATCCAAACAGGCAGATTTTCCTAAGATTGTGACTACCTACTCCAATGATACTCCTTTTTTGAGGAGAGTCATACGTAAACATTGGAGTGTTTTGATGCAAGATCCTATCCTTCGTGACCAGATACCATCCCAACCTGGCTTTATTTTCAAAAGAGGCAAAACAATTGGCTCATCCTTATCTCCAAGTTTATTTTTAGAAGACAAACCAATGGGCACATCAAACTGGTTGAGTGTAAAGGGCTCTTATAGGTGTGGCAGAGCACGATGTCAGGCCTGTAATGTGATGAATCCGTCAAAATCTTTTGTTTCTAGGAATAATTCACATAAACATGACATTAGATTTTATGCCAACTGTGGAACGAAAGATGTGGTGTACCTGGCCACCTGTGTTTGCGGTTTGCAGTACGTAGGTAAAACGATTAGACCAGTTCGGAAACGCATTTCTGAGCATTTGAATGGAGTAACTAAGGGTGACAAGAGTTCGGCTATAGCCAAACATTTGATAGAACAACATGGTCATTCTGGGGACCAGAAAAGGAGATATAGAGAAAGGTCTTCTGAAGAAAGAAGCCTATTGGATTTTTTCTCTTGATACGGTGACACCTAGAGGTCTCAATAGAGAATGGGAACTTAATTGTTTTATAGATTAGACATTTCATATCCCTTATTCCCCCTCTTCTTCTTCTTTTTTATTATATGCTTCTTTTTCGTTCACATTAGTTTTGTGTTTCGTCCCCCTTTTTTGTCTATTTTTTCTATTCCTTTTTGTTTATTTCCTGTTCATTTCTTGTTTATTTCTTTTTTGTTCTCTTTTTTCTTCTTTTTTGTTCATTTTTGTTTATTTTGTTTACCTTGTTTATATTTATTTATATTTTTATATTTATTTTTATTTTCATTTTGTTCCCCTTTTTTTTTTCTTCTTGTTTTTTCTCTTCGCTTATTCATTCATATCGACATTGCATTGATATTATTCTCTTTGAGTGCTCTAGACTGTTCTGTTCTATATTTATAAATAACCCTATTTTTGATATTTGATTATACATATTTATACATAACAATACTTATTTGATAATTTATTTATATGATATATTTCTATATATATGGGTAAATTTCACTATATATGTATAATCTGAGATTTATGCAATTTGTGACTATCATGCTTTTAACTAGATTGATACTCATCATCTGGTGTTTTTACTTATTGAATTAATGAATATGCATAAGTATGTCATCAGCAGGGGGCGCTGTTGGCTTCTGATGAAGTGACCTAGCAGTCACGAAACGCGTAGAGCCTTGCACTCCCCTGCCTTGCACTTTTGGATTTTGTGATTTTAATGAGTTTCAATAAAGGATTATATTTTATACAGTCACTTTCATATGTCTATCCAAAGGAGTTCACCAACGTGTGCGCACTTACTCTTGAATCTGATATATCCACGTGGCCAGAGTGGAGTGTTTGGGAACCTGGATAGCATGCTCACCTGACCTCAATTGGGACTCCGTTCGTGTACTATTCAGAGCTGTTTTTCTTTTCCATTGCCCTGCAATAATTGGGGACATAAAGAAAAGCAAACTTCTGTAGAAACAAAACATAGTCTGCTACTAAAAGTATTTTATTCTTTTCTGGGGGCAGTTAGTGTAAATACCATAGTCATTTTCTACACAGTATTATGTTGTATACAAGAAAAGCAATCAACATCTTTTCAGTTTTCCTTTGTAACATAAATTGTTCCATAACAGCTGCATTTTTACCTTGCAACTCCCTGCACCTGACCATAAATTGTTCCACAACAGCTGCATTTCCCCTTGCAACTCCCTGCACCTGGTCATAAATTGGCCCAGAATGGCTGAATTTATCCCCTTGCAACTCCCTGCAATTAAACATAAATTATCCAAGAACTGCTGCATTTATTCCCTTGCAACTTCCTGCACCTGATCAAATATTAATATGCAGGGAAACAAACCCGCAGCTGCTGTTATGGAATATCATAACAGTAAATACTAATGTACACTGTTTGTATATCTTTTATAATTTAATAGAGGCAGAGAGTTGCATAGTGTTAAACAATGTAGAATGGACTATCTTTCTGCATCATTACATGTTTTGAGGAAGGATGAGTAAAATATCTCAATTTGAAGGTTAAAAAAAGTCTCCTTTAAAACAGCATATCTACTTTTTTTCTTAAACACTACTAGATATACAGTCTTAATTAATTTTAGTCAATGGCTGCTCTATGACAGAGGATCCAAAACTAGGGGGCTAATACCCCTATTGGGGCCCAGGAGTCCAGTGGTGTAACTAGCAGCCAGCTAGCAACATTTATGTTGGCTGCAGTGGGCCTTATGTAAAATAAATTGGTTTATACAAAGAACATACAGAATTATATACATACAGACCAGTAACCAATACAAAAGGTGAGGAGTGCCCTGACAAAAGAAATTACAATCTAAAAAGAGGAGTCAAGACACAAGGTGGGTACTCAATTCAAAATGTGCTCCTTGCACTAATCATATAGAATAGTTGCCCTGGGCACTGCTTCATCCTTTCTGTCTTCCATTCCAAATCGAGTGTGGCTGCACCTATTGATGCAGGGGAACCCTGAAGCTACCACCACATCCAAACCAGGCTGCTGCTCCAGCATTATCTTCGCATACAGCGTCAGTAAACCTATCCCCAATAATAGATCTGTACATATTTATAAGAAACCTGACTGTATGCAGTGAAATTCCCCCTTCATTTACTTGCTCTGACTGCTACGGACACAAATCTGTACATGGTCACCAACTGCTCTAAAGGGAAACAAAAAAAGCTGTTTGAGTTCTGGGAAATAAGGTAGGAGGGGCTCCCCTTGCTGGTTGAAAGTATGATCCTTTCCCTGCATAGGAGCTAGGGACCATCTGAAGTTTCCTATCCACTGCAGTCAGAGCAAGTACATGAAGGGGGGAATTTCACTGCAGTCAGGTTTCTAATAAAAATGGTATATCGTTTTTAATGAAAGTATATTGGAGATAGGTTTCTTTTTCATTAAAGAAAGTAAAAATTGGCTTTTATTTTTCTTCCTTTACATTCCCTTTAAATGCGAGTGTGGTAAAGGGGGGAATAGGGAATTTGGAACTTTGTATTTAAAGGGCATCTAAAGTCTAAAATAGAATAAGGCTAGAAATGCTGTATTTTGTATACTAAATATAAACATGAACTTACTGCACTACAAGCCTAATCAAACAAATAATTTATGCTTTCAAAGTTGGCTACAGGGGGTCATCATCTTGTAACTTTGTTAAACATCTTTGCAAGACTAAGACTGTGCACATGCTCAGTGTGGTCTGGTCTGCTTAGGGATCGTCATAAACAAAGCTGCTTGAGTTCTGCATGGCTGGGAAGTAAGGCGGGGGCTCCCCCTGGTGTTCATAAGTATGATTGTTTCCCTGCTCAGCAGTTAGGGACCATCTGACAATTCCTATCCACAGCAGTAAATGAAGGGAGAATTTCACTGTATGCAGTCAGGTTTCTTAAAAAAACTGTACACATTTTTAAATTAAAGTATATTGGATATAGTTGTCTTTTTCATGAAAGAAAGTAAAAATTGTATTTTATTTTTTTGCCTTTACATGCCCTTTAAATATCCAAAAATGTATCATCATAGCTGAAGTAGCCTTATTTAAACCATATGGCTTTTGGGTAAATAATGTCATATACATGAATACTGTATATACTGTATCTTACCTACATCTACATCAATGAATATCAATATAACAAATTGGCAATGCCACTGGCTGAGGTTTTCCTTGGCTTTCAAATTTTATTGAAAACATTCAAACATTAAAGTTTTATTACACACACTGCGCACTGGCGCATACAAGTACATACCTGTACTATAAAATTCACAATATTTCTTCCACTGTCGGAAGTGGTTGCTGAACAGTTTCCAGTTGCAGAATTTTTAATTTATTGTATTTAGAAACCTCCTTATTTCAGTATGTTGAAGCTTATATTACATTTTCATGATAGTTCCCCTTTAAATTCCTGCAAAGGAAAATTTGTTTAACATTGCAAATGGTTTTTCTGTTACCGACTTTTATTACATTTCCCCATAAGGGTGGTTGTTTTTAAAGAGACCTTGCTTTTTATCACATTTTTTAATTTTAAAATAAAAGACGTTACGGTAAAAAAGAAATCCAAACAATTTTATATTTTAGGTATAGCAAATAATTATTTTTCTGTATCATTTAATGGCTGGCATGCTGTAACTTGCTTCAGAATCGATGCGCAAGGCCATGTTCATATCTTGGAAGGAAAGGGGTGGTTTATTTAATTTTGGAACTGCATGGATACTGTTTTTAAGAAGAGTGGGATTGATACAAGTTACATTAGGCTCTATCTCACCTAAGGGTGTGAATAGGGAGTGTGGAATTAATTTACAGGATACATTGTGGTCACATATTTAATTGTTAAGGGATTTCCGTCTATTCATTTGCATGTTTATACAAATTTTTAATTGAATTGGTTATTTTTGCAATTGACTATTATCTATACTATGTATATTCAGTGTCTTTTTAATGGGACCATGACATGTTTATTTCTAATTGACTGGTTAAATTAATAAAGTTTAATATATTTGATGAATTTTGACAATTAATTATTCGTTTTGTTTTTGGATTTATCGTGTGATCATATAACATGTCGAATTGCTGCAATCTGTCTCATTATATAGGTATTGTGTATGTATAAATAGGAATTGTGACTTTTTAAATTCATTCATTGGTTTGATTTATTTTTAAAAGACCAGTAACATAAACTTTTTTAAAAAAAAAAATAGTTTCTTTTTAACGAAAAAAACCCCACCAAGACAGTTTTCACTTTTAATTTGCAAAGCTTTTATTAAGAAATTACTTACAGATTCTCTGTTTCCGCTCCTCTTCAGAAACGGCGACAGGGCGACAATCCATTGTACGGCGCTAGATTTCTCCTCACTGCCTTCTATAGGAGATAGCCAGAGAGGAGAAATCGAGCGCTGCACGATGGATCATGTCGCCGTTTCGGAAGAGGAGCGCAAGCAAAGAATTGGTAAGTAGTTTCTTAAAAAAAAGCTTTGTGAATTAAAAGTGAAAACACATTTATTTAAAAAAATTTTTTATGTTACTGGTCCTTTAAACACAAGTTTAGAATTAAATATGGGTTGTCAGCAGGGGACGCCATGGCTTCTGATGAAGTGACTCGCATTAATGAGGAAACGCAGAAAGCCAAGCACTTTCCCTGCCTAGCCATGACTGTGATTTTAGCAATATTGAATAAAGTTTGGAGAATTTTTATATTGTGTTTGTTTGACCCATATGGAGTTTGCATGCAGAGGATTCAATGTATATATTTTGAAGTTTGAACAGATACTTCACACCCCTTGATGGAAAGCCTGTGACATGCCTAGGACATATTTTACTAGATTGTTTTGATGGAACAGTATAACTTTTTCTCAATCAGCAGGGTCTGTGAAATTCCGTGGACAATTTTCTCAGTATTTAACACAATTGTAAGATTGGAGGAACTCTGTGCAATACAATAACAAAGGGAAAAGCCAGAGACACAAGAACACACCAGTCAAGTATTGGAGGGCATGATGTATTTTGTTCTGTAGGAAGAGGAGGGGGGATGTAGAGTTTGGCTTTCTAGTAAGTTGATGAGCTAATCAACTCCCAGGTGAGGCTGATTAACTAGGTCACAATTTTGTTGCGAGTCAGAACATGCTGTGATTTATAGGCTGCACCGACTAAAATCCTCATTAGAACCAACAAAGCTCCCCCTTTTATTGACTTTCTTTTCATCTAGAACATCACCCAGACAAGCCTACAATTAAGCACCAGATATTAACAAAAGAAAAGATTTTGCAGAAAAGGAGCAGTGAGTAGCTACACGTTGAGCCACCAGCACGTGTCTATGGCTCATATCAGGAATAAATAACAATAGTTGGCAAAACCTTTCCCTCCTTATTCCATAGGTTCTATAATCAGGGCAAGGAAGGGCCACTTATGTCTTTATTACCATCAATACCTATAAATATTCTTTGCATAAAATTGTATTAAACTGTTCAATGATATGACCTGATTTTTGATTATGTATATTAGTTTCATTAGTTCTCAGGCTCTTAGGTTTATTTCAGTAACTGCTGCATTTATTCCATAATACTAATAAAGAAACCTATGGTTTTTATTTTTATTCTTTATACACAGTATTTATCTTATTCAGGTTTAGCACGTAGTAGGGGATAGAAACTTTTTTAAGGCTGATAGAAAGATATGGGATCCCTCACCCAGAAAAATCTGAATTACAGGGAGGCCACCTCACATAGAGGCCATTTTAATCAAATAATTCAAACATATAAAACACAATTTCCTTTTTCTCTGTATAAATAAAATAGTAGCTTGTACTTGATGGTAACTAAGCTACATTAATCCATATTGGTGGCACAACAATCCTATTGGGTTTATTTAACTTTTCAGGGATTTTTAGCAGACTTAGGATAGAACTACACAAGAGCTTTTACCTGCGATGTATCGCAGGCGTCATATCTGATGTGCCGAATCAGGTAATAGGAATGTCGGACGTTGTCACTGCATGCATATGACACGGCTGTCCGATGAAGACGCAATAAGCAGTGTTCGCATCCGACAGTCGAGCGGCAACGTCCGACATTCCTATTACTTACCTTAGTTTCATTTCAGCATGTCGGAACGGATGCTATCACAGGTAAAAGTGCTTGTGTAGTTCTACCCATAGGGTAGGACTACACTGGCGTGTTTGACGCGATCTGACGCGCAGCGTAAAACCGAAGGTGTCAAGTTGGATGCGCCGGAAATAAGGCAAAGATATATAAATGTCAGATGAAGTTGCAGCGTTGATCTGGCGCGACACAACGTCGAATGCAGACGCTGCACGCCTTTAGTAAATTTGCCCCAAAGTCGGATGGAGTCTTTTCTTCATGCGTTTATATCCGACAGTCAATATATTTCAATAAGAAAAAAAAAGTCTTTCCAACACCATCTTTGTCGGACAAAGACGCAGCATGCAGCAATCACATGCAACAGTCATGTCGTATGGGAAATTTTAGAGGTACAGTAGTTTATGCATCAGATTTTTCTATCAGTCCCATTATACTTTGACCCATGCAACTACATCTGATTTGTTGTCTGCGTTTTGTCGTTCAGATACCTTCCTACAAAATCGCTGGTGTAGTTTAGCCCTTGGAGCAGAACTACACGGGTGATTTACATGCGCTCCATCGAAGAAACGCTGGCGTTAAGTTAGATGCACTGAAAATAAGGTATAGAAATATATATATAGAAATGTCGGGTGTTGCCGCAGCGTGTATCCGTCACGACACAACTGTCGGATACAGCTGCAACATACAGTGTCTGCATCCGACAGTCGTGTTGTGATGGATGCACGCTGCGGCAACACCTGACATTTATATAATTTACCTTATTTTTGGCGCATCCGATTTGACGCCAGCGTTTCGTCGCAACGCATGTAAATTGCCCATGTAGTACTGCGCTTAAGGTATGGAAATCCAATTTATGGAAAAATCCCTTATCCAGAAAAAAGGTCCTCAACATTCATTATAACAGGTCCTATACTAGCAAAAGTCCTTAATGCATAAGTGCAATAACCTAGTAACAACCATTCAGCATTCGTTTTGATTAGTCAGCTGCATGCTGTAAATAAAAGCAAATATCAGACTGTTTGTGATTGGTAGCTGCACTGGTGCAATTTAGGACATTAGTGAAACTGTGCACAAGTTATCAACAATGTTAGTTAAAATGTGTTTTAATAAATATTTATTGGAACTGGGGGTGGGGAAGTAATTACTTGTCATTTTCTACAGAATGCCAGGACATATTTAGTTCCCTTTGCTTTTTTGACATAAAGAAATGGCCAAAAATGCCCTGTACAGTATGTTGGATGAGCGATAAATACACTTCCAAAAATTGTAGGCTGATACATAGCTTCAAAACTACCTTCTCATAAAAAAAAAAAATAGAAAAATGTCAATAAGATCTTCCCTTACTGTACAAATGCTTGCTTACACCGTTTCTAACCACTAGGTGGAGACATAACTATATTTAGCGGCACAAAGGATTTTTATTTTTTCAGACCTAAGAATAAAATGTTATCATGAATTGTTAAACACAGATGAATTTGATTAAATACAAATCCAAAATGTTTATTTATGTTTGGCACATTAACATTTTCCAAATAAGCAGAAAGAGTATTACTCACATTTTGTATATCACAGTGGAGGTTTATATGCTGGCTGTTCATAACATTCATTTTATCTATGGTTTTTTTTTTTTTTTACAAATTTCGATATCTTTAGATACACAAATATTGGCCGTGTGCCCCTGTTTTTCACGGTACTATGCAAACGGTAACAAATGAAGCTATTACATAGATTTTCTGACCTTGTAGTTAGGGTGATCTCAATTTAGTGCAGAACCAGAATATTCCCATTTAAAATATTCTAATTTTATATATTGATTTTTTTTTAAAAAAGAAATAAAAAACGACTCCACTTTATAATTATAGTTCTAAAGTAGCATTCATTCTATATTTTATTGTATTTAGAAAAGAGTTGGAAGGAGTAAGAGTTCTTAATAAAAAAACAATTCTTTACACTTCTAATAACAATTACAATAGTTAGCTAGTAGCTACTACTTGGTTAAAGTGCCATACACAGAACTCTTTAGGTCCAGCAGTTGAGTTACCTTTTAGACCTTTTAGAATTTGATTCTTGAGGCACAGGGAGAATAAGGGACAAGAACAAAGGGATAAGGAATTGACTCAGGAACCAAACCAGGGTCTTTAGTGATATTGATGTAAGTATAGTGTATAAATGTATATGATATTATTTGCCCTAAAGCTGTGGGGTATTAATAAAGCTATTTCAGCTGCGATGCAAAATATTTGGATATGTATAAATCCCAAATTCCCTCTTCCCCTTTTCCACACTCGCATTTAACTCCTAATTTCAGACTCGTCTCTGTCGCTTCAGTGGCATCAGATACATTTCCCCAGAAAGATAGAGAATATATCAACCCTAACTCAGCTACGATCCAGAAGGAATTTAGTTATATCAAGCAGTCTCATTACGTGACATTCTTCTGTTGCTTCTAGTTATATGTCCTTGTGTAAAATACCCTTTTTACTTTGTCTCCTTTCCAGAATCAAATTAAAAGTGTCCAGCGGAGAATGAATTTTCAGTTTCCTTGAAATCTCGTCCGAAAGAATAAAAGTCATCAAAAATCACAGTAAAATGGTTAATAAACCCCCTTTTCTTCTCTGCCAAAGTGTTCAGTGATACTCTGAATTTTCACGTAATTTGCAGACGGCGTCTCATAAAGCACCAGCAAAATTTATTCATTTCAAATTAAATAGATGTAGCATGGAGTAATCTTTCTCTATTAAATATGTCACTTTTTGCAATTGTTTCTTAATATCCCTCACAGCTTCTATCTGAGATTAGCACTTTTTCTTTGCTACAGTTTTACTAACCTACTGAATTATTCACTGAAGCATAACCTTCAGATATCAGGTTAGAAAGACCTTGATTACGGTAGGAAGTGAACTGTATAAACCATTTTCTTTAAAAGAAATGTCCTTACTATAGAAGACCGTATACTGAATAGGTATAGGCTGTATAAAAATTAGCTTTATAATTGATGGGGTCTGGTCAAGTGAAACATCCCTGCGTTTTGTTTACATTCATTCCCTTTCGAATAAAGTAGAAACGATTCAACGTTTGTGCATTGAGGAATAAATATACATATACTTCTTTTTCTTAAAGATCTATTTAAGGTATATAATTTGATGTGAGCTGGGAAAGATAAGTCTCCTCTGTTCCCTGCAGAATGTTTCAGCTTTGTATAAATCCTGTTAGAAACAACGAGCACAACAAATTTATATTCATTACTTGTGAGCGTTTTACACCGAAATAGTGTTGTCTAATTTCTAGAACTGTGTAATTCATAAATCATGAGCTAAACGGGAGACCCTGTTCAATTACAAGCTACTGTATAGTAAAGATATGTTTCTAAGACTCCTATTTAAGATTTATTTGCTGCCCAGGTTGCTTTATTACTTTCAGTGCCACTTCATTCATATACAGGTATGGGATTCGTTATCCAGAAACCCGTTATCCTGTAAGGCCGTCTCCCATAGACTCCATTATAATAAATTAATCCAAATTTTAAAAAAAATGTTTTCCTTTTTCTCTGTAATAATAAAACAGTACATTGTACTTGATCCCAACTGAAATATAATTAATCCTTGTTGGAAGCAAAACCAGCCTATTGGGTTTATTTAGGGGGTTATTCATTGAAGTCAGAATTTTTCTCAATATTTTCTGCTATAAACTCCGATCAAATCCGCTGGAGTTTTTATGCTTATTTTTTTTTTTACACTTTCCCGAAAATTTGCTTTGCTGGAAAAAAAATCTGGTTTTCACGAATTTTTCGGATTCTTAATCGGCTTTTCAAGTTTTTTCAGATTTTTCACCCGAAAACTCTGATTTATTATGCTTTTTGCTCGAAAACTTTGAGGTATTGCACAAAACCCAGCGCACATCAAAACTCATTGGGACTTCTTGACTTATATGCAACCTCGACAGGTCTGAGATGCCGGATTTTCTGATTCAGACTTTTCCATCCTCTGGGTTTAATCAATTCCAAAGAATTCGTGAATTTTTAAAAGTCCGATTTTATAAAAAAATATGCAAATCTTTCACGATTTTTGCATTCAGAGTTTAATAAATAACCTCCTTAATGTTTCCATATTTTTCGAATAGCCTGAATGTATGAAGATCCAAATTACGGAAAGATCTGTTATCCGGAAAGTCCCAGGTCCCGAGCATAAATTATTGTTCTGTAAGAATAATAAAATAAATGAATGAAGTGACACTAAAAGTAATAAAGCAACCTGGGCAGCAAATAAATATTGAAAATAAGTCTTAGAAACAAACATATCTCTACTATATAGATAGATAGATAGATAGATAGATAGATAGATAGATAGATAGATAGATAATAGAAAAGAGATACATGATAGATAGATAGATGATAGATAGATAGATAGATAGATAGATAGAGAGAGAGAGAAAGAGAGAGAGAGAGAGAGAGAGAGAGAGAGAGAGAGAGAGAGAGAGAGAGAGAGAGAGAGAGAGAGAGAGAGAGAGAGAGAGAGAGAGACCTGTAGTTACATAAACCCAACTTAGGTACAACTCACACTTAAAAACTTGCCTTTTATTAGCATTTAGCTTTCTGGTGTGTGTTGTCTACTGCAGAGCACAGAAAGGTAAAAATAAATACTATGTTAAGACAAACATCTAAGTTGTATTTAATATGTAAATGTATATGTTTCAACTATCATATAAATTCAACTTAAGAACAAACTTACAGACCCTATCTCGTACGTAACCCGGGGGCTGCCTGTACATCTATATTTATAAGCCCAAAGCAGTCTTGGTGGAAGTGCTAAATTAAAACCAATTTACTCTCTTGCACGGTTATTAATCATTGGGAAATCCTCAGTTTTATAATAACACATTGTGACATTGTGGAAGGGCCATTTCTGCTCGTTGGCGTGGGTTTACTTGTCTGATTTTCATCGTTAGATATGAGAAGTAATTACCAATATCCTTAAGACACATAATGGGCTTCAGTTCAACACTTTTCAGACCAAAATGTACTCCCGAATCTTCCAGCAAACAAAAAGATTTGGATGATTATTTTGTCCTTCCTAAGCAATTTTCAGAAACCGATATCTTCAGAAATGTATCATCTTTTTACTACAATCTGACAATGGGGTTTTCTTTACAAAAAGTGAAACTGATGTATCTGTGTTTGTGTTTGAACGGATTAATATTTAATACAGTTTTTTAGCTTGATAAAATATACGTCGAATGCAGAGGGATCAGGTGTTGCCTTATGAGGTTCCTTCTGAGTAAAGCGACCAATCATTTACTATAATGAGCATGAATTTCTTAAAGCCTCATCCATTAGGCCATCAGACACATTAAATCCATTCTTGACCATTCATTACCAATAAGTATCACAGCCTACGTATTGCATGCACATGTACATTTATTCCAGAAAGGTTCCATTAAAAAAAAAAACAAAAGAAATTTTTATAATAAATGCATATATTTTAGTAAGAACACAATATGTTATGGGAGCAATCACTTTGCATCTCAGTCAGTAAGTGAAAATGTTTAAGTGAAATGATTTTCTTGTGTATGTGAGGAGGCCCATTCCTCTTAATTAAGCTCATGTAGAAAAATCCCATGCTTTTTAAATTTTAATGGACTTCAGACAAGAGCCCTCACCCCCTTGCCATTACAGAAGGGTGGTAAGTAGTATGCATGACTTAACACCGCACTGGGAGATTATCTCAAGCTTTAAGGAAACATTCATTGGCAGCCCCACAAGGGGCATGTTGTTCTTGTTTATTCAAAATGTTTAGTAACTGTGTAGGATCTGTCTTTTCTACTCATTAAATGAAGAAAGAAATGCACAAGATCAAAACATTTCTTCTCAGTTGCTCAGAGTATACTGACCAGAATATTAGGGTTGCCATTTAACAGTTTATTTAGTAATTTCCATCTTGTAATTTTTATCATGTTTCATGAAATCATTTCAACAAGGATTGCTGCCGGTAACCCATTTGCCTCTTATGTGTGCATCCTTCTTAAGGAAAATGTCTATTTACATCTGTGATCCCCTGCTGAGTAATATATATAATAATAATAAGATGCATATACTAATGCAAGTGCACAGCGTTAACCCTACAATTTAGCATTTCCCTCTAGAATTCCAGTATAACAAGCGGCACTGACTAAATAACATGCATCACAACTTGTAAGTTTTGCCAAAGCGGAAAATTATTTACATCTGATTTGGAAAAAATGCATTTTGTTTGTGATTTGAAGGATGTGCTATTGCAAGTGGTACTATATACAGGTATGGGACCTGTTAGCCTGAATTTATGGGACCGGGGGATTTCCGGATAATGGATCTTTCCATTATTAGAATCTTTATACCTAAAGTTTACTTGAAAATCATGTAAAAATTTGGGGGGTTATTTACTAAAATCCAAAAATGTCTCATTATTTTATTAAAACCACTTTGACCAAACTCCCATCCACATTTTTACCTTATTTATCAATAAATTAACTTGAAAAAATCTGGAAAGGGAAACGACTCGATAAAATCGTGAAAATATGTAAAAATTTGGGGGGTTATTTACTAAAATCCAAAAATGTCTCATTATTTTATTAAAACCACTTTGCCCAAACTCCCATCCACATTTTTACCTTATTTATCAATAAATTAACTTGAAAAAATCTGGAAAGGGAAACGACTCGATAAAATCGTGAAAATATCCGAATTTGACACCAGGGGGCAAATTTACTTAAGGTCGAATATCGAGGGTTAATTAACCCTCGATATTCAACTGTTGAAGTTAAATCCTTCGACTTCGAATATCGAAGTCGAAGGATTTATCGCTATTCGTTCGATCAAAAGAAAAATCGTTCGATTGAACGATTAAATCCTTCGATTCGTTCGATTTGAAGGATTTTAATCCATTGATCGAACGATTTTTCTTTGACCTAAAAAAGCTACCTAAGCCTATGGGGACCTTCCCCATAATCTAACATTGACTTCGGTAGCTTTTAGGTGGTGAACTAGGGGGTCAAAGTTTTTTCTTAAAGAGACAGTAATTTGACTATTGAATGGTGGAATAGTCGAGAGATTTTTAGTTCGAAATGTTCGATTTGAAGTCGAAGTCGTAGTTGAAGGTCGAAGTAGCCCATTTGATGGTTGAAGTAGCCAAAAAAACCATTCCAAATTCGAAGTTGTTTTTATTCATTCCTTCACTTGTGCTAAGTAAATGGGCCCCCAGAAAACTTTGACTTTTTTGGATTATTGCCGGAAAACCTTCGATTATTTTACGAAACCCAGCGCAGATCATATCTTCCAATTGCAAATAGGACATCTGCCATTGACTTCTACATGACCTCAGAAGGTTTGAGATGGAGTACTTTTTTATGCTAATTTTTAAAAAGAATTATTGTGTGGGAGCACCTGCCATCATATAGAAAAGTACAAGTGGTGTGCAGGGTCAAATGTAATGAACATACGTGAAGGAAAGAAAAGAATGACCCCTAATGCTGCACCTTCTCACCTAGTGGTCCATGATTCTCTATCAAATGGATAAAATGTAACTTTTATTTCTATTATAAAAACAGTGGATGTCCAGAATGAAATAATTAAAATCATTGTAGGTAGTAGCATCGATGGGAACATGCTAGTGGGGACAAACAGTAAGCAGCTCCCGGGTATGCTGTTTTGAGGATCGGTATTAAGCCTGTCTGGCCGTGGGTGAGTCACTGGGCTTTTGTAGCAGCAACCGTCTGGCAATGCTAATGGAAAGCTGCCCAGCATTTTATCTCATGGGTGTGTTTCACATGGCAGGCTCCCCCCACCAGCTTGATATCCTCCCCATCTGATTCCCTTCCCCAATTTTAGCGAGAGTTCAGAAGCCCTGCCTACAGAAACTAAAAAAAGATTGAGCGCCTGACCTTCGTTTTGCCTGGTATCACCGAGCTTTGTCAAAGGCCTTTGTTCCCACTAGCGTGTTCCCATCGAGGCTACTACCTACAATAAATTTGATTATTTCATTCAAGACATCAGCTGTTTTTATAATAGCAATAAAAGTTAAGTTTTATCCATTTGAGAATCATGGACCACTAAGTGGGAAGGTGCATTCTTTTGTTTTCTCTTCTTATATTCTGACTTTTAGCAGCCTTAAGTTTTTTCCCTCCTTTAAAAAAATTAGACTTTAATAAATAACCCCTAAATAAACCCAACTGGCTGGTGTTCCTTCCAATAAGGGTTAATTCAATTTATTAGTTTGGATCAAGCACAAGGTACTGTTTTATTATTACAGAGGAAAAAGGAATCAATTTGGATTATGTGGATAAAACGGAGTCTATGAGAGACGGTCTTTCCATAGTTCGGAGCTCTTTGGATAACAGATCCCATACCTGTGCACTGTTTATGTGCAAATCAGATGCATACATATGTAGGTGCAACAAGTAAATGGAACCCTGCAGATATCACTGTCGCAAGGTACTTTGTAATTTGTAACAAAAAGGAAAGAAAAAGAAGCATTTTGACATAAAACATTCAGTTTTGAGTACCTTTGTTTGCTTTGCACTTAGCACTTGTATCTGTGTTTGAAGATGAACCATTCTGTCATCCCAAAAGATCCACTGACACCTTTTAACAATTGGACAGTCTGAGGGACCTGGTCTGCAAGACAGTATGAGGTCTGTTTAGCCTGATATCTTGAGATGCATGATTAGAAGTTGGAGGGTCTAGTGATAGTAAGCAGTACTAAGGGGTGCTTCACCAATGAGGCAAGTTGAGGCTGTCGCCTCAGGCGGCAGCGCCCCACTAGGTACCAGGGGCAGCAAAAATGCTGCTCCTGGTACTTTAAGAGTGAATTTCCAGGGAAGGGGGGCAGCAGCAAATGCTGCTGCCTCAGGCGGCGGAGGGGCCAGGATCGCCCCTGGCAGTACTAAGTGCCTCCCTCACCATCCACAAAAGATTTTTCAATTTAACTTACAGGAGAGTTCAACCCATAACTAAAAAAAAACCCTACCCTACATAGACCCCACTCCCTCCTCCCCCCCAGCCTAGCTGCCCCACCCGGGGAAACGCCACCTAACTTTTTACTTACCCATTGCCGCACTGCAGCCATCTTCAGGGTCTCCAGTAAGCTGAGACTGAAGCAGTTGGAGCAATTTACGGTTTGCGACAACTGCACATGCGCCAAAATGGATGGAAATTGCAGAAGCCCCGGAAGAAGACACAAAGACGCAGAAGATGGCTGCGGTGAACTGCGACACCTGAATCTGCACGAGGGGTAAGTAAAAAAATAGGGGCATTTTTTCCCGGGGGGTGTAGGGGGGTAGGGTTTTTTTTAGTTATGGGTCGAATTCTCCTTTAAGGAATATTCTGGTAATACCATCAATAATTTGCCAAGGTTATTATCATTGTCTGCAAGTGTTTGGTGAATTCATAGCAGCAAATTTCTGGCCCTTCAATGCAGCTGTATACAATGACAAAATTGGAGATGCAAGGTTATTATACAGTATATATTTCTCATATTTTACATACTAGGGAACATATTGCCTTTAGGATCTGTGGGATCCCACAGTATTTCCATATGGCAACATTTGAAAAGAATGCACAAGTTTTGCTCCTTTTAATACAATAAGGGGCAGATTTATCAAAGGTCATGGTGAATTTTCGAATGAAAAGAAATTCGAATTTCAAGCTATTTTTTTTGTACTTCGACCAGGGAATAGACAAATTCGATTTAAATTTGAGAAAAAATTCGAAAATTCAAATATCGACATTTATTATGTACTGTCTCTTTAAAAATTTGACTTTGACCAATCGCCATCTAAAACCTGCCGAATTGCTGTTTTAGACTATGGGGGACCTCATAGAACCTATTTGGAGTCAATTGGTGGACTTTGAAAAATCAAAGTATTTTTTGGGAAAAACTTTGAATCAAATTCGATCAAATGCGATATTCCTTCGATTAGTACGAGTTTAATTTGGCCTATTCGATCAAAAACGGACCTATTAGACAAAAAAAAACTTCAACTTATTTCGGTTGGTCTTTTTGAATTCGAATTTTTTTCAATTCGAAATTCGACCCTTGATAAATATGCCCCTAAATGTAAAACTGGGTGTGCAGGTAAGTGGTATACATGTTAGAACATTAAAAGATGGGGGCATATTTTTAAAAGCAACATGGAAATAAACAAACAAAGCCACATTAGATCAAAATTGCTAAAATCTTCTGTATTCTAGTCGGACTTTTAATGGGCAAAATACAATTTTTTCGAGAGAAAAAAAACTTGATTATTTTTAAGATTTACTAAAGTCTGATTGTGTTAAAAGGCCGATGAAAAAAGTACTCCAACTCAGACCTCCCGAGAACATGTAAAAGTCAATGGCAGATGTCCCATTAACAATTGATTTACACTAGGTTTCTGGCGATTTTACGCAAAAAAACGCAGCTTTTGTGTGCAAAATCCTAAAAAATCTTACAATTTGTTTACGATTTTATCATGGCTTTTTCCACACAAGAGAAATTTGTGAAAATGTATTGATAAATAGGAGGGAAATGTGTGTGTGCAGATTTGGTCGGGGTAGTTTTCAAAAAATAGTGAGAACTTTTCGGATTTTGATATATAAACCCCCTCAATGTATAAATCATATTTAAATATGAGGATCTGTTTACGGAAAGACCCTTATTCAGAAGACCCCAGGATCCAAGCATTCTGGATAACAGGTCCCATACCATAAACTGATTACACGGTAACTGAGTATAAGGTTCTGGTGAAAAAGAGTCAGTTTGAAGTTGCATTGAAACAAAAGCTGTTTTTTTTTTATTTAAAACTATTTTCTATGTCAGAAATTCATTGCTGTATGACTTTGTATCATTACAAAGTTATAATAAATCTAATGCCAAAACAACACCAGAGTAGGTTTACTAAACTCTGTCTAATAATAAAGATGTTATCTCAGTTTTTAGAAAGACCTTGCCCATTAGTGATTCTAATTGGAGGAGAATGATGTCTATACATTTATCATTAGTGAATTTATTGATAATAATGACATTTAACAAAAAATAATTGATAACGGATATTAATGAACTGTCCATAAATAATGTATAATACATACCAGTGGTAAGTGAAATTCTTTTCCAGGCATGGAAGCGCATGAAAATTCTACATTTCAGCAGCAAAATTCCCATTGACTCCAAAGTTTTTTTCTCAGAAAAAGATGCTGCAAAGAATCCTATTAACTTTAATGCATTTCACAAATTTTCACAGTTTAGAGTCCAAAAATCCACAAAAATCAAAGCCGAAAAAGCAGGTTGTCATTGTTGTGTTGGTGTAAGGATTCATGGATAGGAGCCCATGTGCTGTATAACTTTAAGTTTTTTAATAAGGAAAAAATATGCAGATCTTTGCATAATAGTACAACAATGCAAAACAAGTCCAGGTTCAGCCAGCAAACAAACAGATGAGGGACAGGCCAAAGATCGGGACGGGCAGAGTTCATGCAAGGTCAAAAACAAGCAGAGGTCAATACCGAGAGATCCAAAAATCAGAAGGAAAAGGGAACAGATTAGAACAGAGCAGGAAAAGGAACAAAATTACCGGATAGAGGGACTGGAGCAAAAAAAGGAACTGAACAGGATCAAAACAGAAACAGGATCAAATCCAGGATTTTACGAGAGGCTTGGAGTTAGCAGTAGGGCCAATAATCCAGCACTGAGGAGTCTGGGCTGCAGGTTTAAATAGCCCTCAAATTAGCATTTGCCCTCAACGGGATAGAGGGCGTGGACTAGAGAAAATAGGCACACAGGCAGCAAAACACAAGGCATCCCATCAGAGCAAGGCTACCACCACACTACCTCCTGTTGCTCAAGCTGGAGGAGCTGCTGAATAAAAAGCTAAATAACACAAAAACCACAAACAATAAAAAATGAAAACCAATTGCAAATAGGCTCACAATATCACTCTTTCCATCATACTAAAAGTTAATTTAAAGGCAAACAACCCCTTCAAGTCTACTAAAAAATCATGTAAACCTTAAATAAATGCATTAGGCTGATTTTGCTACCACTACGGATTAATCATATCTTAGTTTGGATGAAGTACAAGCTACTGTTTTATTATTATGGAGAAAAAGGTAATTATTTTAAAAATTCTGGATTATTTGATTATAATGGAGTCTATTGAAGACAGTCTTTTTTTAATTCTGAACTTGCAAAGTAATGGGTTTCCGGAAGCATCTGAAACATAAAATTTGCTTTGTTATTAAATGTTTATTAAGAATCGAAATTTCCAAGATCTTAAAAATTGTAATTAGTGATGGGCGAATTTATTCGCCAGGCGCGAATTTGCGCCGAATTTGTGCGATTCGCCGCCAGCGAATAAATTCGTGAAACGCCCGTGAAAATTCGCGGCAAAAATTCGCCGGCGTCAAAAATTTTTTTTCAATAAAACGGAGGCCGGCGCGATTTCGCAAATTTGCCATTTTGCAAATTTGGCGCGAAATTCGTGAATTTTTCGGCGAAGCGAAACGGCGCAAATTCGCCCATCACTAATTGTAATTTGTGCGCAATTACATTTTAACCATTGGAACTTTGTAAAAAACTAATTCTGGCTCTATGAAAATTACTGTGATCTAATATATATATATAGGGGTTTATATGTATCCAAGGTACAGTATCAGTACAGGTTATATTTATTCAACTTTTTTCATGATATAAACATTAGTTTTAGTGATATACTTACTATACACCAGAATGACTTTTTTCATGAAAATATATCATTGGTATCTATGAATTCCATTTCCTAAACAAACCTTTTATAATAAGGGTTGGCTTAATTAATACCTAATTTAATTGCATTCCATTTGAGAAACTTTATTCAATTTTAAATGGAACTGCTTGGTATACCTAGTAGCCTAGAACAGCAGTAGGAAACTCTATCCCTTCATCTTCTTTTAGAAACACTTCTGTAAGATGGACTGGCTGTGCACAGCTTCCCCTCACATTTAATGACTGCTTAATTTGAACTAGCTTTTGTTATACGGTGGTGAGGGTCATGCACTTGATGTGAGTATTATCATTGTTTGTGTGTCTCCAAAATTATTTATTGTATGAGCTCCTGAATGAAAATGATAAAGGTGGCTACTGTGTGTTGTCTTCCTTCAGTTCCAATGCACTTGATGGGGAAGTGGAACGCTAAAGCAAGTCTTTCTATAGTGTAATTTTTTGCAACACTTCATTATAATGCCGAAAATGCTGATGTAAAATTTATATGGAGCTTGCTGCTGAGCACTTCAAGGATTAGCCACTAATAACAGGATACTGTATAAACACACTTTTGGTTTTGGACATTAAGGAGGGTTATAGCAATAAGGGGACTTGGACTCTTCTTTAAAAAGTACAAATACATATATATATATATATATATATATATATATATATATATATATATATATATATATATATATATATATATATATATATATATATATATATATATTCTTATTAATGCAATTATTTTATACTTTCTCAAGACAAAATAACTTCATTGCATAAATGTTTAAATGAATATTACTGCCAGGTTATTGATCTTTATACTGTACTTATTTAAAAGCATATTAAAGGAACAGTAACGTCAAAAAATAAAAGTGTTTTAAAGTAATGAAAATATAATGCAGTGTTGCCCTGCACTGGTAACACTGTTGTGTTTGCTTAAGAAACACTACTATTGTTTATATAAATAAGCTGCTGTGTAGCAATGGGGGCAGCCATTCAAAGGAGAAAAAGCTCAAGTTACACAACAGATAGCAGTTAAGCTCTGTCTGTCTAATGGTGTTATCTGTTATCCATTAGTTAACCTGTGCCATTTAGCCGTTTTTCAATTTCCGCCATTGCTCCACAGCAGCTTTTTTATATGAATTATAGTAGTGTTTCTGAAGCAAACAGATCAGTTTACCAGTGCAGGGCAACACTACATATATATTTTCATTACTTACATTTTTTGGTGTTATTGTTCCTTTAAATATATTTGACAGCAATGTATTGTAAAACAAACCGGAAGATATGTAGATGGTATACACAATATAAATAAACTTCTAATGGTGTTTTATGCATATATTTTTCATAAGGTGCCACATTGCGTATGTATTGCAGATGCACATGGTGGCACAAAGTCACAGAATATTCACAATAAGGAGTTTTGTGCTACCTGACATATAAAAAGCCATATATCCCGTGTGTTTAGTGCCATTGGCCATCAATGTATTATTGGTTTGTACCCCTTGAACCTGGAGCAATAAAGATTCATCCCTTCATACATTTACCTTCTAACCAACCAATTATTTGTCATCACAACAGAGTACATGCTGTTAAGTTATAATCAGTGTTAAAATTAGTTTCCTTGGCACATATGCACAAATCCAGCAATAATTTATCAGGTAATGGAGTAAAGCATTCTTATCTTGTGCTAGTTCCATTAGTTTATGGTTTTCTTTTTCTGTTATAAATAGGGATTCTGAATATTTGGGTGTGTGCGTATATCACATTTGAGATCTAGAACAATGTTAAATGTTCTGTGCTAGACATGGAACTTCAGGGTGCCCTCTAATATCTTTTGGTAGGGATGCAATGAAACTATTCGGGTGTATCTTGAATCTTTTCTTATTGCCAAACATTGAACCAAATCCAAACCCTAATTTGCATTTGCAAATAAGGGGCAGGAAGGGTGAAAGAGAACCATGCACAGTTAAAAAATATTTTATTCCTTGTTTGTGTGACCAATAGTCACGTGATTTTAAGGATTTTGGATTCGATTCCTGCTGAGAAAGGCTGAATTCTGGCTGATTACCTAACAGAATCCTGGAATCATTGCATTCCTAGTATACACATTATTAAGAACAGTGCAAGGAGTCTTTGATTCAGCCCAATGCAACACAACAAACTGCCTCATTTCAAATGAAGCAAAGCACATTGATTTTGCCTTTACATATATAAGGGTATATGGAATGTGATATTTATGGAATGTGATATTTATGGAATGTGATATTTATGGAATGTGATATTTATGGAATGTGATATTTTAAAAAAATATAGTGGAGATACAACTAAACCAATACTGTTGAAGAAATAGCAGCCATATGGGAGAAGAGATGGTGCACTAAGACAGACTAGGAGACTTAAGGAGCACCTAAGCAACAGTTTGGTGATGGATACATATATATTATTACTTCAGGGGAAGAAATCACTGCGAGAAATCAAGACTGAGTTGCATGCAGTCCATTTTAGCATGCATGAGATTTTATTTGCTCAAAATAAGCCTCCCTCTGGTCAGAAGGTCCAGCTCATATATAAGTTAGTGCCCAGTACAAAAAAGATTGCACAGATAGATGGCATATGAGTGAGAAGTGATGGGGCCACTAAACATGTCAAGCTCAGAATAAATTTGTATGGCCCCTGGAGCTTCTGCAAATGTATTGGGAGGGACTGAGATATGAATATAGCCCTCAGGATTGTTCCAGCTTCAATCAAAGTGCAATACAATAAAGCAGTTCACCAACTGAAGATTGTGATGTTGTGTGGAAGGCAGAAAGCCAAGCTGAGATCAGTGAGATCACCCCCACCTTTTTCACAATCTCATAAATAAATTTGTTATCATCACTATTTTGGTGTTTGGTTCATTACTCATCTTTTCATTTGCCTTGTAGGGTAACATCAATAGCAGACAAAAACCCATATGCACAGATGGAGTGCAGGGCATCTCAATGTCCCCATGCTGTGCTTAATCTGATGGTACATTCTCCATCAGACCTGGTCAGGCCAGATTTCACACTTTGTAATTGACATCTTACAAGGATGATGAAAATTTCACAGAATACCCAAGTACTGCTGCAGGGACACATCATTTGTATTATTTTTTTTTATTTTGTTAGGGGCATTGGTGCAACACAATTAAGATTTTTCAATACACCAACTGGAAAACATCAGGATAGCTGCCTAAAATGATCATTTTTTGCACTTTGCACATTGCCTTCCTACTTGCAATGATGTCATGTTTTCCAAAAATCCAAATGCACGAACAGTGATAAAAATGATTGCATTTAGAAATAATAAATAAAGAAGGTTTGGGACCTGTTATGTAGAATACTCAAGACCTGGGGTTCTTCAGATAAGGGATCTTTCCTTAATCTAAAGGACTAAAGCTTTACTAAAGAAGTAGCTAGAAATGTTGTACATTATGTATTCTGCTTCTGTACCAGCCCAAGGCAACCACAGCCCTTTAACAGGGAAGATCTGTGTCTTCAAAGATGCCCCAGTAGCTCCCCATCTTCTTTTCTGCTGATTCACTGCACATGCTCTGTGCTGCTGTCACTTACTGAGCTTAGGGACCCATTCACAATATACAGTACACATAGAATAGAAATAGGAAACAATTAAAAAAAATGGATTATTTGGATAAAATGGAGTCTAGGGAAGACAGCCTTTCCTTAATTTGAAACTTTCTGGATAATGGGTTTCTGGATAATGGATACCATACCTGTATAGTATTTGTGTCTTCATCAAAATGATTTTTTTTCAACAAAATGTTCAAGCTCTCTCCCCAGCGGTGGTAAAATGAAATAGAAAATATATAATTTCTAGTGATTGAATCTGTCTCCGAAAATTCACGAAACTCGGAAATGCGGAAAATTCATGCGGAAAATGTCAAAGGATGGCAAATTTTTTTACACATGACAATGTTTTCTCACTCAAAATGCATTAAAGTAAATGGGCAATTTTTCTTATAGGGACAATTATGTTGCAGCGACTTTCTTGTTTGCCACAGTTTCTTGAAAAATATTTGCCGATGGCAAAGTGTGGACTTTAGCAGCAAATCCATGCCTGGTGAATAATTCCTTCATTACTAATGAATTCTATATGCAGAGATGTTTGCATAATTTCATAATACCTTTTGGGGTTATGTATATTTGTACCAGGTATCAACGAGTATATAAACATGAGGTCAGAAATGAAAAATAATTATTAATGAAATCTACTGTATGTTTCTCAAGCTATAAAAACAAATTTCTGATATCAAAGTCTAACCGCATATCAAAGAACCTGGTTACAACAACAACAAAAAAACATGCATGAGCCTCTTCATACATTAATGAAATTCTGTCACAGCGGTTTGTAATCCAGTGGGAAAGTGCAATGGAAAGTAAAATGAAGCACAAACACACAACAGACACCACAGCACTTGCCAACTGACAAACATGGTATTTCGTAGTAAAAGTGGATGTAAATACAATTATTATAATGAACAGCGAGTAGATGTTTCTAATTCTTTCCTGGGACCAAACTGTTGTCTTTACAGTTTGTGATTTGGTTTTTACTGTATTGGCAATTGAGGGAACAGGAATGTAATGGGTCAACAATTGTGTAAATGTTACTGTAGTAAAATTACAGCTTGTTGTTCAGATGAATACTCTCCACTTCTCATATAGCTCTGAATTATGGACAAATGCTTGCAATTGGGAACTACCTACATAGTGGTTGCCTGTTCCCAGGCTTCATCAACCCGAGCTGTCCAATGGGATTACTGTAAGCCTTCACGGCAGTCTGCCAGCCACTGATCAGAAATTCATATCCCTGGATGTTAGATTGCTCTCTTTATTCCAGCCTTGTGACGGCTGTGATTGCTGTCACGGTGTTTGGTTAGAAATTAGCATTTTTGTGACCAGATTTTTGCTCTTCTGTAAATAATCACAGGCATGAATTAAATATATCTAATTGTATTTGTCAGAAGCAGAAATGAAAAAAAAAAATGATAATAATAAATAGCTCACAATGTTTCTCTGACATCGGCATAAGGATCACGGTGGTTATAGCTTCTTCCCCCCCTTTTTTTTAGGCAGGTGGTGTCTTTCAGTTAGCAAGGACCTCTGTTCACAGATTAATGGGTTTTGTATGATAAAAAAAAAAATCCAGTGGTGAAACTATAGGTGGGCTTCAGAAACTCCTAAATTAAAAAAAGCAATGCTCTCAAGCAGATACTTTCAAGGACATGCTGAATTAATCACAAGAGGCTGGTAAGCAGGAGGTCAAAGAATGACTCCTTAGCATCATTTTGGGTCATATGTCTAGAGGCGATTGCAGAATGGATGTTCTGTATTGCAATATCCCCCCTTCTAGTTTGACTTTCCAGTCAAAAAGGAAGAAGGCATATTGTACAAGGCTGCAGAAGAAGAGGCACAATGGTAAATATCACTAAACATGTGTGCATATATATATATATATAATATATGTGTGTGCATTTTTTTTAAAACACAGTACATAAAATGTGTTTAGTTTTTGTGTATTAAAATTGCTTTTAATTAGAAGCCATAGAGTGCACTTATATTTATAGATTGAAAGCTATCTTTTATGCATTAGGCATGTGTGTTCAGCAGAGTAGAATTCTTCTTTTTTCATTTTTCCTTTCCTTTTTTTTTTTTTTTTTGGAGAGGGGAGTCAATCTGGTTTATAATCAACTCATATATTATTTTTCATCTTGTCAATCCATACTCACACTAATTGTGCCTTGTCATTAGGATTAGGAGGATTGTGACATGTGAGGTGCAGAGATTGTTAGTAGATGTTTATCCACCCAGGCTTATCCATCATTGTTAATCATGCACAAATACAGAATTAATCATTTCATTTTGCTGAAAAGAATACGATTTGCATCAGAATGATGAAACCCGCGCAAATTATAAATAAATGTACAAAATAACAACAAGACTGGGAAGAAAATGAAATGAAGGGATTAAAGCTTCATTGATTTTGTGATTCTCATTTAAAGCAACAATCTGCAGCATGACAAGAGGCAAAAGTACTGAATTTGGTAACTTATCAAGTCTTTTCTCTTTTAACAATATTCGACAATGCCAATGCCAACAATATTCATTTTAGATGCAAGAAGCAGAATGTGCTTTTCTTTGTTTCTTTTCCATATTACAGTATGTCTCTGCTAACCCTTTCTTGCCTCTACAATCTGTATGAAACGAAATATTACTAGAAATTCATTTTTTGGGAAAATATGCAGATGTTTCAGAATAAATAAAACCAAACTTTTTGACTAAAGACTAAATACATAATAAACCGTTTGGCTTTGTGCATATTTTTGCTTTACCAATGACAACAATTAAGAAAATACTCATCATAATATTTGTCATAGTAAATTTTCATTCAATACAAAAACATGAAAATGAAATTTGAAGCTTAATTCGTTTTTATGCATTTACAACCAATTATAGAATCTATAGAATTTGATTTTGATTTTAACCCTTTCTTACAAACCCGGTGACTGCCTTTTAAATTTAAGCATCCACAGATTCTTTGCAAAATGACTAAAGTGAATGAAGTACTGCACACATGGGAGTCCCCCCTTATCCATAAAAGAAATAAATAAATAGAATCTATGCAGACCCCCCTGTTTATGTAGGATACTTATAATTCATCACCTCTTGAATCCAAACAATGGGCAGGAATGAAGAGTGGTAAATACTATAATTTTACATTTCCAAATGTAATATAACAATGTTGGGATTATATCTGCAAAAATGTCTTAAAGCTTATAGAGCTATGTGTCCAATGTATCTGTTGATCTGTCCTAGTATAGTATAATTAATATAACAACAATCTAGCCGATATTTTATTTTTGTTTGTGTAAAACATGTAATAATCTGTTATTTAGGCTGAAATAAAATAGATAGAGATAAATAGATCAATAGATACATGAATAGATAGATCAATAGACACAAGTAACTATCTAAAGCAACAGATAGATAGATGATAGATAGATAGATAGATAGATAGATAGATAGATAGATAGATAGATAGATAGATAGATAGATTTCATGTGATTCTGAGTTTATGGTTCTCTTTCTCTATATTATCCATGGTGAAGTTAAGTAGATGACTGTCGTTCTACTCGAACATGTCAACAAGATATATGTTTTGATTTGGTAATACCTTGCCTCATATATCTCACTATACAGTTTGTATTATTTATGGTCTGACCCTACAAACATTAAAATGACAAAACAACATGCTCCCGGATATTGGTCATTTAAATCAACAAAATAGTTCAGAAAGCTGGATTCGTTATCTCTATTTGTAATTTGTATTAACATGTTAAACACAAAACTGTATCTATCTATCTATCTATCTATCTATCTATCTATCTATCTATCTATCTATCTATCTATCTACTGTATATATACTGTATCTATCAATATCCATCTATGCACTATGGTAAAACCAATGTTTGTACACACACACACACACACACACACATATATATATATATATATATATATATATATATATATATATATATATATTTAGACTCATACAAATAGCGATCATAAGCATCATTATTCTTTAAACGTAGCTTTAAATAGATACATCAATATTTTCAGTGTAGAAACATTTATAGGGGTTTTGGGGATATTGACCTTGTGACAACAATGCCTTGCAATAACGTGATAATGAAAAATAGGGTTCCGAATCAAAAAAGGGTTTTAAAAGAGCCTGTGCTTAACAATTTTCAGCAATAGGTGGCAGTACAACCATATAACAATATTTGTATTTATAGTAATGTTTATACAGCTGATGCCATTCTAAAGTGTATCTTTGTGTGTGTGTGTATATATATATATATATATATATATATATATATATATATATATTTTGATTTATGCAGTATACAGTATTTACACACAGGCACGGATGTATTGGTTCTATTATCCAGAAAACAGTAATCTCAAAAAGCTCAGAAATAGGGCCTTGTGCCCTATTTAATAAATTCTTTATTTTTGACAGTTTATTCTACTTAATATTACCTACCTAAGCTACCACAAATCAATTACAGGTATGGGACCTGTTATCCAGAATGTTCGGGACCTGGGGTTTTCTGGATAACAGATCTTCCGTAATTTGGATCTTCATACTTTAGGTGTACTAGAAAATCATGTAAAATTAAATAAACTCAATAGGCTGGTATTGCTTCCGATAAGGATTAATTACATCTTATTTTGAATCAAGTACATGCTATTGGTTAATTATTACAGATTAAACTAAAATAATTTTTAAAAATTTGGATAATTTTATTATAATGGAGTATATGGGATATGGCCGTAATTCGGAGCTTTCTGGATAACAGGTTTCCGGATAAGGGATCCAGTACCTGTACAAACTATTCGTCCTTATTCTTTAAAGGGGACCCGTCACCCAAAAAAATTATTCAAAATCCTATTTTATCACATTAGTCAAGCAAAATGAACTTTAATTACACTATATAAATTATTTGAATCTTGCTTCCTTCAGTCTGGGATTTCAAAATTATAGCAAGCAGGCTGCAGCCATCTTGTGCACACTGTTATTAAGACAAGCCTTGCATCATCTCAGAATCTTGTTTGTGACCAGAATAGAGGACCCAATGTCCATCCCCATGCCCTGGTTACACAATTAAATGGTAAAGAGAATGGGGGAATGTGGGGTGAGCAGTGACATCTAGGAAGTGCTGAATGGAAAGTGAAAGTAATTGTCTGCCCCACCTCTATGCCACTGGCATAGAGGAGTGGCAGACATTATTTGATTGACAGCTGATATTTTTAAATGAGCTTACAACAGCTATGAATGCTTTAATAAAAAATAGAAATTGGATTTCATGTTTAGTTTGAAAAGGACTTTTATTATACAGATTTTTGTGTCTGGGTGACGGGTCCACTTTAATGTTTATTGCTTAACTGTTTTTATTGGCTTTAAAATTTGGTCCATGAGCTGAAATGTTAATTTTAAACGACTTCAGCACAACATTCAGTTTATTTGTTGCTGCATACAATATGATAGAAATTGTGAAATATAACTTTTAAACATAGTTTGAAAAATACTAACATTTGATGTTCTGATCCGTGAAAGGGAATGTTGTGCAACTCTTCATTGCTTTGAACCAATACCATCTAAGTGATTACTCATGTGAACCAGTACCCTTTAGGTTCCATAGGTTTCATATTGTTTGTTTTGAGTATGGGACACACACAAACACACAAAAACTCTTTACACCATCTTGTTGCACCAAATTGGTAGCATTTTTTTGCTGCTGCTTAGGTTTCTCTCTTTTATCGCCCCAAGTTGAGGCACATGCCAGTCTAGTATTATTATACATGAGCACTTGCTTAATCATATTAACATATTGTACAGCTGATATATTGCACAAGCTACAATGACTATGGGAGGCAACTTTAAACAGTGGCACAGCCCTTTCTAAGCGGAGATTGCGTTTTATAACACAATGATCCAGTTGGACATGCTTCATTTTTCTGTTATCTACTTTAAGGATGACCAGTTCCAAGAACACAGATGCCCCATCTGCTGCGGATACTGAGGCCAAACGCTTTATTGCTGCCCCATTATTACAAAACTGCTTTCATCATTATTTTAAACAAATTAATGCATTATCTATGCACATAATAAATTACATAGAGATGAATGCATCCATCATGTTAAAGCTTCTAATTTATAGGTGACGTAACCCTGTTAATTTCCCCCCTATGATCATTTTAGTGATGTTTAAAAATGATTCTCTAATAGAAAAGGAATTTTACAAGAAATATTCTATTATTTCGTGTGCACTAAAACACACGTTTTTTTTTATCTGAAGGATATTTTTGCTGCTTATGTTAATTAACAATTCAGTTCCTGGTTCAATGTGCTACAGCATGTTTTAGGTTATTGCATTTTCTTGATTTCGGTAATGCTTAAATTTCCTGAGAAAATTGATAAAAATGCATCATGCTCAAATAATGATGTTTTCTTGTATACTATATACTACATGATTCATTTTGTATGAATATTACAGTTTTTACATTGTGATGAATTTACAGAGTTTCGTGATTCATATTCAACTGTTTTTTTAATTACAGGCCTTTTTTTTTCTCCTTCTCGCCATCAGTAGTGCTACATATAGCAATTAGTATCAATATAATAAATAAATATATTGATTTGTCTTACTTTTGCTATTAGCATTGCAATAAAATTGCTATTGTTTTATAAATATTGAAAAAAGATAAGGAAATATATTTGTATTATAAAATGCAGATGCTCCTGGCCGCAGAATTGAAGATTGTTCTCACTTTAAGAGGCGATGTTTCCAAACTGCTGTTATATGATCAGACAGTACTTGAAATCTGCACTTGCTGCTTTGAGACTGCCTTCCCTCACCACAGAGGTTTCCAGTTTTGTCAAGCAATTCTGTTGTTATTTAGAGTAATGCAATCCTCATCTACTGAGCTTCTGAGCATTAGACATCAGGCACTGACTATTATTTAGCACAACCCCTTTGTGTAGCATTTATAAACTTTGTTTAGACAGAAGCTTACTACATGTAGTAGATTTGAACTCCTGGCAATCCTGTGTGCAACCTCTCTGTTACTGTCTATTTGTCTTCACAATAGTTTTCCTCCTGCAAAGATCATCCAATAGCCTGAGGATTTACAACTTGTTTGCCATTTCTGTTGCTACATTTGCTTTCCAAAATGAAGCCCAGAAACCCTTTTCATAATTCTTGGGGGTTGTCTGTAGTGATGGGAGAATTTATTCGGCAGGCGCGAATTCACGGCGAATTTGTGCGATTCGCCGCCAGCGAATAAATTTGCGAAATGCCCGCGAAAATTCGCGGCAACAATTCGCCGGCGTCAAAAAAAAATTTTCCGGAAAAATGGACGCCGGCGTCAAAAACGGGCGCCGGCGTAAAAAAAAAAACGAGTGCCGGCGTCAAAAACGGGCGCCGGCGTAAAAAACTGCGCAAATTCGCCCATCACTAGTTGTCTGTATTAGAAGACTGAATATCAAAAGGACTGATATCTTATATAATTTGGATTACCATATTTTAAGTCTACTAAAAATCATTTAAACCTTACATAAACCAAAAAGGGTTGTTTTGCCACCAATATAGATTTGTGCAGCTTAGTTACCATCAGGTAAAAGGTAATGTTTTATTATTACAGAGAAAATGGAAATCTATTGTAAGCATAAGAATTATTTGCCTAAAATAGCATCTATCCCAAAATTCAGATTAAGGGGTTTTTTTTGGATAAGGGATCCCATTCCTTATCCATTCCTTTGCTTAGCAAAAAGCGAGATAGCCAATGAACTGAAAATATCCAATTTCACATTTCATAATCAAATTTAACTTCACAATAAAAAAACATTTAAATGAAGCTTTAGGGTCATGTCACACAAGGTGTTTTCTCTGCCGGCGTACCTACACCAGGAGAGAAAATGCTGATCTACTGCCCCTAAATCAAAAGCATTCATTTGGGCCATGTCACGTGTGATGTTTTGCCTTGGTAAAACAAAGCTTATCTGCTTTCTTCCACTTCTAAATCACTGTGTATTAACAGGCATGGTATGGGCCACTTAGTGAGCCGACAGGGCAGATTTCAGCATGAAAATGCAAAATTCCTGTCTCTGCACTAATGGGCCAATGCCATCAAATTGATGATGAAGATAATAGAAGTCTTAGGGGGTTATATACTAAATCTCGTAAATCTCTTCATGGATCGCAGTTCACCACAGCCATCTTCCAGGTCTTTGTGACTTCTTCCGGCTCTTCTGCAAATTCCGTCCATTTCAGTGCATGTGCCGCTGTGCCGATCTCAGTCTCAGATTATTGAAGACCCGGAAGATGGCTGTGGTGAACTGCAATCCCTGAATCTGCGCCAAGGAGTAAGTAAAAAGTTAGGGGCATTTGTCCAGGGGGGGGCAGCTAGGCGGGGGGGAGGTCTATGTAGGGTAGGGGGTAGGGTATTTTGTTAAATACGGGTTGAATACTCCTTTAATGAATAACCCCTTAGACATTTTTGGATATATTCATTACAAGGAGTGCAGCAGTCAAGGCACAGACAGGCATTTGGTATATCCAGCATGAAAGACCTAAAAATATGTGTACTGATGCACCTCTAAAACCAATATCACAGTTGCCTGAGATATTTGCCATGATTCTATAGATGCTAGCAGTTGGGCATTGAACAAAAACTATACCCCCCCCAAACAATGTAGGTGTCTATAAAAATATATTGCATAAACCAGCTCATATGTAAAACTCTGCTTCATCTAACTATTTTCACAAAAATAGACCTTTGGATTGCCATTGGGTAATCCAAAATAGTAAATTGCCATTTTAAAGGGGACATATGCCATAACATTTCACAATGGACTAAATCATGCTAGTTAGCATGAAAAAGAAGTCTCTTTATTTTTTTTTACCTTTTGGGTCAGATATAGATTAAAAAGTAGATAGACCTCATCCACTAAGGCACTTAGGCAGAACTGGGCAGGCAGACTTGGGAGGCACTCTTTGATGTCATTTTGTCACCTGGACTCCTGTCCTGATTACCTCCCCTTTTCCTTCCCTGCTGTCATGCAGTGTTATTAAAACAAAAAAGTTATATATATATATATATATATATATATATATATATATATATATATATATATATAAAGCCTTTCACTTTTTAAAGGGTGTGATTTATTAACACAGTGTGACACCTAAATACAAAATATGCACAACACAACTCCCTGCATCTAACAATATACTGATTCTGCACAATGGTTATATTATCCTGCAGCTACAGTTTTGGTTTAATTGGTTTCCCTACAACTAATTTGTGGACATGTCTAATTACAGAACATTAGCTGCAGATAGATAACAATTATTTAGATTTAGATCTAAACCAAAACTACAGCTATAAGATAAAATGAATAATGCACAGAATTGCTATATAAAGTAATTGAGAGGAAGGATTATCATTAGGGATGTCGCGGACTGTTCTGCGGCGAACTTGTTCGCGCGAACATCGGCTGTTCGCGTCCGCCGCAAGTTAGCGAACGTCGCGCGACGTTCGCCAATAGGCGTTCGCGTCAAAATCGTTCAACCATTCGACCATTCGGTCGCTAAAATCGAACGATTTTCGTTCGATTCGAACGAAAATCGTTCGATCGAACGATTAAAATCCTTCGATCGTTCGAATCGAACGATTTTCGGATGTTCGAAGTTCGCAAACTGTTCGCATTTTTTGCCGGTGTTCGCGAACGGCGTTCGCGAACACATTATCGGCGGTTCGCTACATCCCTAATTATCATACGTCTGATATGTGCATGCTGGGGAGAGACACACAGGCAGGAAGTTAAGAGGGGCTTTCCATGTCCATATCACCACATCCTGCCTGTCAGTGCTATGACCATTTCCTGTGGGAGAATGAAGAGACACTCCCACTCTTAATTCCAGTCAAGCCTCAAACTGAAAAGATCTCTCTGAGGGTTTGATATAATGATATTTCTTTAAAATGTTTTCAGAATGTTTTTTCTGCATCATTACATATTATAAGGTAAGAGGGATAATATAACTGAAGATGGACATTATATTACATTATCAGTACAAGTATAGACATCTAAGGGGATTCTTAGCCATAGAAAGAAAATACACTCCTTTTCAGGGTCAACGTAAGACCTTTATAGTTTGGCCACTAGGTGGGAATATGTTAAATCACATAAGCTACGCATATGTCTTTGGGGTCCATTTTGTAGCATCCCTTACCTGAGCAGGCAGAAAGGGTCTTGTGGATACACTTTAATAGGTCACTTTGGAAATGACAGATAGTTGAAAGTTACTATATTAATCTGAGCAGCCTGAAGCTCCAGTGAGGAGTATTATTATGACTAGGTTCCTGGGTGCGCTACTGCCCAGAAGTATGGAACTAAATGTACAGACTCAGGGACTAGAATGTCATCTCTGGGTTCCATTTAAAATAAGGGCTGAAATCTGAGAGTACCTCTTTATAATGCTCTGTTTTCATTATACAACCTGTGGGGATAAATGCTGAACGATATTGTATGCTGTGCTTATCTGCCCAACCATCATTTTCTGCTTACCTTCATTATTCTGTTAAACTCCTTTGTGGTTCTTATTCAATAAATCTGTTCTTGGTAAGTAAAGAACCACTGGCACCCATTTACTTTGTACTACAGAATAATTGTAATTCAACAACACCCTGCTCCAGTACAAGCGAGGGCTCACGCCTAGGAAAAGACAGTCTCATCTAGAGAAAATTGTATGAGGTAAAGCTCATAGTACTACAGAACAGGGATGCTTTATTCTACTTTAGCCTTACAAAAGAAGACTCGGTTGTTTGGGAAGGATATAATGCTTGGAACAATTGAAAAATAAAAAAGGAAGAGGACAATCAGCCACAAGATGGATTCTGTTACAAATGGTATCCCAAACCCAGAACAAACCCCAAGGTCCCAGTATTGGTTCAGTCTTCTGCCTTTAACAACCACCTTTCACTTCGGGAGGAGCCCTCCGCTACTCGGGTACCGCCATGTCTTAATATGAGAGGACCAGGGAGAGAGTTCTGGGCAGGCAAGGGAACCACATGTTATACAGAAATGGAGAACAAGGAGCATAGTTGGAATCACAGGCTGGGTCAACACCAAACGGACAGATCGGTACAGAATCAGGAAACAATAGTGTAGTCTGGGTCACAGGCTGGGTCAACACGAAATGGGCAGAGCGGTAGAGAATCAGGAAACAATAGCGTAATCGAGGCCACTTTCAAAATGAGCAGAGTAGAGTAGCAGAAGGCAAGAAAGTAAAAGTCAGAAAACAGTCCGGGTGAATAAAAAAATGCAGACAATACGGAATGCAGAAGAATAGTCAAATACAGGCAGAGGTCAGGACAGGCAGCAAAAACAGGACTTGGTCAGGATCAGGCAGGTTCAAAACAACTATAAACACACAGAATAGCACCCAGGAACTACAAATAGACTTTTACGTTGGGCAACTTGAATTTAGTGCTTGTGCCTTTAAATATTTTAATCTCGCGTCAAACCACGATGATGTCACCTGCACAGGCGTTTCAAACCCAGATGCGAGCAGCACGGTTATCCTCTTAGTATGCACATTGGCGCAGAAGAAAGAAGACGTGGTGGGCGTCCCTGCCATGGGTGCAACGGGAGTCCCCGTGCACATGCGGCTGGGGTCCCAGAGTGGGCTTAGTTGTATGGGCGGGGATCAGAGGGATGGGCCAGAGTCAGCAGCAGACCCTGAAAACGTGCACTAATAAGCAAAGAGCATGGAAAGGCATGATGGAATATGGTTTTACCCAATAAATAGCTATATTTTAGAAAAATGATCTTAACTTACCACAGATATAAAGACAAGGGGATTTTCATTTTGTCAAGAAGAGAAACATCATAAAATGATTGTAATATTTCTTTCAATTATAGTGTTATATTAAAAACCCCAAAATGTTATATTATACATTCTAATAGCATATCTAAAGGCATGAATGCTATGTATGAACAAGCAAGTGCTAAGTTCTTCCACCCAGAAGCAGAGAGAGGGACATTGCACTCAAGGTTCATCTTTTGTAGGTTAATTCATAGTACTACAAAAACTGATCCCAAACACCAATTTAATGCTCAAAATGTAGAACAAAAAACATAGCAAGCTTTTGCCCTGTATCATATTATCGATGAACATGAGCTAAATTTTGGGATTTGCCACGTATTGTCACACTGTTATACATCAGATCATGTCTGCAGTGTGTCCACTTAATAATATAATTGGGATCATAGATGCTGATTCCTCAGTGGTTCTACATTTCCTTGCGGTGAATTTAATTGGCGCATATGAACCATAATCGTGTGCTCAAATTGCCAATTTGCTTTATTGCTCCGGATACTGCTGTTATATAAATCAGCCTGATACAATGTAATATACGTGTGCTAAAAATATCCTGACGCGAACCATAGTTTCAGGATCGTGCATTCGATTTTCACTATATGTAGAATTAAATAGAAGTGTTATAAAAATGATTCATTGAGGGAATCGGTTCAAAGGTGCATTATAACACATGCTGAATAATAATGTTGTATATATAATCACTATTCTTTGCATCAACAATATATTATTGTTTGAATTCCTAAGCCTCAATAAAATGCGGTTTACAAATATTGGGCTCATTTACATCTGGAAGTGCAGTGGGCAAAGTACAAATTTGAGCGCAATTGGAAGGGGGCAGGACACACACGTGTGCAAGTACATAAAAAGGAGCACGTCCAGCGGAAGTGGGGCACTACCAACAACCCCAACAACCCAAACCTACCTGACCCCAGGGTCCCGTGGCCATCGGGTCGGCCCACACATCACTAAATAGGACAGATGAAGCAAACTGCATTTATGTATCTGGTGGACTCAGTATACCATTTATTTTAGGAGATCCAGTATGACTCTTCTTAAAAAAACGTGAAATTTGAAGGATTTCACTCAAAAATCGTGAAATTTGAAGGATTTCACTCAAATTTCGTGAAATTTGAAGGTTTTCACAAAAAATTGTGAAAATCTGACATTTTCACGAAAAAATTGTGAAAACCGGCAAATTGACCGGCGAATTTTCACGGGAGATTCACGAATTTATTCGCTGGCAGCGAAACGCGAAAATTTGCCGCAAATTCGTGCCAGGTGAATTTATTCGCCCATCACTACTCATTACTTCATAGAAACCAAACAGAGGCAAACTCCATAAGTAAAATGTAGGTTTATTCAGAAGCAGATACATTGTCCTTAATTTATTTTGCAGTCAAATTCTTACCATTTCCATTTCCATGATCTGCAAAGCTTCACTGGGAAATGCCCCAGAATTCAGATTAAATAACTTAAAAATAGGTTCAAGTTGATTTGTCATGCATGAATTGCCATGATTCATAATGAGACGATCGATCAGTCAGCTCAAGTCATTACTACCATTCTTCTCTGAGAATATTTTTTATCAGAAAAAGCGCTGTTTAAGCAGCAAACTGACCAAACCACATTAATGTGGGCTTTATAAACACCAATTTTCATCTCAACCATTACTTCCAATCACTTCTAACACTGCCCAGGATATATACTGATTTCTATTTTTTGTGGAAAGACTAGATAACAAGTCACAGTAACAGCACATTTCAATTTTCACATAAAAAAAACATTATTGTATGCTAAATAGCTTTTTTTTTCTTTGAGGTTAACCTAAATAACTATATATATATATATATATATATATATATATATATATATATATATATATATATATCCTGTTGATGATAACATCATCTGAGATGATAACAATAATACATATTTATCTGTTTTTGAGGTTAAGGAGAAAAAAATGTGACAAGAATGTGAAAAATCGTCTACAACAATTTTTCTCAAATTTTAACCTATTTAAGAAGAAAATGCAACAGAATATTTCTGTGCATGTGCAGTAGAACGAAAAGCTGAACTTTAACTAAAAAGTCAGCTATTTCAGTCAACTGCACATGCGTTTGCCCCAGGGAATTTGAAGAAAAAGGAAGCAGGAAGAAGATCGCTCCATAGTGCTCGCTGGTATAACCCCAGGCTGGTGCAATTTTCTGCTGATAGGAGCACAGGCCTGGGGTTTCAGTTAAGTCAGTACAATCACTTTGGGGTGCTTAACATTTGGCACCCCCAAGTGCATGAAACCTTTCCTTCTCCTTTAAATGAGAATTTACTAGTCCTTTAACAAACACTAAGGACACCTTGCCATAGCAATCTGACTATTTACAAAGGTTCAGGAATCTTGAGCTTGACTATATTTCATAAATTTTCATAATTTCATATTTTATCTCAGCATTGAAATTAAGTTTTTTCTTACTGACCAGAAACTGCCATCACTCTGATGTCGAGATCCAAAGTAATCGGTTTCGTCTTTATCACATCAAATTGAGGAATTGGTCAACACACATAGTTAACACTATGGGGCAGATTTACTAAACTCGAGGGAATAATTCGAATTGAAACAAATTCGAATTTCGAAGTATTTTTTTGGGGTACTTCGACCATCGAATGGGTCAAATTAGATTGAATTCGATCGAATTGAATGATTCGAACGATTCGAAGTAAAAATCATTTGACTATTCAACCATTCGATAGTCGAAGTACTGTCTCTTTAAAAAATACTTCAACTTCATACTTCGCCACTTTAAACCTACCAAGGTTCAATGTTAGGGGACCTTCCCCAGCACTTTTCTAAGGTTTTTGTGGTTGAATAAAAATCCTTCGATCGATCGCTTAAAATCGTTCCAATCGTTCCATTTGAACGATTTTATCATTCGATTGAACGATTTTTATTCGATCGTTCGATCAAAGTATTTGCGGTAAATCCTTCTAATTCAATATTCAAATTAGAAGGATTTTACTTCGAGGGTTTTAACCCTCAAAATTCGACCCTTGATAAATCTGCCCCTTTATGTTACAATAAACCCCCAACCCCTTATGCCCATTTCTTTAGTAAATGACTTCTAGAAAATCTTTTTTACACTTCATTGGTGGTGGGGTTGAGGTCTAGGTTAGTGATGCGCAAATAAATTTGCCTGGCACAAATTCGCAGGAATTTCCAAGTTTCACTGCCAGCGAATAAATTCACAAATATCCCGCGAAAATTCACCGGTGCCAATTTTCAATTTTCCAGATTTTGTGTAAAAATGTCAGGTTTTCACCATTTTTTCGTGAACTTTCCGATTTCATGATTTTTCCGAACAATTCAGCAAATTTTCGCACAGGTTTTTTGGGCTAATTTATTAATACACTTTCCCGAAAATTTTGTTTGAGGGAAAAAAATCAGATTTTCAAGATTTTTTTGGATTTTTCACCTGACAACTCATTGGGACTTCTCCCATTTCCTTATATGCAAACCCGACTGGTCTGAGATGCCGGATTTTCTGATTCTGACTTTTCCATCCTCAGGGTTTAATAAATTCTGAAAAATTCTTGATTTTTTAAAAGTCTGGTTTTATAAAAAAAAAAAAATGAGGTGGGCAATATCGGGCTGATCCGATCGTGGGCCCTAGGGCCCAACGATCGGATCCTAACGATGGATAATGGGCGGTGGGATCGCGGGGCCGCATCAATGAACAGATGCGGCCGTGATCCGACGGGATTTTTAGTCCCGTCTGATCGACATCTGGCCGACTTTCGGCCAGATATCGATCGGGGAAGCCTGTCGGAGGGACCCATACATGAGCCAATAATGTATGGCCACTTTAAGATTGAGTTACACACTGAGAGGGAGGAGACCTGGGATCTGAGTGAAATAGTTTGGAGCTGCTGTTTGTTTTCCCAAAGGAAAAAGGACTCTGTAAAGTTAATGTGACTCTGTGGAGTTGTACTTTGTATTTGGATTGGGAGTCCCAGTAGGGGACTGGTAATAGAAGGGAAAATACCCTTTGTATTAGTTAGAGCCCAAGGGGTATTTTTATCAAAAAGTGAAGTTAAAGATCACCAAAGTCCCCTAGAGTGAAATACCGCATCTCTCCATTCATTTCTATGGGATTTTTTAAAGGTGTATCAAAGGGCGAAAGTGAAGGTTTACCATTTAATAAACCCATAGAAATGAATCGAGAGAGGCGGTATTTCACGCTAGCAGACTGTGGCGATCTCTAACTTCACTCTTTGATAAATATACCCCCAAGTGTTAAAATGATTTTTTTTTATTTTGTTTTATGCTGGTTTGCTCATAGAGTCTGTATATGTGAACAATAAATGAACTTTGAACCTTGTTAAAGAAATGTCTGTTCATCTGATCCTGCTCAAAATGTGTTTAGTATAGTCAAAACCAAGGTCTGACATATCTGAAAGAGTCCTGCATTTATGCAATAATACATCAGGCAAATTGACAGATTTACAGCCATACATTAAAGGCATGAAACATAGTATGAACCAAGCAGAAAACTGTAGGTTCAACAAACAATAACAGAATCAAACAGCATCCTCCTCATTATTACTAATGCTTTCAAGTTTGGAAGTGCATAATACAAGTGTTAAAGGTGAATTAACCCCTATTTTACACAACAGGACTTCTGCATAAACTACGCTCCCCAAAATGGGTCTCCAGCTTTGGGAGTGTTTGATGTGGCTAGACATAGAAGCTCGGGGACCCCTTTTGGGGGTCTGGTACAACAGTTTGGAAAGGGAAAGGGTGGACAATGAGGGGGAACTCACTGTGTTAAATAGGGTTTACTTACCCTTTAAGCTTGTAGGTGCTTAATTACATATCACTGGCTTTTTTGACTGCATTTTTTCCCAGTGGAAAATGGTGCTTTGACCTGGTAATAAGTACATCTTTCAGTATGAGCTGGGTAAGCATGAAAAATGTTGGACTTTTTTGTGGGGAGGGCTGAATGATTTTTAATATGGTTAAATAAATGAAAAATGTTTTTAACTGTAAATGATGCAATAGTTTAATCCTTCAGTATAGTTCTTGAGTTTTATTTTGGGCTAAGGGGTTTCTAACTGTAGACTAGATTTGACTTTTTCAGCTGTAGAATTAGACTAGACGACACTCGAGCAGATTTATCAAGGGTTGAAGTGAAAATTAGAATTAAAAACTGAAAATTCAAATATCGAAATTTATCATGTACTGTCTCTTTAAGAATACAACTTCGACCATTCACCATCTAAAACCTGCCGAATTGCTGTTTTAGCCTATGGGGGACCTCCTAGAACCTATTTGGAGTCAATTGGTGGACTTTGAAAAATCGAAGTAAAAACGTAGAATCTAATTTGATCGAATACAATGTTACTTCGATTCGTACAATTCGAATTCGAACAAAAATGGGCGATTCACCCGAAAAAAAAACTTTGATTTTTTTTGTAATAAATTTCAGTTGGTCTTTTTTTTATTCGAATTTCGAAGATTTTTTTATTCGAAATCTGCCCCTCAATGTTTTTTTGCAAGAGTTTTGGTTTAGTTATGTTCAAAGTATGTGTTTGCCTCTCAGATATGATGGTCAAGTCTGCGTGCCACAATTTTTGCAGTTGATTCTGTATGAATAGATTTCCATAGAAACATCTGGTTTGTAAATCAAAGTGATACACGTCTATCTCCACAAATATTCATGCAGCATTTCTTTTGCACACATTTATACATTTATCTACCTGCAAACATGAAATGCTATTATAGAGGGAAAGAAGGTGGAAAATTCGCCAGCGTGACGTTATTTTGGTACTTTGCCGATTTACTGACGGTCGCTGGCGTAACTTCGCTAGCGAAGGAGATAGACTATAGCACTACTTCGCACTCTTGCAAAAGAGCATTACTTCACAAATTCACTAAGATGTGGATTTTAGTGAACATTACCTCTTGCGCCAGACTTGCCTTCGCCACATCAGACCGGGCGAAGTGCAATAGAGTAGATAGGACTTTTTTAAAAAAATGTAAGTCCCAAAAACACTGGCGACTTTTCATTTTTCAGGCTGCAAAAGATCGTAAATTTTTTCTGGCGTACCCTCCTTCCCCCCTACATTTCCTTACATATGGGGCATAAACTATACACTGGGTTCATGTGTAGGGCAATATAACACCTCTATTTTCTTTTATTAAGGTTCCCAGGCTTGTGTAGTGTAATGTATTTGCTGCAACATATACGTCCATTAAACTTTAACTTCCCGCCGTATGCAAATTAGCCAACGCTAGCGCAACTTCGCTTTGCTTGCCGCAGTAACGCTAGCACAACTTCGCCATCGTTCGGCGCCCGGACGCAACTTTGGATTTTAGTGAATTAGCATTGTCCTGGCGAATCTATGCCTGGCGAAGTGTTGCGATGTGAGTGAAGCCGTCGCTGTTGAATTTTTGGAGGTTAGTGAATTTGCCCCTTAGTCCCTATGTAGAAAAATAATAGAAAATTTTGGAGATTTGGTAGATTGGATCAAACAGCTTAGCTAGTTAGTAACAACAATACTCTTATGCTCTGCATAAGAAAATTGAAAGTGAAGGTTACTTTGTGGTAGACTTTATCTTCAAGCAGTAAAACTGGTAACTGGAGCTACATCTGAAAGTATTGATTTTGTAATTTCATCAAATTAAGAACACGACAGAAAACCTATTAAACCTTTCCACCTGGTACTTGTTGGAGATGCTGGAGCTGACATTAAAATTGCATACACCTGTTCCTTTAAAGGCCAAACATACAAATTATAGTGAGATAGTGTCAGTTAATGCAAACAGAAATTAAAATCTTAATAATAGCACATCTGACATGCAAAAGTGTTGATGTCGGATGATATGAATGCCGTGTAGCACATCTCAAATTTTCATAAATGATGGCTCGACTTCGATGGACTTTTTATTACATTTTAACAAATTAAAATTTCTGCAAAGCTAGAAGAGTTTTGTAATAACAGAAAGAAGGGAACTATGGTAATAGTATTATCTGTCAGAACATTATGAGTAATGATTACATAAAAATCTATATTTCAAAGAATAATCGAAGAAGAGATCAAATTATAGTCTTTTGTGTCGGTGAATAGGAGACGTTATATTAGGCTTTTTTTCTATGAAGAAAACCAGAAGATATTTAAAAGCTTCTTGACATTACAGTACAGTAATGTGGTCACCATGCATGATTTTAGGGGCCTCACAGTGGGCTCTTCATTATTTAGATGAACCTCTACTTTACATTTACATTATAGTGTCTGTCAAAATATAAAAAACAGCAATTAAATAAACATATAAAAATATAAAAATAGTGGGGTCAATTATTAAGTTCACGCAGCGCATATCTATTTGCAAATGGTTGTATTGCCCATATAACATATTGCACTGCTGTGCCCATCTTTCCATTTTTTTCGAATTTGCATTGAGAATAAATTTTCGCAAATGGCTCGCAAATGAGACAGGTGTTTGCATGAGTGCACCCACTGTGCGAGGTTGTTGTGCGCGAAAATAGTGTTGACTGTAACTTAAATTCGCAATTCGCAAAACTGTTTTGCGAATATTTTCTCCACCACCAAAGTTGTGGTGTAATTTAAGTGTGTGCATATAATATTCGCAATTTGCGATTTTTGCCATATTTAAAAAGCTCTTATAGACATTCGCAGTGTGAAAAAGAATTCTCAATTCTGTTTGTATACTCTTATTCAGCTTTATAAATGTAACCATGTGCAGGGCAAATATATTCACTGTGCGAACCAATCTGCCCTGCGCAAAGTTTATAAATGAACCCCAGTGTATTTATCTAGCAATGTATTTTCAGTGGAAAAATCAAGAATAAAATCCAGTGGCTGCTTCAAAATCCGGTGGAAAGCACAGTTTTCATCCATGGCCATTATTTTATGCATTTTCTTCCTGCCACAATTTACTTCTGCCTCAGTTTTTCCTGTTGAATTGAATGGATTATATACCCCAATCAGATGCATAAAAGTAAATACACATATTATAAATTACACTTCATTTTCCCAGTATAAATCATTTTACCCCTACAGTATGTGTGTTTCTGAGCCATAAAATCATACAGCAGAGGCTTTTTGATGAGTCCCTTAGCATTAGGGGGTCACAGCTGTGCATACAGGGGCCATCAAATCGTATCATTAATATAACATAATGCCAGTATTAATGATTTTAACCCCATATAGGCTAGGCTAGAGCTAAGAAACAGGCAGACCACTGGACCTTTGCTATGTGAAAGGGTGAAGGGAATGTGCAACTACACCTCACTTGTGCTGCATGACTATATAAAGGAATTAGTTGCCATAAGGTTCTTGGACAAAACAGAAAAGTTCACCGCAAATCAGAATCAACACCTTGTGACATCCCAGTGGAGATAGCATACCAGATTGCTGCAATACGTCGACACTCTATAAATACATATTAATGATAATAATAATTGGTAGATGTACCCTCAGGATCTCTGAATAGTGACCACATTTTAGATTAAGAAAATCACAAAACCTAAATCCCTATGAGTCTGTGATCCTTGCACTACAGGCCATTTTTGCCCGAGAGGATAGAATGCCCCTTGTTATTCCACCTAGTTGGCACAGGCTTTTCTTGCAAAACTAGTTCAATCTACCCTACATTCCAAGAAAGTGCTTTTACAGAGTATGACTCTGTCCTGACTACACCTAATTCACAGGGTCCCTATATCCCCGACTTCACCAGGGCCCTCACCACACTTGGGGCCTTTCATTTACTGGGGCTCCCAGTCACACCCACTCCCTGCTGCAGTGGAAGGCAAAAAAAGAAGATCCACCCTCTGCCCAGCACTATATTGAAGTGTGGCAGGAAGTGGTCATCAGACTCTGGGCCAATGATACACTGTACACATTATGCTAACAAGCAAAAGTAGATACATGGGCTTTACCCAACAACTAGAGAACAAGGAAGTGTAGGGAATTAAAGCAATAGGGAAGCATTAACCCTATGGGTCCCTACATAATAATAATTGTTAAACATAGTGGGTGCAAATTTTACTTATATTTGAGAAATAACTTGCAGCTGGATTTGGAAATAATGCATTTATTACAAAGATTTACCAAAGGGCTTGTTATTCTGGATTGCAGAATAACAGGATGTTTTCAAGAACATGGAATTAGGACAGCAAACTGGCTTGATGCAAACATTAATCTAGACAGCTTTCTTATAGAATAATACATATATTTTTTAGTATAAATGTTCTGTATTAATGCGTTGATATAATCCATATATTCTTCTGTATAAATGCTTTGAGATTGAAATATTTTGATATCAGTGTTTTAAAGGAGAAGGAAAAGTGAAATTACTGAGGGTGCTAAATGTTACCTGATACCTCTGGGTCAGTGCACTGGCCCAGGGTTCTTCCCAGTGAGCACCATTGAGTAATCCTATTCCTGCTTCTTATTTCTTCATGTGGATGTACATGCACAGTAGAGTAAAAAGTCAAACTTAAACTCATTAAAAAAATGGTCTTTTCACTTTACTGCACATGCGTCAGCCCCAGGGTAGCAAATAAAGACAAAGAAGAAGTGAATTGCTTCATAGTACTTTCTGAGAAGAACTCTGGGTTGGTGCAGTTTTTTGCTAACAGGAGAACTGGACTGGGAATCGGGCCAGTGAGTACAAACACTGAAGGGTTCCTCACTTTTGGTACCCCCAGTGATTTCAGCTTTTCTTCTCCTTTAACACCCTGAAAACAAATACCAGTCACTGTGCAATTATATTGATGTACTTATTTGTTTGATTGAAAAAAGATCATTCAGACTGGATACTGACTCTAAAGCACAGGTCTTCAGACTTTCTTGGGGTTATGGCTCTCTTTTGAGAGATTTATGAAACATTGGTCTTAACAGTACGCTGTATCAGGCTTGGCACCGTCATTCAACTGCTCTGGGCAACTCTGGGGAACCAGCCCAGCAGTTTTAAACCTCTTATATACATATTTACTATTCTAAACTAATGGGCTAATTTAAAGGGGAACTATAAATGAAAATGTAATATAAGCTTCATCATACTGAAGTAAGAAACATTGTAAATACAAACTATTAAATATTCGGCGTTGTTTCTGAAATAATCAAGTTTATATTCACTATTCCCCTCTCAGCATCTTTTTCTCTTCATTGTCTCTTCATGCAGAAGTTGGGTGTCAGGTGAATGATCCACTATATATTATAGGGGAAGCTCCCTTTCCTAGCAGATGAATGAGAGCTCACTCAAATAACTGATTCTAGTACAAACAAAATAACTGCCTTTTGCACAAATTCTGCATGTAGAGAGACATGATGTCTGGTGATTTTAATAGAGTGAGCTCTAATACATCTTCTAGGCAAAAGGAGCCCCCCCATAAGATATATTGAATAATTCATCTGACAGCCAACTGCTGCATGAAAACAGAACAAAGCAAAACAGATGATGAGAGACGGATAGTGAAGATAAATTTGATTATTTCAGAAACGGTTCTCAATTTTAAATTGATTATATTTAGAAAGTTTCTTATTTCCATATCCTGAAGCTTATATTACATTTTCATGATAGTTCCCCTTTAAGAATGCTCGAGCCTTCAGGTACTAAAAACCACTCGAGTTCCTAAACTCTTTAATGATTTCTTACTTTGAATACATTGTCTTCCTGCAGAGTGGGTTTTTTTCCCTGACCAAAAACTATAAACTCAACAGATTTTAGGTGTCAAAGAAGCTGAGGAACAAGAATACAAGATTTTCGATGGAAGAAACCGTGCCAGAGTTTACGTACTTTTACACAGTGTTAGTGCTCTAATGCTCAAGCCTGAAAGCTCAAGCATTCTTGGACTTTTCTTGGTTCTATTGTCCTACTATACATCTTACTGGCTCTACTGTATATCGAGTTAAAAAGATTTAAATGAAATTATATACGCCAAACCCTACCTTAAATTTGAATATTAGAAGCCACTTATCAAATAGGAGTTTGATCATCTCAAAAGGCTACAACCTGACAGAAGGTCAACTAGAAGGGGACTTGTAATATCTTCATACTTCAAAGTAAAAGGGTACATTATTTATTTTTAAGTAAGTCATGTGACGAAATTACATTACTAACCACTGATTAAAACTGATGATAAAAGAAAACAATTCAGTTGTGAAATAACAATGGATCATATTTCAAATCATATTATCAGAAATATAAGAAAAAATTCCTGAGACAAATATTCCAGTGATACAAAAGGCAATGAATTTTCCGATCAACTGAATTTTACTCTGTTTATAAAAAGTCCCACTATATGCATAAACTCATATTCAAGCTAAGGGCATGAACACACATGCGTTTTTACGGCGCTGTGTAAAGTGGTTTCAAGCTTAGGCAATGGCACACTAGGCTAGTGTATTTACATGGTGGTTGGCTTTTTTTAAACCCGCTCCATTACCGAGGTGTAAAAACACGTGTCCATGTCCTAAGAAAATACTGTATATTATATGCAGATCAACTTTTCCTAATGCAATTCAGCTTAATTTTATTACAGGTATAGGATCCCTTATCCGGAAACCCGATATCCAGAAAGCTCCGAATTACGGAATGGCTGTCTCCCATAGACTACATTTTATCCAAATAATCCAATTTTTTAAAAATGATTTCCTTTTTCTCTGTAATAATAAAACAATAGCTTGAACTTGATCCCAACTAAGATATAATTAATCCTTATTGGAAGCAAAACCAACCTATTGGATTTATTTCATGTTTAAATGAATTTCTAGTAGACTTAAGGCATGAAGACCTAAATTACAGAAAGATCCGTTATCCGGAAGACCCCAGGTCCCGAGCATTCTGGATAACAGGTCCCATACCTGTACCAGGGGTTCTGGCCTAAAACAATGTTACCACAGAATAATATGTTACACTAATGGAGCAGTATCCATATATATATAGTAATTGGATATATATATATATTTTAAACTAACAATTCAAAGAGATTTAAGCATACAATTTGTGGCTTTGCTAATAACAGAAATGTGTTTAGAGGAGTGAGGCCTGTCTTTTAATAGCAGCACAATTAATAAAAGGTATGTGAAGAAAATGCAATACTGCCTATCCTACCATAACCATGTATAGCCTCCAGCTATGGAGACTGAAGGGGATATTAAAAATTTTTAAGTCTCTTCAGGGGATCGACAAGGTAAGCACAAAGAAATTCTTGAGCATTTGATGATTTTTATTGTAGGGTTAAGATGTTGAACTCAAACTTGAAATAAACAGAAAACTTATCGGTCTTGCTTCGATGTTCATTTTAATAATATATTCCCGTGAAAAAATATTTTACAGTTATTTTAAAAAATGAAGTTGTCACTGTTAAATGTTCACTATATTGATACATATGAAATGTAAAAATAAATATTTATTATTTAATATGACGGATGAAATTTGGCCATAATGTAATTATACAGAAAGTGTCTTTGACTACATGGGAAGGATTCTTTTTCAGGTAAAAAATAATAAACTCTGTCTTTCTTACAGATTGAAAAGGTATTGAATGGACATTCTTTCTTCTATAATTACTAAGGGCACATTTACTTAGTTTGAGTGAAGGAATAGAATAAAAAAAAACTTCGGGAAGGGAAGGTCCCCATAGGCTTTCTAAGCTTTTTTTGGTCGTAGAAAAAACGTTCGATCAATGGATTAAAATCCTTTGAATCGTTCGATCGAACGATTTTTCATCCGATCGAACGAATTGCGGTAAATCTGTCGACTTCGATATTTGAAGTCGAAGGATTTACCTTCGGCAGTCGAATATCGAGGGTAAATTAACCCTCAATATTCGACCCTATGTAAATCTGCCCCTAGATGTCAAAGCGTTTTGTCACTCAGTTATCAAAGCATTTGTTGACTTCCCCAAATTGTGTTCTCCAGGACAATATTTTTTTTAAACTTAAAAAAATAAATGCTTGCAAGATGAATGTTGGAGCTCATATATAATATTTAAATATCAGTGAATGCTCTTTCCCTTCTATTGCTTGATAGGAGAGGGGCTGCTAGTTTATGGCAAACATACAAAACAGGGGCCAAGTTAGGATAGAAACATTTAAATGAAACAAAGGAATATTTTAGAAACGCTACTCTTTTTTTCTGTTTATTTAGGGGCATATTTAGGTCTCAAATTTTTCTTGGTGCCTTTGAGGTGGAAAAATACAAATTTTTAGAGGAAAAAATTATTCATGTTCCAATGCTGCTAAAAACCTGAATTTAAAAAAATATTTCAGCTAAAACCTGTCATGTAGAAGTCAATGGCAGATGATCCCTTTAACAACTGTAACATGTGTTTTTGCCTTCAGGCATCTTGATACTTTCGGACTGTTTGCTCTGGTTTTTGTTCAATAATCAAAATTATTCGAGTTTTTCGGACAACAACTCTAAAAGTTGGGTTTTAGGGAACGTCAATTCATAAAAGTTCAAATTGACGCTCAATTTTGTCACAACGTTTTTCCGCACTGATTTTTTTGAGAAAAATGGTAATTGGTAAGTTATAGACATTTAGGTTTGGGAGTTCGGTCTGATTTTTTTTTCTAAAACAGAGTGAGAAAAAGTTGAGTTTTAGTAAATAACCCCTTCATGTCACTTTTGATTTTGGGTCTTTTTCATGGATTCAACATTCCAATGTTTTAAATGTTCCCTGTTATTCCTAGATATCATAATGGGGTCAGTGCGTGCTGGAGATAATTTGGAAATGTTAAACTTGGTTGACGTTTATACTTTTTCAACACAATTATTTATTGTAACTATGTATAATCTAAATTTTTGCGTACCAGGAAACTATGTCTTCCCAGTGATTATTTTGCTTTTTCACAGGTAAGCAGCATTCATTTACTCCTGAATTTTACATTTTCCTGGAATTGACTCTTTTTAATGGGGTTACTGGGAAAATGCGAAAGCAGGTTTCTACTGTATATCAATTTGAAATAATATTTAAACCCTTGATCATTCTCTCTAAGTGGTAAACAATGATAAAACATTACAGTTTCAAGTTTAACCATATTCAGAATTTTTTCATTATGCATCAAGGAGCAAGGATACAGGCAGGAGATCTCACTGAGAGTTCTCAGTACTGCTGATATATGACAAATCATCCAAAGAAGTCTTTTTGCTGGATTCAAAAATGTTGCTTGATATTATTTACTTGTATTATTGCTCAGATTCAAACACACATTGATAAAATGGTTAAAATGTCAGTTGACAGAATGAACCACGATATGTGCCTATTTAATGCTATGACAGATTCTGTAGCACAACATAGAGTTATTTTTGCAAATTGTTTCTTACATGCTTCTAATTAAATACACAATGGAAAATATTAAATGTAAAAGTTGCTATTCAATGCAGACAGAATATAAACTACAAATTGGTTTTAATTCTTATTTTATATTTGACCTTCAGCGTGATCTTCCAGCATGCAATTACTTATTGCTCACACAACCTTTAAAAAAAGCTGCATTTGCCTCAAGATGCAGGGCACAAATATTAATCAATAATATTTTGCAATACCAACTGTGTCATAAAACAATTCTTTTTTTGCTTCTTTAAAGTCAATCTGGTTTATACATGCTTGGTTAATCCAGAGATTTTAGTGTACATGTTATCTAAGTGGTTACAAATCTTCCAACAATAAGTAATATTGACAAAGTGCTATGGGAAATGCTGTCAATTCATATAAAAATTGATCTTGCAATGCTTTATAGATTTACTAGGTCTCTGCGCTGGGATTGTCCTGTATCAAAGTTTTGGATGAATGTTGACAATGTTCCAGAACAATAAAAAGAGCACAAAAATGAATACAGCATTTTGCATTCTAGGAGTATTCACACATAAAAAGGATAACATATTTATTAGTATAAATCTAGAGGCTCATTTCCAGTTATAAGTTGCAGCTCTAAGCACAAAGCTGTGTGCAGAATTGGGTGTATTAAATGCAATACACAGCACGTCTGCATCTACTGTACCTGCTCTTACCTATACTAGTTCTTTGTGCTGATAGACAGTTGCACCTGTTTGGTATACTGTACGACGACATAGGGCAAAGTGTGTTCCAATGCAAACTCTGTACCCTTAACCAGGCATTGTCTTAAAGGAGACCTAAACCCTGAAAACGAATATGGCTAAAAATGCCATTATTTTATAGACTGAATTATACACCAGTGGGATCACCTGACTATAGTTGGGAAGGGTGGGAGCTACAACATGGAGCTGGTCACTGCTCCTGTATAACTATAACAAACAAGGAAAAGTTGTGCTCACCACTCATTTTTAAAACCATTAGGTGGGGGTGCAATGAGGCTGTGACCACAAAATACATATAGTCAGGTGATCCCACTGATGTCTAATAAAAGGGCAGCCACGTTTGGGAGTTTTACTTTGAAAGCAGCTAGTAAGTTGCAGGTAAAACTTAGTCCCTGTGTAAAATGTATAATGAAGCAATAGAATTCTTAATGAATCAGATGAAAATTGAGCATAGGACTGGTCAGATATGGGATGATTTTGACGTAGTTGGCCATCTTAAATATATTGCAATATATAGACAAACAATCCCTGTTTTGTTTAAAGGGTAAGGCATTTTTCAGTAGCAGTATGCACAAAATGTCTCTGTCTTAAATATATTGATAATGGGTTGAGTGCAGAGAACTCTTGTATTTGTCTAGTTTATGTGCTGCCATGTAGTAATTATCTGTATTAATTACTAATCAGCCCTAAATTGTGATATTTACATTTTAGGTGTACTGTATATTTTGCGTTGGACTGTAAGCTCGGTAAGGGAGCATGTGCAGTGAATCAGCAGAAAAGAAGATGAGGAGCTACTGGGGCATCTTTGGAGACACATATCTTTACTGCTAAAGGGCGGTGGTTACCATGGGCTGGTACAGACACCTACAACATAATGTACAACATTTCTAGCCTACTTCTTTAGTTCTCCTTTAAACAGGGCATCTTTGTGGGTTCCACTAGAATCAAATGAAATGGTGGTTATGATATGCTGCCAGAAACCTGCCCCTTCCCTCAACAAAGCTAGTTGTACCCATTAGCCTGCAGGTTACTATCCACTAAAAATCTACCCTTCAAGAGATTTTGCACCTAATTTTGGATGGTGCAAATACCCTGCAATCCTGACAGGAAATGTTGCATTATGGGTAAAGACATGGTGAATTGAGTTTGAATTTTGCAGTGTATAAATTAAATAAACAAACCCTCTAAACCTTAGCTATTTCATTAAACGCTTTGTATTTGTAATAAAAGAATATGTCATCTTACTGATGAAAATTTGAACTGGGAATTTCTGTAGAGTTCAATTTCCATTGTTCTTGTTGACATGAAACTATAAAAGCTATGGCAAACTAGTTGTTGTCTAAAATGCAATAAGAATGCAGCCCTGAATGTGTTTTGGGAAATAATTTCAGCAGTTGCAAAAAATGGATAAAGTCACAACTCCCCTTTATTTTATTTTTTTTTTATCTCAAAATTATCTAATGTTTTTAACATGGATTGGACCGGATTGAAGCCAGAATAAACAAACTTCTGGTATAAAACCAGACTGATAACTATTGATCCACCTATGGTTATACAATAACTGTCTATACATTACTGTTTTGTAGAAAAATAGCATATAACAAAATCAAATATGATACAAGAATACAGTAGGTATCTATTGACTTCTTCTTGACTGTCTTATTTTTCTTCTTTCTTCCCATTTGTTTATGTATTTCACTCTGATGGGATTTAACCAGCAGGGTGTCCCAAAGTGTACTAAAATATTCATGTTGGATCATATTTAGAACGTAGGAATGTCATATGATGGTGTAGTTTAAAGATACAAGGTATTAGTACACCAAAGGATGTTTGTATTCTGCTGCAGGTAACAGCACTAAACCTTGATAGTTGGGTACTAGGTGCAGCCACTGCTGGCTTTTTGCAAATTCATCATTATATTTGTGGATGGCCAAATACTTCAGGAATCCTGGCAACTGTGGAGGCTTTGGATATTATTAAACTGTAAACTGTATCAGTAATGCCTTTATAGAAACTTAGGAGAATGATTTATATTCAATTCTTATATAATCAGTAGACAGCTTCTGGTTATGGCTGCTCCACAATCAGTGCAAACTAGCGACTCTCATTAATCCTTCTGATTCCATGACAATGAACTTTCTGTTGGCTTTGCATTTTCCCCAGTTTCTGGATCCTGACAGTCTGACATTTAATAATTATTTTACTAAAAACAGTCTGATAATTCCCTGGTACAAAGTATAAGTATAAAATGCGTCACAATCAGATCACTTACACACAAACAAGTGCTTACATAAATGCATTTAAGAATGTTTAACACCCTTTTAATCAAACAGAAGCAAGTAATTTTTTGTCTTGTTCACTAAGAGCTTTTACAGCTTTAACAGAGCCCAGTTCTCTCCTATTAGCGTTGTATTGGTAATTATTATGAAGATAAAAAATTATAAAAAAGGGGTTGAATGCCATCAAGTGAAGTTGGAGAAACATCCCTTCCAACATGACACTTACATATGGCATCCACAGTGCATGGCGTTACAGCATTAATTTACTGTAAGTGGGAAACTGTATGGTAATGTTTCATTCTAAATACATGGCTGTACATGGCTGGTATTAATACATTTGATACAATACAATACAGTTACAATGTAACAACTGGTGAAATTACCATTCTGCGGCCCGGAGTATTTTTCTTTTTTCTTTTATGGCATAAACTAAAAGTGCAAACTGCTGGCTATGTTACAATGTACAGTAAGGAAAATATTGTAGAGGTATTTAAAGTCAGCATTGCTTTTCCACTGTAATCCTAATTTTCAAAGATAATGAATACAGTACATTTTCACATTCAGATACATAACAACATACAATATTGGTTATTTATGAAAGTGGTTTGAATTTACAGCTCTAGACATATCAATGAAGTCATACATATCTTGCAAACTCTATAAACATAACAAATACAATGTATCCTACATTTATCTAATTATTTTAGCTGGTGCTGCAAAGTCAGTATTGTTAACAGCACAAACTAAGGTCACATGTCAAGCTCAGGGGCATAAATAGTGTTAAAATGCAAATGAGAGGTCAGCATATTACCAAATTGAGGAATGGGGTGGAGGATGGGAACAACATGTTGGTTGTCCATATTGGATTACCATTGATCAAAAAAAGAAAATAAAGGAAAATAAAAGGTGGTAATATTGTATTTGCAAAGGATGGACAGAGATTGAAAACAAAATATGGTGACAGGTATAGCTAATATTGACCTTTAAAGCATAAGTAACCCTTTAAAATAAGTGGATGAAAAAATTAATGAGGGTACCATTCTAAGCACTTTTACAATGTACATTCATTATTATTATTTTTTTTTAATTTTTAAATTCCAAAATATTGAGGGATACATGTACTGTTAATATGAATGAATTTAGTTACAACAGTGCCAACTGCTGGTCATTTTCCCCACCAGTCTGACCACTGAAGTGAAGTTGTCAGGAGAAAGAAAGAGACTGCTTAGGAATAAAATTAGAAACCTTTCTCAAATGGTTCTCAAGCAGAAGAACACCAGAGCAGCCTCTTTCTCTTACTTATCCTTTAAGGAGTAAGATAAAGAGAAACAAATGGTGAATGCCCTAAGCACCAATCTTGGATTTTTCCAAACAAACAATCACTATAATATGCAATTCCACCAATACTTCTGTTTTGGATTTTCTGCTACCCTTCATTACAGGCAAACTTATCCATTAAAACCCTGTGCCAAAACTATGATTCCCATTTATTGGAAAGGTTGACCTTATATTAGATGCACCCAAACAAACTGTGTATAAAGGAACACAATGCCATGCATGATGCTATTTTAATTCACCTGAACAGAATCAAGGGTGTCCAACAAAGACCAAAGAGGATTTCTGATTTCTGAACCTATGAGTAAAAAAAAATCCCAGACAAAAGTCCACTTTTCTTATGCAGATGTTTTTGAAACAATATTGGTGGCTCTGTTATCTTAAGTATCTTAACACATCTGCCTAGCAGTATCAACTACTAGCTTTTTTCCAATATTTCCTTATTGCAGAGGTCCTCATAGAGAGGGTGTCAGAAAAACAATAATAGGAAATCTGTAATCCAAAAAAACCCATCTGATCTAAAGTAAAGTATTTTTTTGGTTGGAATACTCTAGCAACATTATTAAAGTCTAAGAATTAAAGGAGAAGAAAGGTAACAAACACTGGTGAGTACAGGTATGGGATCCATTATCCAGAAACCCATTATCTAGAAAGCTCAGAATAATGGAAAGGGCATCTCCCATTTTATCCAAATAATCCAGATTTTTTAAAAATGATTTCCTCTTTCTCTGTAATGATAAAATAGTACCCTGAACTTGATCCCAACTAAGATATAATGATTCCTTATTTGAATAAGGCAGAACCAGCCTATTGGGTTTATTTAATGTTTAAATAATTTTGTAGTAGACTTGGTATGAAGATCGAAAATTACAGAAATTACAGGAAGATACAAAATCCTGGTTGAATGAATAAGTAGTATATGGGTCAAGGGTCTTACCAAGGTATTGGTTATCAAAACAATTTGTGGAACCTTTTTCTGAGATCTTGCAGATTTATTAGTTAATATTGCCTTTTCATGATTATTAGAAATGGAGTGATTGTCAGCCATTGCAAGGCACTGAAAAATCCAAGTCACTGGGGGCCCCAAGAGAATATGTGCTCCCTGCATTTGCAGTTCTTTTCTTTGTTTGTGACAACTTGATGATGTAATGTAATGTCATGTATGTCTGAGAGTATGAAGATTTGAACTTAAAATGGGCCATAAAAAATAAAGTATGGTCTTCAATAGTGTAAGCTTGAGGTTTATTGGCTTCTGCAATACAATGCATAAGATTTATTGTGGAGGTCTATTATGCCACTTGTTATATTGTCACACAAACTGATGTTTAATTAGAATTCTTTCTCCATGTTTTCCTAACACAGTCTTTGTGACATTGTCAGATAAACTGCTGTTTATTTTGAAAACCAATAAAAAATATTTGAAAAGAAAAATGTTAATTGTAGAATTTGTTGGTGCATTATAAATATGGGATGGTAATAATAGAATCATATTAACATTTCCCATGGGTTGGCCCAATGGTTCTAACCATACAATTGAATTACATTAAGTTAACTGTTCCAGTAATCAGCAGTAAGGAAAATGAGTGAGTCATTGATTAAGAATAGAACAACACCTTAAAGATGGCGGCAAAGAATTTTGCTAGTTTGAGGATGTGGTTTCACATAATGGGCCAGATCAATTCAGTGAGAGAAAGGTTTGTCACATAGATGTGTCAAATTAAATTAATGTCAGATGCAATTCAATTCAGAAAAACATATCTCACTGTTTATCACTTGAAAACTATGAATTCTATGGGGAAAAACTGGAACTGAATTTGGAGAAAAGTTTTTCCTCCTCGAATTGAATCTCTTCTATGAGTTATTATGTTATAAACCAAGAGATAACTTTTTCTCACTGAATTAAATCTGCCCCATAGTATGCAAGGTGGAGAATGTATCCTGTTTTGAAAATCATATTTAAATCTCTTCCTGGAGGCCAGGTGACTTTTGCCGAAAATTGGAAGTGGTTATGGTTTTGTTGGAATGCCATTGTGGGGGGAGTCCATCAGATTTTGTGCTAAGTATCAATAAATTATTTATTTGTTTTATTTAAATGTGTGGTTGGTCAGTATCAAATATTCTACATAACCCAAAATAACCCTACTCAATGCATCAATAGGGATGGGCGACCCATTTTAATTTGCAAAACAGGGAAAAAATTACCAAATGCATCAGTTTATTTTGATGAACAACAATTTTTTGACACGTAAGAATTTTTTTTCTATGGATGTCTTTTCACCCTGAAATCTGGGAAAAAATTTCGCTCATCACTATACATCAACATTAATGTGAATCAGATGCTGTAGGTTAAAACACTGGTGCTACACCGTGCTATCATAAATAAAACTCTTAACCCCACACAATAGGGATTATATAGGATGACTGAAGAAGAAGAGCAAGAGCTCATTCAGCAAGCAATTCTCTCCCTGGTCTGCACCTCACTCCAGATAATTAACAGATCATTAGAAGTTTGACTAGGAATCTGTAATAAAGCTTTCAGACACATGAGGAAATACCTTAAGGCATTTCTTCACCCCACAAAATCACCAAATGCACCAAATCCACAATTTTGGGTTTTGGCCATTCCCCAATTCTTTCTGAAAGATTTGGCCAAATACCAAGCAGAATCTGAATCCTGGATTCAGATTTGGTATGGTCAAGCACAAGTATTCAGCTGAATAATAATTCTGCTGAAAAATGCTGAATCCTGGCCGAAAACATTTTATATAGTGAAAGTGTAATTTTAAGAAACTTTCTAGTAAACACTAATTACAAATTTTTAATGGTGTTAAAGTTATCTTTCAACGTTTATTTTCCCTGCACTCCTAAAACAATCTTGCCAAGTAATTAACAGACATGTAGGAGAACTGACAGTGACACCCACTACATTGTTTTACGTGTCATGCCTAGAGAACAGAAAGGGACACACAAATGACGCTTTCAGAACAATTCTATTTATGAATAACTTTTAAAACATGGAACATTTTAAATTAATGTATATTTGAAAAATGTGTAGAACAAAAATTGCTTTCATAATGCAAAATTTTAGGAGTTTACCATTCAAGACAATGGAAACAATTTGGGGTATTTTTCAGCCAGATAAAAAAAAACCATCTCATTAGTTGTCCCAACCGTTGCATTTCACATTAAATAAAAGTTTAAAGAATTGTGTAAAATTTCATAAAATGGTTTTGCGTAAATGAGGAAAAAATCACATTGTACTTGTAAAGTGTCTTTAGTTTTGCAATAGCAAATACATTGTCCTATTTGGTTAGAAAAGCTTAATTCCACGATGCTGCAACTGTTCTAGTCATTTAACATTTAAAAATATGTATATGAAATGTTATCTGTTTCATATGTAACATCTAATGAGTGTAGCGATAATAAAAAGTTAGAAAAAAGGCATAGTTAGGGGGTTATTTATCAAAGTCTGAATTTATCTCAATATTTTCTGCAACAATCTCCGATCAAATCTGCTCTGGTTTTTTTATGCATATTTATTATTACATTTTCCTGAAAATTTGCTTTTGGATTTTTTACCAGAAAACTCAGATTTTTGCATGAAACCCAACGCACATCAAAGAATCATTGGGACTTCTTCCATTGACTTATATGCAACTTCGACAGGTCTGAGATGCCAGATTCTCTGATTCGGACGTTTCCATCCTCAGGGTTTAATAAATTCCGAAAAAATTGTGTAATTTTTTTGTGATTTTTGCATTTGGAGTTTAGTAAATAATCCCCTTAGTGTTAAAAATAGTTAGTAACCTTATTTTGAAAGTGATTCCATTTTGTTGTATAAAGGAAGATAACATATTTACATGTTATTGTTCAGCCTGCTTTAAGATAGTAGTTAGAGCTTGTTAGGATTACTTAATTAAAATACTTATTAAATCTCTTAAATTCATTAGAAATTGTATGTTGATTAGGTAGCTTTCCTGCCAGGTCACTTTCTCATTTAAAAGAAAATGAATTTATAAATGGTAAAAATGCCTATGGCTAAGATTTTCTTTGAGCGTAAAGGGTTTTCAATACTCAAAGGGATATAATTGAGTCTAATTAGTTAGAGTGCAATGAATTTTTATTTCATATGAAGAAGTGTCATTGATAAACCATGGCATTATTCTTAAAATGCATTCAGATTGACAGTGTGGGCTTAAAGTCAGTGGGAAAACCACAAGCTAATTCATTGATTGCCCCTTGGAAATTTCTGTTGTTAATTGTTAGGTAATTAACATAGAGCTACAATTATATTGGCCTTAGGGGGTGATTAATGTTTCAACATGTCAAATTAGCACTGACTTGAAACCAAAAAGCCTTTCTTTACACATGCTTTACAGACAGATGGCATATTGTGTATGGTAAATTGAAGGATTTGCTTGGCTTCTTTTAACTGTTTAAAAGGAGACACGTTGTGTTTAACACAGCTCTGAAGTCTTTCCGATCTTTTAATGTTTATGCAAAATTTAGATAAGCATGTTAATATGGCATTCTTCTATTACAATAAAGAGGATTTCTTTTTCACACAATAGCCTATATTTACTTCCTACTTAATACATGAACTGTGTGTTTGTTATCAGCTCCTTTTTGCTGGATACTTGTAATGGATATCTCAAACGCTGGATTCTTGCCACCTTGCATACTATTTGTCTGTTCAAGCCTTAAAGGACAAATGATTCACACATGCTAATCTGCTCAAATAAATGGGAATGCAGGGATGATGTTATAACGTCTCCTAGCTTTATTCTTCATGCTATGGTTTGAAGGAGTAACAAAATAATAAGAAAAAACGACAATTACACATCTTAAAATGGCTTTGTTCCTTCAACAGTGCTTGTGCTTGTTGATTGGATCTAGATAATATTTTTAGATCATTTTTGTGCCAAAGGAACACAAAAATCCTATTGGATGGAAACACATGTTAAGAAGATGAGAACGAATTGCAGCAGGGGTTGAGGTACACATGCACCTTTTTAGCATTTTTAGGTATATTATATTCATTGCCAATAAACAATAATACCTAACAGGTCCTCATAGGCCTCATAATACCTAAGAGGGCCTCAAAGGTCTAATACATAATAGGGCCTCATAAATACCATAGGTATGATGACCCCCTACGTCTTTTTACAGGTATGGGACCTGTTATCCAGAATGCTCGGGACCTGGGGTTTTCTGGATAATGGATCTTTCCATAATTTGAATCTCCATACATTGTGTACTAGAAAACAATGTAAATATTAAATAAACTCAATAGGCTTGTTTTGCATCCAATAAGGATTAATTAGCTTGGATCAAGTACAAGGTACTGTTTTATTATTTTTATTACAGAAAAAGGTAATACTTTTTTAAAATTTGGATAATTTGGATAAAATGGAGTGTATGGGAGACAGCCTTTTCTTAATTCGAAACTTTCTGGATAACAGATCCCATAACTATACAGGTTTGGGATATGTTATCCAGAATTCTTGGAACCTGAGGTTTTCCAGATAATGGATCTTTCCGTAATTTGGATCTTCATACCTTAAGTCTACTAGAAAACCATATAAACATTAAATAACTCAATAGGTTGGTTTTGCTTCCAGTTATATCTTAGTTTGGATCAAGTACACAGTGCTATTTTATTATTACAGAGAAAAAGGGAAATTATATTTTAAAATTTGGAATATTTGGATAAAATGGAGTCTATGGGAGATGGCCTTTCCATAATTCATAACTTTCTGAATAATGGGTTTCCGGATAATGGATTCCATGCCTGTATTTTTTAAAAAAAAATATTGTATTTTATTTACACATGTAAAATATTACATTTAATTTACATATAGATTTAATTTTTTAAATTTATTTTTTACACTGAGTGCAGTTTTATTCAGTTACTAGCATTAAAATGCAGCTCTCTGGAAGACTTGAGAAAACATTTAGAGGCATATTTATCAAGGGTCGAATTTTGAGGGTTAATAAACCCTTGAATTTGACCCTCAAAGTTAAATCCTTCGAATTCGAATATCAAATTCGAAGGATTTAGCGCAAATTCTTTGATCTATCGATCAAAGTAAAAATCAAACGATTCGAACGATTTTAAGCGATCGATCTAAGGATTTTTTTTTCGATCGAAAAAATGAAAAGTGCTGGGGAAGGTCCCAATAGGCTAACAATGTACCTCGGTAGGTTTAAACAGCCGAAGTATGTAGTCGAAGTATTTTTTAAAGAGACAGTACTTATACTATCGAATGATCGAATAGTCGAACGATTTTTAGTTTGAATCGTTCGAATCGAAGTCAAAGGTCATAGTAGCCTATTTGATGGTCGAAGTACCCAAAAAAATACTTCAAAATTCGAAGTTTTTTTCATTCGAATCCTTCACTCGAGCTTAGTAAATGTGCCCCTTACTGTAACGATTCAGATTTGTGTAAGTGCTTTTACTAGGGGTTTCTGTTCAGATTCTTGGGTTACACTGAAGTGGATGTTTGGTTTGTGAAAGAAGAAAGTTACTGTTGAAGGTGCTTTCAATGGCACTAGAATTTAAAGCCACTTAAACCATCCTCAAATGATTTTGCAGCCACTTCTTGAACCTAAAGATGAATGCAGCCGGTTGATGTTTACGTTGATTAGCTGCTGATTGCGATTGTAAGCAGGTTTAATAGTAGGTTTTAATTAGACATAAATCAAGGGTTGCACAAAGGAAAAAGCTGTCATTTTTAACACAATAATTAAATATGATATTCCATTCTCTTTTCAGTATACTTTTCTTGTAATTTCCAAATGATCTGAAAATATGGGAATATGTTGTAACTGGAGTAAATATCCAAAGATGCTCAAATTTGTGTTGCACATCAATGCCCTGTTTAATGTTTTGTGTAGTTCTAGATATAGATTTAGGCATTTTGAAAAGAATAGAGTAAAATGTTAATATTTTATGAATATTTTACTTTTATCATGTGCTATCAGTAATGGGAAGATTTTCATCAAGGCCCCCAAACCTGGCTAGAAAACAACAAAAAAAGATGCTTTACTAATAGAATGTGTGTGTGTGTGTGGGGGGATAAAGTAGATGCGTCACAGGCAAATGTCAAAATAAATGTTTGCATTCAGGTTTTTGAGTAGTAAAACTGCTAAGGACAGTGGCACACAGAACGTTATGTTGCCTCTGGTGAATCTGTGCTACTGTGAGTGACAAAACATCCCTAGTTATCAGACCAGACTCACCAGTGGGGAAACAAAATATCAGAGAGGGGATTGCACATTCCCTGGTCTCCGTTTTTATAAATGATTTAATGTATATGCAAATCGAACAATTAAATCCTTCGAATCGAATGATTCGAAGGATTTTAATCCATCGATCGAAGGATATTCCTTCGATCAGAAAATTGTTAGGAAGCCTATCGGGACCTTACCCGTAGTCTAACATTGGCCTCGGTAGATTTTAGGTGGCGAGCTAGGGAGTCAAAGAAATTTGAATTTTTTTTAGTTCGAAACGTTCGTTTAGAAGTCGAATGTCGTAGTCGAAGGTCGAAGTAGCCCATTCGATGGTCGAAGTAGCCATATTTGACCATTCGAAATTCGAACAGTAGAATGAAAATAGCCAGCTATTTCATTAAAGTTCAGTTTTTCGCTCTACTGCCTAACTTTTGGCATACCCAAGTGTAACAACACTGTCCTTCTCCTTTAATGAAATAGGGGTATCAGTAATACTTAAATGTCAGCTAGTGATGCATAAAATAAGAGGGGCAAATAGATTTGTTTGTGGAACCCAGATCCAAATAACATTTAGGGGGCTATTAACTAATGTCCGATTTTTTCGGGTCAGACTTATAAAGGGGGAAACACAATTTTTTAGTAGAAAAGAAACTCTAATGTTTCGTGATTTAGTAAACTCTGATGAGTCTGAATAAAAAGGTACTCCAACTCAGTCCTACTGAGTTCATGTAGAAGTCAGTGGCTTATGTCCCGTTTACAATTGGAAGATATCCTGATCTGTGCTGGGTTTTGTTCAATAATCTGAAGATTTAGTGGTTTTCAGATGATAATCTGAAAAAGTCACAGGTTTCGGACATCAAACCTGAAAAAATTGCAGATGTCAGAGACAAATCTGAAAAATTGGTACAATTCTGATTTTTTCTCAATTTTATCCTATCCCTCACAAGAAATTTATTGATAAATAGGGAGGAAAAGTCCCTGCGGATTTGATCAGAGTTCCATATAAAATCAGCAAATTTAGAATTTTGGTAAATAATCCCCTAAGGGGGTTATTTATTAAAGTCTGCTTTTTCTGGTTAGACTTTTAAATGGGATAAGGGCATTTTTTCATAGAAAAAAACCTTGAATTTTTCGTGATTTATTAAACCCCGATGGTGTTAAAAAGTCCAAAGTACTCCATCTTTGACCTGCCGAGTTCATGTAAAAGCCAATGGCAGATGTCAGTTGGAAGATATCCTCATCTGCACAGAGGTTCATTCAATAATCCAAAGATTTCATGGTTTTTAGGCAATAATCTCTAAAAAGTCACAGGTTTCGGGTGTCAAATCTGAAAAAGTTGCAGTTTTCGGTGACAAAACCAAAAAATCTGTACAATTCAGATTTTTTCATGATTTTATTGAGTCTTTTCCCACACAAGATATTTTAGTGAAAATTGATTGATAAATAGGGGGGGAAGTCAGTGCGGATTTTGTTGGAATGGTTTTCAGAAAATAGTGAGAGAATTTGGGATTTTGATAAATAACCCCTATAGTAGTGGCTGATCTAAAAAACCCTGTTATCATAAGTATATAAATATGCATTTTGTTTGTCTAATTTTAGTAGTTTTAGAGGTTTCTGAAACCATGACTAAACTCACTCAGGGTCATTTATAAAGTTCATGCAGCACATAAATATTCACAAATGGTTGTATTGCCCTTGTTTTTTCCTGAACGCTAAAATATTGCACTGCTGTGCCGTCTTTCCGGTTTTTGCAAATTTGCATTGAGAATACATTTTTGCAAATATATTTAGGGTGTTTGCGTGAGTGCACTCCCTGTGCGAGGTTGTTGTGCGTGAAAATAGCGATGACAGTAACTTTAATTCACAATTTGCATAGCTGTTTTGCAAATATTTTCTCCGCCACCAAAGTTGTGGCATACTTCAAATGCAGAGTGTGCACATAATATTCGCAATTTGCGATTTATATATTGCTCTTATACTGTAGACATTAGCAGTTTATAAATGTAACCATATGCAGGGCAAATATATTCACTGTGTGAACCAATCTGCCCTGTGTGAGGTTTATAAATGAGCCCCACTATCTCTAAATACGAATGACATGGAATTTTATTTAAAAAAAATCAGAATTAAAAAGTTATGACTAAAAAAAGCTGAATGATGCGTTAAAAAATCATAAAGCCTTGAAATTAAAAAAAAAATTGCAATTACTAGTGAATCATCTAAAAGTTTGAATTGATTAAAAATGGTCCAATGGGATCAACGCAGCAACCACTTCTATGGGATCTTGACGAATCTTACCAGGTAGATTTTCATATTAGAGTTTTTCGTGGTTTTTAGACCGTTTAAGAAATGTAGGAAAACGTAGGAAAATGTTTAGAGATTCGTGAAATAAATTTGATTGTTAGTAAATAGGTCCCTGCGTTTATCTGATCCATGTATATTATATGGCTTGATAAACAGGCCCTACAAAGTTTACAAATGTCTTACTGCAGCATCTGCAATGTCAAAGTGAATTTTAATAATGACTTGCTTTACAAAAAAAAAATCAGAATATAAAAACAGATTAATTCAAATGCATATTAGAAAACTAAAGAAGTCTCAGAGACTAATCATTTAGATTATTGGTAGAAGATGATTAAAACTATGGATTGTATTAAAAAAATGTTATGCTGATTTCATGTTTTTTGTAGTTAAAATGTTTTGGCTTCATAAATGAAAAAGCTCTAAGCTGCTTACAATGAGAGAAAGTAATCACTTAAATTAGAAAGTTGAGATTTTTAAATTACATACCTCATCAATTTAAGTCTTTCTGAACTTGAAATCTACAGTAGATGAGTTATTTTGTAAAGTTGATGGATTTAATATTTTAATAACAAACTAAATGAAATGCCGAGGATGATATGCCTGTATATTTCTAAAAATATACACGATTTCCTGTTCATTGGAAAAATTACTGATAATGCATTTTAGAAATATTTGAATTGTCAAGGAATGCAAGTAAATTCAGGATTGCTGCTTTTGCTTGTTACTCTCTGTTACATTTATTATTTAGTTTTCTTGTCTGTAGTAATAAGCTTCAAAAAAGACAAATGAAGATGTAGGTTATTTTAAAAGGAATACACATTTATGTAAAATATGTTTAAAATAAACATTGTAAAACCAGGGTGGATTTTTTTATACAGAGAAATTTTAAAGGTGTTTCAATAATAAATCTATTACATAAAAAGTGCATAAATGCATTGATTGGTGTAATAGAATATATGCCATAATTAGCACAGCCATCTGAAACACTGGTGATGAAACAGGATACACCTTTATTTGTATATACAGTAGAACCTTGATTTTATGTCCCTTGATATTGCATTTTGGTTTGGCATGGTTTTATGCGTAATAGATCTTGCCAGACTAATTTAATTTCCTTTTATGAGAAGGTGAGCAGGGACCTCGATTCTGGGATGGTAGTGGATGTGATTTACTTAGACTTTGCTAAATCATTTGATACAGTGCCACACAGAAGGTTACTGGTTAAATTAAGCTATTTCAGCTTGGAACATTGTATTTGTACCAGGATAGAGAACTAGCTAAAAGATAGACTGCAAAGAGTGTTGATAAATTGAACATTTTCTAATTTGACCAATGTTAGTAGAGTACCACAGGGCTCTGTACTTGGTCCTTAGCTTTTTAGCTTGTTTATTAATGACCTGGAGGTGGACATTGAAAGTACTATTTCTATTTTTTTCTGATGATACAAAATTGTGCAGAACTATCAGTTCCATGCAGGATGCTGCCACTTTGAAGAGTGATTTCCCTAAATTGGAAAACTGGGCAGCAAAATGAAAAATGAGGTTCAGTGTTGATAAATGCAAGGTTATGCACTTTGGCAAAAATAATAAAAATGCAATTTAAACACTAAAGGGCATATTTATCAAGGGTCGAATTTTGAATTAAAAAAACTTTGAAAATCGAATTCAAAAAGACAAACCGTAATTAATTCAAAGTTTTTTTTTGTTGAATAGGTCCATATTTGGCCGAATTCGAAATGTACGAATTTAAGTAATAGCGCATTCAATCAAATTAGATTCAAAGTTTTTCCCCAAAAAAACTTTGATTTTTCAAAGTCCACCAATTGACTCCAAATAGGAGGTCGCCCATAGGCTAAAACAGCAATTCTGCAGATTTTAGATGGCGAATCGTCTAAGTTTAATTTTTAAAGAGACAGTACATGATAAATTTTGATAATCAAATTGAATTTGGACTATTCGCTAGTCGATGTACACTCAAAATTCAGATTTTTTTCATTTGAAAATTCACCTCGACCTTTGATAAATCTGCCCCCAAATGGCAGTGTGTTGGGAGTTTCTTTAACTGAAAAGAATCTAGGGGTTTTCGTATATAGCAAGTTGTCTAATTCCGGGCAGTGTCATTCTGTGGCTACTAAAGCAAATAAAGTCTTGCATAAAAAAGGGCATAAACTCAATAGATGAAAACATAATTTTGCCTCTTTGTCCCTAGTAAGACCTGGAGCATAGAGTGCAGTTTTGAGATCCAGTCCTTAACATGGATATAAATGAGCTGGAAAGAGTGCAGAGATGTGCAACTAAACTGGTTAGAGAGATGGAAGAATTCATTTATGAGGGTAGACTGTCAAGGTTAGGTTTGTTTTCCCTGGAAAAAAGACGGTTGACAGGGGACAAGTTTACTTTACAAGTATAGTAGAGGACATTATAGACAAATAGCAGGAGACCTTTTAACCCATACAGAGCATTACCGCATCAGAGGCCACCCCTTCAGACTAGAGGAAAAGAACTTTCATTTGAATCAACCTAGGTGGTTTTTCACAGTGAAGACAGTGAGGTTGTGATGGCTGATTCTGTTAATGTTTTTTGGAGTGGCTTGGATGATTTCTTTGACAAGCATAATATCCAAGGCTATTGTGATACTAAAATCTACAGTTAGTATAAATATGCATACATATATATAGTTTCTGTGAGTGTTTAAGGGGTCAGTATGAGTGTGTGCATGAATGGATGCTGTGTTTTCATTTGGAGATGTTGAACTTGATGAATCTGCATACTTGTGATATCAACTGGAACACCAGGACTGGTTTTCCAAACTCTCTAATATGCTTGGGCTGAATAGAAGCAAATCTCATCAACAATGTTTTTGCATTTAGTTAAAAGCCTTCCCAGAGGCTTATAGAAGCAAAGGTGGGACCAACATAATATTGCCCTTTAATACCTGACATGATTGAATTGCTTTGTCTATGCAATAACAAGACAGTAATCTGTACTTGATGTTAACAAAGATATTAAATGCTGTTGGTTTTTAATGTAACGCTTTTTGGAATATCCCTAAGTCATGTGGGGGCTGTAATTAAGGATCAAAGTTTGAAACAGCTCTTAAGCCCATAGCAACCAATCAGAATTTACCATCAAATAGGTAACCAGTAAATGCCAGCTGTTTTTTGCCATGGGTAACTATTTATAATACCACATTTGATTCATTATCTATCATATAGATTATGGTGCATAAAAGCATAAATCAATTTAAACAACTTTGTTCAGAGGAAAAGGTTGTGTATGGACAATTTATTCATTGTTTTCAAGCACTATCAACAAATGCTGTGACTCGTGAATTAATGTAGGAATGTGACTACAGAAGGCAACATTTTTCATCAGTAGAGAAGTAGTTATTGATCTGTGCGAAGGAAGTCACCAAATACACCAAAAATAAAGTGTTAGTTCATGTAATCAATTCCTCCTGGGAACGGACCTAAAGATCTCTCCAATACACGTCTATTCTTCTTAGTACAGTCAGCTAGTATTACATTGATAAAACTGTCAGTGGTAATAGTTAAAAAAAATATATCAGTTGCTTTGTATTTCAGAGCAGCCTTAATAAAACGGTAAGAATATTATATATTTATAACATACACATCTAATAAAGGTTTTAACCTTTCTAAGACTCTTTAGATACGTCAATCAAAGCTGCTTGCAAATCACATATGTGACATATAGTTTTTTTCAACTTGATTTTTGCCTTACTGATTGCACAATCAATTTCTGTTATGGGCCACTGGCTATTAAGTGTGTCAAGTGACTGAATGTAATAAAGAGTAAAAGGCATGGGCATTATGGATGCTAAAATCAGTGACCATAAATATTTAATCCACAGTGAACATCATTGAACACATGTTTATATTTATTTTGTGTATTATTTAGATGAGACACAAATGCTAGCTAAGTGGCAGCTGGCTACTTCCAAATGTATTTTGTCGAGCAAAATAAAATTAATAAAAAATAAGATGCTACTCAAAAAAAGTAAATTTAATTTAACAAGGCATCTATATTATGGAATACAATATAATATTTGGCATATACGTGTGTCTCAAAAATATGTGAGCTAGTTATATTTTCAGTTTAAACAGATTCTTCGTTTGTGCTATAAGAAAGTTGAATAAGGGTTGGATTAGCATACTTCTCATATCACTCATCATACCACTAATAAGGGCTTCATTTGTTTACCTGGGGCAACTGCAAAAAACTGGGTCACATTTTGGCCAGTTAGTGACCTTCCCTCTAAGGACTTACCTGATTGATGTGCAAGTGCACTGTACATTAACTCATTTGTCAACATCAGTCTAATTTGATGAAAATGTTCTAAAGTAGCTAGAGCAACCTGTATGTTATGTTAGGGATTAGCCATCTAACCACATACAGTTGTTTTGCTCCAAAGCTGGTTATACCATATGCAATTACATTTATTTTTTCAGCAAGGACAGGTATGGACTAGGTTACATCATTTGCATAGCCCCTTCAGTAGAGCTATGATTGTTTTTTCTCTCAAAAGATACTTCTTCTCCAGTCTTTGGATATTAAAGGGGTTGTTCACCTTTGTAACAAATTGACAAACCTAACAGTTCACACTAATAGAACAAACTTTTCCATAGAAATAGTTAACAGAAAAAGTACAGTTCAAGAGATATTCACCTCAGAAGTGTCCCTGTACTAATCCTTCAGTTCCACACAGACCCTGTGCTGGGAGGGGGTCACTGACCCCCAAAAACACTACAGTGTTCACTTCCTCTTCCTTATATGACATCACACATTGTACTGGTAGCTAACTTAACTCCTATTGGCTATGTCTGCTGTCAATCTGCCACTGCTTCCTGTGCTGCGTTGTGCTGGGGAATTTGAGCAGCATTCAGGTACTGAAGAGAAACTGTTACAAGTTTGTGAGAGGGAGGGGGCGTGTGGGCTGTGTGCAGCAGAGACTTCAACTGTGCAGATGGGGGGGGATTGAGGTGCTTGGGACCTGGAGTTTTATGGATAATGGATCTTTCCATAATTTGGATCTTCATACCTTAAGTCTACTAGAAAATCATGTAATCATTAAATAAACCCAATAGGCTGGTTTTGCTTCCAATAAGGATTAATTATATCTCAGTTGGGATCAAGTACAAGCAACTGTTTTATTATTACAGAGAAAAGGGAAATCAATTTTATAAATTTTAATTATTGGATTATAATGGATACTATGGGAGATGACACTTGTACTTTCCAGAAATATATTTTTTTTGGGGGGGGGGTCCATGTATTATTTTGTGTATTTACCTCATAAAAAATCATTATTCAGCAGCTGACGTGACTTCCAGGACTATTTGTATGAGCTTAAGGCTTTCCAAATGAGTTGAATTTTTGTGCATGAAGTGAAATATTTTCTGGTATAGATCCCTATATCATGAAAAATAGAACTTTTTCATTTTTTGGTATTTAGAGCTCTAAATCTTGTTCCAGAAGTGGAACACTTTTATAAAAGGTATCGTTTTCCTAGGTAAATTACCGCCCCCCTGGGAGAGAGCACAAAATGTTCAAAAAACCTACCTGCCCTCAACACTGCTCTGCCTGTCACTTAGGGCTGCCACCTCACCCTTTTAAAACCAAACACATATGAAATCCACAGCCTGCATGGCTAATTGGCAATTCATTTAGATGCATGATACATGGCTGCACAGAAATCAGTTCAGTCTGCAGCATCTAAATGAGTTGATAATTAGCCATGCAGGCTGTGGATTTCATATGCATTTGGTTTTAAAAGGGTGAGGTGGCAACCCTACTGTCCCTGCTAGATGTGTAAGTTACATACGTTTCTAAGCAAGTCAGTGGAAGTTTTGTTGCAATTTTGTAAATAACTGACATTATGCTTAATGCCAAAGGTATTAAAAGATAAAAATATAGAAACACCAGTATTTATTCCCAGAAAAGTTTGCACCCCTTTGGCACTACATTCAGTTTTAGTCTAGGCAGAAGGAGAGTGCCAGAATTGGGAGAACAATGTTGCTCCTTCCTTTTCTGCAGTATTTGTCTGCTTGGCTGTGTGATTGTTTGTTACAAAGCAGGTTTGTTTATATGCTGCGTCTGTTAACCTCTGCCATTACAATTGAGTAATCAACCAATGATCATTCAAATTATGTGACTGGTTACAGTTCACAAGCACCCAATAAATTACTAGGAGGAGGGCAGCATCAACATCCAATAGGAAACAAGTAAGGGCAAAGCCTGGGCATGATGATGTCATCATATAGGAAGTTCTTGGTGTGTCAGGTTCAAAATAGGCCACTCCCATAACTTCAGAAAACTGGTCTGAGAGACAGGAGAAGGACTGAGTTAATAGGTATAAAAATTAGCTTTTACAATTGCATTTTTTCTTTTTGTTATGGAAAATGGTTTTTCTAACACATTGAGAACATTGTTAGTGGTTTCACAAGATTTGTACATTGAAGGTGAACAACCCCTTTAAATATATGTTAAGAAATAGTTGGCTTTTAGCTTTTCTGCCTATGTATATTACTTGTTCATTTTATTCATACCAAGATCAGTTATCAGTGCTGCTCCAGCATAATGCTGAACTGAAATCAGTTTTTCAAAAGAACAAAAAGATTTGTTTCTATTTTTAATTTTGAGAACTGACATGGGGCTAGACATGTTGTTAGTTTCCCAGGTGCCCTTGGTCATGAGACTTGTGCTCTAATGTTCTGATAAACTTCAGTCAATCTTTACTGTTGCACTGAAAGTTGGAGTGTTATCACTCCTCCCTTTCCCCCTAGCAGCCTATAATGGGAAAGCAATCAAATAACAGTTCCCTGGCACAAGCTTACAGCTCCTTAGTAGATATGGAAATAGCACTCAATGGTAAAATCAAATTCCCACTTTGACTCTTGACTTTACACTGAGTAGTAGAAACAATAGTTTACCTGAAAGCAGTTCTATTGGATGGCTCTTTCTGGAAGCACATTGCCTGAGATGCCTGTCTACACACCAAAATTACATCTTGTAAAAATACATTTGTTGGTATTGGAATAACATTTTGTAATATAAACAGTACAATTTAAAAATAAAAATGACCCCATAAAAATCATTACAGAATCCCTTTAACGATTCATGAAATCTTTGTGTCCTTAAATATAAAGAAGTCAGAGGTACAGCTCCTTTAGGAAATGTTGCACTGACTAAATATATTTTTTAAGGTTTAGCAGGTTTAGCAGGTTTAGTAGGAGGTTGCTACCCACTGACAGCCTGGACAATGTATATTTTGTCAGCTGAATGTGTCTTGTATAAAGATTGTGATGATGCAGTATTAAAATGCATTAGAGATTAAGCACCTGGAGATACAGTACTTTATTAAATATAGAAGCACCACAAATCTGTAAGGTTTAGCCCTTTAAACACATTTTTTAAAAACTCCAATATCCTTAGGATTGCATCAACTTTAGTTTATTCTAAATGGTTGATTTTCTTACATATAACAGCAGATGAACTTGAAGCTAAGGACAATAAAATATACCTCAGATATAAGATTTAGGGACTATTCGGTTCATAATTCATGTCAGAATCAAGGAACAAACTATTACAAATAAGAGAAAACATGGAATCTAAGGGGCACATTTACTTAGCTCGAGTGAAGGAATAGAATAAAAAAAACTTTGAATTTCGAATGTTTTTTTTGGCTACTTCGACCATCGAATTGGCTACTTCGACCTTCGACTACGACTTTGATTCAAACTAAAAATCATTCGACTATTCGACCATTCGATAGTCGAAGTACTGTCTCTAAAAAAAACTTCTAAGGTCCCCATAGGCTTTCTAACCTTTTTTTGGTCGAAAAAAAATCGTTCGATCGATGGATTAAAATCCTTCGAATCGTTTGATTCTAAGGATTTAATCGTTCGATCAAACGAATTGCCGTAGATCCTTCGACTTCGATATTCGAAGTCGAAGGATTTAACTTCGACAGTCGAATATCGAGGGTTAATTAACCCTCGATATTCGACCCTATGTAAATGTGCCTCTATATGTTTCTGAAGGAGTGTATCTCCCTCAATGGTCATCCAGAGGATATTTAGTTTTGAACTATATGATTAGATCAAATGGAAAACTGTTTATAGATAATACAGTCATAATAAAATAGTACCTAAAACTTTTTCTATCCCCACTTACAATCCATCCACTGTTCTAGTAAACATGTAAACCTGTTATGACCCAGGTAATGGGTGTCAGAGAAGAAGCTATAACTAAGGTTATGTAAATAATGAAAGTTTATCACATTTGACATTTCACTCTTTAGTAAGGATGATCCTTTGTTTATTTTTTTAGCTTTGAAAAAGGGATTTCCAAATGTGCACATTGATCTTTTAGAGGCCTTACTGTCAGTTTGTTCCTCCAGTCCTCATGCCACCCTCAAGAATTGTTATCTAGGCATTCATGACCCTGATATTACAAGTAGCCAAGTAAGTGATGGAATATTTGAGAAACAAAATAATTACTGCTTCTAACCAACTCATTTAACATGAGTAAAATGACTGCAGTTCCAGGGCATGGCATCATAGGTTAGTCTTCCATTGCAAAAGTTCTGGATGCTCTTCATATTTTTATATATTTATAAGATACTGGAGGATAAGACTGGGTTTCTATAATTTTAGATCATAAAAGGGTAACTGAATGAAATCCTTTCATGTATATCATGCACCTTATGGTTACATATCTCATCATATCTTACATATCAGTCTATGAATACTGGCCCTGATTTTGTTACCTTTCCATAAATGCTGCAGTGTTGTCCTTAGGATCCTACTGTTTATCTTGGGACTGGCATTTTTTTTTCAAAGTGTCGTTTTTACAGGGTACAGAAGATAAATATTATACTTGCCTGAGGGGCACTAAAGGGAATGAGGTAGCTGTGCTCTCCCATAAAAATGGGATGGTTACTTGAGTTATGATGTTCCCTAAGGCACTGCAAGCTAAATACCCATTTTGATATCAGGTCCTGGGGATTAGGTCCTGGGGATTAAAGTATTATTTTAGTGGTGTTGTATGGTTCAACAGTAAAAATGTTCTAAATTAAAAAACTAAATTATATAAACCCACAAAATTATTGTTTATTTTTTACATTATTCTAAATTTTCAACAGGTAAAGCTATATAAAGACTGAAAAAGTAAAATGCTTCTAACATCTTTAGGATTCTGCTTTAAGGTTAGGGTTAGGTATGAAATATCTTTGCTCTGTCATGTTTTCTTGATCTGATTTTAAGGATTTAACCTGTGTTCTCTATTAGGCTCTTGCATTTTCCTTCCTGCTGTGATGCCACAGGGTCGGAGGCTGCTAAGAACAAAGAAACAAGGACGTAAGACACAGTCTGATGTACAGTTTTTTTTTAAGTATTCCTCTGTGGCATTTCTTTTTAATCAGCTAGGTCATCGTAACATTAAAAATAAAAGTAAAGCTGTGAAAAAGTTCTGTACAGTTCTATACAATTCAGTAGAATGGCCAGCGCTATGACTTATTTCAGTAGAACATCTTAAATATAAAAATGTAAAATAATTGAGAAAACTATCAAACCAACCTTTTGTCCTTCCTTGGGTCTGAACCTTCTTTACAAACCTTTCTAGAAGTTAATAGCTAGGTGCAAATTTACTTAAGGTAGAATATCGAGGGTTAATTAACCATTGATATTCGACTGTTGAAGTTAAATCCTTCGATTTAAGTTGAAGGATTTAGCACTATTCGTTCGAACGAACGATTTTTGTTAAAAAAGCTAGCAAAGCCTATGGGGACCTTCCCCATAGGCTAACATTGACTTCGGTAGCTTTTAGGTGGCGAACTAGGGGGTCGAAGTTTTTTCTTAAAGAGACAGTACTTCAACTATCGAATGGTCGAATAGTCGAACGATTTTTAGTTTGAATCGTTCGATTCAAAGTCAAAGTCAAAGTTCGAAGTAGCCCATTCGATGGTCGAAGTAGCCAAAAAAAACCATTCGAAATTCAAAGTTTTTTTCCTCTATTCCTTCACTCGCCTGGCTACTAATCACCTCGTCTTTTGAGCAACTATCTCCCTGAATAATTTCAGGCAACTATTGAAAACGCATCGCCGTGTGTGCATTAGCGCAGGCGACTTTTCATTGTAGCCTATGGTGAAAAACGCTGAGGCAGTTCAGGGAGATAGTTGCTCAAAAGACGAGGTGATTAGTAGCCAGGCGACAAAATCTCCCTGAATCTCCTCATGTGGCCTTACCCTAAAACTAAGTAAGCCTTATCAGAAAGGTCCATCTAAATATACCAGTAAACCCCCAAAGTAGTGCTGCTCTGAGTCCCCTGTCAAAAGAAATACTGCATTTCTTTCCTTCTATTGTGTACACATGGGCTTCTGTATCAGACTTCCTGCCTTCAGCTTAAACCTCATTGCCCTGGGCAAGAGCATGCTCAGTTTGCTCCTCTTCCCCCGCCCCCCCTTCTCTACTGTAATCTGAGCCCAGAGCAGGGAGAGACTCAGGCAGGAAGTGATGTCACACCACGTTAATACTGCAGCTCCTATCCTAAACAAACAGAGAGTTTCTAGAGCTTTTTACTCAGGTATAGTAAAAAATTCTACAAAATAAATAAAGCATTCTAGCTTGCACTATTGCAGCTAATCTATTTAATTATAGTACTGCATCTTCTGCATACATGTACTTGGTACAGAAATGCATTTGCCACTTAGTGTTTACTCTGTGAAGAAGTTATTGGATGAGATTTGCTCACACCATTTGGCTTTTCAGATATGAGGTGATTATGTTGAGCCTTCAATTTGGTTGCTATAATCAGCCTACAAGGCCTCTGATCTGCTGGTCAAACAAGCCTTCGAATCTCTTAAATCTCAGTAGGCGGTCTCTCTCTCTGATCCCTCCCGATATGCTTCCTGCCTCTGATCTTCCCTATCATGCCTACTGTCTCTGTGATCTTTACCACAGTGGCACCTTCTCATCTTTTTTCCTCCTATCTTTGCACCCTGCTAGCTTCCACACTTGACATTCCCCTCCTTGCTTTGCTCTGACACCTCAACTCTCCCTTCTGACTGGAAGAGTAAACATTACTCTAGTTGTTGGCTGCTCTTCCCATTTACTGAAGTGACACAGCACATCATTTCTCAAAAATGGTCAGGATCCATGAATAATGCACCTGGCAAGGACGCTGCCTGCTTGTAGTAAGATGAGCTCATTTATAATAGGGGTGCAAAGCCACATCCATTTGTTCTCCCTTAATACTTTGAGGGGTGGTTACAAAATACTGTGCCAGATTAGGTTAATCTAAATAATTCACACAGAAAATGCCCTGGAACCATTTGTACTGATTAAAGAAGACCAGGGCTTCTGTTTTCATTCATCCAGGTCATGGTATATCTAATATAAGTAATTCTAAAACAACTTGACTTGCTGAGTAATCATTGAAGACGTTTCACTACTCTTTTGAGCAGCTTCTTCCGTTCAACTGACTGTTGTAGGAAGTTATCATCATATAAACTCTTCCACTAATCCAATCACAATGGCACATGGCTTCTTTTGCTTTCTGTAGCAACTGTGGACTGGGAACAGGCATTCTCCCCTCACTTGTACCACTTCCACATAGATCTACATTCAAAATATGTGGGACATGATTTGTTTAGGATATCTCCTGTACAAGGGCATGTTATGTATAGTACAAGAAATGTCTCCCTGTTTGAGTACCATTAGTATTTAGTTAACTGTGCATACATGCTCTGAATAGGTTTCTAACTTGAAGTATTTACCTTTAAAGAGAAATTTCTGTATGCTTTTTGTTAATGTTAGCGTGATCAAATTGGTTAAGATTGCTACAAGTCCTGCTCTTTATTAAAAATGAATAAAAGGTAAGTCAACTCTTTGAATAATAGCCCATCACCTAACTTGTTAAAGAGGAGGTATCTAGAGAGAAAATGCATCAGAAAAACAATACCGGGTGATAGGGGAACGATAATAAATCAAGTAAAAACAACTGATAGCAAAAAGTAGTTGATGTTTTGGAAATTTCTTCTTTGTTTTCTTTATCAGTTGTTGTGCTTTACCTTGTGAGTTTATTTGGGATCTAGCAGCCAGTTAGAAACAAATTAAGGGGGGTCTGCCTTCAAACAAGGACCATTGGTGTCCATCATCCCCAGAGGTTTGTGTATAAGCAATGAAGGCAAATTACTTGTAAGCTTAGTGGAACCGGTAGCTCACAATTTCCTTTAATACTGAGCAGTGACACTTTGAAACCATAGGAGTGTCCTACCAGTAGGGTTCTGAAGTCTGTTATGCTAATTTGCCTTTTTAAGCCTGCACTTTGCATGCAGGCCTTGCCACAACAATGATTGCTTCAAACCTCGTGCTGCTTAGGCTTCAGTCTAACAGGCATTTTATGACAGAGAAACCAAAGCAGTGAAAACTAAATGAAAATGCATGATCATTTTCGTCCAGCGTTCACTTCTGCTCTCCCAAGGGTATCATTAAACAGCTGCATGCTCAGACCTGGAAAGCTGTATGCTGCATTTAAATTCACTGGCAATAACTTGAATGCACAATATAAACCTGCATACAAAATGACCATGTGAACATATCTATACAGATGACACTAGAACTATTCACATCTGAATATTATGCTTTATACTTAGCACTGGCAAGGGAGGGATGTTGAAACATTGTGTTGCTGTTATCTTCATGTTTCCCCGCATTGCCTGGCAGTCAAATGTTATTATTATTAATTAATTTTCTACCACCACTAAACTCCCATTATTTCCCAGTAAGTCAGGACTTATAGTTCAGCAATTACAAGATGCAATCAAGCATAACAGTTGAGTAGGACCGACTGAGAGAGAAAAACTAAACTGTTGAATTTATATGAAAAATTACAATTGTGAATTTTTGTGTGTCTTCCCTGTGCCCCTCTGTCCATTTATTTGTCTGAAAATATGGTAAGTTATATGAACCATATCACATTTTGATTTAGCAACATTTTTGTTAAAATGCTTACGAGCATAACACATCTTCCTGTGTTTAATTTAGAAAGCCATATCCAGCACCCTCGGGAATACTGCACATAATAGAAAAGGCAAGCTGACCATTTTCCAATCGTAGCTTAGCTGTCCTGGATATCTGATTGAAACAAAAGGCCTATCTCAGTGTAATAAAACAAAAGACCATCCTTGTTATCCTTTTGCTTTTCAAAGGCTCTATTATTTAGAGCAATAATAGTCTCAAGTTTTTTTAAAGAAGTCATATCCATGGCAACAGGCTTCTTTATAATCCATAGCAATATTGCAAATTTAGGGGGTTTTAAAAGAAGGGGAAAATTGATGTCACCACTAAAATAAAACATCTTTTTAGCCCTTAATGTTTCTAACACAATAAAGTTTGCAGGAAAATGTGACAGAGCCCCTACCAATTCAGGTGGCAAATAAGAAAAATACACCACTTGTACTTATCTGCTGAGCTGTTTCTGCCACATTCTGTATTGTTCTTTATGAACATGTACATGCAACTACAATGGTTTGTACAGGCTCATGGATGAGAACACAGCTGCCATGTAACATTATTGTTGTATTATAATTACATAATATAATTAGGAGTGTCATTATGAAGCAATTATATCATTATGGTATCCAATCATCTTTTAACCTTGCTTTACTACATGTCAAATCTGTGCATATGTACAGTTCACAGTTTAATTTGGTAATAATGCTTCTTTTTATAATGGCTGCTGCTGAAACTAGATTTCAAAAATAACTTGCTTTTCACCAACACAAGAGCATATCTTCCAGTGTTTTTATTCAATTTATATAATTTAATAAATTAATCTAGATAGGGATGAGGGAAACTAGGATATATAAATCCCCATACATATAGTTTGCTACCCCAAAATTATTCATTTGGGCAACATAAATCCATACACCATCATACTGCCTCAGATAAAATAAATACACCTCTCTCTATGGCATTTTCTGGAAAAGGAAAAATATAACTGTTACTCAACAGTTGTTAATGTTATGGTTGGTCTAAACACTTGAGGAAGGATTGCATGTGAGGTTGACTGGACATGCATTTATCTAATCTAAAAGAACAGAGGAGAAACAAAAAGAGGATCAGCTTATTGTGCATTGCAATTTGAGAACATCATACAGTGCAATGCGTTGTAGGTATTTGATCCATTATTTGGAAATCCCTGAATTATATCCAGAAACCCCTGAATTATGGGAAAGCTGTCTCCCATAGAATCCATTACAAACAAATAGTTCAAATTTTTAAGATAGTAACTTTCTCTCTGCATTAATAAAACATTATTTTGTAAAAGATCCCAACTAAGCTGTATGAATCATGTTGGTGGCAAAACAGTCCTAGTGGGTTTAATTAATGTTTAAATGATTTTAGGAGACTTAGGGGCAGATTTATCAAAGGTCGAGGTGAATTTTCAAATGAAAAAAAAATTTAATTTCGAGCTATTTTTTGTGTACTTAGACTAGGGAATAGTCCCAATTCGATTCAAATTTGAAAAGAATTCAAAAATTTGAATATCGAAATGTATTATGTAATGTCTCTTTAAAAATTCGACCATTTGCCATCTAAAATCTGTCGAATTGCAGTTTTAGCCTATGGGGGACCTCCTAGAACCTATTTGGTGTCAATTGGTGGGCTTTGAAAAATCTAAGTTTTTTGGGGGGGAGAAATTCGATCTAATGCAATATTCCTTTGATTCGTACAATTCGAAATTGACTGAATTGCGGACCTATTCGATCAAAAACTGACCTATTCGACCAAAAAGAACTTCGACTTAATTTCGGTTGGTCTTTTTGAATTTGAATTTCTACATTTTTATCAATTTGAAATTTGACCCTTGATAAATATGCCCCTTAAGGTATGGAGATCCAAATTACAGAAATATCACTTATCTGGAAAATCCTAGGTCTCAGGCAATCTGTATAACAGGTCCCATACATTTAGTAAAATCATAGTCAGGCCACTGATTTATCAGAAATCTAGCACTGCACACCAGATACGCTTATGGTATTTGGGAGACCCAAAATAAAATGATATACATATTAGAAGTTACTCATCTGTCAGTTATCTTGTCCAGCCTAGTCCCTACATTTTTTGCTGAGGTTGGATCCGCACTAATTACTTCAGCAGATAGCCTTGGTGCCTAAAGTCCATTGGGGAAAACCAACTTTCTCAGTCTTTGTTATGGCTCAAGGTGGCTTTGACATGACCACCTTAAAGCATTGTTGCTTACTTTTTTCAACTATCCATAGAACATTAATGTTTAAGAAAATATCATGTATCAAAGCCTGCTGGACACTGACTTCATCCAAGCTGTAATATGTTTTTGACTCAATTTTTTTTTTCAGGAATCAGATGATGAATGTCAGCTCATGCTTACTAGAGGTTGGCCAATCAGACCAGATCCTAGGTCAATAGTTAATGCGTATTTGAAATCACTATTAGTGATGTGATAATTAGCATTCCAAGTTAGCATACCAAAAAAAAAGGGTTATTAAAAATATCACTTACCGTATATACTCGAGTATAAGCCGAGTTTTTCAGCCCCCAAAATATGCTGAAAAACTCTACCTCGGCTTATACTCAGGTCAAGCGCAAAAACGGTCGCCGGCGTCCAAGAATAGTTGCCGGCGAATAGTCGCCGGCGTCCAAGAATAGTCTCCAAGAATATTCGCCGGCGTCCAAGAATGGTCGCCGGCATCCAAAAACGAGACGCCGACACCTCCAATAGGGGCAGAAACCCTCAATTTTTTGATTGAAACTTACCAGAAGCTGCTGTATTTCTCACCCTCGGCTTATACTCGAGTCAATAAGCTTTCCCAGTTTTTGTAGGTAAAATTAGGTACCTCGGCTTATACACGGGACAGCTTATACTCGCGTATATAAGGTAGTACAAAGTTGATCTAGGGACTGGCATAATTGCCATTTTGGTGTCAGAAAGGAATTTTCCCCCCTCTAAGGCAAATTGGAGAGGATACAGTTTTTTTTTGCCTTTCTTTGGATCTAGCATTTGGGCAGGTTTTATATAGTGATTAAAAGTTGAACTCAGTAGACATGCCTTTTATCAACCGAAATTACCATATTTAGCTAAATGGGAATGTTGACTGCTTTTGCCTTCGTTAAGTCTCCCTGCTGTTTCCTATAGAATAATCTGTAAATAAATGGTAAGGACTATTGCTATAAATACCAAAATATCAAAATCTAGCATGTTTATAACTATCTATCTATGTATCCATATAAAGATCTCTCATCATACAGTATGTGTGTGTGCTACCAAGAAACTGTAAACTTAAAAACATAATACAGATATGGGACCTGTTATCCAGAATGCTCGGGACCTGGGGTTTTCCGGATAACGGATCTTTCTGTAATTCGGATCTTCATGCCTTAAGTCTACTAGAAATTAATTTAACATTAAATAAACCCAATGGGCTGGTTTTGCTTCCAATAAGAATTAATTATATCGTAGTTAGGATCAAGTACAAGCTACTGTTTTATTATTACAGGTAAAAAGGAAATTATTTTTAAAAATTTGGATTATTTGGATAAAATGGAGTCTATGGGAGACTTCCATTCCGTGATTCAGAGCTTTCTGTATATCGAGTTTCTGGATAAGGGATCCTATACCTGTATTAGCAATAAAGTATACAGCAGTTTGTTGTCTCATTTTCCCACTTAATAATGACTCTCTTTCAGACACTAATGGCAAATTTCCATCAAATAATTTTTTCATTTTATATTTCAGTATTGCTAGTGAATCATAATAATAATAGCATTTAGCTTTAAGTAATTAAAGGGATAATTTTAATGATAATCATATAACAAGACTACTTTGTGCAGTATCCTATCAGCGTCTCCAAGAAATACGATTAGTGTTCTTTAATATGATAAAGGTAAATTATTTTTAATAGAGTACTCCCATCTACAGCTTATGAATAACCAATTTGTAATTAAGAAAGCTGAAGCTCTGATTAATTTCAGGTAATGATTTTCAGCACACTGGAGGCATAGGGCAGTTTTTATTATAATTAGACTTTGAATGCCAAGGTCATGATCAATAGAAGTTTAAAGACCATTTAAAAAAGCTTTGTCGAAAGAATTTATAATGACAAACACGGTTTCCATAATGAAAATGTCATAATTTTAAAGTAATATAAATTAACCTGATTATAAGATTTGTATTTACTGAATTTGTACTTCCAGGGCAACAATAAAACATTTTAATTTAAAACAATTATATATTTATCATGCAAACTGTAGGAATACATTTATTCAGTAAATTGTCAAGATTTATTATTTGAAACTGGACTACTATTAATTGCAATGATGAACTTTTTAAGACAAACATTAAAGGCATGTAAAGGCAAAAAAATAAAATCCCATTTTTACTTTCTTTAATGAAAAAGGAACCTATCTCCAATATACTTTAATTAAAAAGTGTGTACCGTTTTTATAAGAAACCTGACTGTATGCAGTGAAATTCTCCCTTTATTTACTGCTGTGGGTAGGAATTGTCAGATGGTCCCTAACTGCTGAGCAGGGAAACAATCATACTTATGAACAGCAGGGGGAGCCCCCGCCTTACTTCCCACCCATGCAGAACTCAAGCAGTTTTATTTATGACGATCCCTAAGCAGCCCAGACCACACTGAGCTTGAGCACAGTCTTAGTCTTGCAAAGATGTTTAACAAAGTTACAAGATGGTGACCCCCTGTAGCCAACTTTGAAAGCATAAATTATTTGTTTGATTAGGCTTGTGGTGCAGTAAGTTCATGTTTATATTTAGTATAAAAAATATAGCATTTCTTGCCTTATTCCATTTTAGAATTTACATGCCCTTTAAATAGTCAGTTATCCTTCAGTAAAGTTAGAGAGTAAATATTTGTTGCTTTTGGAAGATGACCGTATTTTGGGGTTTGCATATAAAATATTTGGATCACTCAGATAAGAAAATACAAGCTATCTTGCTCATTGCATACTAGCAGTTTACCACTGAGAAGTATGTTTGTGATACCATGTACTGCTTTAAATGTTATAGTATTTTAAAATCATTAAAATATATATGATAATGGGGTCCTAGATCTGCAAGAAGTCTGTATGTCCTCCTCATGCCTGCGTGGGTTTCCCTTGCATACTCCAGTTTCTTCCCACATTCCAAATATGTACTGTGTAAGGTTAGGGTAACCCTAGTGTGTGCGTGAATTCGATAGGGACCTAACTTGTTAGCTCCATATGAGGAAGGAACTTACTGTATGTAAATTATATATTATCACTGTAACAGTATAAACTTGCTGAGTATATGACCAGACTATCTGCATATCCAATGCTAAAACCACAAACTGTAATGTTGGGAAAATAGAGAATAAAAAAAACTATATGCCTTCAGCTCTAAATGTTTCCATTACATACTGTAAATCCATGGGAAAAAATATGAGATAGTGGCATTCAACAATTGTCCCTTGCCTAGTTGAGCTTACAATGTAAATTGTACTTTTGCATACTCAGACTCACATATATATATTGTAACATAGTTATGTACAGTTTTCAAGACTGCCTTCAGACCTCACCAATAGTTTATGCATATATGTCATCTATCTTATCTATTATCTATATGTTGAAATAGAATTAATTAGGGCACTTAGGGCACCTGAGCATCCTTTCTTCAACCCAGTGATCCCCAACCAGTGGCTGGCAAGCAGCATGTTGCTCACCAAACCCTTTTATGTTGCTCCCAGTAGGTTCAAAGCTGGTGTTTATTTTTGAATTTCTGACTTGGGGGCAAGTTTGGAGGCATAAACTCCATGTGTACTTCCAAACAGACCCACCTATAGCCTGTCAGTCCATGTAGGGGCTACTAAATAACCAATTATAGCCCTTATTGGGCACCCCAAGGAACTTATCATGCTTGTATTGCTCTCCAATTTTTTTAAATATCTAAAAGTGTCTCATGGGTAAACGGTTGGGGACCCCTGCTCCAACCAGATATAGTTAATCAAGCAAACTCTATGATAATTAGACTGACACCAATGGATATGCCAGTTTGCATGGTCCCCTTGTTGGTAGCAGGTCATCCTTCTGTACATTAGTATCCAATCTGTCTATACGCCTAATCTCTGGAACTGATCTTGGTGTTTTCCTGACCCTGCTTGAATGTTGCTTGGCTTGACCCAATGCCCAGAATTTAAGTGTGTTAACCCCTTGTGGGCCTTGTCTTGGAATTTAGTCTGCCATTGTCTGCAACAGTGTAGTTAAGTCCCAGAATTTAAAAAATAGCAGCTGGTCAACAGTACAGCATGGGTTAGACTGACTGACCACAATTTTTCTTTGTTTCGTTTACATATGGCCTAACTGATTACCCTGCATGTGCCATAACCTATTTTCCTTCTTGTCTAGCGTCAATTCTTTTTTTTCATTGATCCTTAATCCAGTCCTTAGGTACCAGTGACCTCAAGAGGTAAGAGTTGGCCCATAGTTCCTTACACTTTACTTGTGTATAGATTCAAAGTGTGGTGTGAAATAAAAATTTTCAAAGTAATAATTTTCTAATCAACATTATTACATTTCAAAAAGTAGATTTTCCTTAAATTTTGAATCTTAACAATAAAATGTAATAAATCACTGTACAAGTATGCAATCCCATATCCAGATACCCCATAGGGGCATATTTATTAAGTACAAATTTTCGCTTCAGAAGTGTCAGGCAGGGCTACAAGTGACTGGCTGTCAGGAAGAAACCTAGGTGCTTGGTAAAATGAAGTCTCCGTCTTTGGTGTTTAGAAAGAACCAAAAGTATGTAATGCACTCAGAATCAGATTTAATAAAAAAGTTAAACAGGTGACAAAGATGAAAGTAAACCTGAAGATAAGTCCGTATAACAAGCCAGAGGTCGGAAGTCCATATAACTAGCAAGAGGTCAGGAGCAGGCTGCAAACTGAGGTAAGTCCGTGTAAACAGGCAAGAGGTCTTAGGCGGGAGGCAGGTAATACAAGTCCGTGGAACAGGTCAGGGGTCAAAACCAGGAGATCAGAGTAAGGGCTGTGTAGCAGGAACAAGGGACTAACAGGACCGAGGGACAAGCATGAACAAGAAGGCCAATCTGGAGCAAGGAACAAGGCAAATCAGAAACTCGGCACAAAGGGGGCTATAACACAAACATGAGTCTATGATCCAGCTATAGCTGGGATGCAGGCACTGGCTTATATAGGTTCTTGATAGCAAGATTGTTAGCATCTGACCTTTACAAGATTAGAGGTGGAGACTGAGGGCATGGTTACTTAGAATATTATCAGCATTAAATGCCAAAAGACTCTAGTTGCTTAATAGGAAGGTTCACTGAATGATTGCCAAGCAGGCCAGGGATTGAATCCCCAAGAGTCCTGACAGGAAGGCTCCGCCATTCTTAGACCAACTATGTCAGCAAAACTTTGTCTTGTCAAATGGGATCATAACATGGTCTCCTTTGAGATTATGTATTTATTAGTAATGTTGGTGAAATAATAAATGGCCGCTTATTATTAAAAATATCCAAGGAATAACCTCTATTGTCCTAGGCATGATTCTACCCTTAAACAAAATGTGGCATGAGCTTCAAATGGTTTAAAAAAAATATGAATAACACATATTTAACAGTTACTACTTGCAAACATAATTCCACATTAATATATGAAAAAACAACAGTGTTTTGTCTTTTTTATGACTTTTTTGGAGTACAGGATATGATATCACTTTATCTTATCAATTCATCAGCCATAACCTAGTGAAATAGACTTTGGTAAAAAGGGTAAAATATAGAAAAGTTCACACTAAAATTGCCGATTAACGATCGTTCACCTGGGTGAAAATTTGCCTCTCGAAATGGCACAAAACTTCTGTTGTGCTGAGCTTTTTAGCTAGCCAATTGTCTTCTTCACCTTTTAGTGAATTGGCGATGCCCCTGTGAATTTTTGCAAAAAGTAAATTTGCCCCGTAGAGTCTATTTTAAGAAAACAATTCTAATCTAAGTTCAAATAAATGTATTTCCTTTGTCTCTGTAATAATAAAACAGTACCTGTTATGGTACTTGACCTAAGAGCTTACTAACATGCATAAATCCTTGTTTTCGGCAAAATAGTTCTAGTGGCTTTATAGGGAGGCCTTTCCATTAAAATTTCTACTTGCGAATTTTCAAATTTTATTTTAAATAGAAAATATTAGAAAACTCAACAAATTAAAGTATGTGCCTATTTTTTAAGAAACTCAGATCTTGAAAACTCAGTCACTTAAAAATATGAAAAAGATCCAAATGCAGTGCAGTTGCATTTTACTCATTTTAATCATTCTCAATGAGTGTACAGTTTGTAGATGGGGAATATTTACATTCAAGTATTTTGAGATTGATACATCGTGGACATTTGAGTTTTAGAAACTTGAATTCGTGTCTGTGAGTTTTAGTTCAAAAAAACCTCAATGGCCATGAAGGCCAATAATTTAAAAAGCAAATTGAAAATGTATATTTTTTGTTTTGTTTTTTTGCAATTAATGCCCACTATAACTAGACTTATTTATTCCATTTTTTTATTACCTTCAATATATATTTCTCCATTACAAAGTCTATCTTGACTCTACAATGACTGTTAAAGTCAACAAGCCTGTTAAAATGCTTACATGAAGACTGATTTGCATACTAACAATTGAATGTCTTTGATATGCAGCAGCTGACATAGCTTTGATTTTAATTATTGTAATTTTATCTGTACAAATACTTCAAAGTTATGCAAATACTTTCTCCTAATCCTCACAGACAATTCATAGTATTTGATTTATTAGCCTTGTAAGTCTTTTTGTCTATGTAGTTTACTCTCAGATGTGACTGTGCATTGCTGTTGCTTTTCATTTATATCAAAGCCCTAATTCACAGAAAACATTGAGATGACTGACACTTGAAACACTTATTTGCAAATACTCCTAAAGATTAAATAAAAATATGGCCTTGGCATGATACTTTTCTATGAAAACTACAACATGTTGCCTTGGATACCTTGATGATACAATATACCTCTTAAAATACCTAGTTAATTGACACAACAAGCTTTTGTAAAAGCAGCCAAATGAGAAGAGATGCTAATATTGCAAGGCTACATATATTTATTCTCCCCAGATAGGGAGATAGATATGATTGAAAGATTTTCCAAATGTGTTTAGTAGTAACAAATAAATGAAAGCATAAATGATTCTGTTGAAATTGCAATACAGATGAAGCCACTTGGATTTGTGAGATAAATGCGTCATGACTCATGGTTAATTGAAGAAACTGCGTTATCTAAAGTCATCTTAACTCATTTAATGCATTTAACCTTTTCATTAGCATACCAAAGCACCATTGTGAACAATGGTGAATGCTTTAATTAGATGGGATGTTGTGACGCAGTTTTCTGTGTTAAATGAGATAAATGGGATATCTGTGTTTAGTTATTCTGTGTCAAACAGACAATCCAAAGTGGCTGCATCTGTATTTCCATTAAACACATCTTCTATATCAAGATAAAAGCTTAAACAAAGATGGCAACATTTATTTGATAGGTAAGTGTTTAATAAATGTGTTAAAATAGAAACTGCTGGGAATGCTGAAGGATTTTACATAATTTAAGTAACATTTTTTTTCCATATTCATTAAAAATTGAGGATGAAAAATTCTGACAACAAATGCTGTGGCACCTGAGAGTAAACCAGAGGCAGGAAAGACCTCTGTGCTACTGGTATGTGCACATAAATGAATTTAGTAAAAGTTGCTTATATAGAAAAGAATTAATTCATGAATTGTGCAAAGTAATATTTCTTTCAGGCTTAAACTAGCCAGCCCCTTTCAACTGTTTGTGAGCAATGCTGTTTTGGAGGTTAAATAAGTTGGTGCTGAAATTGCTGTGAGTACAGTTTATATAAGTGGCAAGCAGAGGTCTATCTCTTTTTCTTTGTGCTACTAAAAAGGCAAATTAAATGAGACATCTTTTAACTATACATACAGTAACATAGTTTAGGTTGTAAATTGAGTTTCTTGCACAGGAATTAAAGATTATAGATAAAAGGAGTTCCTGTGTGAGACACAATAAATCAATCAAGATCTAAACCAGAGTGGGTATTTTTAGACATTCTGGTATCATAAAAAACCACTTTGTGAGTCCAGTATTTGGATGGAACCATTCAGTGTATATGTCATGGTCATATAACTATAAAACATTGATGTATCATCCTGTTCTAGTACATGTAGCACCTAGAGCAGCAAATAAGCTTGTGTCCAAATCTTACCCTCTATGGGTTACAGCCTCCTATTTGATATCCTCTCAAATAAACTAAAGCAACATGGATCAGATTGTTGACATTTGGGTTTACCAATATTGGTTTATTCAAGCTCTGAGAGAGAGCCAATTTGGTAGCTCTGGTATAAGACACATCCATATATCTATTTCACTGAATTGTGGACCCTTGTAGTTAAGGGTTACAAAAGGACACTCTAACACTCAGTTTTGTATTTTGTCCATTCATTGTAGTTTGATCAACCATAGTGCTCAATAAAGAAGGATGCAAATAAAATTATGGAAGCATACAAAATTTCATGGTAATTCAGCACATATGTGATCAGATTTATATGCAACCAGTGGTAAATTCTTGCTAAGTTACAGTACTGTATATAAAACAATGTACTAAATGTTACTGGTTACGCAACTAATAAAAATAACAGAGGAATTGGGTACACTACAGAGCTGAACTTTCCAAATTGTGGGGGTCTGCCCCTGCCAAGGTGGGAACCAAAGTCGTGGTTCACCTTAAGGCCAACATGGATAAGATTTGTAATCAGTGTTTTTAACTGAAGGCCAATATTGGTAAGATTTGTGATCAATGCTTATTATTAGAATGATATTTGGGTTAAGAACTTATCTGTTCTGGATATTCTTGGAACTATAACAGAAACAAGATAGCAATATTTCATATATGCTATGGTATTTGGTAAGCTGGTCTGAAAACCACTGATGTTGAGGAAAAGAATAGAGAATTAAATACTTAAAATAATGCTAATGTAGTTATCTTCTGCACAAGGATGTATTCTCAGCATTTTCCCATTTCTCATTACAATCTTCAATTTAATATATTATTTATCAGATCTCTATCATATCAAATGCTGTACAGACTATTTTATACTGTTCTACTATGTTTGAAAAATATGTGTATATCAGAAACAACCCAAATAGATCTAGTAGAAAGTGCTACCTAAATGAATATTTAATCAATTTAATGCTGGATTACTCATGACAGCAAAGGGAAAATGTATTCCTCATTCTCATATACGTATAATAGCCGCTTCAGTTCATAGTTCAAATATAATGCAGTCTGTAATTTTATTAATGGTAGAAATTGTAATGCCCGAAGGCGCAGTTGAAGTAAGGACCAAAGAGGAAGCAACAAATCAGGTTCGCAGTACAGAAAAGGGTTTATCAAAGAATGGTCGTCAAACAGGCAGGATGGTCAAGACAGGCAGCACAGATTCAAAGTCGATAACAGGCAAAGGTTCAAAACACGGAAGATCAAGACAGAATATATCGCACCCAGGAACTATATGAAACAGACCTATAATTGGGCAAGGTCAGGAAGGAAATGAGGGTCTTTATAGTCCAGTCTATTGGCGCCAAAATTGACGCGCTTGCGTCAGACGCAGACGCCAGCGTCCCCACGCTGACGCCTTGACGCCGGCGCCCGATTCTGACGCCGGCGTCCGTTCCGTCGCCGGCGACCAATCACAGGGCGAGAAGGAGATGATGCAGGAGGATTGCGACCAGCCGGAACCATGTGCAGGGAAGAGGAATCGCCATTTTGGACGCCATCTTGGAGCAGGTCAGAAGATTCCATTACAGTACCCCCTTCCTTAGGGGGGGCCTCAGGACCACCGGGACCAGGACGAGAAGGAAACTGCCTATGAAACCTGCGAACAAGGATGGGGGCATGGACATCAGATTTTTTCACCCAAGAGCATTCCTCGGGACCGAAACCCTTCCATTCGACAAGATACTGGAGAGCGCCCCTGGAAAAACGAGATTCCAGAATCCTGCTGACTTCAAATTCTAGATGGTCATCGATAACAACAGGAGCTGTGGAAGAAGAAGAGGAGGAAGACACTGCAGGTTTAAGGAGAGACACATGAAAAGCATTAGGGATCCGCATCTCGGGAGGAAGAAGAAGACGAACTGCCACAGGGTTGATGACCTCGATGATGGGAAAGGGACCGATGAATTTGGGGCCAAGCTTGGGAGTGGGAATCTTGAGGCGAATATTCCGTGTAGACAACCAGACCTTGTCACCAGGAGCATAGGGTGGAGCAGCAATTCTTTTCCTGTCGGCAAACTTCTTCTGGGAGGACGAACTTTTTTCCAAATTAGCCGTGGTGGCCTGCCAGATGGGCAGCATATGAGCGGCTTGATCATTAGCAGCAGGAACGTTTGTGAGTAAGAGATCCTGAGGGAATGCCAATGGGTTTCGGCCATACACACAGAAGAAAGGAGATTTCTGGGAAGAAGAATGAAAAGAATTGTTATGAGCAAACTCCGCCCAGGGAAGAAGGTCCGACCAGTCGTCTTGACACAAGGATACATGGCAACGAAGAAATTGCTCCAAGGCCTGGTTAACACGTTCAGCGGAACCATTGGACTGAGGATGATAAGAAGAAGAAAATTGAAGAGAAATATTTAAAGCTTTACACAGTGACCTCCAAAACTTAGACACAAATTGGGGGCCACGATCGGACACAATTTCTGCAGGAAAGCCATGGAGGCGAAAAATATGTTTAATAAATAGTTCAGAAAGTTCTGGAGCGGAAGGCAGTTTGCGGAGAGGAGTGAAATGAGCCATCTTACTGAATCTGTCGATAACAACCCAAATGACAGTGTGGCCGGAGGAAATGGGCAAATCTACAATAAAGTCCATGGCGAGATGAGTCCAGGGTCGAGATGGGATGGGTAGTGGAAGAAGAAAACCCTTGGGAGGAGAATGTCCGGATTTAGACACAGCACACGTGGAACATGAGGAGACAAAATCTTTAACGTCCTTTCTTAAGGTTGGCCACCATACTAGACGAGACAAAAGCTCGGTCGTCTTCTGAATTCCAGGATGTTCAGCCTGTTTGGAACAATGAGACTGAGACAAAATAGTAAGATGAAATTCAGGAGGGACAAAAGCAACACCAAGAGGAGTTTCCGCAGGAGCAGAATCTTGAGCGGACAACAATTGGGAGGCACAGGAAGGGAACAAGGCAGCAATAATCTTGATAGAGGGTACAATAGGTTCAGGTTCCTTGGCTTGGACACAGAATCTTCGGGAATAAAGCTTCTGGATAAGGCATCGGCCTTCCTGTTTCTGGAGCCAGGACGAAAAGTAATGACAAAATTAAAACGGGAAAAGAAAAGTGCCCACCTGGCTTGTCGGGGATTCAGACGTTTGAGGGTTTGGATGAACTCAAGATTTTTATGGTCGGTAAAAATCGTCACAGGAACCGAAGAACCCTCCAGTAAGTGTCTCCATTCCTCCAAGGCTAATTTGATGGCGAGTAGTTCCCGATTCCCCACATCATACTGTAGTTCTGTTCAGGGGCAGAAAATTTTTTAGAAAAGAACGCACAAGGATGAAGTTTACCGTCAGAGATGGATCTCTGTGATAAGACTGCACCGGCTCCGACATCAGAGGCGTCAGCTTCCATGAAGAAGGGTTGTAGGGGATCCGGGTGCCGAAGAATTGGAGCGGAAGAAAAGGCCTCTTTGAGGGACTTGAAGGATTCCAGGGCTTGGGGAGACCAGTGTTGAGGTTTGCCCCCCTTACGAATCAGGGCCAGAATTGGAGAGAGTCTGGAAGAAAAATTTTTTATAAACTGTCTGTAATAATTGGCAAAGCCAACAAACCTCTGAATGGCTTTGACACTGGTAGGAAGAGGCCAGTCCAGGATTGCAGACACTTTGGCAGGATCCATCTTGAAACCTAGAGGAGAAATAATATAGCCAAGGAAAGAAATGGAAGAGACTTCAAAGGTGCATTTCTCCAATTTAGCAAAGAGACTGTTCTTCCTTAGTCTGGAGAGGACCTCACGTACATGGGCACGATGTTCCGAAAGGTCTTTAGAAAAAACAAGAATGTCATCTAGATAAACGACCACACATAGACCCAACAAATCCCGAAAAATATCATTAACGAACTCCTGGAAGACCGCAGGAGCATTACAGAGACCAAAGGGCATGACCAAATACTCGTAATGTCCATCACGGGTATTAAAGGCGGTCTTCCACTCGTCCCCTTCACGGATCCGGATAAGATTGTATGCCCCCCGAAGATCCAGCTTTGTAAAGATATTGGCACCCCTAAGCTGATCGAACAGTTCAGAAATAAGAGGAAGAGGGTACCTGTTTTTAACTGTGATCTTGTTGAGTCCTCTGTAGTCGATGCAGGGCCGCAAACTACCATCCTTTTTCTCAACAAAGAAGAAACCTGCTCCAGCAGGGGAGGTGGAAGGACGGATGAATCCTCTCTGGAGATTCTCCTGGATGTATAACTTCATAGCAGAAGTTTCCGAAGGGGAGAGTGGGTAGGTGCGGCCCCTGGGGGGCATAGAGCCGGATAGAAGTTCCACAGGGCAATCGTAAGGCCGATGGGGAGGAAGAGTCTCAGCGGAACACTTGTTAAATACATCGGAAAATGCTTGGTACACAGAGGGAATAGAGGAATTAGAGGACACAGAAGAAACTTTGACAACCGGAACAGTGGGTAGGCAGTTTTGTAAACAAAAAGGACTCCATCTGGAAACTTGCAATGAGGACCAGTCAATGACTGGATTATGTACACATAACCATGGCAGACCCAGGACAACCGGAGTGGAAGGGCAATCAATGAGGAGGAAGGATAGTCTCTCCAAATGCATGGTGCCCACCTTGAAGGAAAGTTCCTGAGTAGAATGCGAGATGAAGGCAGACGACAGGGGACGATCATCAATCGCCAGGACACGAAGAGGAACAGCCAAGGGTTGAAGAGGGATGGAATGGAGTCCTGCAAAGGTTCGGTCCATGAAGTTTCCTGCAGCACCGGAATCTAGAAAGGCTTGTGAAGAAAACTTTAGAGAGCCAAGCTGGATCTGCACCGGAAGAAGGAAACGTAGAGCAGAGGAATGGGGAGAATGACAAATCCCACCCAGGTAAGTCTCCCCATGCTTACCTAGGCTTTGGCGTTTCCCGGCTTCACTGGACACTCCTGGGCAAAGTGGGTTTTACCCCCACAGTAAAGGCATAGACCAGCCGCCCTTCTCCGGAGTTTCTCCTGTTCGGACAGACGGGCCCGCCCAATCTGCATGGGTTCTTCAGCCGGCAAGGAGGGAGAAGCAGAATCCATAGGAGCAGGAGGAAGCACTGGGGGAACAGGATTGAAAAGCAGGGGTCTCTGGAAGCGGGGGGCCAAAGAAGGTTGGAACCGGGGGTACCTTTTTGTACGCTCTCGGTCGAGTTCGAGCTGGAACTCCCTCTGCCGGGTATCCACCTTCACCGCCAAGGCCACCAGATCCTCCCACCGAGAAGGAATTTCCCGGGAAACGAGGTCATTCTTAATGCGTATAGCCAAGCCGTTGTAAAAGGCCGCGTGGTAACCATCGTTATTCCAGGAGGTCTCTGCCACCAGAGTACGAAATTCAATGGCATACTCGGGGACTGAGCGAGTGCCTTGTTGAAGCTGGAACAGTCGAGCCGAGGCTGCAGTAGTACGACCTGGAGCATCAAACACCGTCCGGAGTTCTTGGAGAAAAGCCCCGGCGTTGTCGATCAGCGGGTCTCTCTTCTCCCAAAGGGGTGATGCCCATTCCAGAGCCTTCCCCTGCAGACGGGAGATGACATAACCAACCTTGGCTTGCTCGGAGACGAACTGGCCTGGCTGCAGAGTGAATTGAATTTCACATTGGTTAATAAAACCTCGACAAGCTTTTGGGTCTCCGCTGAAAAGAGGTGGAGCGGGAACACGAGGTTCAGACACCTGAAGAGGAGCAGGAATGGCAGGAACAGGCACAGCCGCAGGAGCCGCAGGAGACATGGCAGTCAATTTCTCCAGGATAACATCAATAGCCTGGCCAATTTGAGACTGCTGGGCTTCATAGGATTTCATGCGAGAAGCCAACCCCCGAATGGCCCCTCCGACATCGAGGGGTACTTGGGCCTCCTCCGAGGGGTCCATGGCCCAATTATACTGTAATGCCCGAAGGCGCAGTTGAAGTAAGGACCAAAGAGGAAGCAACAAATCAGGTTCGCAGTACAGAAAAGGGTTTATCAAAGAATGGTCGTCAAACAGGCAGGATGGTCAAGACAGGCAGCACAGATTCAAAGTCGATAACAGGCAAAGGTTCAAAACACGGAAGATCAAGACAGAATATATCGCACCCAGGAACTATATGAAACAGACCTATAATTGGGCAAGGTCAGGAAGGAAATGAGGGTCTTTATAGTCCAGTCTATTGGCGCCAAAATTGACGCGCTTGCGTCAGACGCAGACGCCAGCGTCCCCACGCTGACGCCTTGACGCCGGCGCCCGATTCTGACGCCGGCGTCCGTTCCGTCGCCGGCGACCAATCACAGGGCGAGAAGGAGATGATGCAGGAGGATTGCGACCAGCCGGAACCATGTGCAGGGAAGAGGAATCGCCATTTTGGACGCCATCTTGGAGCAGGTCAGAAGATTCCATTACAGAAATATGGTATAGTAGGTTATAGTAGCCACATGAAAAATAATATAGCAGAGAATGTCACATATATCATAGCAATTTAATAGCATAGTGTACCTGCAAAGATTTAAAGTGAATGACAACAGTATAACACAGTGATTGCTTAATGTATGGTTTCATTTTCTTGGATAATTACATTTGGATAGAGAAACATAGAAATATTTAATTTTAAAATATTTGATTTTTTTTTCGATTTGTTAACACTTATGTTTCATAATGTATAGGATTATTACTACAGCATTATTTTTCACACCCTACATTGGGAATAGTATACAGTATATTCTTTTCTTGCAGCACTCTGATCATATTGCCTGTACCACTATTAAATGGATATCTCCACCTATGATACAACATCAGCCATATGTGATGTTGCTCTTGTTCTATAAGGAGAAATAAGATAAATGTCTGACTTTTTCATTGTGAAGTCCTTGGAGGAGAGAAGTGTGGCACCTCCTTAGATCAGAATGGCAGATCGATGTAGTTTAACACATTCTGACAATTGACATATGTATCAGGTTTGATTATTTCAATTTATTGGAAACCTTCAGGATTTCTAGCTTGATATTTGACTAGTCAGTCCGTCTATTTTTATGCAACAACTGCAAATCTTTCTCTACAAAATCGCCTAATGGGATAGGTTCAGTAAGAGTTACATTTGTCATTAGCTAATTTTTCTTGGCTGTCATTCTTGATTTTTCATTAGCAGCCTACTATTGTTTAGTTTTTGTAGACTATATGGAAGTCAAGGTGAGTTTTTATACAAATACTATTTGACTCATTTTTAACGAAAACATCTCCTTTGGGACGGCGTTTCGTTTCGCCAAAAATTCGCCACTGGCAAAATGACGCCAATGCCCATTAAAGTCTATGGGCGTCAAAAATTTTTTGTCGCGCTGCAATTTTTTTTTGACGCACAACGCCATACAAGTCTATGGGCGTCATTTTTTCGGCGAAACAAGTAAAAAACATTCACCCATCCCTATGTTGCTAAGATATTTTGCCACATTTCTACAAGAACTGTATATTTTGTATAATAAGGAATTCTGTTCTTGTGAAGATATTGCTACTGTTTAAGAAGCTTTCAAAATATTTTTATTGTGCTTATCTAAAATGTTATTTTACAGTGTTTTATATAAAACAAAACATAGGAACAGTTCTTGGAGTAAGTAGCAACTTTTAACTGGAAAAACAATCTGTTTTTACTTGAAATATGTTTCAGTATCTAATAAAGAAACTCAAGTGATATAGAAGAAAAATTGCTTTTTTCACCCGGTCATCTGTCTGTCATGTATTATTCAGGTCACCTGTATTTGTCCTGAACTGTATCATTCTGTAGTTGTGTCAGGTATGAAATATATTCTCTGTAATTCCATCAGACTTCACGAAGCTGATTAAAACAGATCACCTTTCGGCATCAGCAGAAGTTATCTCAGCAGACGAAGTGAAAAAGACATATTTGTCTTTTCTTCATAATAAAGAGCAGAGCAAATGTATCCATTAACTTTGAAAGAACAATGTTTTGTTGAGAAAAGAAGACCGCCGTTAATCAAACTGTAACATATGTGCACCTTTAGAAACACACTTTCTCTTTCTTCAACATGCTGTAAAATAACATTTGTTAGATGGTTTTTTTTTTTAAATTTTGTTGAAAGTAACAAAATTTGTAATAATTTACAAAGAGTAGTGAGTATAAGAACAAGAAGATATGTCGTCTAGACGAGAAATACCTGCAGGGTTAGGATTCTTTATTTGGAACACTCCAGTTAAATATACATAAGATTGTGGGGGTATATAGTGCCCCTCTATGCATGCTAGTGATGGGGTGGAGAAAATGACTATATGGGACTTGTACCCATGTTAGCGAAAGACAATTTTCCAACGAAAGGCTATTTTTTGTTTGTGGTTTTCACTTGACCGTGGCCATATATGTCTATATTATAATAATATGATTCCCTGGAATACCTTTTAACATGGGTATAAACTGTAGTTTATAGTGGAATGTGTGACCATAATGGTAAATCAGTCTACACCAATGAGTGAGTCCTTGACCCCGGTCCCCACCTTTAAGTGCAGTGAAATGATCATCCCTTAGATAAAGTTCTCCATACATGTGAGTACAAAGCTGGCAAATATATAGTGAATAAAGTACCCCCTTTTGTAAAATATAAGGATATTATAAGTTACCGAGGAGTTTCATGACCATATAAAAACACGAGGCCGAAGTTTTTATACAGGTCATGGAACTCCGAGGTAACTTCTAATATCCTCATATTTTGCAACTGGGGGTACTTTATTTATTATAATACACGAATTTCAGTGAGTCATGTGATAGAAATGACATCAGAACTCACCGTTTATAACTGATGACATCAGAACTCACCGTTTATAAGGATATAATTTACAGGATATTCATAGCTTTTGTGTATTATATAGAAACTAAATCATGGGTCCCTGACATGGAGATGGGCAGGAAAGAATTGTCAGTATAAAGACATACATAAGTCAAAGATACTCCAAGAGCATGATAGCAATAAAATGCAATCTAGTTTAAGCAAATAAGACTCCTGCAGATTAGGAATTGTGATATGCATGGATAGATATATTTCCAGGGGATTCCAGAGAAAAACAAATATGCTATCTTAAAATAAATGCACAGACCAAGATACTCACAAAGTAAAAATACCAGAACAGGAATTTATATATATCTGAAAAAAAGAGTGACTGGTAAGTAGGTGCAGCAATTGTGGAGCGGTAGGAGAGGTGGAGAAGTATGATGCATTGAATTGGGTCAGTTTAGACAGGGAAGTCCACAAAGCAGTGAGTAATAGTAGTCTAAATGAAATATGAACAAGAGCATGGATAAGAAATTTGGCCATTTCTAACCTGGCCGGTATTTGTAATGATAAGTCAATTTGGCCCAGTTTGCCTCCAATCTGACTAGTGATGGGCGAATTTGCGCCGTTTCGCTTCGACGAAAAATTCGGGAATTTCACGCGAAATTTGCGAAACGGCAAAAAAATTGCAAAACGGCAAAAAATTTGCGAAACGGCGTCTCGTTTTTGACGCCGGCGCCTGTTTTTGACGCCGGCGTCCGTTTTTTTCGGAAAAAAAATTTTTGCCGCAAATTTTTGCGGGGTTTTGCGAATTTATTCACTGGCGGCAAATCGTGCAAATTCGCCGCGAATTCTCGCCTGGCGAATAAATTCACCCATCACTAAATCTGAAACTTTCTCCCCTTCATAGTTTCCATATTCACCAAATCATGCTTAATGACATTTACATATGTCATCAGGCATTTCCAAATTAAATATTTCCAAATTAAATATAAAACAATCTGCTGAAGCACATGATTAAGGCATCTGTAAAACTAAGAACATGTCTAGGCCCATGGCAGATTTCAAAATTAAGTATAAAAAAATCTGCAGTTTTCCCATACTAGAATCCCTTTAAGCAGTTATGTTTACCAATAGCATCTTATTATTAACCCCTTAGTGTAAAGGATCAAGCATTTTATAATCATTTACAGGTATGGTATCGCTAATCAGGAAACCTAATATCAAAAAGCTCTATAGTATAGGAAAGTAATTTGTTATAGAGAGCATTTTAAGCAAATAATTCCCATTTTAATTTTTAATTTTATCGATATTTTATTGATGATTCAAAGTACAGGAAAAAACACTCCAGATAATAGATCCCATACCTGTATTTCATCAATTACAATCAAAGCATTCAGTAGCTAAACAGCACATGTGCAACCAATATATAATCTATACAAAGCCACTTAAAGTGTACTGTATTCTCAGTTCATCCACCCGAGTTCTTGAGTTTGCCGAAAGTACTGTATCCAAAACATTTCCCTTTATAGTGTAAAAGACACATATTACACAGTTTTGCTTTTTCATAGTCCCTTGTAGTGAGGAGTGAATTTATTCACTAGGCATGGATTTTGCAGGGGAATTCTGCATTTCGCCACCTGCAAATTTTTTTTTTTGTGAAACTGTGGCAAAAATGTTCCTCAGAATATTATACAACAACAAAAAAATTGCCACAACAAAATTGGCGCCTTAAATATTTCTTATGAATCTGACATCTATAGAGATAGAACTATATGATTAATATGTTTAATGATGACTTTTTTTGTATGAATTAAGCTGATTACTTGACACTTTAAACCTTTAGTAATTTAAAGTTTTTTATGGGTGTACTTAAAGATCAGAATATTTTATTTCTACCCATTTTTTAATATATTAGCAGTCATTAAACAATAGAGTGGAATGTCTTGGAAAGTCATTAGAAACATTTGCATGAGCACTTCATAACTCATTTTTATATAAAGTTAATGCTTAAATGAAACTTGGGAAATGAAATTAAAAATAGATAACATACTTTAGCCAGTTATAAATTACAGTGGCCTAAAGCTTTAGGAGGGCTTTAAAAGTCAAATTCAGGTAAAGTTTTTTTCTGCTGGACTACTACCTGTGCTGTTATTTTTAAATGTGAATTGTTACTGATGTTGCATTGCTGCTGAAGCTCAATACAATTTTAGCTGCAATTATCCTAAAATCCCACCATTATATACTAGTGGAAAAGCAGACAATGTTTCACAGTTATTTCCTTTTTATTTTTTTTTGTAAGTCTTTATTTTGCTTTTTCAAGTTTAACATGGGATACAGAAATAAAGATAGGGAGGGTATATCAGTCTCACATAGCATCTTGATCTTGCATGAATTGCTATCAAAGGAGGAGTATGAGGAGGGGTTGGGGTGTGGGGATAAGAGGTGGGGGGGGGAGGTAGGGGGGTGGGAGGGAAAAGGTGATGCTAACTGCATCGAAGGAGAAATGGGTAAAGGGGGGTGGTTGTGGGGTAGGAGCTGTGGAAGCAGGTCATGAGTTTTGTTGTATTACTTTTATTTTCTCATTATTAGTTTCGTAAATTTGGGTTAATGAGAATGTTTGATGTTGTCTTGCTTGCTTTTCTATTCTTCTTATTTGGGTTATGACTTATGTTCTCCATTCAGCCCAGATTTTTCTAAATGTTTTGGTTGTCCCGTTTTTGATTGCCGTTAGTTCCTCCATCGCTTTAACGTATTCCATTTCTTTTAACCAGTCAATTATTTTGGGTTCTTCTGTACTCTTCCAGTATTTTGGGATTATTATTCTCGCTGCCTGTAGCATATGTATTGTAAGTTTGTCTGTTATGACTTTGTTATCTGTTGTATCTAGATTAAATATTGCCATCTCTATGTTGTTGGGTATTGCTTTGGGTCTTAGTTTTCCTATCCTGTCAACTATTTCTCTCCAATAATTCCTTATTTTTTTGCAGGTGTACCAGATGTGGCTGAGGGAGCCGACTGCCTCGTTGCATCTCCAGCATTTTTCGGATGTCGTTTCGTATATCTTGTGTAAGTATTCAGGAGTTCTATACCATCTGCTAACTAGTTTGTAATTTGCTTCCTGTGTTCTTGTTGATCTTGAGCCTTTATGTGTAGTTGCCATTATTTTCCTCCATGTAGTCTGCCGTATTTCCGTGTTGAGTTCTTTTTCCCATTGTTTCATGAAAGGTGTTTTTTCTTCCTGGTTTTCCTTGATTAATTTTTTATAGAATTGTGCGACGGGATGTTGTATATTGTTCTGACTCAGTAGTTTTTCCCATTCCGTTGACGGTCTTGCTTTCTGCGGTATTTCTTTGGCTTTCAGATAGTTGGTTATTTGCATGTGATTCCATTGGTTTCTCGGGTGGTATCCCCATTGTTTAGTTATATCGTCCAGTGATATCACCTCTTTATTCCTTACGAAGTCAATTAGTTTTGTGGATTCGTTGTTTGTTAATGCCCATCTATTTAGTAATCCTCTTTCACAGCTGGGTGGGAAGCCAGGGTTGTTTAATAGCTCTAGGTCTGGGGACGGAAATGGTGAGATCTCTATTTCTTCTTGTAGTTGCTTCCAGATCTGTAATGTGGCTCCAATTGTGGTATGTTGTAAGAGTTTTGGGGGAAGATCCTTGTAGTTAATGTTCATTATATTTCGTAGGTTCCCTTGTGTTTCGTACTGTTCTATTTCTTTCCACAATTTGGAGATTGCATCTCTTTTCCAGAGCCATATTCTGTGTAGGTGCGTGGCTAGATAGTACCTTTCCGGGCATGGGAGGGCCAAACCTCCATCGGCTTTTTGTTTCAGCATTTGTTGATATCCAATTCTTGGGTGCTTTTTCGCCCAGAGGAAGCTCGTCATTTCCTTTCTGACTTTTTGGAAGAAGATTTTGGGGATCTTGATTGGGATCATTTGGAATAAGTATAGTAGTTTGGGCATTATCATCATCTTCAACACGTGGGCTCTGCCCATCCACGAGATAGATTTATGTTGCCATTGGTTCAGGGTGTTGCTTATATCTTTTAATAGTGGTATGTGGTTCAATTCATATAGTTTGTCCAATTTAGCTGGGAGATTGATGCCTAGGTATTTTATGGCCTGGTGTGCCCATTTAAATGGGAATGAGTCTTGCAGTCGGTTCGCTCTTTCTGTTGGTATGTTGACGTTTAGTATTTCTGATTTCGAGTAATTGATCTTGAAGTTAGACACAACTCCGAATGTTGAGAATTCCTGTATTATGTTGGGTATTGATATTTCTGGTTTGGTTACTACTAATAATAGGTCGTCGGCAAAGGCCGCTGCTTTATGTTCCCTCTTGTTTATTTGAAGGCCTGAGATGTTCTTGTTTTGTCGGATGGCTGTGATTAGCGTCTCCATCACCAGGACGAACAGGATCGGGGAGAGAGGGCATCCCTGTCGTGTGCCATTAGAGATTTTGAAGGGGGAGGATAGTATCCCATTAACCTTTATGCGTGCATGGGGGGCGTTGTATAATGCCATTATTCGTGCAATTATAGTAGGGCCGCATCCAAAGGCTTTCATTGTGGCTTTGAGGAATGACCAGTCCACTCGGTCAAACGCTTTTTCTGCGTCAGTTGTCAGTAGGAGCGTCGGTGTGGCGTTTTTGGTTGCAGATGATATTAGATTAAGGAGTCGGGTCGAATTGTCTTTTCCTTCTCGTCCTTTCACGAATCCCGTTTGGTCTGGATGTATCAATAGGGATGTAGCGAACATCGGAAAAAAAGTTCGCGAACATATTCGCGAACTTGCGCAAAAATGCGAGCGGTTCGCGAACGGTTCGCGAACCCCATAGACTTCAATGGGAAGGCGAACTTTAACATCTAGAAAAGACATTTCTGGCCAGAAAAATGATTTTAAAGTTGTTTAAAGGGTGCAACGACCTGGACAGTGGCATGCCAGAGGGGGATCAAGGGCAAAAATGTATCTGAAAAATCTGCCTGTGTGTGCTTGGAAGAGATAGTGTAGGGGGAGAGCTGTTAGTGATTTCAGGGACAGATGATAGTAAGCTTGCTGGCTAGTAATCTGCTTGATACTGCTCTGTATTGGAGGGACAGAAGTCTGCAGGGATTTGAGGGACATTTTAGCTTAGGTAGCTTTGCTGGCTAGTAATCTACTGTTCTCTTTAAACAACTGCCATACGTTGACCTTGTAGGCATTGTTTGGTGTTTTTTCTGGAGACGGTAATATTATGGATATTTAGACAGAATGTGAACAAGGTCACACAGCTCGATGGCGGGTTGAAGAAAACAGTGTGCAAATAATGCCTACAAGGCCAACGTATACACTACTACAGCGGTGGATACGGATTACGTAAAATATATTATGGCTGCTTGAAAAAAGTGACTCCGGTGTTTTTTCTGGAGACGGTAATATTATGGATATTTAGACAGAATGGGAACAAGGTCACACAGCTCGATGGCGGGTTGAAGAAAACAGTGTGCAAATAATGCCTACAAGGCCAACGTATACACTACTACAGCGGTGGATACGGATTACGTAAAATATATTATGGCTGCTTGAAAAAAGTGACTCCGGTGTTTTTTCTGGAGACGGTAATATTATGGATATTTAGACAGAATGTGAACAAGGTCACACAGCTCGATGGCGGGTTGAAGAAAACAGTGTGCAAATAATGCCTACAGGGCAAATAATGCCTAAAAGGTCAACTTATACACTACTACAGCGGTAGTAAAATAAAAAAAAGTAAAATAAAAAAAAATGAATATTAAAAAAAAAAATTAAAGTTGGTGCTGCTGAACTACTAGGAGCAGCAGATTAGCACACCAGTCCCACTCCCCAACACTGCTAGACTAATAGCACTGGGCTCTTATAGTAGTAGTAGTAGTAGTAGTAGTAAAACAACAAAAAAATAAATAAAAGCAGTCCTTACAAGGACTACTGTTATTGCAGCAGTCAGCAGATGAGATCAGAAGCAGGACAGCTGCCCACTGCAGCTACATACAGAGCACTGCAGTAGAAGGTAGATTACTAGCCAGCAAAGCTACCTAAGCTTAAATGTCCCTCAAACCCCTGCAGACTTCTGTCCCTCCAATAACAGAGCAGTATCAAAACGATTACTAGCCAGCAAACTTTCAACTGTCCCTGAAATCACTAACAGGCAGCAGCTCTCTCCCTACACTATCTCTTCAGCACACACAGGCAGAGTGAAAAAACGCTGCAGGGCTTCGGTTTTTATAGGGAAGGGGAGTGGTCCAGGGGAGAGCTTCCTGATTGGCTGCCATGTACCTGCTGGTCTGGGGTGAGAGGGCAAAAAAAAGCGCCAACAATGGCGAACCCAAAATGGCGAACGTCGCGCGACGTTCGCGAACTTCCGGCGAGCGCGAACACCCGATGTTCGCGCGAACAAGTTCGCCGGCGAACAGTTCGCGACATCTCTATGTATCAACAGTGGGATAATGCTTTGGAGTCTGTTCGCTAATATTTTTGCATAAATTTTTTGATCCAAGTTTATCAGTGAAATTGGCCTGTAACTTCCGCAGGTTGATGGATCTTTGTTGGCTTTGTGGATTACTGTGATTTGCGCTTCTTGGGCCTGTTTGTGAAAATTTTTTTCTGCTGTAATCGAGTTGAAGTGTTGTAAGAGAATGGGTATAATATGATTCTGGTATTCTTTATAGAAGGCTGCGCTGTATCCATCTGGTCCTGGACTTTTATTTGGTGGTAGATCTTTAATGACTTTAGTTATTTCTTCTGTTAGTAGTGGTGCATCCAACTGTAGTTGTAGGTTTGCCGGTATTTGTGTTAACTTTAATTGTTTTAAGTAATGCTCAATTTTTTTGTCTTTGGTTTGGGGTGACATGTCTGTTTTTAAGTTATAGAGTTCTTGGTAGTATTCCTGGAAACAGTTAGCTATTCCAGGGTAGCTCTGGTGAAGTGTTTGTTTGTTATCCTTCATTTGTGCGATGTAAGTTTTGCTTTTCTGTGATTTGATAATTTGAGTGAGTAATTTGGATGGTTTGTTCCCCAGTTCGTAGAATTCTCTTTTGCATTTCAGGTAAGCTTGTTCTGTATAAATATCTAATAATTGTTTTAGTTGGGTTCTTTTCAATTCTAATTCTTCCTTGACTTGTTTAGCTAATGATTCCTTGTGTTTGTCCTCTAGCATTTTGATTTCTTGTAGTAATGTTTGTGTATTCGCTACGTGTTCCTTTTTTATCTTGGAGCTCAGAGCAATCAGGTTCCCTCTAGTCACTGCTTTTATTGTTTCCCATAGCGTGGAGGGGTCTGTGTCTGCTAGGTTATTGAAATCTATAGTTTCCTGAAGTTGTTCTTGTATTTTGTTTCTATTATTTTTGTTTAAGAGTATTCTCTCGTTGAATCTCCATGCGAATGTCGCCTTTGTAGTGTCTGGAATCTCTATTTGTGTTACGTACGGAGCGTGGTCCGAGAGGAGCATATTGTCTATTTGTGTCTTCTTTACTGTATGTAGCCATTTCTGATTTATAAACATGTGGTCAATTCTCGTATAGCTGTTGTGTGAGTTTGAGAAGAATGTGTAGTCTCTCTTTTTTGGGTTGTGTGTCCTCCATATGTCGATTAAGTTTAATTTATTCAGGTGGCCTTTAATTTTCTTTAGTGTCTTGTATGACGTGGCTGATTTTTGTGATGAACAGTCCATCATCGGATTTAGTGCTACATTTAAATCTCCTCCTAACAAGAGGATGCCCTCCGCAAAATCCTCTATTATTTTCGTTATGTTTTTTATGTAGTTTTCTTGATTTCTGTTTGGTATGTACGTTGAGCATAATGTCATTCGTGTGTTGTAGATGTCTACTTTTAAGATGACAAAGTGTCCTTCTGTATCTATTTTTGAGTCTATCAGTGTAAATGGGACATCTTTATGAATAAGGATTGCTGTTCCTTTTACTTTGGCTTCTGGATTTGTGCTAGTGAACACTTTGTCGTACCACTTGCTTCTGATTACGGTTGCGTGAGTGGATTTTATATGAGTTTCTTGTAAGTATATTATTTTTGCATCATGTCTTTTACAGCTGTTGATGATCTGTGCTCGTTTCTTGGGGTTGTTTATCCCATTAACATTTTGCGACCAAATTGTCAGCGGGATATTACGTCCCATAGTAATATATATAGTGTGGTGTGCTTTTGTTCTTACTCAGTTTGACCTGCTTCCTTTGGGGGGGGGGGGGTAAGAAACCTTATTATAACAAATATATTATACATTTCTATGCAAATAGACAATTATATGCAGTTGCAACTTTATTAACTTTAATAACTATTGGGTCTGAACCGCCTTTATGTGCGGAATTACCACCGTGGGGGGGTGGTTAACTGGTGTAGAAAATAACAGTCATTGAACGTGGCCCACTGACTTTTCAAAAGTGAATGTCTGTTGGTGGGGCTTTCAGGACAGTTCTTAAACATAAACAGTTATTTTGCAGGTAATGGTATACTCACTACTCCGCCCAGTCTTTGTTCGGTGTTCTTTTGTTGGTGTCGTTTTCTTTGAGGAATCGGCTTCTCGGCTTTTTTGGGGTTCTCTGTATGAGAGGTACTTCCTGCCATGTGTCGTCCGCTTCTATTGCTTGTTCTCTTTGGCCTTTGTCTTTGTCGTTCCATCCTTCCATGGTGACTTCCTCTAGTTGGAATTTTCCCATGAACTCTTTCAGGTCTGCGGGCAGTCGAATTGTTGCTTGCACTCCATCTTTGTTTGCCATAAGGCTAAATGGGAATCCCCATCTGAATGGTATGCCTTTGGTCTTCAATTGGTCTGTCAGCGGCTTAAGTTGTTTCCTTTTGATCAGTGTGGATAGAGATAAGTCTTGGAACAGTATAATGCTGTAGGTTTCAAAGGTTATCTTTTTCATTCCTCTGGCTTTGGATAGTATCTCTTCTTTAAGTGGGAAGTTGTTTATGCAGCATAGAATGTCTCTTGGGGCTTCTGGCGGGGCATTGCGCGGTTTATAAACTCTGTGCGCTCTTTCAATTGGTATTGGTATATTGGCGTCTTTCTCCAGTATGCTGTGGAAAAGTCTGTGGAGTGTGGGTGTTATCTCTTCTCTAGTTATGCTCTCGGGGATCCCTCTGACTCTTATATTATTCCTACGGCTTCTATTTTGTAGGTCTTCTATCTGTCTGTGTAGCTCAGTAAGTTCTTTTCCTTGTCTGCATATTGTGGCATGTAAGTGCTGTTGGTTGCTTACCAGCTTTGTGTGTTTCCTTTCCAGGGTATCTGTTCTGGCTCCCACACTTTCTAGTTCCTGTTTGATGCCCTGCAGTTCCTTGCGGATTTCATCCGTTACCGTGTGCAGCATCTCCTTTATGTCATTCTTGGAGGGTAATCTCCGTAAGTATGTTTGCATGTCTGTGGTGCTGTCGGTTTCGCTTTCTCCCTCCGAGGAGTCTGGTATTTGAGATGCCGCGTCCTCGTGGTCCTCGGCCCTAGCGGGCGCCATCTTGCCTTGCGGGTCATCGCGGTTTTTCTTGTAGAAGAGAGCGGGGATATCTTTATGTTGCCCCGAGTGTTTCGGGGTTTTCCCGCTGTCTTTGGTTGCTTTGGGTCCGTTAGATTTCCCCATATTTCTGGATGTTCGGTAGTCAGTGGGCCTACTGTCGAGCGGAGCTCTTAACTATGCGGCCATTTTCTTTCAGCGTTGGTCACGCCCCCCTCCACAGTTATTTCCTTTTTAAACATGGATTTTCTCCTATGTTAAACTACTGTTTTTTTTTCAGGATTAAAGTTTCAAATCATTTTAGCAATGGAGAGTTAATCTTTGTAAAGAACTAGCTTGATGCATAAGAATTGGTATGGCCATTTTTAAGTAAATAAAAAGGGGTTAATTAATCCTTCTACAAGTAGGGGCAGATTTATCAAGGGTCAAATGAAAAAATTTAAGTAAAACAATTTGAATTTCAAACTATTTTTGTGTACTTCGACTAGGGAATAGTCCGAATTCTATTCGAATTTGAAAAAAAATTGATGTACTGTACTGTCTCTTTAAAAATTGAACTTCAACCTTTTGCCATCTACAACCTGCCGAATTGCTCTTTTAGCCTATGGGGGACCTCCTAGAATCTAATTGGAGTCACTTGGTGGACTCTGTAAATATTTGAATTGAATTTGATCGAAATTGAAATTCATCTATTCAATGCAATGGGTTCTCCAATTGAATTTCTTCAGATGTCACCTCTTTGAAGAGTTACAATGTGCCATTGTGATTGGATAAGTGTAAAAGTTTATATGCCGAGAACTTCCCACACCAGTCAGTTGAACTGAAGAAGCTGCTCAGATGAGTAGTGAAACGTCTTCATTGATTACTCAGCAAATCCAGTTGTTTTTAGATTGACCTATACTAGATATATTGTCTTTGGGTTTCTTACCTCACACATTAGTAGGTGCGGTATACACCTAGGGGTTATTTATCAAAGCTCAAATTAATCTCAATATTTTCAGATGCAAACTCCGATCAAATATGTTCAGGTTTTTTACACTTATTTATTATTAAATTTGCCCGAAAATTTGCTTTGTGGGAAAAAAAATCAGATTTTCACAAATTTTTCAGACTTTTTCATCAGATTTTCACGATTTTTTCGTAATTTTCAAGAAAAAATTCATTTATGTAATGTAATAATACTTAGGGATTATTTATCAAAGCCTGAATTTATCTCAATATTTTCTGCTACAAACTCCGATCAAATCTGCTCGGGTGTTTTACGCTTATTTATTATTACATTTTTACCTGCTTTGCAGGAAAAAAATCTGATTTTCACGAATTTTTCAGACTTTTTCATCCGATTTTCAGGATTTTTTTTCGTAATTTTCAGGGGTATATCCTGAAACCCAGCGCACATCAAATAATCATTGGGACTTCTCCCATTGACTTATATGCAACCTCGACAGGTCTGAGATGCTGGATTTTCAGATAAAGACTTTTCCATCCTCTGGGTTTAATAAATTCAGATTTTATGTAAAAAGAAATCACAATTTTTTTGTGATTTTTGCATTTGGAGTTTAGTAAATAACCCCCCTAGTTTAAGCTGGCAGAAATTCTTTCTATTGAAAGTGGTAAGGAAGCTGAAGTGAGAATTTAATGCAAGCATACATTTGGGCAAATATGGATGTTTCCCTATTTATTGGTCACAGTGAAGCTTAAAATGGGCTATTGTATGTTTAACAGTTAAAACTTAATAAATATTATTCTGTGAAATTATAATTTCATCCTTGGAATTTGAACAAACTGCTCATAGCAATATTAAAATCCCTCTAATGGTTGGGAGGTACATATACTGTATAGAGATCTTTAATTATACAAGTATATCATGACAGTATTAGAGAATGTTGATTGGGGAGGAGCAGTTTAAAGTAGAACTAAACCTTATCAAAGGAGTGGGCTAGAAATGCTAGCAATGTCAGAAATATTTTAACAGTAATATGCCCACAGTAGCTCTACATCTTCTTTTCTGCTGATTCACAGCACTTATTCTGTGCTGTGAATCAGCTTGTATTTGCTTTGTACATTGATCATTCTTTCTCAGTTTATCTTGGTTTGAACCTTTTAAAGAATACTTAAATTCTTTACTTCTGTGATAAAATTGAGTTAAGATTCCCATTAATAATTTTGTATACATTATATTTGTATAGATTCTTGAACTAACAAATCCTTGTATGTGTTCAATTAATTGGAATAGAAATAATTGCTCACTGACAAGATCAGATACTGATACAGAATATTATATTACACATACATACAGTAACTGCAAATAATTCAGTTTACTGAGCAACACACATTATTGACAGAACTACTCAAGATGAATAAAGCTGAAGCCTGCTGATATGTTACTTTATGCAATATATTCATATTTAATCAGTAAATAATTAAACAAACCGGCTGCAGCTACAATTGTGTTATCACTAAAGGGCAGTCATTTAAAGGTCTTGCATAATTTCATCTTGGCTATGAAGACAGCATAGGGTTGTCATTTTTCAGTTTCAATAATATTAATGATTTAAGTGAAGTTATTTACTGTATATGAGTTTCAGTTGTAGCATTCATCAACATTTCATTAACAGCAGGAAACTGATTTACTATAAAGAAGAGGATTACTCCTTGTTGGGATCTCAGTAATCTGAAGAGTAGACAGGGCAATCTATTGACAGAATTGAATTACATGTGTCAGTATGCAGGGTGTTCAGGAACAACATGTTAAGAGAACAGAGAAAACATAGAGGGCTGTGCAACACACTAGCGGGTTAAAATTTCAAGGAATTATGAGATTAATCAGGCCTGGATTTGTGGAAAGGCCACAAAGGCCCGGGCCTAGGGCAGCAGAATTTAAGGAAGGGGAGGGGACAGAGTAATGAGTGGCAGCGGGCCTAGGGGCACCTGTTATGTAAATCCGTCCCTGAGATTAATGTAATAACTGGTGAAAAGTTTGCTCCAGGTTTAGTGCCCTATAGGACCTAGTCAGATGTTTGCCACTAAATACTGTATATTGGTAAGGCATTTGAGAGGAGTATAAGGGGGTTATTTACTAAACTCTGAATGCAAAAATCACGAAAAATGTGAGATTTTTTAAAATAAAAATCACGCATTTTTCGAAATTAAACCCTGAGGATGGAAAAGTCCAAATCTGAAAATCTGGCATCTCAGACCTGTCGAGGATGCATATAAGTCAAGGGGATAAGTCCCAATGATTTTTTGATGTGCGCTGGGTTTTTTTTGCAATACCCCAAATTTTCAGAGTTTTCTGAGTTTTTGGGTGAAAATTAGTGAAAGTTGGATGAGAAAATTGAAAAAAGCTTGAAAATCTGATTTTTCATCGCAAAGCAAATTTTCAGGAAAATGTAATAATAAATAAGTGTAAAATAACCCGGTGGATTTGATTGGAGTTTGTAGCAGAAAATATTGAGATAAATGTATTAAGTGTTATTACATATATATATATATATATATATATATATATATATATATATATATATATATATATATATATATATATATATATATATATATATATATATATATACCAAAAGTACTATACAAAAAACCGCACTCACAGGACTTTATACTGGTGCAAAAAAAATATTCTATTTATTTCTTACGACGTTTCGGCTTCTATTACTGAAGCCTTTCTCAAGTGGTGTGCACAGTGCAAACAACACACAATATTTAAACACAAAAATGGCACCAAGACCTGTCCCGTGACGTCACAGCATCCTGTGGGCGTCACAGTGTGAAAGTGTATAAACATAGCATAATGAAAAACGCTTTCCTCCTATGCGGAGGTGCTGTAACAAACTATATTCAGTGCCTATACAATTGCCTCCAAATGTGTAAAGGAAAGTGCTAATCATGGTGCTGAAAGGGACGCTCACAGTGATCCTAGTGCGCTAAAAGCCGGACATCACTTACCCCAGAGACTCGAGAGTAGCAGAGGAAAACCGCTCGATGTCGCCTTACAGGCGAGGAGGCGCCATCCACAGACGCGGCCCGACACCCCATCCCGCCGTCAACCAGACCCGCCAGGTTTACTGCTGTGGGTATTCACCAAACTCCCGTACTGTCTCCATAATGGAATCCGCCTCCTATCCAAGGAGGAGGGCGGGGCCTTCACGCACATCTGTACGCCCTGCAGACACTGTGCAGGCTACGCCATATATTGTCTCTGCTCACCCTGCCTGTGTCGAATGAGTCAAAACTCGGGAGCCAAAGTAAAGTAGAGAATAAACCCCACTTCACCTACCCCCCATAGTATGAACGATCCTTTAGGCAGTCGGGCTCATTCGCAGTTTAGTGTTAAATTCGATACTGATCATCACCTGGGAGGGGAGTGATGGTGATGCACCCGGTCAATGGCTCTATGGGATTATTGGCTCTGTGGGGTGCCAAGCTGCTGGATGCGTCTTCCCTGCGCCAGGCCTGCTGGTCAAACTGCTACTCGTTTGATGTCTCTAGGGGGTCAAAACCTAGCAACGATGTCCTAAAGTACATGTGCTCAAAACTCTGTGAAAATAAAAACAAAGCAACATTGTAAAATCAGCTTCATTGGTCCAAATGTTACATTATGCTAATTCTTATCTCTACATATATCCACTTAGTGTGTAAAAACTCGGCAAAAATGTTTTACTATTACGCGGAACATATTAACCATTTCCCCACATCTAGTAGAAGGGGGAAATGGGAAGAGTCTCATTCAATCCTCTAGGGGCAAGAGTGTCCAAGGTAAAAATCCACATACTCTCCCTCTGTAGCAACAGGAGATCCCTGTTGCCTCCCCTTTTGGGGACCGGCACATGATCAATGATCATATGTCTAAACTGGGGAACAGTGTGTTTCATCCTAAGCCAATGTCTGGGAACAGGTTGTTCAGCTTTTCCAGTGGACAGTGCACTTCTAATCGCACTGCGATGGTTGTTCATTCATTCCCTGTAGGTGGTGGAGGCCTTACCAACATAGTACAGACCACAAGGGCACCAAGCCATGTATACAATGTGATCAGACGTGCAGGTTACTCTGTGCTTAATTTTGTACTTTACCCCCGTTCTTGGGTGTGTGAAAAAAGTACCCTGTGACATCCCTCCACAAGTCAAGCAGTGACTCTGCATCAGACTTACCTTTTTATGGAAAAAAGACACCCATGATGGCCTTCAAGAGAGGACGGAACTTGAGTGATATGTTGGTGATTAAGAACCTCTCCAGTGGGGGCAGTAGGGGGGGGTACCTGGTTGGACAGACCCCTCAAACCTGGGTGTTTCAAATGTGTGAACTGCTTGATTTGTGGAGGGATGTCACAGGGTACTTTTTTCACACACCCAAGAACGGGGGTAAAGTACAAAATTAAGCACAGAGTAACCTGCACGTCTGATCACATTGTATACATGGCTTGGTGCCCTTGTGGTCTGTACTATGTTGGTAAGGCCTCCACCACCTACAGGGAACGAATGAACAACCATCGCAGTGCGATTAGAAGCGCACTGTCCACTGGAAAAGCTGAACAACCTGTTCCCAGACATTGGCTTAGGATGAAACACACTGTTCCCCAGTTTAGACATATGATCATTGATCATGTGCCGGTCCCCAAAAGGGGAGGCAACAGGGATCTCCTGTTGCTACAGAGGGAGAGTATGTGGATTTTTACCTTGGACACTCTTGCCCCTAGAGGATTGAATGAGACTCTTCCCATTTCCCCCTTCTACTAGATGTGGGGAAATGGTTAATATGTTCTATAGAAATATCTCTCTGGACTTCTCAATTGCTTTGAATAGACTATGTATCAGATTTGTGGCTGTTACGGTTAACAACAGATCCGCGTAATAGTAAAACATTTTTGCCGAGTTTTTACACACTAAGTGGATATATGTAGAGATAAGAATTAGCATAATGTAACATTTGGACCAATGAAGCTGATTTTACAATGTTGCTTTGTTTTTATTTTCACAGAGTTTTGAGCACATGTACTTTAGGACATCGTTGCTAGGTTTTGACCCCCTAGAGACATCAAACGAGTAGCAGTTTGACCAGCAGGCCTGGCGCAGGGAAGACGCATCCAGCAGCTTGGCACCCCACAGAGCCAATAATCCCATAGAGCCATTGACCGGGTGCATCACCATCGCTCCCCTCCCAGGTCACAGATGATCAGTATCGAATTTAACACTAAACTGCGAATGAGCCCGACTGCCTAAAGGATCGTTCATACTATGGGGGGTAGGTGAAGTGGGGTTTATTCTCTACTTTACTTTGGCTCCCGAGTTTTGACTCATTCGACACAGGCAGGGTGAGCAGAGACAATATATGGCGTAGCCTGCACAGTGTCTGCAGGGCGTACAGATGTGCGTGAAGGCCCCGCCCTCCTCCTTGGATAGGAGGCGGATTCCATTATGGAGACAGTACGGGAGTTTGGTGAATACCCACAGCAGTAAACCTGATGGGTCTGGTTGACGGCGGGATGGGGTGTCGGGCCGCGTCTGTGGATGGCGCCTCCTTGCCTGTAAGGCGACATCGAGCGGTTTTCCTCTGCTACTCTCGAGTCTCTGGGGTAAGTGATGTCTGGCTTTTAGCGCACTAGGATCACTGTGAGCGTCCCTTTCAGCACCATGATTAGCACTTTCCTTTACACATTTGGAGGCAATTGTATAGGCACTGAATATAGTTTGTTACAGCACCTCCGCATAGGAGGAAAGCGTTTTTCATTATGCTATGTTTATACACTTTCACACTGTGACGCCCACAGGATGCTGTGACGTCACGGGACAGGTCTTGGCGCCATTTTTGTGTTTAAATATTGTGTGTTGTTTGCACTGTGCACACCACTTGAGAAAGGCTTCAGTAATAGAAGCCGAAACGTCGTAAGAAATAAATAGAATATTTTTTTTGCACCAGTCTAAAGTCCTGTGAGTGCGGTTTTTTGTATAGTACTTTTGGTTGATTACTGCACCCAGGCAGTTGACTCTACATGAACGAGTGCTCCAGCTTTGTAAAAATATATATATATATATATATATATATATATATATATATATATATATACGGTATATGTATTCCTCAAGGACTGTGAGTATGAAAACTCTGATTTGCCTGATAAAGCCTTTTTATATTTGTTTTGTTCAAAACCCTTCTAGCATCCAATTCTTTTATTTAATCATGCAGCACAAGTGAGGTGTAGTTGCACAACACCATTCATTAACCCTTTCATGTAGCCAAGGCCCATCCTATGGATGGTCAAATGTAACAGGTGCTCTGCCTGTTTCCAAGCTGGACAAGGTCTAGCCTAGCCTAGATGGGGTTACACATTTGTTGCTTGTGTGTTTTTTCTTTCTTGCTTTAATAATTATTATAAGTACAGCGTTGTTGGTTCTTAAACACCTCCATCTTCCTTGCATTGTATAGAAAAGAGTAAATGTTTATATTCTGTGAATTCCAATGACTGAATTTATAAATAGAGGCTGGAAAACTGGAAAAGGTTTCACTGAAGTTTTGCGGTGTGTTTTTAAAAGATTTAAAAAAAAAAAAAACAACACTGACGGACACAAATACAGTATATAGCTATAACATCCTTTATCCAGGAAACTCATTATCCAGAAAGCTCTGCATTATGGAAAGAAATTCTTCCATCGAGTTCTAAGCAAATTATTCAAACATTTGGAGACACATTAATCAAGGGTCGAATTTCGAATTCATGCGAGTTTTTTTAAACTCCCCTAAACAAAATAAATTCTAAATTTGACTAATCAAAATGTATTAATAAAATCAAATTTTTCCAACTTGGACAAATTTAAACAACCTGAAAATTCTAATCTGATTTAATCAAACGCGATTTGAGTTTTCTTTCCCATCGACTTAAACAGCAATTCGGCATGGTTTTAGGGGGCGAAATTCGAGTCAAATTTGAATTCTTAAAGTACCAGAGTATGATAAATCTCGAAAATTTAATTCAAATTTTTTAAAAACACAAATCTATTTTGAATAACTCCCTAGTCGAATTTGACACTTTTGACCATAAAAAAATTGAAAATCCAAATTTGCAATTCAACCCTTGATAAATCTGCCCCTTAAGATTGATTTCACTTTTCTTTGTAATAATTAAACAAAGTAGCTCATACTTGGGGGCCGATTCATGAAGCTCGAGTGAAGGATTCGAATGAAAAAAATTCGAATTTCGAAGTATTTTTTTGGTACTTCGACCATCGAATTGGTTAAATTCGTTCGAATTCGAACGAAATCGAACGAATCGAACGAAAAATCGTTCGACTATTCGACCATTCGATAGTCGAAGTACTTCCCCTTTAAAAAAAACTTCGACCCTCTACTTCGGCAGGTAAAACCTACCGAAGTCAATGTTAGCCTATGGGGAAGGTCCCCATAGGCTTGCCTGTGATTTTTTGATCGAAGGATTTTCCTTCGATCGTTGGATTAAAATCGAAGGATTTAATCGTTCGATCGAACGAAAAATCCTTCGATCGATCGATCGCAGGATTAGCGCTAAATCCTTCGACTTCGATATTCGAAGTCGAAGGATTTCAATTCGAGGGTCGAATTTCGAAGTATTTTTAACTTCGAAATTCGACCCTTAATGAATCTGCCCCCTAATGTTAACTAAGCTGCATGAATTCATATTGGAGGCAAAATAATCCTATTGGGGTTTATTCAATGTTTAAATACATTTTAGCTGAGTTATAGTATGGAGATCTAAATTGCAGAAATCTCCCTTCTCCAGAAACCCCAGGTCCCAAGCATTCCAGATAATAAATTCTATATTTATATGGTCCTAAGTGATGTTACTTGTGTCACTCAACCCATTAAAATGTATGAATTATTAGAAATAATTTATATCTCTCTCTCCAAGGAAAATGTCAGTGATGTCTATTACCATTATATTTTACAAGCTGTAAATCTTTTCCAATATATAACTATATAGAAAATGTTTTATTTATTTAGTCAGGAAGATCTATGCTAAACATTCTCCATTTCGTCTTTTTGACAGAAATAATCTAATCAGTTAATTATAGATAGTATAATTTAGATGCATGTGGCAAAATATATTAAACCTATTGTTTATTTTCTATGCAAACTTAAAATCCAAGACTTTTCTAACTGTGGGGACATACTAAAAATTTTCTTCTGATTGTAGCAAAACTAAAAGGACTGTCCTGCCTGTCAAATTATGATTCTAAGGCACACATGATGCTTTATTCTAAACCAACCACTTAAGAAAAACTGCACCTTTGTCCCCTCCAAAATACCTGTTTTTACAGATTTATGAAAACTCTAATTTTTTTCTAGTCTAGTTGTTTAGTAAAAAATAATTTTTTGTCCAAAAGATGCTAAAAGCCTGAAACTGTAAATACTCCATCTAAAACCTGTCGAAATCATGTAAAAGTCAATGGCAGCTCTCCCTTTAACCATTTTAAGATATTTTTAACACACCAATTTTGGAAATTTGGGGGTTTTTGATGCTGGCTTTTGCTTGAATCCTCAATTAATTCAAGTTTTATAGTGCCTATTCAAAAAAGTCAAACACAAATCTTTTGAGTTTTTTTTATATAAACGTGAAAATTGTAAATTTTGATCCATTTTTTTTAGCCTGAAAAATTAGTAAATAAGCCAAATTTGTCGATGGGATTTAGATTGAGTTTGTTTCTGGTACAAGTTTTACGAGTTTTAGAGAAATCTTATGTTAGAGAAATAAAAACAGCCACAGCATTTCTAGAGAAAAAATACTGTTCATGAAAAATAATAGAAATTTGAATTTTAGTAAATCATCCCCATAGGGTGATTAATCTTGCATTTAAATTTGTAAAACGGTTTTTACACAATTGTTTTCCTTTGTTTTCATAGACACTTTCCATTTGTAATATTTTAGCATGCCTTAAGCTTTATACAGCTATATAATATGTAGAAACCTGTGCAGAAAACTTTTTCTATGCTTTTTACAGTTTTATTAAAATAACCCCTTATAAGTAGGCAGTAAAGCACAAGACACTAGACAATGGGGAAGTAAAGAATTTCTGGAAGCCTGCCTGGAGTGCTAGGGCAATTAAGAGTCAAAAAGTCAGCACAATGAAACAAAAGAAAATAGGAAAAATGGATCAGTCCTATGGGTCAGTTTTAATAGCCTGGTTATGGGTGCAATTGTGTCTCTCTAGGTACAGAGCAACTCTTTTAATTGTGGCTGTTGCCAAGACCTGAACACAATGGGATGCAGCCAAGTGACAGCACTGTGATAAGCAGGCACTATGTACTGTAAGAGCCTCTGCGCACCCATGCATTTCTACTACTTTCATAATCAAGTTCCACTGAAACTGCTTAATTAATTATTATTTCAATAACTTAAATGTGTATCAAGTTAAAACCTCAGATGTGTAAACTTGAGCGCATGTGTATTGTGTGATAAATGACCTTTGTGAGAAAAGTCAGTGTGCAAAAGAATTTAGCTTGAAAAAGAACCTTTTCTGTATTTTAACAGAACTTTTAAAGCTCAGGCTTGCATTCTTGCGATAGTTGTCACATGCAATTGTTCTCTTGGTCCTGAAAAAGCTGATTTTGACATACATCAACCCAATAATGCCACATTTTGCTATTTTTCTATTTTCATCTATCATCACCAGTCTGATAGAGCTGATAACAACTATCACAGTAATTTGTAAGTAATAATATGTCAGTTTCTATCATTCAATTGTGAGCGTAGATAATCAAGATTGGTTCGGGCATATACAATATGTAAATGTGTGCATGTGTATATATATATATCTACAGTATATACAGTATAAATATATATATATATCAGCAAAGTCATATATGTAATTTTCTTTATGAATGAAAAACGTATAGTATATGAGTCTAGGTTTAGTTAAGTGGTAATATTTATAATTGTAACTGGACTTGATCAACTGGTTCAGCAAATGTTGTCAGGGACCCATTACACCTATATTTCCATCCATTTCCCCGTTATTGCACATTAATTGGGTTTGAGATACATTATTTTTTGAACCATCTGATACAGCACCAATAAGGAAAAGGGGTGTGGTTATGTGTGTGGACAAACACTTAAGAAAAAATAGCCATTGACTTTAATGTATTTTATGAATATTTCTCTGTTTCATAAATTTCTCAGCCATTTTGCAAATGTTTCAGTGAAGCGCAAAGGCCTTTTGAGACAATGATCATTGCAACCAAACAATGTATTTATTTATTTATTGCTTTACATGCTTTCCAAATCTAGTCAAATTTCCTAGCAATTTCTTACTGATACAAAGGAAGGTTAAAAAGACTTGAGTATTTTTGGAAAAGTGTAGTGATAAAAATGGGGGGAAAGTCTGTGCGGATTTGGTAAGTGTAAAAAACACAAATAACTTTAATACAAAACTGCACCAATTAAAAGATGTTGAGGTACCATAGAAGTCAATGGGAGCTGTGCTTATACTATTGGAACTTATTTTTGTAGCCTTTCAGATTTTAATGCCAGTACACCACCTTCCTGTATGTATATAGCCAACAGCAAAAGGAGGGATAATCTTCAGGGGCTGGTTCCCATGGTTTAGGATAAGGCCCTTGAGTCAATTGAATCCTTAAGGTTATTGGGAACAATGACATTGTTGACATTTCCAGGTTTCCTTCTTTGTGCCAACTTTTTTGGGGAAGGTTCTTTCCTGTTTCAGCATAGTAATGTTCCCGAGCACAAAGTGATATTTTACAGAATGTACAGAATTGAAGAACTTTTCTAGAATTCATAAAATCTCAAGCTTAACTAAACAGATCACCTACTGAGCCAGGATCTCCAACATCATGTTTCAACTTCACCAATGAACATCCACAAACAATGTTCCAAAATTGAGTGGAAAGGCTTAACATAAGAGCATTATTTACCTAACAAAATCTCTTAAAATTCCACAACTTCACATTTTTAAAATTAATAAATAAGCAACTTTTAAGGGGTTTTATAATACAAGGAAAGTTTGCTACAGTTCATATCACCTATATCAAACAATCAGCAAGTAGCATTTTCTGCTCACAGCATCTTATTGGTTGTTATGGGTTACTGCACATAAACTGACTTTCTGCTTTTTATTACAAATGGGGTCTAGCATCTTAAAGTGAAACCTCCTATACATATGGGGCCTAGCATCTTAAGGAGATTAATATCTTGCCTTAATACTTAAAGGGTACCCGTCACCCAAAAAAATTATTCAAAATCCTATTTTATCAGATTAATCAAGGAAAATGAACTTTAATTACGCTATATAAATTATTTGAATCTTGTTTCCTTCAGTCTGGGATTTCAAAATTATAGCAAGCAGGCAGGAGCCATTTTGTGCACACTGTTATTAAGGCAAGTCTTGCATCATCTCAGAATTTTGTTTGTGCACCAGAATGGGGGACCCGATGTCCATCCCCATGCCCTGGCCACACAGTTATATGGTAAAGAGAAAAGGGGGAATGTGTGGAGAGCAGTGACATCTAGGAAGTGCTGAATTGAAAGTGAAAGTAATTTTCTGCCCCACCTCTATGCCACGGGCATAGAGGAGGGGCAGACAATATTTGATTGACAGCTGAGATTTTTAAATGAGCTTACAACAGCTATGAATGCTTAAATAAAAAATAGAAATTGGATTTCATGTTTAATTTGAAAAGGACTTTTATTATACAGATTTTTGTGTCTGGGTGACAGGTCCACTTTAAGCACCTCTTCTCCAAGGTAGGCAATCCCAGCCTAATCAGTCTTTATTAGCTTAATAGGGCCTATTTTTCAAAATTCTAATTCAAAACTCTCATTTGTACCAAACTAGAATGGTTGCTTATTTATAAAAAAAAAGCTTTTGTAAAAAAAAAACTGTTGTTAAAAATGCAGCTAATTCTAATTCTACTCATCATTGTCAATGGGTCTATAAGCTTTAAAAAAATGTGAAAAACTAGAAACAATTTAATTGAAAAAAAAAAACACTTACATTTTGCCTGACATCCCATTGGCTTCTTCATGAACTTGCAAACCTTGCGAAAGTTTTACATTCAAGTTTTTCTATCTTTATATATTGAATTCATGAGTTTTAGCACATACAATTTGCACAGTGGAACATTTTTAATTCAAGTGTTGATAAAGTGTTGTCTCTATGCCTGCCTTTGCCATTGTGGATTCTACTTTACTCCACTACTACTTAGAAGTCATAAAATTATGTCTGCACCTTCTGATTTATAAATTGTATAGTCTGTTGTCTTTCTTCCAGAGTCTTTCCTTACACTTTAGTTAAGATACTTCCATTTTAAAGAGAATACATTTAGAAATGCATTTAGGGGCAGATTTATCAAGGGTCGAATTTCGAGGGTTAAAAACCCCTCGAATTCAACCCTCGAAGTAAAATCCTTTGAATTCGAATATTGAATTCGACGGATTTTAGCGTAAAAGTTTAGATCGAAAGATCAAATAAAAATCAGTCGATCGAACGATGAAATTGTTCTAATCGAACGATTCAAACGATTTTAAGCAATTGATCGAAAAACTAAAAAACTTGGAAAAGTGCTGGGGAAGGTGGCGAAGTATGAAGTCGATGTATTTTTTAAAGAGATAGTACTTCGATAATCGAATGGTAGAATCATTAGATTCAATCGAATTCGATCGAATTTGACCAATTCGATGATCCCAAAAAGAATACTTTGAAATTCGAATATTTTTCCATTCGAATTATTCACTCGAGCTTAGTAGATCTGGAGGCTTATTTTTCAACATTTTAGTTGTTTTTGAAACCACAACTAAACTCACATTCTCTAAAAACACAAATACAAAATATTCTATATCACAGCGATTTGGCAAAGTGTTGCATTAGAGGTTTTCATAGTTTTTATACTTAATAAATCTCAAACAAAAGAAATACAAATTAATTGAGATTTGTGAAAAAAATGCAGTTTGATTGTTAGTAAATGTTAACTTAATGTTTTTATTAATCCAGTGTATATTTGTGTTTTGTAACAAATATGTACATTTTAAACCAGTCAGTACTATGGTGACTATTAAGTGGGTGAGCTATTACTTGTGTATTTGTTATTCCTTCTGTTCTTCTAAAGACCCCTTGATCCAATATATCAACTTTTCTAGTTGGGGATCTCAGTAAAATGTGTCATCAAATTCAAATGCAGCAAACTAAAAGCACAAATCTTTTAAGAGTGGAAGCAGTTTTGCTACCTAGTCATTCTCTGGGTAAAATTAGCCATGAATTAGACTTGTTTTCTACTAGTGATTACTTTATACTGGGTTCAAAATCATGTTTAACGTTGAGACATAAACCCCCTCTTTTATATTTACCCAGTCACATTGTTAGCCATATCAATGGCATCACAATGCCATAATGTATTAGTTAATAAACATTTAATACTGCTACCAGTTATTCCAATAATGTAGCCTTAGGCGTCTTGGCTCTGAGATGACCCAATCCCCATTTCCGCCTCCATTCCCACTACTATACTTAGGTCTCTATGTAAACCATACTCCTAGTAATTCTCATTACTAGTGATGAGCTAATCCGTCCTGTTTCACTTTGCCTAAAAATTCTCTAAACTAAGCAGGGATAAAATCCACGAAACATATTGCAGTCAAAAGGCATCAAAATGTATTTTACACACAACAATTTTTCTGACTCCAAATGCATTAAATACAATAGGCATTTTTCTTGTGGCGACTTTTTTGTCTCGGCAATATTTTTGTTAGGCAACTTTTTTATTGCAGCAAAATTTTGTGGTTAAAACATTTGTTTATCACATTAATTTTTTATTCCCCTTATGTCTAGTTTAAGATTACTTACAAGCTTCCTGTCAATCATTGCTGCATCATCATTACTCCTGCCAAATAGTATATAGGTGACAGAGATATCATTATACTTTTTCTAAAATATCAAAGCTCTCTCTTTATACAAATTAACCATGTCCCTTAATATACAAACGGCTCCTTCCTTCCTTAGAGAATTTCCCTGTAATGGCATACATGCAACAATATATATATATATATTGATGGGCATTAACTAATACTTATCCAAATCCCAGCTTTTTTCTGTCTTCTCCCCTGGGTGCATTATCATATGCTTATTCATTGACTCAGTGCTATTTAAATATTGAATATTCTAGAAACCATTTAGCAAAAGCAGTGATTTATGTTAATCATCTGTTACTCATTCAGTACGTTATTTGCATGTATCCATGTCAGTTAAACGTATTATAATACATACAGTCTTTGATAAACTCATCAATGCCAGAGATGTAGAAACTTTCCTATTGTTTATCTTGGACAACAGTGTGCTATTTATCAACCCTTGAATTTGCCAGCAAATATTAAAATAAATACAAAAATAAGTATAACAGTTTTCCCCCAAAGTGAAACCTTTGATGAAAATATTTTTTCTTTCATCTGAACCAATATGTGCATTATTGACATAGGACATAGAATGGCCACTTAAAAATATTTTCTCATATAATATCTTATAAGGCTACAAAGATGAAAGGACAAACTAGATAGAAAATATATATTTACTAGTTTATTTAGACCCGAACAAGCACTATATTTGAAGGTTGCTGTGAAACCTATTTAAACTTCTACTTGAATGCCATTATGTTAAGTAGAAAAATCAGACAAATTGATTCATTGCTTTATTAATTTAGGGTAAATATGAAGTTTAGTTTATGTATTTTAAAAGAATATTGTGGAGTAGTAGTTTGCCCAATTGGTTTCATCATTTGTGAGCACATATACTGTATTAAAACTGAATTGAATCAAGTCAATTGTACTGTTAAACAGAGGGGTGCAATATAAATTGTTGTAGTGAAGTGCTGGACTGTACAGAAATGTGTACCAAAAATGTTTCTCAAATAAATCGGTGCCAAAACACATTGTGACAAAGTCGAGAGTCAATTCAATTGGACATTGCAAAACTCCATTTTTAGAGCTGTCGATCAAAAAACTCAAATTTATCAAATAATCAAATGAAAATCAGTGCAAACAACCCAAAAATATTGAAAAAATGAAGTTAAAAACATGTTCCAGTTATATTAAATCTCCAAAACAAATGTTTTTATTCTCTAAAAATTTGAGTTTTTCCTTTAAAACATGACCAGAAAAATTTGAGGTTTCATGAACAGGCCCCTTACATGTTTTCTGATTTTTTCGCTAGGATTTAAACTCAACTTTTCTCACTGTTTGTCAAAAAAAAAAAAAATTCAACCAAACCCCCAAACACGAATCCCCTTTATTGACTAATAAAAGTTTATCTCAAATTTATCGAATTTATCGAATTATCTGATAAAAACCAGCTCAAACAGCCTGAAACTCTCAAAAAGAGAGAGGAGGTAAAAAACATGTTCCAAAGGTTACCTGATTTTGACAGGTTTTAGCTGGAGTATTTTTGAATTAGAATTTTTAGCAGCTCCAGAGAATAATAAAGCTTGATTTATTAAAGCGGATGATTTTTCTTTGGTGAGCTCTAATCTTAACAGTGCTCATTGGAGTAGGCACTCAATGAGCAGTCCATCAGAGGCAGAGAAGTAAAATAACACTAATGGGCTTATTTATCAAAAAAATCCAATTTGCAAGGTTTTAGGATGTTATTTATTTAAACTCAACCTTTTATAGTTGAGCTTTTTAGTGAAACAACTCAAATTTTTTGAGAAAAAAAAGCTTGAAATTTTCGAGAATTCTTCTTCCCCAAAGCTGCTAAAAGTCTGAAAATATAAAAATACTCCATCTAAAACCTGTCAATTTCATATAAAAGCTATTTGAAGATGTTTTTAACCTTTACAAAGTTTAGAAGTTTCGGGGTGTTTGACATTGGTTTTTGCTTGAAAACTCAATAAATAAATTTTATATTTTATTTGAGTGGCAATATGATTCATTGTACGATTTGAATTTACATTTGTTTTTTTTTCAACCTGAAATATTATTAAAATAATGTATGGATAGGAGTTAGGTTGGGTTTGTTTTTGGTAAATTATGAGAAAAAAATTACTTAGTTTACCTTAATTAAATACAATGGTGAAAAAATTCTGAAAACTCAAATTTGTTACAAGCTAAAAATACTCTGATTTTGAGCATTTAAAAGTTCAAAAAAACTAGAAAACTCAAAAATCACAAATTAAAAAAAATAGCTTGAATTTTGTCAAGGACAACACCCATTGACTTCTGTATGAACTTACAAGCTTTTGATGCCAATGTTTTACATTTCAGTTTTTCATGCTTACTAAATACCAATAGTGATTGGCGAATAAATTTGCCAGGCACGAATTTGCGGCAAATTCCTGTGTCAATTTCCGATTTTTCACGATTTTTTCGTGAAAACGTTCGAAATGGTAGATTTTTCCGTAAAAATGTCCGAATTGCTCTAATTTTTCGTGAAAACGTCTGAATTTCACTATTTTTTCATGAAAATGTTCAATTTCACGAATTCTTCTCCGTTTCGCGATTTTTTGTGGAAAAAGCAAAACGGGAGAGATTCGCCCATCACTAAATACCAATCATTCGAGTTTTTAAAAATATAATTTGTGATTTTTTGTGCTAACAAATTAAAATCATTACAAATAAATCTAATTTAAACATCGATAAATAACCTCTAAGGGGCATATTTATCAAAATGTGAGATTGTGGAAAACAAAAATGTGGACGTGGTGGAAAAAAACATGGGCAAAACTCATGTAACTTTTATTTCTCAAATGCTAGCTCATTTTTTTAAAAATGACAAAATATTCCCCCTTTTTTTGCAGAAAAAAGTTGCATTCCAGCAAGAATCTCATTGTCCCATTCCTTTTTAACGAGGCTGAAACTCATGAATGTTTTAATAAATAAATACATAAAGTTGTTAGAGAATATTCCCATTGACTTCTCTACACCCACCACAGCTTTTACTTGCTGAGTTTTTTTCTGGCAACTTTTCTGCTTTTTTCCTCTAACAAATTCCAACTATTTGAGATTTCAAAGTTCGAGTTTGTCTTGAATTGAGAAAAAAAGCCAACTCAGCCCCTAAATAGTTTGTTTTAAATTGTGAATTTTTTCAAAATTTCCCTTACAATTTAATCAGAAATAATGTACAGTAATTTGCTGGCATCAAATGGAAAATGTTTTTGATACTAAACAAAAGTTTTTCATTTACAGAAAGAATCAGATCTTTCTTAGTTGTATCTTGCTTTTATTTCAATATAAAAAAATAAAGTTTTACCCCATGATTGTATAGATACATTTTGAGATAAAAGAAAGGGTAGATATTACATTGTTTTGGTAAAATCCTAGTAGAGATTCCTATGGTTTTGGACTAAACAACCATGCCATTATATTTAAAAATGCATGGTGTGCCGTGGTCACTTATCTGAGCTTGATAAGAAAATGAAGAGTGCTCCATCTGTAGTCTCATTACAAATAAAGACAGAACTAAAGAAAATTACATCCAGTGATTCACTAACTGTCAATCAAAGACATATGCTTTGTGTGTCATGAATTGCAAATGGGGTAGGGATACATGTACTGTACTCAGAAAAATAGAAACAATTTCTTAACAAATAAGTACATGTACAAAAATAAAAGAATTGTAAATCCATGCATATGTAACAAATAGTATTCTGCCATTCACTGGCAAGAAGTAGGTTCATTTAACACAAAATGGTATCAGTTTAGCTTTTAAGCATAAAAAGGGAAAGTGAGATGCATTTTATGTTCAAATGAAATAATGCCATGCAGTTTAAATAAGTTATTGTATAGAAGAGCTTGCAATAGGACTTTATTTTGTAATAGCTCTGTATGTTTAAGAATTAAATATATGTTATACTGCATATCAGATAATACATCCCATGCACACAATATTGTGCAGAGCTTTATTTCTTGTCTGACTAGAAGCCAGCAGTGTCTGTCCTTAAGTGTGTCTGTAAATACAGTGTTTGCTAAAGAAATGGTCCAAGTGCAAAGTATATGATAAGTTGTCGTCTTGTTTTAAGAGATGGCTTTTTGAAGATGGATTTTTACAGCTACTGTCCAAAGGTCTTATTAAAGTGATCTACTGTATTTGCTCCAAAAATAAATTATATCTCATTTACTGTCTTTGGTTCTTCTTTATTTGCCATAAGGTAGGGAAATTTAAATGAACAGCAGCAAATACAGCACATTAAGAAAGTAAAAAAGTGACTTTAGTATATTTCTAGATCTTTACTCATTTGTATATTAACCAGGTTTGCATTAATATATTTTATTATGGTAACAGACAATAGAGGCAGTGCTGGACTGGGATGCCAGGGGCCCACTTTCCAAACTATCAACCTCTTTATTTCCTAGTCTTTTCTATTTACTCTCTTTTATTATAAGGCATTTTTCCCATAAAGAAACAGGGAATGACCATGAAAAAGGCTAAATGGTTAGAAGCAAGAGGGCCCACTGACACCTGGGCCCACCCAGAGTTTTCCTGGTATCCCGGTGGACCAATCTGACATTGAATAGAATCATTGGATCCATTATCCAGAAACGTCTGAATTATGAGAGGGTCATCTCCTATAGACTTAATCACAAACTACAGTTCTGTCTACCTTTTATAATCCTTGAACATAATGGGGTTCATTTATCAACAATGGGCAAATTGTCTAGTGGGCAGTAACCCACAGCAACCAATAAATGATTGGCTCTTGTCCAACGACCCCTACTTTCTCTGTAATAATAAACAGTACTTGCTCCCAGCCAAGATATAATTAATCCTTTATGGGTTTAATATGTAAATGATTTTTAGTAGACACAAGATATGTATATCCAAATAACGTAAATACCGATTTTCTGGAAAGCCCTGGGTCCTGTGCATTCTGGATAACAGGTCCTATACCTGTATAAGAAAAACACACTATAGGGTGGATGAAATTACGTGCCAGGTTGTTCAGAAAAGGGCCTAATGAATACACCAAGCATGAAGTAAAGCTTGGGTGAAATATAAGGTGCTCTACACAAATTTATATGATGTCAAAAAATTTGAAATAAAATTAGCAGGCTCATCCTTAGAGTTGATATCCTCAGAAGGCATCACTGACAGACCTTTATCCATTTACAAGACTAGTCTGCTAATGCCACTCATCACAATATGTGATAGATTATCAGTCTACAGCAAAGTGGCAGGAGCCTCACTTCAGCAGCTCAACCTTTAATGTTAAGGATAATTAGCTCATAGACTGCAAATTTAAATCAGCAGTTTTGACAATCATTGGTATAGACCGAATGCTAATTAGCCCAAATATCGTACTGCCCACGGTCGTTGTTCAGGAGACAGCATATGCATGGAAGCTTTGTGCACACAGTAACTAGCACATTGATTGTTATCTATGTATGAGTACATGACTGTTTCTCATAACGTGATGATCCCTTGAAAAATTTTGAGAAGCAGGTGGACTCCTTATGCCCCATATTTTATTTAGAGTTCTAAATTCTATGTTCTCCCACTTTAAAGTGACCCCTTACTCTAGATTTTCTACTAGTCTTTGGGTCCAAAAGATTTTCTTTTATAGCGCTATCGTTACCTTTTTACTATAACTTTAATATCTAAATTTAACCAAATGCAAGGCCATTTTGGTTGCTTAATGCTGTTGCTGAGCTCTAACACCCCATGCCACTGAGGGAGTCAGGAAAGTATCATAACCTCAGAGAACATATAAATGTCTGGGAAGCCCTCTCCACTGTTCAGGGCCCCATAGTCTTGAAGCAGCAGCAGCAGTGTGTAGCATGTGGCATGTAGATGCATGGGAATGCTAAAATGTGTATGTACAAAGTGAATATAAACTGTAAATCATAATTAGTGGAAATACATTGTAAGCAGTTTTGTGATGAATGAAATGTGAAAGGGCAAAGGACAAGTAAGGTCCTATGGGGCACCAGCAACAGAATCTTGTTCTGTGCTCCTTTTTAATCCTGCCAACAATATATGTTGCTATTTTCAAGGTTTTCAAAAAGGATGATCAAGGAAGAGAGAGAAAGTACAGTCCTAAAACCATTATTTATCAAAGTGTAAACAGTGAATTAAAGTTCTCACTTATGTAAAGGCTTCAAAGATTCACCCCCCCCCCCCACTTTCCACTTTTCTACGATCAATATGTTAGGTTCTGCTTTGGATCACAGCATTGCGGAAGCTATCATGCATCCACTGACGCAGTTTAAATATGTACTGTATATGTTATCATATAGCGGTGGACTGTAAATAATCCCGATTTCTTCACAAGTCTTCTCTCTTTCTGGAGTTCTGAAGAATAAAATTAATGGAATCTAAAGTGATAGTGAGCTCAAGTACTATGTTATGTACTAACTAGGTCATGGTCATTAGTCAGGCTTCTAGTTACAGAGCTATGCATCTTTATTGTATAATGCAGTGCAACTATATCTTCTGTTTCATACAGTATAGTTTAATAGAGAAGCCGCATTCTGGTATTTTTCAGAAATGTATTGTATTTGTATGCATTTTTACCTCTGGATGGGAAATGTGATGGCACATTTGCAATGATTTGCTCTGTTTACATGACTTCATAGCTATACTTTAAGGGACCCATTTAATAGCAATCCAATTGCGATTTTTTTTAAAGATCTAAAATTCTAATTTATATAGTGAAAAAAATACGAAAACCTCTAATGCTAAACTTCTCCAAGTAAGAGTTTTAAGATCGTATAAAAGTAAATGGGAACTGCTCTGATCTTACTAGACCACTTTAAGGGGCAGATTTATCAAGGGTCGAATTTTGAAGTGGAAAATACTTCGAAATCCGACCATCGAATAGAATCCTCTGACATTCGAATTCGAAGTCGGAGGATTTTGTTCATCGTACGATCATATTACGATCGTAATACTATCGTACGATCGTACTCTGATCGTACTTCGAATCGAATCGCACGATGTTCCTTCGAACCCCAAAAACTTAAATATGCTCTGGCAGGTCCCCATAGGCTAACATAGCACTTCGGCAGGTTTAAGTTGGCGAAGTATTGAAGTCGAAGTTTTTTTAAAGAGATAGTACTACGATTATCAAATGGTCGAATCAAATTACTTAGAATTGAAGTCCAAGTAAATTTGAAGTTGTGGTGTCCTATTCGATGGTCGAAGTATCCAAAAAATTAATTAGAATTTCGAATTTTTTTACTTCGAAAATTCCCTCGAATTCACTTCGACCCCCTAAATAAATCTGCCCCTAAATCAATTCAAACTTTGAGAGGTTTTTTTTTCTCTAGAAATTGTCTGTAAAACTCAAATATTTAGAGGTTTTTGAGGCATATGTATTTTTTACCACATACTTGTTATATTGGAAGTGTTATGTCTGGCCACCGCTGAGTGACCACCAGGCAGGAAATAATCAAAAAATAATCAAAACAGACAGGAGTCCAAAATACAGGCAAGTCCAGAAACAGGCAAAATGGCCAGGGCTGGCGGCAGACAGGCAAAGTCCGAAAGACAGGCTGAGGTCAAATTGCAGGCAGCAGGCAAACAAGGTTAAGAAACAGACTGGAGGTCAGAACCAGGGAAATCCACAGAAGCAGTCGTCGGGTACCAGGTGGGAACAAGAGGGCAGGAGCAGGAAAACAGGTAGCGGACACGAAGCCAGGCAGGGGATACAGGGACCAGGAATCAGGAATAACGCAGGTCAGAGGCTAAATCGTGTGCAAGAGCTCAGATGATCAAGCAACAGGAAGTTCTATTGCACAGGCTTATAAAGGGCCGTGATTGCTTGAGTGACAACACATGTTGTTAATGAGGCAGGACAAGGTAACTGTTTTGCATGAAACATTATTGTAAGTATGTTCAGGGCAGAGTCCAGCATAAGCACTAAGACCCACCAATGGCTCACAAGAATAATACAGGATCATCCAAAGGCCAGGGTTCGATTCCTCATCATTCCTGAAATAAAGCTTTTAATAAACTCAATGACAGTCGTGATTTTAGAGCTTGTGAGTTTAGTTGTGGTTTCAGAAACCTTTAAATCCACCACAACCTTTAATAAATAAGCCAAAAGGTGTTTGGAGCCTTTATTGCAGACTGTGAAACTTATTTAATTCTATAAACTATAATTTAATAGTGTTGAGTGAAGCTGCCCTGTTTCGCTTTGCTAAAAAAAAACTGCAGGAAACATGGTGAAATGTCACAGAAATTTCAACAATGCATTGGAGTCAGTAGCCATTTTTTTCTCTCTCTGTTTTTTCTCAAATGCATGGGAGTTAATTGTTGTTTTTTTTTTCTCTGTTTTTTTTTCTCACGTTAAATGCATTACGTTTCATTGTAATTTTCATTGGCAAAAAAAATGCATGATGAAATTTTTATGATCTTGTTGGCATTTTTACTAGCACAAAAAGCAGCTATTTTTTTCTGGGAAGGCATTGATGTTTTTTTCTTACTTTTAACTACATCTTTTCTGACAAAATTCTCCTGTAGATTCATAAAATATTTTCACAAATACATTTTAAATTCAATTACAAATAACATGTTTTCAGCTTATTATTACAAATAGTTTGATTAAAGAGAAGCTATTCATTGTAAACTAAAATTCAATCATTTAATTTATTTTAATAATTCTATTGTGTGTTATCATTTCTGTGACTTTTAATGAAAAAACTACATTCTAGAAACATAAGTAACTTTTGCTATATTTTACCTAAACTGTAATATTGCTACTTTCAGGTTGTTCAGAAAAAATGTCAAACATGGATTTCATAAATAAAGATATGAAAACCATCAGCTTGAATATATAGTACTTTGTAAGCAGTTATATCAAAAAGGTGACTGAATAATTTATTACTTAGTTGAATGTCGATACACTTCACATCTTTGAGGCTTCCAGAAAAACAGACTACTATCTACTAAACACTATGTAACCAAAACAAAAATGAATACTTCTATACAATGTAAACCCAACATGAATGGCTTGCCATTTTGAAATGATTGAAGCGTAATTATATTTATGAAATATAATATATATATTTTTTTGAATGAATTAGTGATGAAAAATGCAGCCCAGCATACATCTAACTGAAACCTTATAGAACAGTCCATCAAATGTACCAATGACATGATAAACAAATGGAGTAAAATGTCACATATGATGGCAGACACAACAGAAAAAGATGGGATTTTTAATAAAGTTTGATTAGAAAAAGAAAACCAGTAAATGCTAGATAGAAACCTTTAAATTTCATCTCAGAAAGAAATCTCTAAAGATGTTTTGAGAGTTGCTCTGCTCTCGCTGAGGTGGAAGATCTGCTAGATGTAAGACCAGATAATATTCAAGGAAGACAAAGAATTATTTATTTATACCTGTTAGCACTGGAAAGTTTGAAGGGGTTTAAAAGTATCAATTTTCTGTGTATTGTTTGGTAATCAAACCAAAATATAAAAAGAAGCATGAAACCACTGTCTATGTCCCACTAGTAAGGGTAGAAAATAGCTCATTCTGTCAATGTGATTTCACAGCAGAATAAAAAATGTCAAAAGCGAGGATGACAAATCAGTCTAGTGGAGAAAAATGACTCTAAGACAAGAGATGTCATTTATCATGATTGCCATTTGAGTACACTTTCCTTGTCTGTTCCTCCAGTAAAATATTTCTCCGCAATTAATTAAAATTGATCTCATTATGATGTTCCATGATCAAATCCAAGATACTGCAATGTATGTAATTCATGCAAACTGATTGAGCTTTACAAGGTGTTCTCTCTTAATTGATTAATTATGCATTGTCCCTTTTTTGTAGTTGGCTTTAATTTATAATTTATTAAATAATGTGGTTTCTACAGTTCAAAAGTGCCTCTTTCCTAAGTGGACAACAGCATGGCTTTTCTTCAAAATGAAACAGCTGAGCACAGCTTTTTGAGTCACCGCATAATAGGAGTGGTAATTAAGCCACAGTTTCAAGGTTGCATGGGCACAAGACAATTCAGCCTAATGAAGTATCGATCTGTTGGAGACGAGGTAAAACAAGTTGACATTCATTTAGAGGCAGCTATGTGAATATTCTAGAGTTCCAACAAGAACGAACAGAGAAAAAAAATAACAGCATTTTAGCCTAACAAATACAATTAAGAATCTTATTTATAGTGTGCTGTTTCTATGGCTTAACATGCAGCTAATTGCATATCCTAAAGACTAGATGGGATGAACATTAGAAGTTATTTTCTAAGAAGGCAAAACAATAAGGGGCAGATTCATCAAGAGTCGAATATCGAGGGTTAATTAACCCTCGATATTCGACTAGGAACTAAAATCCTTCGACTTCGAATATCGAAGTCGAAGGATTTAGCGCAAATGCTGCGATCGAACGATCGAAGGGTAATTCCTTCGATCGAACGATTAAATCCTTCGAATCGAACGATTCGAAGGATTTTAATACAACGATCGAAGGAATATCCTTCGATCAAAAAATCACAGGCAAGCCTATGGGGACCTTCCCCATAGGCTAACATTGACTTCGGTAGCTTTTAGCTGCCGAAGTAGGGGGTCGAAGTTTTTTTTAAAGAGGCAGTACTTCGACTATCGAATGGTCGAATAGTCGAACGATTTTAAGTTCGAATCCTTCGATTCGAAGTCGTAGTCGAAGGTCGAAGTAGCCCATTCGATGGTCGAAGTAGCCCAAAAAACACTTCGAAATTCGAAGTTTTTTTACTTCGAATCCTTCACTCGAGCTTCATGAATCGGCCCCTAAGAGTACAAGCAATTGTGCCACAAAATGGAATAGACTTTAATTTTTAGCTGAAAAATGGATTTATCAAGGGTCGAATTTCGAAGTAAAAAATACTTTAAAAAATACTTTAAAAAATAATTCAACCATCAAATTAAAATACTTCGAATTTGAATATCAAATTCAAACTTTTTTCATCGAATTTGTGTATTCTGCGGTCGAGGTAAAATCGTTCGATCGAATGATTAAATACTTCGAAACGATTCAAAAGATTTTAACGTACGATGGAACGATTTTACTTCGACTTCAAAAAACTTAGAAAAATGCTGTAGAAGGTCCCCAAAGGCTGGTTGAATATTTGAAGTATGTTACTTCGAATCGAATTTGAAGTTGAAGTCGTAGTATCCTATTCGATGGTCAAAGTAGCTAAAAAATTACTTTGAATTTTGAATTTTTTTACTTCGAAAATACCCTCGAATTCACTTCGACCCTTGATAAATCTGCCCCTAAATTAGCAAATACAGATTATTATCACTACCAGTTGAAAGTGCAAATATCTCGGCTAGATTCATGTGCACTAGATAAACTGATGTGGGACTCATTCATCAACAATGGGCTAATTTGACTTTGGGCATTTACCCATAGCAGTCAATCAGTGATGGGCTTTTTAAAGCCAGCTACACATAGAACAATGAACGCATCAATTTGATTGCAATGTGTTTCTGCCCATGGGCAAATTTTCCCTGGGTTGGTTAATAATTCCCTGTTGGTGTGGGAGTGGGATTGATACAATACAAAGGTTTCTCTCCTTTCAATTTCACCAATAAACAAAGCTACCTACAAAATTACTTATCACAGTAGTGTTGTGTATGGTCAAACAACCTGCCATCTGTGTTCATGGCCTGAAACTGGATGATTGCTTGGCAAAATAATTGTTCAGCATTAGTACTCAACTTTACCAAACTATATAGACAATATTTTAGAAATGGTACAATATAAGTTGCTAATTTTTTGTTATTACACAGTTACTTAGTTAAATAGGGTTGAAAAAAACCCATCAGCTTCAACACCTTCAAATGGAACCCAGCATCCATACATACACACACACTCACATTGACCGTCCATACACTCACATAAACCTCCCATACCAATAGCTATACTAATTGTAAATTGTAGTATCACAATAGCCTTGGGTATTATGTTGGTCCAAGAAATTATCCAGCCATCACAACATCATCTGGCAGGACTTTCCACAACCTCACTGTCCTCACTGTGAAGAACCACCTACACTGATTCAAATGAAAGTTCTTTTTCTCTAGTCTAAAGGGGTGGCCTCAGCTGCTGTGTCCCCTGCTTTTTGAAGAAAACAACCCCAACTATGACAGTCTACCCTCATAATTGAAGTCTTCCATCCCTCTAACCAGTTAAGTTGCACTTAGTCTCTGTACTCTCTCCAGCTCATTTATATCCCTTTTAAGGACTGGAGCCCAAAACTGCACTGCCTTTTTCAGGTGAGACCTTACCAGGGTCCTATAAAGAGGCAAAATTATGTAATATAAATATAATAAAATATAATAAATATAATATATAACATTAAGTAATATATCTTAAAGTGGTTAACTTTTTTAACTTCTTAAAGTTGAGCTAACTTCTAGTATGATATAGAGAGTGATATTCTGAAACAATTTGCAATTGGTTTTAATTTTTTATTATTTGTGGATTTTGTAAAATTTTTTGGCTTTTTAATCAGTTTGCAAATTCAGCAATCTGGTTGCTAGGGTCCCATTTACCCTAGCAACCATGCATTGGTTTGAATAAGAGACTGTAATATGAATAGGAGACGCTTGAATAGAAAGGTGAGTAATAAAAAATAATGATAACTAGTGGAGGCCCATTTATCAAAGGTAAATTCATGTGAATTTTTCTTTAATTCGAATATACTCACAATTCCATTAGGAGGTTATTTTCTCTGAAAAAAAACTCTCAAATGTCAGGAAGATTATTAACATCTCCAAATGGCTCAACCAACCTTTGCCATTGACTTGTACTCGGCAAATATTCAAATTAGGACTGCTTCTATGGTCAAAGTGTGATAAATTTCACATTCAAATTTACATTCGCATAGGGGGATTAAAATTCAAATGTGTGAATTTTGAATTTACTACTCTACCCTTGATAAATCTGCCCCTAAATATGTAGCCTTAAAGAATATTTGTTTTTTAGATGGAGTCATTGACCACCATTTGAAAGCTGAAAGGAGAAGGAAAGGTTAAAACTAAGTAAGCCTTATCAGAAAGGTCCATCTAAATATACCAGTAAACCCTCAAAGTAGTGCTGCTCTGAGTCCCCTGTCAAAAGAAACACCACATTTCTTTCCTTCTATTGTGTACACATGGGCTTCTGTATCAGACTTCCTGCCTTCAGCTTAAACCTCATTGCCCTGGGCAAGAGCATGCTCAGTTTTCTCCTCTCCCCCCCCTCTCTTCTCTACTGTAATCTGAGCCCAGAGCAGGGAGAGACTCAGGCAGGAAGTGATGTCACACCACGTTAATACTGCAGCTCCTATCCTAAACAAACAGAGAGTTTCTAGAGCTTTTTACTCAGGTATAGTAAAAAATTCTACAAAATAAATAAAGCATTCTAGCTTGCACTATTGCAGCTAATCTATTGGCAATAAAATGCCTCTGTAGCTTTCCTTCTCCTTTAAAAGAATCAGAAGAAAAAGGCAAATAATTCAAAAACAATAAAAAAATAAAACATTAAGACCAATTGAAAAGTTGCTTAGACTTGCTCTATAACATGCTAAAAGTTACCGTAAAGGTGAACCACCCCTTTAAGACATTATGCAAGACATTACTCACACCCACTGATCACATGTGACTGCTCTGCATTAAAATAAAGTTTCTGATCAACATGAGGACAACCTCAGTCATAGTAGCTGCAAATAAAACAATATCTCCTTCTCAAATGCTAACTTACCTGACAAGCTGAGCAAATAGGTGTTCATAAACTGCATTACTAGTGGGGCAGACAATGAATTTTCATTATACTTTGTCATGTGTATCTTTCTACAATTATGTTTTTTTGAGTTTAACCCTTTAACTGCCAAGAACGTAGCTCCTACGTTCTTTGAAAAAAGGCTTTAAGTGCCAAGAACGTAGGAGCTACGTTCTTTACTAAAACAGCTCTCTCTCTGCACACACTGCAAAATCAGCGTGCAGAGAGGAGCAGCTAGCAGCAGAACCCCCTAGGCAACGAGCTTACCTGAAAAAGATCGGCGATCCTCCACTCCAGAGTCGCAGAGAGACGCAGCAACAGCAGCAACCGATTCAGCAGCTTCCATGTCCCAAGCATCAGCACAGCACATGTTCCTGCTCCGCCCACGCACTTCCTGGTGCTGTGACTCAGTGTGTTTCAACTGAAAAGCACTGAAAAGGACTCCTCTTCATCTAGATTTGGTAAGTGCCCCTTATTTTACTTATTTACAGGTATTTACAGGTATTTACAGGCATTTACAGGCATTTACATATACACAGTACACATACTAGTAAAAGTAGTTTTTTTTTTTTTTTGATTTTCTGATTTTTTTGATTTTTCAAACTTTTGCACATATATTACATACTCAAATACATATATGCAAATATTTATACACTTTTTAGAGCTGTACATCCATGCATACACAAACACACACTTATAGGGGTTTTTTTTTTGTTTTTTTAGTTCATTTTCTAAGTTTCCCTTATGTTATTTCCCTAAAAACTTTAGATTTCACAGCATGACTACTGGATCAAGCATTCTGACTTCTAACCACGCTGTCGGATCAGTTATTTTGTTATTTCGTTGATTTTCCTAATTGTATTTGCTTTTTTGTGATTTTTATTGCAGTTTTATGCTTGCATTGTTTTTCCTTATGTAATGTTTTAGCCTCATTTACACTTTGATAATTTGGGATAGAAACATATTTTTAGCAGAATGTGTACTTTCCAAAAATATATGGTTTTGGGGGGTCTTTGTACTGTTAGGGGGTCTTACGGCACATTATATTCAGTCAGAGTGCTATGTTCACAGGAGGCGAATTGACGGCTGAGAAAATTCTTATGCACTGTTTTTATTTGGGGTCCGCACGTGCCCACCTGCTTTGGTTTATCTATGCATATTGGGCATCAAACTGTTCAGTAGACCCTTAGTGTCAATATTTATGGTGTTTTCTAATTGTATGTAAGAAATTGGGTGAGATAAATGCGACCAACTGCAATATTTTTAGGCGATTTTCAGAAATGTCATAAAAACCGCTGCCTTTAGCATAGTATTGCAGTATGTAAGTTTGGAGTAGAAAGACAATTATAGCAAATTTTTATTTAGCAGAATGTGTACTTTCCAAAAATATCTGGTTTTGGGGGGTCTTCGTACTGTTAGGGGGTCTTACGGCACATTACATGGAGTCAGAGTGCTATCTTCACAGAAGGCGAATTGACAGCCGAGAAAATTCTTAAGCACTATTTTCATTTGGGGTCCGCACGTGCCCACCTGCTTTGGTATATCTATGCATATTGGGCATCAAACTGTTCAGTAGACCCTTGGTGTCAATATTTATGGTGTTTTCTAATTGTATGTAAGAAATTGGGTGAGATAAATGCGACCAACTGCAATATTTTTAGGCGATTTTCAGAAATATCATAAAAACCGCTGCCTTTAGCATAGTATTGCAGTATGTAAGTTTGGAGTAGAAAGACAATTATAGCAAATTTTTATTTAGCAGAATGTGTTCTTTCCAAAAATATATGGTTTTGGGGGGTCTTCGTACTGTTAGGAGGTCTTACGGCACATTACATGGAGTCAGAGTGCTATCTTCACAGAAGGCGAATTGACAGCCGAGAAAATTCTTAAGCACTATTTTCATTTGGGGTCCGCACGTGCCCACCTGCTTTGGTATATCTATGCATATTGGGCATCAAACTGTTCAGTAGACCCTTGGTGTCAATATTTAGGGTGTTTTCTAATTGTATCTAAGAAATTGGGTGAGGTAAATGCGACCAACTGCAATATTTTTTGGTGATTTTCAGAAATATCATATAAACCACTGCCTTTAGCGTTGCTTTGCAGTATGTACATTTGGAGCAGAAAGATAGTTTTAGCAAATTTTTATTCGGGCACAAGGTGTACTTTCCAAAAATATATGGTTTTGGGGGGTCTTTGTACTGTTAGGGGGTCTTACGGCACATTATATGCAGTCAGAGTGCTATGTTCACAGGAGTTGAATTGACAGTCGAGAAAATTGTTAGGCACTGTTTTTATTTGGGGTCCGCACGTGCCCACTTGCTTTGGTTTATCTATGCATATTGGTCATCAAACTGTTCAGTAGACCCTTAGTGTCAATATTTATGGTGTTTTCTAATTGTATGTAAGAAATTGGGTGAGATAAATGCGACCAACTGCAATATTTTTAGGCGATTTTCAGAAATGTCATAAAAACCGCTGCCTTTAGCATAGTATTGCAGTATGTAAGTTTGGAGTAGAAAGACAGTTATAGCAAATTTTTATTCAGCAGAATGTGTACTTTCCAAAAATATATGGTTTTGGGGGGTCTTCGTACTGTTAGGGGGTCTTACGGCACATTATATGGAGTCAGAGTGCTATCTTCACAGAAGGCGAATTGACAGCGAGGAAATTCTTAAGCACGATTTTCATTTGGGGTCCGCACGTGCCCACCTGCTTTGGTATATTTATGCATATTGGGCATCAAACTGTTCAGTAGACCCTTAGCGTCAATATTTATGGTGTTTTCTAATTGTATATAAGAAATTGGGTGAGATAAATGCGACCAACTGCAATATTTCTAGGAGATTTTCAGAAATATCATAAAAACCACTGCCTTTAGCGTTGCTTTGCAGTATGTACGTTTGGAGTAGAAAGACAGTTTTAGCAAATTTTTATTCGGCAGAAGGTGTACTTTCCAAAAATATATGGTTTTCTGGGGTGAACCTAGTTTTTTGTACCTTTGCCTGTTGCAAAATGCTGTATATGTGCTGGTTATGCAGTATCTGGAATTACAGAACTCGTATGGGGTGTCTTCTTTCTGGGGCCCCTATACGCCACATACTTAGGGGTACCTATGCATATTGGGTATCAAACTGTTCAGCGTACCCCAGACTTTCATGTTTAGGGAGTTTTATATTGCTATATATTGATATGTAGGAGATACAATGCTTTAGAGTTGGAGTATTGAGGAGATTTTTGTATATGTCATAAAAATTGCGAAATGTAGGAAAGCTTTGCGGCTTGGTACTTTGGAGTAGAAAATCGTGCCTACCCATTTTAGATTTGTCAGAATGTGTACTTTCTAAAAACATATGGTTTTCTGGGGTGAACATAAATTTTTGTACTTTTGCCCCTTGAAAAATGCTGTAAATGTGCTGATTTTGCAGTATTTGGAATTACAGAACTGTCTTCGTTCTATGGCCCCTATATGCCATATACTTATGTGTACCTATGCATATTGGGCATCAAATTGTTCAGCAGACCCTTGGCTTTCATATTTAGGGTGCTTTTTCTTGGTATATAATGATATGTGGGAGATACGATGCTTCAGAGTTGCAATATTGAGGTGATTTTCTGTAATGTCATAAAAATTGCCAAATGTAGGAAGCTTTACGGCTTGGTACTTTGGAGTAGAAAGACGTGCATACCCATATTAGATTCGTCAGAATGTGTACTTTCCAAAAACATATGGTTTTCTGGGGTGAACATACATTTTTGTACTTTTGCCCCTTGAAAAATGCTGTAAATGTGGTGATTTTGCAGTATTTGGAATATTATTCAAATTGCAGGTGAGTGATTGCTCACCAAAATGAATTACACCTCAAAGGAGATGTTGATGATGAATATAATAGATCTGTCACTTAAATTAAAGTGCACTTAAATATGAAGTGTGAGAGTTGTCTTAACAGAAACCAAATCTGGGGATACTGAGCAAAGCAACCCATCTATTGCCCACTGGTCAGCAAATTCACTCAACCGGCCAGTGAACACTGCCTGGGTGTACTCTGCTCGGATGCGGGAACGCACCAGCACCCGGAACAAAGCCTCTACCGGTAGAGGATTCCCACCCTCCAAACATTGCATTCTAGACTTATGAATGGCTAGTTTGGCTAAAGCTAGGAGCAAGTTGAAGAGAAGGTCTTTCTCTCGATTGTCCCGGGATACTGGGCGTCCAAAAATAAAAACGTGAGGGGAAAAATGTAACCAGAACTGCAGATGAAGTTTCCTCAAAAGAGCCAAAAGAGGTTGCAGTCTAGCACACGAAAAATAAGCATGAAACACAGACTCCCTTTTGCCACAGAATGGGCAAGCAGCTGTGGAGTCTGTAAAATGGACCAGGTACTCTCCTGTGCTCAAAGCACCATGGAGCACTCTCCAACTCAAGTCTCCAGTGGGTCTAGGCACCAGGCTGGAATAAAGGGCTCGCCACTGGGGTTTCTCACCCTCATTAAATACCCGCCTCCAGATGGTATCATAGCGGGAGACAAGAGCAAGAAAGTGTACAGTGTGGAGCATGAGGGAGTACAATAGCTTTCTTGTCATGTCATAAAAGCACGTCGAGGTAAAATTCTCCAACTGGCTCAAGTTGGGAGAAGGAGGTGTGTCAGGGGATTGACGGGTCTTGGGTGCTATTTTTATGGCTGGAGGTGGAGAGTTCCAAGGTGGATGTGGTTCTCCACCACGTAAAACCCCATCAATAAATGAGTGAGAGTCAGGAGAGAGGTTATTCTTGATCTCCTGGAGCAGACGATGTGGAACTCTAGTGGTAAGGTACCCCATGCGTGGCATAACTGCCCGAGCTTCCACCCAATCTGACCTCTCGAAATCCAGGAAATCCCCAACTCTGGTTAGCTGAGCCCTGCAAAGGCGGTGACGGATGCTGGTGAACTCCAACATCCTAGTCTTTAAAGATGGATTGTAAAGTATGGGCTCAGTTAGAATGTCCTCCCCCTGAATGCCTCCTTGCCTTAGCACAGTCACCATGCTCCAGGTCTTTAGAGTCTCTTGGTAATAAGCCGGCAATGGTGAGAGGCTTCTTATGAATCCTTCAGGTTCGATGACAAACAATTGCCGGTCATACCCCATGTTGCGTACCTGATGATAAAAGCTGGATGCTAGGGTACACCACTGTGGAGAAGGATCTGCATACAAGTATCTCTGTATCTGCTGGAGACGGAAAGTATGTACTTGAGAGCGTATGCATACAACTCCCTGTCCTCCCTCTCTCAAGGGTAGGCTTGAAACACCTGCAGAGACCCAGTGCTTTCCCATCCAGAGAAAGTCCAGCAACCTTCTCTGGATTTTAGCAATGAATTCTTGGGTTGGGCTAAGACATGTCAGCCTATACCAGAGTTGAGAGGCTACCAGCTGGTTAATCACCAAAGCCCTCCCCCTCATAGAAAGCATTTTAGCAAGACCCTTCCACTTTCCCAGGCGGGTAAGAACATGCTCCTCAAGTTCAATAAAATTCTGTGGAACAGGACGCTCTTCAGCTGACAGATAGACACCTAAATATTTGATGACTTTAGTCTCCCACAAGATGTCGCGAAAAGCAGAAGGCAAAGAATCTACATGTAGAGGACCTTCCAGAAGGCCTGAGCTCTTGGTCCAGTTGATCCGAGCTGATGAGGCAGCAGCGTAAACCTCTTGGCATTCTTGTGCTCGCACAAGATCAACTAGGTCCTGGGCCACAAGGATGACATCATCAGCATATGCTGAAAGAACTACCCTCATGTCAGGTTCCCTGAGCACCAGTCCTGTAAGCCTCTTCCTTAGTAGACACAGGAAAGGCTCAATGGCCAGTGCATACAGCTGTCCCGACAAAGGGCATCCTTGTCGAACTCCTCGTTTGAAGGCCAGAGGTGCAGTCAGAGACCAGTTGATTTTAACAAGACACTCTGCAGAGGTGTACAGTGTTTTTAGATAGCTCACAAACTGTGGGCCAAAGCTATAGGCTTGCAGAGTGCCTAAAAGATATTGGTGATCTACTCTGTCAAATGCCTTCTCTTGATCCAGGGAGAGAAAAGCGAGAGATAGACCAGCCTTCCGGGCAAAATGTAGTAAATCCCGAACCAGAAAGACATTGTCAAAAATTGTCCGGCCGGGGACTGTATAGGACTGGTCAGGATGAACCACCTCTGCCAGCACAGACTTGAGCCTGAGTGATATAGCTTTGGCTACAATTTTATAGTCTGTGCTGAGCAATGAGACCGGTCTCCAATTCTTAATAAGGCGGAGATCCCCCTTCTTAAGTAGCAGTGATAACACTGCTCGACGACACGAAAGTGGCATCTCACCGGTCTTGAGGGCCTCATTTAGAACCCTATGGAAATCATGTCCCAGAGTATCCCAGAAGAACTGGAAGAACTCTACAGTCAATCCATCTAGCCCTGGAGATTTATTATGGGGCATTAAGTGGAGTGCTTGAGAGAGTTCATTCAGAGTGATTGGTTTTTCCAACCTCTCTCTTCTCCCCTCGCTGACCTCTGGAAGCCCATTCCATAGCTCCCTGCAGGCATCTGGAGAGATGGGATCAGGAGAAAAAAGGTTCTGATAGAAGGACCGGGCTCTGTCCCGGATAGCCTCCGGATCTTCAAGGGGGGTGCCATCCTCCGCAAGAAGGCATGTTATTTGTTTTCGATTCCCCTTCTTCTTCTCCAGAGCATAGAAGAATCGTGAGCCACGATCCATATCGCAGAGTAACTGCATGCGACTTCGTACATAAGCACCACGAGCCTGTCGATGTTCCATGTTACGCAGAGTCTCTTTCTTTTCTACATATTCACACTGTATGGCTTGGTCTTCAGAGCCTGACAGCCTTTGCTCAAGATCAAGCACCTCCCTATTCAGAGCCTCAATCTCTGCATTTTTCTGTCTGCTCAAACATTTTGTATACTCTTGACACAAGAGCTTTAGGTGAACCTTGCCTACATCCCACCATTGACTCAGTGTGGCAAATTCATCCTGATAACCCTTCCAGTCTGTCCACATTTCCCGGACTGCCTTTGCAAACCCTTCATCCTTTAATAAGCTGTTATTAAAGTGCCAATAGGCTGCTTTGGGCAGAGATGGTGCAACTGCCACTATCAAAGAAGCACAATTGTGGTCCGAGAAAGGTGCCAAGCTAATATTACTGGACCGAACTCGTGACATAATATGGCTAGATATATAAAGCCTATCAATCCGGGACTGAGACACACGGCCATCCCTCACCCTAACATAGGTGAAAGCATCGGTTTCTGGGTGTTGTTCTCTCCAGATGTCTACCAAGGAGAAATGGGCAATGAGTTCCCGCAAAGCTGACTCAGATGAATCCCTTTTCTGGGGAACATTCCGGTCCCGAGCCTCAAGGGTGTAATTGAAATCACCCCCTATAATCACGGCTTCATCTGAGTCAATTGTCTCCATATAGGCTGATAAACTTTCAAAAAAATACTTTCTCTCTGGTCCAGTAGTTGGGGCATACAAGTTTATCAGATTGTATGTTCCACTAGACTCCCGGACCCGGAGATGTAACAGACGGCCTGGGATGACAGAATTAACACTCAGTACCTCTGGCTGGAAGGATTCTGAGAACAAGGTCACCACCCCACATGACGTCCATGTGAGGTGATTAAAAAAGATTCTACCCTTCCATTCCAGATGCCAGGTCGCTTCAAGCTCCTGAGTGATATGGGTCTCTTGAAGGAAACTCACAGAGTACCCTCCTTGGCGTAGAAAGGAGAGTACCTGAAACATTCTAAAAGGCTCCCGACAGCCATTTGTATTAAGAGTGCTTATACTTAGAGCCATTATTGTGTGTTAGTAAATGCTTTAGCCCTCACAGAGGCCTGGTGAGACAAACACTTTTTGTGGAACTTAACACTACGGAGATATTCTGCAGTTCCATAGTTTTTGGCCTCTTTTATGACCTTGATGTATTGTCTCACAGAACTGATCACCAAAGTCAAATCATGCCACTTCTCTAGAGCCATATGTAGCTTCTTCTCCAATTTAACACCAAGGGTGCTCTCAAGAAACATCTTGAGATCCTCAGCTGGGATGATTGGGGTAGAAGGATTTGTCACAACTGTGTCAACCTCCTCTTCGATGTCCCCCTCATCCATGAACTCTTCTTGGCTAAGGGATTGATAATTTCCCCTCTCCACTGGAGCTTTGATAATATCTACACAAGAAGTCGCAGGAGAAGGATCAGAAGCACCTGCTATCTGGAGACCCAGCAACGGCTCAGATAATACTTGGATTTTGCTTGGAACACCACTGGAGGTGTTTGGCTCAGGGGTAGCAGATGGAATTGGCTCCTTAACAACAGGAGCTTTAGAGGCTCGATGGGCAACCTCTGCCCTTTCCACTGCCTCCTGTGCCTCCTGAATGGCAATAACATTGGGGTCAGTGGAAGAGAAAGGAGGAGAGATCTTAACATGCACAGTAGACCTTACAGAGTCTGTCTGGCTATCCTCCATATTTACAACTCTAGCCTCATTATCCTCCCTCGCAGCATTGTCTGCAGGATCCTGTATGGGGGTTGTCCCAATGTTCTCCATTTCTTGGAATGAAATACCCTGAGGCACTAAACACTGAGGCTGGTTGTAGTTCCCAAAGCTCAGCACCTCAGGGACACTTACGGCCCACTCTGCAGGGGTTTCATTAGCTGTCCCGTTATACTCCAGGGGAAGATCCCCTGTTGGAGACAGATGCAGCACCCCTGACTCTGTGGGGAGACCCATAATCCCCTCCTCTTCCCCAACTGGGTCTATAGGTGCATGGTCTGGCACCAGTTTATTGCATCCAACAGTTGGACTAGACAATATCACCACATGAGGAACAGATGTTTTGCTGCCCTTTTTGCCCTTGGATGGGGGTGCTCCATCATTGACCACTGAAACCCATTCCTCAGGTATCAGCCTGTTGGATTTAAATTTCCTCTTCTTTTTCTTGTCATTTGAAGAGGAAATGCTACTCTCTGCTCCCACCACGACAGGTGTTACAACCACCGGCACCCCCACACCCTTAGGAGTGTTAATAACAGGGTTACGTTGGTTTTTGGCAAGAACAACTGCAGCACTAAGGGATGCATTGACATTCCTCCCCCCCTTCTCTTTTGCTGAACTTGAAATGCAGGCTGTAGCCTTAGATAACTTGAGTGAAGAAGGAGGAGGTTTGGAGGTTTCAGAGGTGGGTTGTGTAACAACCCCCTTGAGGTTCTTTACTGAAGGGGATTTCTCCTTTGAGGAGCCTGCAGCAATAGATGTGGCAGGGTATGCTGTTGCATTAGAGGTACTGGGGGCAGGAACAGGGACTGTGGTCTTAATATGCCCTTTGGGGCAACTCTGGCGAGTGTGCCCCAGGTTCTTGCAAAGGAAGCACCTCACTTCTTCAGTGCAGTAAAATATTTTATAGAGCACCCCCTCAAATGGAACACCAAAGGACCCCTCAATAGTATCTTGACCCCGAGGCAAAAGTAATTGCACCTGCCTTTTAAAAGAGAGGATATGTCTCAATCTGCTCTCCTTGCAACCCAAGGGAAGTTTAGAAATAGTTGACTTTATTTCACCGAGGGCTTGCAGGTGGGGTAGCAATAAGTGGTCTTGCAGGAAGGGGGGCACATTAGATAAGACTATCTTTATGCCTAATCCTTCTAGGGGTTCTACAGGGATATAACCACCCCCTACTGTGATGCCTCTCTGCACTAGAGTATGCACTGCAGTTAGTGTACGGGCAAATATTATGGCTTTCCCATACATTTTACTTGCTGCCACTATTACAGATGGGCCCACCACTTCAGCTGCAGCTTTTATGTAAGCCTCTATGCCATGAGCTCCTGTCATTAGACATCTAACCCCATGCTTCCTTGTAAGCTGCTCTACCCCAGCAGTGACTTGGCTTGGGTTGTTGCCAATAGCCACTGCCTGTGCAAAACTTTTAGCAGGGGTCACATTGGCTGCAGCAGCAGAAACAGAAGCAGTGGAGCTTTTTGACAGAGGCTGTGACTGGTGCTTTTTAGCATAGCTACAGCCAGGTTTTTCAGCTCCTTTTCCTTTAGGAGCTTGAGGTATTTTTTTATAATTTTGTTTTTTATTCCCTCCCATTATTTTACAAAACAATCCACAAAAAAGTAAGCTTAATTCTATGAATCAGCAAAAGTAAATGCAACAATGAGAAGCTTTAGCAGGGAGAGGGTTAACGAGAGCAGGTGCCTGGGAGTTGCACTGCTACTAGAAAATGTTTTATTTTCTTAAATCCTTCTCCCTTTAGCTTTCTCTCCTTACAAAACAAGGATAAAAGTAAAAGCACACACACAATCTGTGCAAATAGTGATAAATTTCAGCTGAAACTAAATACAAAAAAACAAGTGAAACTGACACCCAGGTGTGGGGGAGGGGTAGGGGATCTGTCAGTGAGTTTGTAGCCCACAGGAAGTGAAGGGAACTGGGCTAGCAATCACTCACCTTCTGGGTCAAAATAAAAATCGATTTTAAATAAAGTAAATCAACTCAAAACTTCCCAAAATTCACACACCAAGTAGCTAACACCTTCACACACCAAATGAGAACAAAAAATCCTGCCTTAAACAGGGATTTCTCTGCTTAATTTGAAATCAAACAGAGAGCTTTCTTTTTTGTGGCTTCTGCAGTATTTGGAATTCCAGAACTGATAACTCGTATGGGGTGTCTTCGTTCTGGGGCCCCTATACGCCACATACTTAGGTGCACCTATGCATATTGGGCATCAAACTGTTCAGCGGACCCTGGGCTTTCATGTTTAGGGAGTTTTATCTTGGTATATATCTGTCTGTCTGTGTGAGATACGATGCTTCAGGGTTGCAATATTGAGGTGATTTTCTGTAATGTCATAAAAATTGCCAAATGTAGGAAAGCTTTACGGCTTGGTACTTTGGAGTAGAAAGATGTGCATACCCATATTAGATTCGTCGGAATGTGTACTTTCCAAAAACATATGGTTTTCTGGGGTGAACATACATTTTTGTACTTTTGCCCCTTGAAAAATGCTGTAAATGTGCTTATTTTGCAGTATCTGGAATTCCAGAACTGATAACTCGTATGGGGTGTCTTCGTTCTGGGGCCCCTATACTCCACATACTTAGGTGCACCTATGCATATTGGGCATCAAACTGTTCAGCGGACCCTGGGCTTTCATGTTTAGGGAGTTTTATCTTGGTATGTAATGATATGTGGGAGATACGATGCTTCAGAGTTGCAATATTGAGGTGATTTCTGTAATGTCATAAAAATTGACAAATGTAGGAAAGCTTTGCGGCTTGGTACTTTGGAGTAGAAAGACGTGCATACCCATATTAGATTCGTCAGAATGTGTACTTTCCAAAAACATATGGTTTTCTGGGGTGAACATACATTTTTGTACTTTTGCCCCTTGAAAAATGATGTAAATGTGCGGATTTTGCAGTATCTGGAATTCCAGAACTGATAACTCATATGGGGTGTCTTCGTTCTGGGGCCCCTATACTCCACATATTTAGGTGCACCTATGCATATTGGGCATCAAACTGTTCAGCGGACCCTGGGCTTTCATATTTGGGGTGTTGTATCTTGGTATATAATGATATGTGGGAGATACAATGCTGTAGACTGGACACTTTGAGGTAATTTTTCAAAAATGTAACACATTTTTATAAAAACTGCTAACTTTAGGAAAGAATTGCAACTTGGGAGTTTGGAGTACAAATATATATTTACCCATTTTGAACTCGTTGGAATCTGTTCTTTCCAATGAGGGGTAGTTTTTTAGGGTAAACCTACTGTAAGTGGAATGTTTGGCCTTGAAATCAGATGTATGCTGTTTTGTGGAGCGGTGCTTTGGAAATTTGGTAGTTTACTGCTTCAGAGTTTTCAACTATCGAAGTGAGAAATCTCCATAAAATTATATATATTTGGTATTGGTTTGTTCGGGAGACACAGAACTTTCCAAATCTGCCATGTTCTCATGCATAAAATAAATTATGCTTCTGATATATGCGTTTGTATCATGTGAAACTGTTTTTTTTTGGTTTTTTTATACACTTAGAAGCCCATATCTTTTTACAGGACTGGAATGACAACTAAATTCTAGCATATTTTGAAAGCTTAGGTTGTCCTGAAAAAAACAATATCTTGTTTTCATGGGTAAACTAAAAGACCCCCCCAGGAAAGTCCCCTAAAGTGAAAGAGCAAAAAATGTTCAAAAACGGTCTGGCAATAGAAGTTCCAACTTGGCCAAATTGGCTGGCAGCGAAAGGGTTAAGGTGCTGAAATTTTAATATTGTATGATTCTGTTTTAAAAAATCATAATCAAAAGACAAAAAAAATGCTATCAGGACAAAATATTGCAAATCCTGGCAATCTAAGACAAGTAAAAACAAAAACATTAGCCATATGGAAAGGAAATGAAGTGTGGTTGAGCTAAAATAAATATAAACTTTGTGTTTATTGATACTATTCATGCTTGTTTTCTTGTATCCATCCTGACTCTTCTGCTGAGCTGCACACAAGTGTGCCTATTAATGTCTGGGAACCATGGAGCTACTAGAGCTCATAGGAGAAAAAGAGGATCAAGCGCAACAATCGTTACTGCTGCGTTAGCTTTATTATGCCATACCAAAACAGAACAAAAAACATGGAGCTACTGCCATCTAGAATGTGGCAGATATCCAATGTAAATTGCCCCAGATTTGCATTAAAAAAAATCACATATTAATGCCATTTTTGTGAGAAGTGACGTAATCCACTTGCATCCACTTTGATTCCACTCAGATGCCCTTAATTTTGATGCATCTGAAGTTATGGGAAAATGCAGCATTATGGGTAGAAAAAACCCACAGCAATGTGTATCCAAAATTGGCATTTGCACACTGAACCTGTGGTACAAGAAGTACAATTCAATGACTGAAAGTTTGTTTGTTGATGGAGATTGATATAATATTTTGACACATTGTCTAAAGCCCAATGCAAGTAAACAATACGATTTATTTCCAGAATTCATGCATATTTAAAAGCTCGCTGAGAGACCTGTTGATGCTTTGTGCAAAAGACTTTTGCCTGAGAAAGTTAAAAAAAAAACAGCATGATGGATATATAGTTGGTGTCATATATCAAAGATATGAAAACAAATAATAACGAGTTTATTTGGTTCATATTAAAAAAAGAAGTGTTTGTGCATGATATTGAAATACCCAGTGCTTTTCTTCAACATTGCAAACATTGCATTGCCTGTATTGTTTTATGGCAGGAATGATAGCTATGCGCTCATTTGCACTCATGTGTTGATGTTCTAGTCACCCTTGAGGTTGCATCTAGAAGCAGTTCTGATGTCCCTTATCCTAAAAGTATTGATAGTTTCATAAGAGAGCAATAGCATCATACAACTTCTTTGCAGTTACATCACTGTAGTTTGGAGAGGTCAATGCAGAATTAAGCAGAGGTGTGGCAGAAATAATAAAGTCTGCTTGAAGAACAGCATGCAGAGCTATGGCAAAAACATATATCTTATTTTCTGATAGCACTAGTTTAGGTTATATTATAAATAGGATTACGTGGGCCTGACTTGGGACTGGAGTATTAGAGTTAATTGTAAATGAGGACTCTGTGCTTCACGGTGAACATACGAATAGGGGTGACAGAAAACACAGGTTTGACTAAAAGGTGACTATAGAGACCAGTGAACAAGCATAAAGAATGACTTAAGAAAGTTTTGTATTTCCTTAACAGGGAACTTAAGGCTAAAATGATTGGGAGTATAATCAATGTATAGACCTCTGCTACCTCTGTGACCTCTGGCACTTGAAGACAAGAAAGCTGATATGCAAATTGATAATATGGCCATGGCTGCTGAATAGCAGAACACTTTTACATTACTCTGCCTCTTTTTGACTCTGGCAAGGTGGTGGAGTAATGGTTTAGGAGGCTGATCTGTAACTTCAAAGATAAATGAGTTCCGCCTGTCAAGAAATAATAATAATGTCCATAGCTTAAATGACATCAGAAAACTTTATACTTGATCCGATCCACATACAGAGGGCATTATTTACTACAATGTGAAAGCATGAAATGTATGTTTACAGTCACACATATCATAGCTTTTTGTTTGCTTTTTTGGTATACCAATTAATGAGAATCTAGGACTTTTACTTTCCAAGTTACCAAATTACATGACTTAAGTGGGGCAGATTTCTTAAGGGTCGAATTGAAAATTCTAAATTAATTTTTTTGTGTTTTTTTTATGTTCAAAACAGTCAAATTAAACTACGGAGTTATCCAAACTCAATTCAAGTTTTTTTTTTTTAAATAAATTGCATTCGAATTTCGAGATTTATAAAACTCTGGCCCTTTAAGAATTCAAATTTGATTATTTGTCATCTTAAACCTGCCAAATTACTGTTTAAGTCAATGGGAGAGGTCCAGGGATCAATTTAGAGATGTTTGCAGGCTTCCAGACATTCAAGTTTTTTTCGGAGAAAATCGATCGATTTCGAATTGAATTTGATTCGAGTGTTCGGGTCGTTTAAATTTGTCAAAGTTTTAGCAATTCGATTTAATTAATACATTTTGACTTTTGAATTTATGTTAGTTTTAAACTCATATGTTATGGTGTAACTAGTTAACTACTGTTTATATATATTTGCCATATATTTTCTTCAAATGGGCAGCACTTTTATTTTCAAATTGATTTGTGGTACTTTAAATTGGCATGCTTTCAGAATGTGGGTTCTTGAAGTTGTATAGACCCAGGTAATTTTGTACAGTTATCGGACATGTTATCCAGAATGTTTGGGGCCTGGGGCTTTCCGGATAATGGATCTTTCTGTAGTTTGGATCCTCATACCTTCACTCTACTAGAATATCATGTAAACGAAATTAAATAAATTAAATAAACCCAACAGGGTAGCTCTGCTTCCTAAAAGGATTGACTATATCTCAGTTTGGATCAAGTACAAGATACTGTACAGAGAAAAAGGAAATAATTTTGAAAACATTTGGATTATTTTGGATATAATGGAGTCTATGGGAGATGGACTTTCTGTAATTTGGTGCTTTCTGGATAATGAATTTCCAGATAATTGATACGATACCTGTAACACACCTGTAAGTTGAGGCTTGATAAAGTATTAGCGTAGGCTGGAAAAGTCACCTTTTTTGTCTTAACAAATCATCTTTACAATAATTCAGAATGCTGTTGTATTCTTATGAGTTACTTATGTTGTTGATTAACCCTTGACAACGGTGGGGCATCCTGCACCTGATGCTGCACCAAGTAAGTGGACTGTTATTTAGCACTTTACAAAATTGTTGTTACACCATGTTGTATCCATATATCCAAGTATCCCCTGCAACCACTGGACATGTTTATGCTCAGAGTTTACCATACTGCAGATACTTCTGTCCTGTTGGACCAAGAAATACTTAGGTAATTGGATCAAGTGTTGTGGAGTGATGCTCTTTAAGAACGTACCCTGAGTAGGGAAGATATTTATGGAACACTAATCCCACCCAAGCCACATACAGTACTTGACATATCTCAATGCTTTGACCTTTACTTCTTTTTACTTTAACCTTAACTTTAAATCTAAGCTTGCAATGGCCATATGAAAGTGAACGCAAATGGAATGAATCAAGTAGAGTTATATGCGGCTCTTTCTGTTCTTGACTGTCCAATGCAGGTATATTATTTCCAGTTCATAGTCAGGCTTCACGTACAGGTACGAGTACAGTAATTCACTGCAATTCAGGGCATGCAAAACATCAAATATAAATCACTTCACCAGAAGAAATTTCTTTGGCAATATAAAGCATAACACTCTGATCTCAATCTAATGTTAACTCATCTGCATCTTTTAAAGATGTAGGTATTGGCCTTTGCGGGGGGGGGGGGGTAATACAACACTGCAGCAGCTACACTCTATCTCATGCTGAACAAGTATAGTAAGAGTACATGCTATATAACTGTGATCAGTGGATAAAATAAAAGTATAAATAACTGGGAATAATTAAACTAAAAAATAGGTAGAAAAGCTTTCTGAACTTCTGAGATAGAACTAAATACACGTGCACATGAAATTCTGCATTATAGTTGCTGGCTACTATAAATGTTTTTAATAATAAGTTTTAGAACTTTTTTTGTATACATTTATTCCAGCTTCATTACCACATGCTGCTAATTCTTAATTGGAAAGCAGTAAACAAGTAATGGATGAGGCTCTGTGTCCCTTATATTTAAAGATAAGCAGCAGATTTTATATTTTGCTGCTGCAACAAAAGATGGAACAATTTGCTGTATTGGAAATAGGATTTTTAATTAAAGCACACAGTGAGTGGTTAAGTAAAGGGACATTAAGGGAGAAATACACAGCAAGACTGGTAAAATGTATTTGTTTTAAATTGCTTCCCTGAGGAAAATCTTAGTTAGGCAATAGGATATGTAGTTAATAGATCCCAGAAGAATAATATGAAGCTAACATATTGGTCTGCACACGATTGTCACTTCAAATTAATGTTATATTCATATTATTCCTATATGCTGAGTTTAAAATATCTCTATGCCCTTCTGGGTCTATAGACCATAATGATTTCACCAAAGCTGCTTATTATTAGTCATATAGTCTATAGTAGCTTTATAGTCTCAAACTTTTGCAGCATTCATTCCATTCATTTCAAGCTGCTCTGCCTGATCTGTACATTTAGGGGCAGATATATTACATGGTGTAAAAAATGGCAGAATATTTTGCCACACATCTGTGTGAAAACAGTGTAATTTTTTTACACACTCTTTCTTTGAGCAATTTACTTACAAATGTCTGAAGCAATGTAAAATAAGGCGGGTAAATTTGGTCTTTGTGTGGTGTAAAATATCACATCCCTTGATAAGTTCACCATTTATATTACACAGCTTTTTACACTGTTTTTCCGGCGAATTTTGTTTTACATAGTATAATAAATTGGCCCCTTAGAGGAAGAAAGTGTTAGCCATGATCCTCCAGTCCCCAGAAGGAGATCATATATTTATACAGGATTTCTTATAATATTTATTATTTTTCACTTCCTATAACAGTTTGAATTTATACTAATGAAGTAAAATTACCTCTATAATGTGTGCGCCTAAAAAAGGAAAAACAGAAATGTAGTAATATAAGATGTCCTTACCCACTTTCCCATGTCCTATGACTACCTGTCCAGCTGTCATTCTTACTGAGTGAGCTGATTGACTGGAGCCAAGTGGGGGGAGGGGGGGGGGAAGCATGGAAAATTTGGAAGATCTGGGAAGAGTCTGTGCTTGGCATCTAAGCTGAGGGGAGGTCCACCAAAGGATCAACTCCTGCCTGTATCAATGAACTTACTCTCTACTTTAATTAAAATCAGTAGCTGGTTAGTCTGTTGGAATGTTTCAGAAATCTGAAATCAACCAGGGAACACCCCTCACAAATGTTGGGAGCTCATAAATATAGACATACAGACAGTGACATGGTGGGAATCAAATCAGAATCAAACATAATGAGAATGGTTATAACATTTCCATGTTTGAAAGTCAATGGGCGTTTTTTTTATGGGATATTTTTGTACCTGTGACAATTTTGTGAAAGATGCGCCTCTTATGTGTCACTTACCTCCCGGCGCACCTCTCTTCGTGTGCGCAGGCACGCACTTCCTCTCTGACTTTGCTGGTGCTGGCGTCTCACGCTGGCACCTGACGCTGGGTGCCCTGGTGCTGGCATCATGACGCTCTCGATCCTGTGCCAGATTCTAAGTTTTGCCGCCAAACTTCTTTTTAAAAGCCCCTTCCACCATTTTGCCATGCCCAAGATAGGCTTCAGTTTACTGTTCCTGCTAAAGCGTTATTATTATCTGATTATTTGGTTTTTGACTTCTGCCTGACTCTTGTTTACGATTCCTGCTGCCTGCCTTGACTCTTCGCCTACGCTTATTCTAAAATCCTTGCCGGTACCTTGTTTTTGGACTTTTTGTTTAATCTGCACTTCCTTTTTGGTTTTCCGCAGCAGAAAGCCCAGGCCACTAAAGGGCGTTGGTGAACACCAGAGACCGCAGGGTTATCCTGTGCAACCGAGTGTACTCATCACCACGCAAGGTTTGGATAACGAGAACATTGCATTTTGTCTGTGAATCCATGCAGAGAAATAATTCACTCATCACTAGATATTTACTTTTAAACAGGTGACCAGTAAATGTTACCTACTGATGTATTTCTATGGGTTATTGCACCTGGGCACATATTCTGCCTTTTATTACATAACCACAATAGACTATTGGTATTGTCATCCTCCTAATTGTAAAATACCTGTATGTGTGGCATAGATTTTATATTTATAAGATATATGCAAATAATTCATTCCTTCAGACGAAATCTAATTTATACACACACACACACTATATATTTATATATAGTCTCAAAAAGAGCCAGCAACACAGGGCTATCCTTAGAAGTGAAAAAATGTACTTAGTGAAGCATTTATGCATGTATTTATATGTATACATATACTGTATAGCTTTAATTAGCTATAATTATGCTATATTAAGCTATAATTAGCTATATTGTATCAAAATTAAAGTGTTTTAACACTCAGCAATAAGGTTTCCTCATACCAAGGAATAAAAATCCTTTCTTTTTCTTTGTTCATATTTATTATTAATGTACATTATTACTTCATGCTTAAGAAAATAAAAAAGATGAAGGAAACATTTCTCAGTAATTCAGCCTCGCCAGCAATTTAGAACACAAAATTATTCAGAGGAGAAATACAATTTTCTGTCATCTCTGCAATACACTGATAAAGTTACAGGCTAATATGTTTTGATATTTTTGTCACTCATTTATCATGTGACCTTTCATGCTATCATTAATACTGCTAAGGGACACAGCAGATATACTAAAATAAGGGTGTGGGGAAGTCATATTGCTTCTCTAACCACTAATGGTCAGTCATAGCAATTTATGTTTTCCTTTGGTAAAGCCCTGCTGGAAGAGAGTATTTGTTATTAAAATTTGATATTACTGTCTCCGCGCTGCCATTTAGAATCTGCAGCTATCATTCATGATGAAAATACTTGAGGTTAATAAACCTTATTTTAAATCATGATTTTAATATAAAATAACATCTTTATATGTAAACAGAAAGTGTTTTGAACTGTAAAAGAGTATTTTGATATAAATAAGTAATCCCATGAGAGCAAACAATTAAGATTAAATTAAGAAAAACATTTCTTTAAATTTAATTTGATTACAATTATAGCACAGGAATGGGATCCTAAAACACGTCATTCAGAAAACTTCAAAATACGGAAAGGCAAATGACTAAAAATAATTATATAAAATAATAGTAATAATCTAAAAGTGTAAACAGAGTCCACAACAGTTCACCAGAGGAGAACTCTCCAGCTCTCTATTCATTTATATAGGAATTTTAGAGGAGTAGTTATCAACGGGTGACAGTAAAGCTTACTACAGTATATTATACGCTTTGATAAATAAGCCACTAAATATTCTGTATAAGTAAAAAAAAGAGCTAAGAGTTCTCCATTGGTGAAATTTGATGCTCACAGTGATATATATATATATATATATATATATATATATATATATATATATATATATATAAATACCCTATATATTTGTTGTAGTATTGTTCAACCAAACCCCAAATTTTTCGAGTTATAAAAACTCAAAACTCAAAGGGTTAAGGGTAGGACTACACGGACGATTTTGGACAATCTGACGATCTGCGCAAAACGCAGGCATCATTTTGGATGCACGCAGCATCTGCATTCGACAGTCATGTCGTGTTGGATCAGAGATGCAAGACCATCCGACAATGCATTTACCTACCTTATTTCTGTTGCATCCGATGTGACGTCTGCGTTTTTGCGCAGGGCCAGATTCAATTCAATGAGAAAAGGTTATCTCCTGTTATCTCACATGAAAAGTTATAGATGAGATTCAATTTGAAGAGAAAAAACTTTTCTCCAAATTCAGTTCCCACAGACTTCAATAGAGTTTTCAAGTGATAAATAGTAAGTTAAGTTTTTCTGAATTAAATTGCATCTCAAATTGAATTTCATCCATAAATGTTCATGTGATAAATCTTTTTCTCATTGAACTAAATCTGGGCCAAAGTCAGATGGTGTAGTTTTTTTCATGGATCTACATCTGACAGTCAATGTATTTCAATAGAAAAAAAGTCAGCCAGACATTCATCTTGCGTCAGATGAAAACATTTCCATGAAGTTTACACATCTATGCAGCTGCATCCAATTTGTAGGATGCATTTTGTTAAGACAATAGTTTCCTACAAACTCTCCTGCGGAGATCAGCTCAAAAAATGAATTACTTGAAAAAACTGAAAAACTACTTGAACACAATAATATCACATTCTACCCTTCATTTTTCAAACTAACCTCACAATGCAAATTAAAATTAGTTTGAAATTTTAAAATACAATTCCCATTGACTTACACAAAGTTTTCACAACTTTTGCTCATCATGTGTCTCAAAAATTAGAGTTTCAGAAACTTAAATTTAAATCAGATTTTTGCAGCAAAAAGCATGAATTTGACTGTTGATAAACTGCCCCCCCCCAGTGTCTAATATCTTATGGCAGATGGAGAGGGATCCCCACCAGCACAATACCACCATTAATTATAATTTATTCATACAAGCCTATAAAACATATATCAAATTAAAGGAAAATAAATGAAACAGAATTTTAAAATCTATTAGTTTTGCAACTATTGCAAGTTCTTCAGGGCAGGTACTTCCTTTCTCCTGGTTATCATAATAGCATATATATATAGCTATTTAAGATATCCATACACATATACAGTACAGTTGATGCATAAGGTTGTTGGAAAGAAGTGATGCATTTTATTATACTGTAGAAGGTTGACTTCAGAGAATCCAGGGAGCATAACAGCATCATATTTAAACAGGTGGATCTTCACGAGAGAGCTTGAAGGTTTTATGAGAGGTGGAAGTCAGGCTATGGCGGAGAATTCTAGAAACAAGCAGATGATCAAGTGTAAGTAAAAAATTAAATAAGGTATGAGGATCTTTGGGGAGAAGAGAGAGAAATGTTAAAGAAAGGATGTGGAAGATATAAAGTAGTCTATTTGGGGATAAGCACACAAATGTAAACATGGGCTATGTTGTCAAGGGGCTTGTATCTCAGTCTTGGAGTAAAAATGTAATTCAATATTAAATGTGCTAGTAAAAATATTATTATAAACACACTTGCATGGGTGGCCACAGAAAATTTTTCAGGCTGAGGGCAAGGAAGAAAACATATTACACAAATTATTTGTACTTTACCCATATTTTAGTTTCCACACAAACAGCTTTTCTATAAATATATATATATATATATATATATATATATATATATATATATATATATATATATATATACCGTATATATATATATATATATATATATATTCATCCAGAAAGATGTGCGCACTCCACTTCTTAATAATCCAATTATTTATAGTAAAAAACAGTACATTGACGTTTCGGTTGTGGTCTACAACCTTTCTCAAAATGTATTACCATTTCAATTTCACCACAGAAACCCTTTAAATACCATTAACCCCACCTATCCCATGTTTCACTGATGTCACTTCCCCCCATGCCCCAAGCTAGGGCTGCTAACATAGCAGTCTCTATACTCGAGACAATAGGTGATGTGATCATCTGCACAATGCAATTATGTGAATACAACACAGTACAAATATATTATTATAAATATTAACAACAAAGAAAATATCAACTTAAATTTGAAAAAAGAATGTCAGCGTAAATCTAGAAAACAATTCAATGAACAGTATTTGTTAAGACCTTTGGGGGACAGAGTGCCCAATTTCTTAATCCAGAACGATTCTCGTTGTAATAACAACCTGGCACTATCCCCAACCCTTCTTGGCATTGGGATATTGTAGATGGCAATATACTTAAAAGTTGGCAACCTATGTCCCAACTCTAGGAAGTGTTGAGCCACAGATTTAGTGGATTTCTGATCCCTATAGCCGTATTAATTGCGCATCTATGTGAATCCATCTGTAAACGTAACATCAGGTCAGTTTTGCCCACATATGACAGCCCACATGGGCATGTAATAAGATAAATTACAAAAGTTGTCGTAGATGTTATATGGTGCCTTATCTTTAATCTTTGTTCAGTTTGTGGATGTGCAAAACCCGTACCTGGGGTCATGTAATGGCATGATGTACAAGAAGGACACCTGTAGCAACCCTGTTTAGTAGCAGGTAACCATGTGGTTGTGGGATTATAACTTTTAACTGGATCACTGTTTAGCAATAAATCTCTCAGATTCTGTCCCCGGCAGAATCCCAATATAGGCGGAGTGGAGCAAATTTTACCCAGGTTATCATCGGCCTGAATAATTTTCCAATTAGTCTTGATGGCCTGTCCCAATTGCGAAGTGACAGTACTATAACAAGTCAAAAATACTAAATTGTGCTTGGTCCTGGTCACATTATGCTGGATTTTACTTCTAGCGTCTCTCAAGGCCTTTTCTAACATTGGCTTCTTATACCCTCTCTGTAGAAACCTCTCTTGCATCTCCCTCAATTGTATCTCACAAATCTCAGGTTCCGAGTTGTTCCTCAACACTCTACAAAATTGTGACAGTGGAAGTGATCGTTTTAAGGACGGTGCATGACAACTGTCTGCATGTAAAAAAGTGTTACGATCGGTTACTTTACGAAATAATGCATACTGAATTTAATTACCCATCAAAGTCAATTTTAAATCCAAAAATTCGATTTCACTGTCACATTTTGCTGTAAATTTAATAGTGTCAGAAATCATATTAAGACCCTCAATCATAGCCAAAAATTCTCTCTTCTCACCTTTCCAAATGATAAAAATGTCATCGATGAAATGCTTAAATAATATTATATTTAGACCATAATTGGGAAGTATATGTGTCGTTTCATATTGGTACATAAAAAGATTTGCGTATGAGGACGCCATCGGTGCCCCCATCGTCGTACCCTCAATTTGTTGGTAAAAAGTCGTTTCAAATTGAAAGTAATTGAATTTAAGGCACTCTAATAATGTGAACGTAAATTGTATTGGAGGTCCCTTACATGCCTTACTTTCAATAAGGGATTTTTCAATTGCTTTCAAACCTGCTTCATGTGGTATACTCGTGTAGCAGTTTAGTTGCTACAGGTGTCCTTCTTGTACATCATGCCGTTACATGACCCCAGGTACGAGTTTTGCACATCCACAAACTGGACAAAGATTAAAGATAAGGCACCATATAACATGTACGACGACTTTTGTAATTTATCTTATTACATGCCCATGTGGGCTGTCATATGTGGGCAAAACTGACCTGATGTTATGTTTACAGATGGATGCACATAGATCCGCAATTAATACGGCTATAGGGTTCAGAAATCCACTAAACCTGTGGCTAAACACTTCCTAGAGTTTCGACATAGGTTGCCAACTTTTAAGTACATTGCCATCGACCATATCCCAATGCCAAGAAGGGGAGTGGATAGAGCCAGGTTGTTATTACAACGAGAATCATTCTGGATTAAGAAATTGGGCACTCTGTCCCCCAAAGGTCTTAATGAATACTGTTCATTGAATTGTTTTCTAGATTTACGCTGACATTTTTTTCCAAATTTAAGTTGACATTTTCTTTGTTGTTAATATTCATAATAATATATTTGTACTGTGTTGTATTCACATAATTGCATTGTGCAGATGATCACATCCCCCATTGTCCCGAGTATAGAGACTGCTATGTTAGCAGCCCTAGCTTGGGGCATGGGGGGAAGTGACATCAGTGAAACATGGGATAGGTGGCGTTAATGGTATTTAAAGGGTTTCTGTGGTGAAATTGAAATGGTAATATATTTTGAGAAAGGTTGTAGACCACAAACGAAACGTCAATGTACTGTTTTTTACTATAAATAAATGGATTATTAAGAAGTGGAGTGCGCACATCTTTCTGGATGAATATATTACACACAATAAAGTGCAGCACCCTAAGTGGAATTTAAAGACTGAGAGTGTGCGGACTGTCTGGGTATGTACGTATGTAGGACAGCAATTAGTATTTTCTATTTCTTAGCACAATTACTAGCCAGCGGTTTGTAGAATGTTATTCTCTCTAGAGTTCTAGTTACAGCTGAAAACCTACAGTAAAGCCTTTATTTTACATACCCTAATTCTAAGTTTTTCCATATGTTATACAATTTTTTGTTGTCCCACCAATATATAAACATAACATTATATTTCCCTAACTTTACACCACTTTTTCTTGTCCCCTAAAAAATGTATAATGGTTCTACTGTACATAAAGTAGAGTAACAACAGCAGGAAGAGGTTGTGCACAACAAAATGTCACTAGCATAGAATCTATGTTTATACATTATTTCAGTCTAGGGGAAAGCTGCTCTGTTCCCAAAGTGGCAGAAGGTTTAAAAGATAAAATCTATGGACATCCTTTTTGCGACAAAACTTGATGAAAATGTTCTCTTACCACTAGAAAACAGGGCTCATATGTAACAGTGGGGATGGGGGAAGAGTCCAGCAGAAACATTTAGAATACCAGAAATATGTCTAGTAGTCTAGGAAAGGGGTGATAAAGGTTGGAAGTTGGAATTGTAAGTGCAATTGCCTTGATCATCCAATCAGATATTTTATTTTCAAATTTGTACTGTAGTAATCACATTGCTAGCACCTGACTCCAAAACACCTTGTAAATTTCCTTGCAATTTTGGGGCCAGATATTTTTGCCCTGAACACATGTTCAGGGCATCTGACTGCAGATAAAAAAAAAAGAATTTCCTGAACACACTTAGTTTTTTTTTACAGTGTTTTTGAAAAATATTAAAACCTTATTATACCTTAGTATAACTTGAGTAGGTGCTCAATGAAACTCCATTTCCCTCCAAAGTTATGCCACTGGATACCACTTCGACATTAATTACACTGTGCTCACCTAGCCCCCAACATAAAGCAGCACTGTGATCCCCAGCATATACTAGAAAAGAGCAACACTGTTATTCCCAGAAATTCCAATACAGAGGGGCACATTTACTAAGGGTTGAATTTCAAAGTTAAAAAACATTGAAATTCGACCATCGAATTTGATACTTCGATAGTCAAAGTGTTTTTTCGATCGAAAACAGCCATTTTCGATCGAAGTAAAAATCATTCGATCGATTAAATCGTTCAGTTCGAACGATTTTACAAAAAAATACTTTGACTACTCAAAACTTAGCCAAACACTCAGAAAGGTTATAGGAGGTCCCCCATAGGCTAAACAGCAATTCGGCAGGTTTAAGGTGGCAAAGTGTCGAATTCTAAGTTTTTAAAGAGACAGTACTTCGATTTTCGGATGGTCGAATTTGTGAAGTATTTTCATTTCAAATCAAATTTTGGCTTATTCAATGGTCAAAGTACCCAAAAATTACTCTGAAATTCGAAGTTTTTAAATTCGAAAATTCACTTCGACCCTTAGTAAATGGGCCCCAAAGTGACAATGTACCCCTTCCCCAGAACAGAGCAGTACTGTGACTCCCAGCATACACCAGCATGAAATGGCCAATTCCAAGCATAGAGTGAGACTCTAAATCCTAGTAACAACAATAATAAAACCTTATTATGATTTCCAGATTACCTGTTCTGACTTATGGTAAGACCTATTTGTCATTGAACAAAGAGGAATGTGTAATCAAAATTTAGAGCAGAGTGGAAAGTTTGATTTTTGATCCCACGTCTGAACGTGTGTCATTGTCCAATGACATAATGTTGTGCCTGAGCTGAATATAACAAAGCAGAGAGGTCACACAAGTCAGAAATATGACAAAAATACTGAAATGATTTGTACTATTGCAGAACATTTTAAGTAAATATATATACTGTGTGTGTGATCTGTCAATTTGTGGTTGATATAAGCCCAGATATAGAGATCATCAATTTAAAAGAACCAGCAAATAAAACATTATATATTGGAAGCAAAATATTTGGGCACTCATGTCTAATCAATGGCATGCCATTCTCCTGTTTAACTACAACTCCCTTCATTCCCTATTTAGCACAAGACTGTTATCAGATCCAGAGAGCTGCAATTACATTTTACATATTTTTATAGACTGGCAACTAGTGATGGGCGAATCTGTCTCGTTTTGATTTTCTGAAAAATGTGTGAACCGGCAAAAAATTAGCATAATGCATTGAAGTCATTGGGTGTCAAAATTATTTTGACGAACGACAATTTTTATATGTGCGACTCTTGTGTCCAAATGCATTAAAGTCAATGGGCCGAATAATTTTAATGTGCAACAATTTTTTTTGTTGCAGCAAATTTGGCCATGCCAAATTTTCACAGCAGGAAATTCTCTGCGAATCTATGCCTGGTGAATAAATTCGCCCATCACTACTGGCAACATACTAAAATAAATATAAACCGATGTAAGCAAAGGTAAACTGTCCTGTTGCTAATGTTAACCCATAATACTAATTCTGTGCACTAAAAACACTAATAACTTACTAACAATACAGTTTAAATAATGGAAGCAAATTATTCCAGCCCTTTTGGTGCAATTTTTCACCTATTCTATATTATTATATTAAGGTCCACAAACAGTAAGTGCCTTTTATAAATACAGTAATGTACAACAACATAACAAAAAGGGGAGTTTTTTTTTTACAAGAAAAAATAATTTTTACTGAAAAAACCCCCAAAAATTTTCGAGTTTTATTACACCCCAAAGCAGAAAAAAGTCAAAATCTGAAAATCCACCATCTCAGACCTGCTGAGGTTGTATAAACAGTAAGTCAATGGGAGAGGTCCTTATCCTATTTGGATTTCTGTGGTCTGTGCTGGAATTAGCCTTGAAATCAGACTATTTCAGGCTTTTCAAGCAAAAATCTGCAAAATTTGGGCTTTTGGGGGAAAAAGCCCCAAAAATTTAGCGATTTGAGAAAAAAATCAGAAAAAGAGATACAATTTGGTTTTTCTCTCAATTTTATTGAGTTTTCCCCCGATCCGAATAAATCATGCTTTTTTGATAATAAATATGGTCAAACGTGGATTCTAGTGGCTGGAATTTATTTTAAAAAAACAGATAAATTCAGATTTAGATAAATAACCCCCCCAAAAGTAATAAATATGTAAAGTTACAATATTAAAAATAATTTACAAATGGTAACGCAATAAATATGCATGCAGCATCAGAATGAAACTGACAGCTCATCCATTCACAAACGCCACAATGTAGCAACTGAAATAACATGTATTGTTAAATATACATTTTTTAAAAGACGTTGCCACAAAAAAAAAAAAAGAGGTCATATATATTTTAAACATAATATAATTTACAAGGCATATGTTGTGCACTAGAATATTCACAGAGAACACACACAGATTTGGAGCTGACATTTATGTTTGCATGTAAATTGAGCAAGAAGTACAAACAAAGAATACAATCTCGTATACTAGCATTCAGCAGTAAAGGATAGATAGCCTGCCTGCTACCAATCACCAAGTGGTTGCCATAGCTACAAGGTCAGGAAATATGCCTTATCCCCAGTTGTCCAAGCCCTGCACATGTCACTTCTGAAACTATGAATTTTATATACAGGTCAGGAGATGAATACCTAAGAAATAAACAGAAAAACTGGACGATAATTACAGCAAATGCTTTTGCATCTTTGCATTCTTTGGAAATACAATTTGCTAGGCACAGTTGGTCAGTTCCCTTGTGTTAGATAGTATCAGCACATTATTTTTAATATAAAATGTACAATTTATATCTGATAAAAAAAATACAGTGTAATATACAGTCACCATTTAATGGTCAATTTTTAAAATTGCCTCATGAAACTGTTACGCCTTTCTATGAGTTTGTAATTTTAAGTTTTAGCTGAGGACTACAGATATGCCTATTAAACACAAATTTCGCTGCATATAAATATATCGTTTTTTTTTGTTTTTTTAGAAATACAGAAATTGTTTTTCAATGCAAGATTTTAGGGTTGATGAAAGAGCATAACTTCATTTGGTGGGGGATGTCCTGAATAATTTGGCCAAAGGCCTCATCAAGACCTAGAATGCTGCAAAATGAAAAGGTAGGTAAAAATGCTATTTAAATATTTCCTTGAGTTGCCTTTTTAATCAAGCATTGTATTTCTGTTTCACATGCTTTTTTTCATTGAGATTGTGAATATGTCTCTAAAATGATATTGATTTTATTTATGTAAAATGAAACCGCGATGAAATAATAACGAATGCACTTCGAAACCGTATAGGATGAGAGGTAAAAGTCTGTGAAACGTTGTTAAGCATTTTTGTGTATGCATGCATTCCTTTTGAAAGGCTGTTATTTAAATCTGTTATTTAATCCAAATACAAAAGTGTATGCAGTTGACTTGTTTTTAAAATGATGAATTGGTCTGTTTTGTATTGTATTTTTGTTTTTGTATGAGAAAAGCATGTTGCATATTTTATTCATTGTTGTTAAAAGCCTGACACAGAAGGAAAACTGCTCAAGACATAACAGTGCATACAGTATATTGGTCTACCTTCCTTCTGGACTGTAGCCTTTGTTCTGATGAACCTGTTTCTCTTTTCTTTTTCTTTTTTTGCTGGTCAGGAAAGATTAGTCCTTACATTGATAACAATTCTTTTTTTTTTTCAGAAAGCAGCATTCAAATGAGAAACTAAGTACATTTCTTTTCAACAGGCAATTTACCCCATGATGAGATATGCTTTCCCTTATTTTTCTTTGACATTCTAGCATCTAGCAGCACAGCAGGTATCCAGAGGTTAGGCTTCAAATAAAGGATAACTACATTCTTACATTAATAGATGCCATTGTATGAATTTGTCATATTATTGCAGCATTTAGTCTCTTTAATTGTGCCTTTAAAATTATACATGTTAAGCTGTCCAGACTGAGGTTGCAAAATATCCTTCCCATTCTTTAATAATAATTGCCGTGTCTCTATAATGCTCTTGAGGATTTTTTTTCTTTCACACCCTCAGTCAGAATCATAAGGGAAAAGACAGATGATTTTTTTTTTTTTTGTTTAAATGTGAAAATGTAGGATCAACAGTAAATTATTACCTGCACCTTCGGCAAGAAGTCTGATTCCATGTTCATACATTAATCATTTGGCACTAATCAGTTGCTGGAAATAAACACACACTTTATGAATTCATTTCTAAAAAAATATATGCTCTTTACAATGTGTATGATTCAGAATTAGAATTGTTTTTAAAACTTAAAAATAGTAGTGCTTCTTTTTTTTTCTTTGACCTTTTTGTGTGGTCATGTGAGTCTAGGTTGTATGTCTTCTGGCCTACAGGCAACCTTGCCTATTAGTCAGTCCCCAAACCATTGATGTGAACCATCAGCCCTATGATTTCTGTGGTTCATTCATTTTTGTGGTTCTCTAACGATCTCTGCCCTAGCTCTAAATCCTGCCTTTATTGTAGACAGAGCTGACAACAGACAGCCGTGTCTTTCATTTCCTTGATGTACTTTGTACTGCAGTATGGCTTTTGTTAGTATTGATGCAAACATTACCATAAACCACCACCTAGGGACAAGAAACAATTGACTAACTGTTTTCAAATCCAATACACTTAAGTTGATCAGACACAAAGTTTGAGTACAGTTTGCTATAACAGCAGCAATGCTGTGTGGCCTCAACCTTTATAGATGGAAAAATAAAGGTCAATGGCATGTAGATACTTATGTCAAGACAGAGTGCAATGCTATCCTTTCCAGGAGTGAATATACAGAGCCTAAAATTCATTCTCTCACTTGTTTAACAACAGATGTGCCAGCTCTTTGAACTATTGTTTAGAATTAAAATTATAAGGATGGTTCAATAAACTTTATTCACCCCGTGATATGTTAAGTCCCAACATGCATTTCCGAATGCCTCATGTAGAATATTCAGAGTTAAATTCTAAACAGCAGGCTAACAATCACTGAACTCATTAAAATAGAATATTCTGCAGCATATGGGAGATTTTCAAAGTTAGCTGTATGGCAAATGCAAAACGGTAGCTGACCCTTTTTGTGTAAAGAGCAGTGGCAGGGTCATTTGCTTTTTGAGCCTCGTTAGATCCTAGATTCAGGTCTTTGTAAAAAGGACCATTCGCTTTCCATATTATGCTTCAAAGATGTCAGCTGCATCTTTGAAGTTTCTTCCTAAATTAAGCGGGGGAGAAAGTTGAGAACACATGAAACAAAAAGATTGCAAATATGATGGTAGAAACCTCATAATATAATGATAAAAAATGCATTGCAGCCTTTAAAAGCTGTTTTTCATTTTAAGGAAGCCTAATCAATGTTAAACATTAAAATCCAGTTGGGAGGCATGAAAAAAGATAATATTTAAAAATATTCTGGTTTATTAGGAGGAAAACAAGTAAAACAATATTGGTATTAATTATAAAGTACATACATCATTTATAAGTAATACACAAATTGTATTAATATTTAAAAAATTGTTAGCATTGTACACAATTCACAGATTACAATAACATCTTTAAGTGATACGGACACTAAAAAGGTATTTTCAAATAATAATTATATTAATATTAATCTACATTGGGGCCTTATTTATCAAAATCTGAATTTTTCTGATCATTTTTTTTAAAAAAAAAGTCTGAGTGAATCCACAATTTGACCTTATTTATTATTAAAAAAGCACGATTTAATCTGATCGGGGTAAACGCAGAAATCCCAAATCTTTAGTTTTTTTGCTCAAAAAGACAGAAATAGTCAGATTTTTGGGCTAATTCCAGTGCAAACCACAAAAAAAATCCAAATAGGATAGGGACCACTCCCATTGACTTATATACAACTCAGTAGGTCTGAGATGGTAGATTTTCAGATTCTGACTTTTTCCTCCGGGATAATAATCTTGAAAAATTCTAAGTTCCCCCCCCCTAAAAAATTTGATTTTATAGTTAGAAAAATTAAAATTTTCAGTTTTTGACATTTGGACTTTAATAAATAACCCCCTACATAGTTCTGCTTTTGTAAGTGATTGCTACTTGAAGTTCCTAAACCTGACTATTTTGCCAACCTGACTTCTTAACCTGTCAGTTAGCATTTCTAATGCTAAGGGTCTATTGCTGCACAAATATGGCAGCCCCCTCATAGGGGAACATAGGGGTAAAAAAGGTCATGGAAAAGCATCAATACTGCGCAATCTGTTGAGGCTAAAAATACATGTTAATAATAATAATAATAATTAGGCAAATACTTTTATGGCAAAATTATAAATAGCATTATGATGATAGATATAAAAAAAAGTTATTTTCTGGTGTCAGTATCGCTTTAAACTTTCATACATTCATTATATATAATATATGAACAAACCATATAGTTATTTTAATGAAAAAAATAAAATAAAATAATGGAATTATATAAATAAAATGCAGCATGAACATTTTACATTAATATAATGGATATTAAACATCTTTAATACATATATATGTGTGTGTGTGTGTGTGTGCAAATATATATGTATCTATAATCTATCTATCTATCTATCTATCTATCTATCTATCTATCTATCTATCATCTATCTGTCATCTATCTATCTATCTATCTATCTTATTTTACAAAGGCTAATAAATGCCCTTTGTGTTCACAGCAGCAGTGGTTTACTTCAGTGTTTTTATTGGTCCTAGTCAATTCACCCTATGCTAATAAACTTAAACATTAATATTCAGAACTATTTAAGTGAACTGAATTCATATCTGAGTAATTATTTACTGTGTGAACACTTTCAGTGATGTTCATTCAACACAACAGATGCAGGAGAGCAAAAGTGATTTAGGTTCCGAGTTCAGCATGTCATAGCCTTCTTGACATCATTTTATTTTTTAACCATCATCCAATGGACCATGTAAGATATATAGGGGTTGATGACTTTGGCTGTAGAATTTATGTTCAGGCTCTCTGGCTGATACACCCCTTAATGGAATTTTGTGATAAATATTCCTCACAAAGGTGCAATTGTGAATTAACTTATTTATAACTAAAGTAAATTCATAAAAATAAATGATAATAAATAAAGAGCTTCAATGCTCATGTAATAAAGTTGCTTTTCAATTTTAAATATGTTTGGAAATTATTTTCCAGCCAATAGGAGGCAACGATAGTCCATGTATTGCGTAGACTCCAAACTGTGCAAGTGAATTTAGAGCTTGTTTTAATCTCCATGAGATTCTCTTACAATAGTTTATTACAAATGCTAACTCAAAAACGGATTCATTATATATAGCATTTTCACTTAAGTTTGATCTATGCTTGCTAAATGCATAGTGCATTTAAGCTGATTTGGCTCAGATTCAAATAAAATAAAAATACATAAGAATATAAATCTGGGATTTGTTTAAAGGGCATTGTGCACAGGGGGGGTTATAATTTTAATCAAATCAATTTCTATTAATTGGTGCCGAGTTTGGCAATTTCTATTAAAATAAAACCGCAGCCATTACATTTTCCAGGAAAACAAAAACATAAATACATTAGATAAGACAGCAGAAAAATTAACCTTGCTCACATGTAGATAGATATCAACCCATTTGTGTATTATTTTAAAAATGTATTTAGTACTAGTCATATTATTCCTAATAAATAGCCTCAAATTTCCAGCAGAAGTGTACTTAGTAATGGGTAATGTAAACATAAGAGGGCTCAGTTACGTTCGATACTGTATTTGAGAGTTCACACAAATTTCCCCGCAGTTGCATGAAAACCCCCATTTGTTAAAGGTACTTCTGTAAAAGGATGCTCTTTTATTGTGCTTAGCGCCAAACAGTACACTCTGTCTCCCATTACAAATGGAGCCGATCTGCAACTATTTTGATGCAGAGGAACCCTGAAATTACCCCCACCTCTGGACCAGGAAGTAGTTCATGACTTCCCTCAGTGGACTTTGAAAACTTTCAGCTCAATTTGGTCCAATTCACTTTATAGTCTGAGCGCAAGTGCATATATTTTGACACATCAGCTGCAATTGCATGAGATGAAATGCGTCCTTGTGAATGCAATAGCAGTGGAAATCAAAATGCTGCTTTATGGGAAAAACATGGCGCTGGCATGCGAAACTGCTCTTGGCTCAGGGCACTTAGGGACATATTTATCAAGGGTCAAATTTGAATTGAAAAAACTTCAAAATTTGAAGTCAAAAAGACCAAACAAAATTAAGTTGAAGGTTTTTTTTTGGTTGAATAGGTCAGTTTTCGATTGAATAGGTCCATATTCGGGGGAATTCGAATCATTTGAATCGAAGGAATAGCGCATTTGATCGAATTTGATTTGAAGTTTTTTCCAAAACAAAGTCCACCAATTGACTCCAAATAGGTTCTAGCAGGTCCCCCATAGGCAAAACAGCAATTCGGCAGGTTTTAGATGGCAAATGGTCGAAGTCTAATTTTTAAAGAGACAGTACATGATAAATTTCGATATTCAAATTTTTTAATTTTTTTTCAAATTCAAATCTAATTTTGTCTATTCCCTAGTCGAAGTACATGAAAAATAGCTCGAAATTAGATTTTTTTTTAATTCGAAAATTCACCTCGACCTTTGATAAATCTGCCCCTTACAGATGTGAGTCCCTTCAATGTTTTTCCTGATGTAGGAAGCTTTCTTTAAAAAAAAAGCTGTCCAGTCAGGTTGTGAGACTATGGCCATTTAGCAGCATGGGACAGACCTTACAACAATCTGTAGACATTCTGTTGTGCAGGATGAATGCAGATAGTGAAGTTTTGTGCGCAGAGGTAAACTCTGCAGTGTAAGATCAATACGGAAGCAAAGGTGTGCATGTGCCTACAGGTGGGTGGGGATGGTAGTTCAATGGAGAGCCCTGGTGTAGGATCAATGAAAGCAAAATTTGGTTGCTATGCCTTAAGCCATAAAGGTAATATTTACCATTGTTGTTATTTGCTCATTGCACAGTGGGAATTTTAATTGTCATTATTAAAACAGAAAAAAAAACATGAGCGTTCCTAGTCAGGAAATTCACACCCATTGTCAGGCACTCTTGTGCAGAAAATGATCCCCATTGTCTATGCCTAAGCCAATACTTTCAGGCTGGTGGCACACAGCAATTTTTACGCCATTGGAATAAATATCAATTAAATGTGCATTTTTTTCTGCGCATTTTTTTTTAGGCATCAGAATAATTTTGACATACGTAATTTTTTATGCTCACAACTATTCTGAAGTGCCCATTTTTTTTGACTCCGTGTATTTTTTGCTGGTGATTTTTTGTCGCAGTTCCTTGAATTGAGTTCCTTGAAATTCCCAGCGAATTCACATCTGCCGAATTTATTCGCCCATTACTATATATGGGTTTAGTAAGTGTTCTTTAATCAAATTCTTGACAGAAGTCTTTACAAACTGAGAGGATTTTGCTCTTTATCCTATATTACTGAGAAAACAGATTTTTAATAGATAAACATAGTTTAGGGTTGTTTTTCTTTTTTTCTGCTGAAAACTCTACTAAAATCCTTGGAAAACTTTGCAAAAGCTCCAGACCACTAAAACTAGACCACTCCCAGCATTCCTCTCTCAAAGATTTTCCTAAGTCGGGTCTATGGAAGAAACCAATATGCTGTATTTACAGTGTAATGATAATAATAATAATAATAATAACAAATAAGAGCAATAAGAGTTGAAAACATAATATTGATATATAATAAAAAAAATATAAAACAAAAATCCATATATAGTTGAACTTATATGGTAAACTGATAACATATTTTGCATTAAGTATAGTAGCTATGGATATGCTTTAAAGAAAACATTGGCACTAATAGAATTTCTTTATCTAAAAGACTGATCTAAATGTAGACCTAATATGTGTAATATCTACTTGAAATTTTGTAACACATTAAAGTCATTTCAAATGAACTATACTTGATATATATATATATATATATATATATATATATATATATATATATATATTTATTTACATATCCATTTAATGTGATTTTTAAATTACTTTTATCAGCGAAATAAAAGTTTCAAGAGCAGTAGAATACTTCTCTCCTTTCATCTTAAAGGGGTTGTTCACCTTTTTGTTGATTCAATTAGGCTAATGGGTTAAAGCACCTTTATAGAATTATAAGTGGACATTTTTCACAGAGCATTTCTGAGGAATAAAACACTTTACTTTCATTAAAATCGCTAATTTTGCTTCTCCTATTTATTAAAATGCTAATAGTACATTCATTTTTAAACAATAGAAACTGCTTGTTTAGCTCCTCCTCCTCAGGACCAGAAGATAGGGGAAGACAGCAGAAGAACCATGGGGCAAATTTACTAAAGGGCCAAGTGGCCATTGTGACATCATTTTGGCACTTCGGCGATTTACTAACGGCACTGGCGTAATTACGCACTCGAATGCCATGTTACGTCGCTACGTTTTTTCACTAAGTTTTTGATTTTACTGACCGTTACCTCTATCACCAGACTTGCCTTCGCCACCTCAGACCTGGTGAAGTGCAATGGAGTAGATAGGAGTCCCAAAAAAACACTGGCGTCTTTTCCTTTTTACAGGCTGAAAATGATCGAAATTTTTTTTGGTTTACCCTCCTTCCCCCCTACATTTGATAACATATGGCACCTAAACTATACTGTGGGCACATGTGTAGGGCATTATATAATTTTATTAAGGTTCCCTGGCCTTGTGCAGTGTAATGTATTTGCTGCTGCATACAGTATATGGGCATAGTACTTTAACTGCACGCCATATGCAAATTAACGAACGCTAGCGTAACGAAAAAAAAAGCCCTTTTCTTGCAGGATAGATTGCCCCCACTCCTGCTGAGCTAGTCTTCCTGAAATAATGCAGGCAATATTCACTTTGGCTGTATGGCCTGACACATTGGATGTTTAGTTAGGCAGCAACATAGGCAGCAACATGACCAGGCTCTCCTCCTCTTTCAAATTGAAGTCACTTTTCAGTGAGCAAGCATGGTTAGTCCCCTTTGTGGCTTTGTCTTATGTGATAAAATATTTGAAAGGTCTAAATGTTCTTGGGTTTTAGGATGGGATGGTATCATAAACATGGTTGATGAAGGATAGCCTCTCTTCCCAGCTTGTGCAGGTGGGCAAGTAGCAAAGCCTTTTGGGCCCAGCATAACCTTTCTTTGCATCAATTCTTACCCTAAGGTGGGAAGGATGATTTATCAATATTGAGACAAACATAAGCATGAAAAAACCTGCAGACAATATGTATGCAACTTTCCAAATTCTTTTTCATCAAACTCTAGTTTATTTAAGAAAAAGCTCAAACTGCATATTTACTTTTATTTGTGAAAAAAAGTTTCACTCCGGTGAGAATCACACTGTTCCATACATATAATACACATAAATAACACATACAATTAAGTTTGTACATACATAAAATGACATGAGTTTTTTTGGTGACTTTTTGTAATTTTATTTTCAACTATTTGAATACTTGTATTTTTTGCATTTCTTGAGTCAATAAAAAAATGCTAACTCGATTTTGGATAAATCTGCCCCTCAGCAGGGTGGACGGTGACATTAGCTTTGGAGCTCTTGACAATAGGTAATTAGATCCTTTCAGGAAAGTTGGAGGTGTGGAATGGATCCTAATAAAATAATTTGTGTCCCTGTCCTGCAGAGATCAATATGGGAAACAATACTGCACCTTCTATATTTAGATGATAGATAGATAGATAGATAGATAGATAGATAGATAGATAGATAGATAGGGATGTAGCGAACTGTTCGCCGGCGAACTAGTTCGTGCGAACTTCGACTGTTTGCGTCCGCCGCAAGTTCGCGAACGTCGCGCGACGTTCGCCAATAGGCGTTCGCGTCAAAATCGTTCGACCATTCGACCATTCGATCGCTAAAATCGAACGATTTTCGTTCGATTCGAACGAAAATCGTTCGATCGAACGATTAAAATCCTTCGATCGTTCGAATCGAACGATTTTCGGATGTTCGAAGTTCGCGAACAGTTCGCGAACTGTTCGCATTTTTTGCCGGTGTTCGCGAACGGCGTTCGCGAACACATACTCGGCGGTTCGCTACATCCCTATAGATAGATAGATAGATAGATAGATAGATAGATATTCAGGACACATCAATGAAATGGAGCTTAGGGCAATTCATCTAGAAGCTTTACAACACAGCTTTATTTTGCTATTTTCTGTTAAAATGTTGTGCCTTTATATTCTTCTTTTTGCTAGCCAGAATTCCAGTGCCTAGAAAGCAGGTTAATCCTGAGGCTAGATTTTTATTTTTATTATTAAAAACCCACATTAGAAAATATCTTGTTCTGCTGGGTCTTATTAAGGCTAATTAAATTAGGACCTTGTTTTGTGGGTTCTCTTAAAACTGCATTCCTATATTTCACAAAGTCTAACAAAAATTCTATTGAATATTAGTTCCAAGGTTTAACCTGTAAAATAAAGGTGTTTGGAAAAGTTTAACTGAAAAGCGTTTTAGAAGTTTTTGAAGACATTTTGACAAAAGTAGAACTTATTTTTAATTGTTTTCTCTCAAATCATAAATAATAAGATTTTCTGCAGGTAGCAATGTTAAAGGTAGGAGCTAGATCAATTTGTATTTTGGTGGAAGGCAAAGAGAAGTAGTAGTCACAAATTGTATGGCAAATAATATACAGATATCATAAGGCTTCATAGTCAGCATGAGTGTTTAGCTCTTTGTATTTTTCCACATTAAGGAGCAGAATAGCAGACATTCCCTATAATTCAGACAACCTGGCACTTGTTACCTTATTGTACCATGCTGAACATTGGTACCTGTTTAATGCCCAGATCCTATGAAATATCCCTTCATTTTATGTTGAAATGCTGTAAAGGATGTAGTAGGTATAATTCAATGACACCTTTTTCTTTCTTAAAATTTCTTTCTTCTGAAAATGTACAGTACATCTCAATCATATACATCTACAAATGATTACATTTTGTTACCACCTCCGCTGGTAAAGTAACATTTGCCAGTATTTATCTAGGTTTGCTATGTTCCAAAGTAGGAGCAGGTGTTCTTGCTTTAATGAAAATGTATAGTCTAAGCTATTTCAGCCTCAACAATGCAAATCATGCATTATGACTTCAGCTGAGATTCTTTTTTTCATGCTGAGATAAATCAAACCCCATGTATTGTTACAATTACTTCATTCTAAGAAACAGAAGCGAGGCATGGACAGAAATCTGTGGTTGAAGAAGAGTAACCAAAACTATGATGCGTTATTAAAATATTTTATACAACTGCATGACAACCGAAACACTTTGGTAGCCTCTTCTCAGTATCAATATGGCCACAGGCTCACTATTTTTTCTTCTTTTGTCATTCACTTTCTTTATTCTTTTAAAGGAGAAGGAAAGCTACCGAAGCAGTTTATTGCCAATAGATTAGCCACAATAGAGCAAGCTATAACAGTATATTTATTCTGCAAAATGCTTTACCATACTTGAGTAAACAGCTCTTGAAGTGTTCTCTGTTTGTTTAGGATAACAGCTGCCATATTGGCTTGGTGTGACATCACTTAATGCCTGAGTCTCTCTCTGCTTGCTCATAGCTCTGGGCTCAGATTACAGCAGGGAGGGGAAGAGGAGCAAACTGAGCATGCTCAAGGCCGTGCCCTGGAGGTTTAAGCTGAAAACAGGAAGTCTGATACAGAAGCCCATGTGTACACAATAAAAGGAAAGAAATGCTGTGTTTCTTTTGACAGAGGACTCTGAGCAGCATTACTTTGAAGGTTTACGGGTGTATTTATATAGACCTTTCTAATAAAGCTTACTTCATTTTAGCCTTTCCTTCTCCTTTAATCACTTCTCCTCAAATGTTATCATAATTCACTCCCACATTTCATCTCTTTATTCTTAAATAGAAATGGGGCAATTGTTTTTGTATAGACATACAAGGCAAATAGTTGGGTGAGCACACAGAAGTGCCCACTGAAACTTGGGCCACCGGGAGTTTTCCTGGTATCCTGGTGGGCCAATCCAACACTGTCTGATATCTGCAGAATGTTTATGATGAAAAAAGGCAAGGCTGTGTCACCTCCTGGTATTAGAAAACCTTACCTAATTATAAGGGCAAGTCCTTGGAACAGTTTGTTGCAGGGTGACATCATGGCATATTTGACCATCTCACAACCGATGGATAATTCATTCACTTTATACACAGATAGAATTGTAATTGCCATAAAAAAAATAGTAAACATAATTTTTATTATGGTGCATGATATAAGCTTGGCCACAGAAGCTGGGCTAGAAGTACATCGTTATCAAAGCAAAATAAGCATTCATTCACAAAATCCTGTGCAAACTGAATATAACACTGTGATATATTAGCAAGTTATATCTCCGAACAAGGTAAAATAGATCTTGCATCTGTAAATTGAAACATTATGGAAACAATCCCAATACAGATGACTATAAAATAATTCTTTGAATATTTAGTTTTTGTAATCACATCTTTGAGATTTAAGGGATTTAGTGTGACTTCTAAAGCCATAAGCTTACTCTGAAGAAATATAGATGCATTAGGATACTCAATCACAAACCAGAGATCACTTTACAAAGCTTGCAAAATGAATATATATAGCTGAACTCACAACTAATAAAAACCAGGTGTAATAAAGTTGGATGCACCTTCTTTATCTGTCACCTATAACTTAAAGAATCCCTGTATGATGTTACAATGACTTAATCAAATATGTTTCTCATTATTCTCTAAAATATTTAATTATATTATTCATTCTATTATTATTTCTTTTAAATACTTGTATGTTTACTGTCATAGATGAGAGCCTACATAAAACATTTTATGGTAAAGGTCTGTATCTACCAATGGCTTATTTGTTTCAGGACCGCATGGGAACTGTATGCAAGGCAGATATTTCCATCAATACACTGCACTCATCCACTTTCAACCACAGGGAGACGCAAGAAGAAGTAAGAATGCTGTTAATGTATAGACAGTGCATGTATTCATTTTTTATACTGCCTGATTGTTCAGATTTCAGCAAACAGCTAACATAAAATAGAAATGTACACTAGCAGCAATACAAAAATGTTTTTTATAAACTGGGTTCTTAGAGATCATATACTTATGTATTTAGCTTACTTTTAATTATAGCATTGTAATTTCTGTGATAAACTTGTTCTTTCATATTTATCTCTTGCAAAAATTATTCTGATTTTTTTTGGAGGAAAAAATAGTGTAATTGAATTCACAGTTTTATATTCCAATATTATTTGCATCTTACCATGTCATATTGCAAAGACTTCATTATTGAACTGTACAAAATTTACACACTGAGACTTGCTCCTCATCTTGGTTCCCAATCTAGGAAGAGCATTGGACTCTTTGGTATGGAATGAATAACTTTTCTCAACTGGTAGGGGGCATTGAAATAATTTAGCAACTTTGAAAAAATTCACTAACCAATGTACCTATTTTGTGCTGCAAAAACCATTCATGAATGTGCACAATGTTTCCTTTAAGGTGTGAACTCGTGCTTGCGCACAAAAGGCCGGCACACACATAAAATTGTGATGAATTTTGTGTGAAATATGTTGTATTAATTCTGACTTGAGTACACAGTTTTAAAAACTGCATACAAAATTTTAAAATGTACAGGTATGGGACCTTTTATTCAGAATGCTTGGGACCTGGGGTATTCCAGATAATTGATGTTTACCTAATTTGGATCTCCATACCTTAAGTCAACTTAAAAATCATTTAAGCATTAAATAAACCCAACATGCTGGTTTTTCTGCCAATTTAGATTAATTATGTATCTGTTTCCATGAAGTACAAGGTACAGTTTTATTATTACAGAGAAAAAGGAAATCATTTTTAAAAGTGAGAGACAGCCTTTCTATAATTCAGAGATTTCTCGATAAGGGGTATCCAGATAGCGGATCTCATACCCGTGTGTGTTTTGTGTGTGTGTGTGTAAATATATATATATATATATATATATATATATATATATATATATATATATATATATATATATCTATATATATATATATATATATATATATATATATATGTAGCTGCAATATTATGCTAGAAGAGAAAAAAGGAAGGAACTGCCTGAAGCAAAACAGTTAAGGAGCAGAGAGTAAAAGAGAGAAATACAGCAAACAATGGAAAGAGACAAGTAGAAAATGGATATGCTACTTTCCTTTCACTTATAAAAGTAGTGATAGGCAGCAATGGATAGATGCCTTATATATGTTCAAAAGAATCATTTTCTCATTTCCACTTGTGCTACTGATTTTTATAAAATATAGAATCAATGCCATTTTAAGTTTATAAAGGTACTGACACATTCTATGTTGTACCTAAACATGTCAGTTTCATGTTAAATTGGCACTAATTTAATGTAACATAAATACTACCTTGTCTCACCCCAGCATTATAGTTACTCAAATTTGTTGACATCTCTTCAGCTAAACTTCTACAGCAGTCTTGACTGAAGAGGAGAGCAAGACAGGTAGGTATCTGGTGCAGCAGACACAAAGGGGCCGATTCACTAACTTCAAGTGAAGGATTCGAGGTAAAAAAACTTCGAATTTCGAAGTGTTTTTTGGGCTACTTCGACCATCGAATGGGCTACTACGACCTTCGACTACGAATCGAAGGATTCAAACTAAAATTCATTCGACCATTCGACTATTCGATAGACGAAGTACTGTCTCTTTAAGAAAAAACTTCGACCCCCTAGTTCGCCATCTAAAAGCTACCGAAGTCAATGTTAGCCTATGGGGAAGGTCCCCATAGGCTTGCCTAACTTTTTTTGATCGAAGGATATTCCTTCGATCGTTGGATTAAAATCCTTCGAAACGTTCGATTCTAAGGATTTTATCGTTCGATTGAAGGAATAATCCTTCGATCGTTTGATCGAACTATATGCGCTAAAATCCTTCGACTTCGATATTCGAAGTCGAAGGATTTTAATTCCCAGTCGAATATCGAGGGTTAATTAACCCTCGATATTCAACCCTTGGTGAATCGGCCCCAAAGTGTACATTTTACACATTAGTGCCAGATTTGAAATTGATACAGATCTGTTCCTGTTAAACCTGAACCTGTTATAATCAATGCAATTAAAATTATATTTTAATTCAATTTCATGGTCTGGGGGGCCAGCAAAGGAAGGAGCTGCGCCACGCATAGCTGAAATTTGTATGGCCACGCCCACTTTAATGACCACGCCCATTTGACTCTACCTATTTTACCATGTGCTTTCACCGAATTTTCAGGAAATCCAAACCATAGCATTGGGGCAACATTTACTTAAAACCTGAACCCAAGACAGGGCTATATAATATAGTAAGAATCAGTGAGCACAGGCACTCCAGGCCTATTATAAGTCTGACATTGTAGCAATTCCCCAAGCACTGCCTCACTCTATTGTCCAGGAAAATCAAGGGCAAATAAGGTCTTGAGCTGTATTAAAAGGGGCATTGATTCACGGCAGGAAGGGGTCATTCTTCCTGTTTATAGAGCACTGGTAAGGCCCCATCTAGAATCTAGAATATGTCGTACAGTTTTGGTCTCCATCACTCAAACAGGACATTATTGTATTAGAGAGGGTACAGAGAAGGGCAACTAAGCTGGTAAAAGGTATGTGAAATCTTAGTTATGAGGAAAGACTGGCCACGTTGGGGATCTTCACAGTGTTAGAAGAGGCGCTTAAGGGGTGATATAACTATGTATAAATATATAATGGGATCATATAATAATATCTCTAATGCTTTATTTACCTATATATATATATATATATATATATATATATATTCCACCAGGATGTCGGCACTCACGATAAATGGTGTTAATCTGCCTGGGTGCCGAAACAATACTTCATCCATGACACTCCAAAGGAATCCGCACTCACAGGTCTTAAGATAAAAAATATTTATTTAGAACAAATGACTAACGTTTCGGCCTCTCCGAGAAAGGCCTCGGAGAGGCCGAAACGTTAGTCATTTGTTCTAAATAAATATTTTTTATCTTAAGACCTGTGAGTGCGGATTCCTTTGGAGTGTCATATATATATATATATATATATATATATATATATATATATATATATATATATATAAGTCCCATGGGTGTCCGCACTCTTTTCTCTTAGTTTGCTGAGGTGCACGATCAAATATTGTATTATATAGGATGAAGGGATCAGCACACTCATTTGTAGATGAATCAAAACGTGCTTTTATTTAACACAGCATTGTATTTAACACAATGCTGTGTTAAATAAAAGCACGTTTTGATTCATCTACAAATGAGTGTGCTGATCCCTTCATCCTATATATATATATATATATATATATACCCCAGAACTCATACTAGGATGGAACAGACACTATTTCATATGTAAATACCCCAGAATGTATAGTAAATGTATATTAGAATATATAAATATCACATTTTAGGTGGTTTACGGAAACAGATAATGGTGTCACTGTGTGAGAAATGAGGATAATGAGCTAAATACCTGCAAGATAATGATCTTTACAAGGGAAGTGTGAAACTCCTGATGAGATGATTTGAGACAAGTTATATCAGCAGCCTGTTCCAACTATTCATTACAGTCCTCTTAGGACTTAGAGTCAAACTACCCTCAAACTATGACTAAAATTCCTACTATAACATGGATAGGGTGAATATTGGTCCCATTGCTGATTCCCCCCACTGCTGTTATCCCTGGAGACTCTTCTTTAGAAGGCAATCTCCCAAAGACTCCATTTTAGGTTAATAATCCTATTTTTTCTCTATAATATACATGTAGGTATGGGAGCTCTTACCCAGAATGCTCGAGACCTGAAGTTTTCCAGATAAGGGATTTTTTTTTTTGTAATTTGGATCTCCATACTTTAAGTCCACTAAAATCATTTAGACATTAATTAAACCCAATAGTATTGTTTTGCCTCCATTAAGGATTAATTATATATTAGTGGGGAACAAGTATAAGGTACTTTTTTTTTAAGAAAAGGGAATTTTTTTAAAAAAAATGTGAATTATTTAAATGGAGTCTATAGGAGATGGCCTTCCAGTGATTTGGAGCTTTCTAGATAATGTGTTTCCAGATAATGGATCCTGTACCTGTTATAAAACAGTGCCTTGTACTTGAGACTAATTAAGATGCATGAATACATATTGGGGCAAAACTATCATACTGACATTAGTTAAAGGGGACCTGTCACCCAAAAAAATGATTCAAAATCCTATTTTATCACATTAGTCAAGCAAAATGAACTTTAATTACACTATATAAATAATTTGAATCTTGTTTCCTCCAGTCTGAGAATTCATAATTATAGCAAGCAGGCAGGAGCCATTTTGTGGACACTGTTATAAAGGCAAGCCTTGCATCATCTCAGAATCTTGTTTATGCACCAGAATGGAGGCCCTAATGTCCATCCCCATGTCCTGGCTACACAATTAAATGGTAAAGAGAAAGGGGGAATGTGTGGAGAGTAGTAACACCTAGTAAGTGCTGAATGGAAAGTGAAAGTAATTGTCTGCCCCGCCTCTATGCCCAGGGCATAGAGGAGTGTCAGACAATTTTGATTGACAGCTGATATTTTTAAATGAGCTTACAACAGCTATGAATGCTTTAATAAAAAATAGAAATTGGATTTCATGTTTTATTTGAAAAGGACTTTTATTATACAGATTTTTGTGTCTGGGTGACAGGTCCACTTTAATGTTTAATTGATTTTTAGCAGACTTAGCTATGGTGATCCAAATTTTGGAAATATCCCTTATCTGGAAAACCTCAGGTCCCAAGCGTAATAGATAATAGATCCAAAACCTGTGTTACAACTTTGGTAAGCATTTAGAAATGATTACTTGAACTACATCAATGAAAGCAAGAACAATGTTTTTGAAAAAGAAGATGCTGGTGGTTTGTCCATCTCCATCAACATTGTACATTTCTAAAAAAACTCTACTTTTCTCACTCTATTAAAAAGAGAAAAAAAAAATTCGACCAAACTCCCAAACCCTTATTCCTTTAATTTTCCAATAATACTTCTTGAAAAACTTGGTGCAACAAAATCTTGCGTCAATTCAAATCATGCAAATTTTTCAAATTGACACCCTGAAAACTTGACTTGACTTGAATAGTCAACTTGAAAACTCAAATTCATCTGATTATTGAATGAAAACCAGTGCATACAGCAAAAAACTATCAAGAATCCTGAAGGTCCAATTTCTAAATGGACCATCTGCCACTGACTTCAACATGATTTTGACTTCTACAGGATTTTGGGATACAATTTTATCAGCTTCAAATCATAATAAAGGGGTTATTTATTAAAGTCTGATTTTTTTCTGGCCAGAGTTTTAAAGTTGGAAAACTCAATTTTTTCATATGAAAAAAACCTCACATTTTCTGAGATTTATTAAACCCAGAGTTTCCTAAAATTCAAATAAAAAAGTACTTTATTTCAGATCTGCTTAGTTTATGTAGAAGTCAATAGCAGATGTCCCTTTTACAATTGGAAGATATCATGATCTGCCCTGGGTTTGTACCTTAATCTGAATAATTCATGGTTATTGGGCTATAATCTGAGTTTTTGGGCATCAAATCTGAAAAAATTTGTCTTTTTCATGATTTTATCTGAATTTTACATTTTTACAATTTTTTTTAGTTAATTTATTATTAAATAAGGTAAAAATGTGAATGGGAGTTTGGTTGAAGTGGTTTTGATAAACTAATGAGACATTTTCAGATTTTAGTATATAATCCCCTAAATCTCTAAAAAATAATAATAATTTTTTTTACTAAAAAATAATTTTTTTTACTAAAAAATTGTGTTTTTTCCCCTTAAAAACTTGAGCAGAAAAATGTGATGTGATGTGACCCCTTAATGATGACTAGATGCAGTATCTTATTACCGTTATAACCTTAATTATACTAACATAGAGGAATGCATAATTGAGACATTATATCATTTCTATAAACTACAAACTTAAGCCTCCTGGCTGATGTTCCCTATTACTGGCCATTGCTATTTCCTGATAACATAAGTCAGTAGTGATGGGCGAATTTGCGCCGTTTCGCTTCGCCGAGAAATTCGCGAAACGGCGAAAAATTCGCGAAACGGCGCCGGCGTCTCGTTTTTGACGCCGGCGCCCGTTTTTTCGACGCCGGCGCCCGTTTTTGACGCCGGCGCCCGTTTGTGACGCTGGCGTCCATTTTTCGGAAAAATGTTTTTTGACGCCGGCGAATTTTTTCGGCGAATTTTCGCGGGCGAATTTATTCGCTGGACGCGAATCGCGCAAATTCGCGCCTGGCGAATAAATTCGCCCATCACTAAAGTCAGTATTGTAAAAGAAAAATGCAACAGTGACAATGCTCTTTTTACACATATTTTTAGCCAACACCTATTCTTATGCCAGAATTTTAATATAAAACTATTATATATCTCTACAACTACTCAGGATTTTGCTGGCATACAGTACAGTACAGGTATACCATTGTGTTAATATTGTGATGTTTGGTGTTTTTTAAAACCAATTTTACACACCTATATAAATTTGCCCCTAACATCGACAAGAAGGTTTGAGAACAAAATAAGCAGGATCCTTAAAGTATGGAATATAAAATATTTTAAAATTACAGGGGTGCCCACTCTCTATTTGCTTTTGTCACTGGTTGGCCTGGCATATCAGAATGTGCAATGTATCTTTAATTTTTGTATTGCCCCAAATATGTTACTTCTTTAGCAAGTAGGCCCAGAATCTGATAGTAACACAATCAGCCTCAGAAGAGGGGCCTCAACTGGCATATTATACACATAAAGACCACTGCAAAGTTCACAAGGGGTACCTTCTGCTTCTACCCTATTTTAACATTCAGGGGCACATTTACTAAGGGTCAAAGTGAATTTTCGAATTTAAAAACTTTGAATTTCGACCTAATTTTTGGGTACGTCGAATAGGCATAAATTCGACTTTGATTCGAAGTAAAAAAGTTCGACTTCGAAAATCGAAGTACTGTCTCTTTAAAAAAGTTCGACTTCGCCACCTTAAACCTGCCGAATTGCTATGTTAGCCTATGGGGACCTCCTAGAACCTATAGCCAACATTTGGCTACGTTTTTAGAAGTCAAAGTAAAATCATTCCTTCGTTCGATTAAATTGTTTGAATCATTCGATTCGAAGGATTTCATCGTACAATCGAACGATTTTACTTCGACTTCGAATATCGAAGTAATGCCATTTGATGGTCGAAGTTTTTTACATTTCGAAATTCGACCCTTGATAAATCTGCCCCATAAAGTAAGAACACAAGCTTTAGTTAAAAAAAATTTTTGTATTTGTATTTTTTTACAGTTAGGGGGAAAATATTGCTTACAAACCCCAATTTTATGGAAGAAGTATGTCACTCCTTAAGTGTTCATATTTCGTCATGGCACATCCTGAAAACAAAGACGGTAGAATAATATTAGTTCGCTGACAGAGGCAGTTTTTACAATTATATATATGGTATATTTATAATATCAAACTTGAATTTGTGATGGACACAAACATTTAGAAATCTCAATACATTTTATCTCATGAAAACATTAAATCCCATGTGTTTGGCCTTACATATTTATGCAATGCTTCTATTTAAATATTTATTGAGTAAGGGTTGCATGCTCTCATTCATACCAGGATTTGACCTATTCTATTAGTTTCATAAAATTGGTGACGGGGTCAAAAATAAACTAATCTCCTTTTTCCTTTCAGACACATGGGCATGCATCTTATTTGAATCCAATTTTGTGTTCATAAAGGTTATAATCCAAATTGTATAGATGATGGTGCATCTAAATGGAACTATGATATATATGTCCCTTAGTGAATCCAAAATAAATATTTGACATGCTCATTTCCTTCTCAAAATCTCAAAATTGCAAAGTTTTGTGCTGTATAAACCCTGTAATGGAGAGCTACCAATGGGTGATTCATCACCTTATAGGTTTTGAATTTTAATTTGTTTGCACAAAAACTCACAAATTCAAATGATATTTTCAAAAACTCAAATGTCTGTAAAAAATTTGACATCTAAAAGCTAGTGAGTACATGTAGTCAATGGGAGTTGTCCTAGGCAAAATTCAAGTTATTTTTTTATTGAGTTATTCAAGTATTTTTGAGCTTGTAAACTCACAAATCAAGTTTTTAAGACTATAAACTCAAGGTATTCCATGATTGTATTAAACTGAGTTTTTAATATTTGGATTTATAACTAGAAAAAACCTCTAAAACCTCACAAATTAGAATTTTGATAAATAGTCCACAAAATGTTAAAAAGGAAACCATTGACCAGAAAAGCCATCACCCACTATCACCTGCACTCAAGACGTAGGTTAAAGAAAATCATAAAAAATTTCTAGGTCGGTCTTATTTTGTTGGATAAACAACTCAAAAAAGTTTTGCAGAAATTAAAGTATTAAAAACATTCTTTATGAAAGCATTCATACAAATATTACAGTAGGTTAATTTGGCATGACCTTTGCAATAAAATCCACTATTTTTGGGGCCTGAAATGTAATATTTTATGGTTACTTTGTTAAACGAAATATTCATATTTTAATTTGTTTAAGCTGTGTAGTGAATTTTTGAAGAATTGTTTGGAGATGGATATCTTAATTTTTTAATGTGTAATACACACAAAAATTAGGACCGTCATAAACAATACGCTCTAATCTCTGATAGATCTACTGTAATTGTAACTGAAAAATAATCCATATCCACATATATTGTAATTAAACACCTTTAGGTGAATTTCTAAAAGTAGAAAACTCTTATAACTTTTTTTTATAAATTATAGATAAAAATATAGAATGTAATGTAACCTAACAGAACTGTTAATGTCTCTTCCGCAAATATAAAAATAACAGCCCCTTGGTTGCATAGTATAACACACACAGGGAAAAACCATGTTCTCAGTTCCAATGTACCATTTAAACAATGAAATCATCAGGTAAGTAACAACATTTGGACAGCAAGTCGATATGCCTGTGAAAGGTCTCCAATAATGAGCAGATCCAGACCGATGCACTCAGTGAACTATTTGGGTATTTAGCCTCCTCATTGATAAAGGCTGTTTTCAGTCAAAATATATCTATTCCCATTTCAGTCATTATTCTGAAAGAATATATTATTTTTTCTTAAGGGGAAAACATTTTAATTTGTTAATGTGTTCTTTTAAACGGTCTGAAATATATTTAAGGCAATTCAAAATAGATTTTACTGAAAGGCAAATATCAATAATAGCGTAGTTTGCTATTCTATTTCTCTATATTATCAGTGGCTTGGATTTAAATAATTTTTTGTATATTGAATGCATGCATATATATTTTCAAGGCCAAAAATAAATGTGTAATTATCAGGTACAAAGCAAGATAAAACTGTATTTAGTGCACAAGTTAAGATATGAAATTGAACTGGAGAACATGATTTACGTGCTGGATTACATTATTGGCAGCTTTATAGAGTGAAATGTCACTATACTGCTGTAGCTTCAAGTTTTACATTTCCTCCTTTGAATCCCTGTCAGTTTCATGAACACTAAAGAGTTTAATCAATGTTTACGGGACAGCAACAACAAAATGCTGAATATTTTACAAGAAAACAACCTCATGAGTTGAGATTCAAATATATACATTTAGGGGCAAATTTACTTATGGTCGAATATCAAGGGTTAATTCGACTGCCGAATTGAAATCCTTCGACTTTGAATATCGAAGTCGAAGGATTTACTGCAATTCGTTTGAGCGAACGATCGAACGAAAAATCGTTCGATCGAATGATTAAATCCTTCGAATTGTTCGATTCGAAGGATTTTAATCCATCGATCGAACGATTTTTCTTCAACCTAAAAATACTTAGAAAGCCTATGGGGAACTTCCCCATAGGCTAACATTGACTTTGGTAGGTTTTAGGTGGCGAACTAGGGGGTCATAGTTTTTTTTTAAGTATTTCGACTATCGAATGGTCGAATAGTCAAACGATTTTTAGTTTGAATCGTTCGATTCAAAGTCGAAGTCGTAGTCGAAAGTCGAAGCAGCCAATTCGATGGTCGAAGTAGCCAAAAAAAACATTCGAAATTCGAAGTTTTTTTTCTTCAATTCCTTCACTCGAACTAAGTAAACGGGCCCCCTAATAGCTGGACTTGGTCTAAATGTTATACTGCAAAAAGTATGACTTGAAAAAAGAAATTCTAGTGTATACATACTTTTTGTGTGAATCATAGGAGCAGAATAGTTTGTTGGAGCCAAATGTACCCTAAGGCTACCAGCTTGTATTAAAGATGACTCAGAGGTCATAAAGCTCCAAATCTCATGAGTTACTGTTGTTGAAACAATTTTTAATTTATATGATACAAAACACTTGTGAAACAAGCACTTTATTTTCTTCATGCCCTCTGTAGGCTTTAATACAGATTTCAATTTCGTTACATTTAGAGAAAATAGCCAATATCATAGACAGTGAGATTAGTTTTAAGAGGTACATGAGAAAAAGGTGTTATTTCTGTGGAACCAACTCCATTTTTTTCTAAAGATTCATTTTCTCTAAAGCTGACCTTAAATTAAGGTGGGTTAAAATGTATGTCGATTGACAGGAGATACGCACAAAATACGCTTGCTGTTGTATGGTATAATGTAATTTGATCTGTTAGAACATTATTTAAAATACCAAGATATTCAACAATATTTCCAATTATAGCTCTTATTTTCAGGCAACTCATCCTATTTTCTATTATTTAAACTTTATTTGGAGGAAAGCTTTGCCTTGCTTTTTTAAAATAGATGAGATACCAAGGCATTATGTGTGTGAATGCAAATAACTAAATGCCCTGCATACACTAACTCACGAAGCAGAGATAAGTGACTTACACACTTTTTTTAGTCTTCGACTAATAACCTTGGTGCAACAGTACTGCCAGGGCATACAAACAAAAATAACTTTTAAAATAGTTTGTAAATACATATTGCACTAATGTTTATAAAATCTGTGGATTTAGAGCTATAACACTATGGCTGATGAATAATATATTGGGTTAAATATACCCCCATAAAAGATATGACCTTTGGTTGAAGTGACAAGTATGCTAATAATAATATAAATTACGTTTCTGCACAGTAATACAGTTTGGAGATGTTGCAACACTTTGTGCCAGACTGCTGCTAAAATTAACAGGGAACTCCACACAAATATAACTTTAGCTTTTTAAAAAGTAAACATAATTTCAAACTTTCAAACAACTTTGCAATATACATCAATTAAAAGTATGCAGACTTTTCATGATTTTTAATGGTTTGGAACAGTTTCCTAAGCCTAGTCCCCTGCTCTCCTGTTGATCTGTCTGACTACTGTGCTGAGCTGGCTGAATACTGTTACTTTGTATCAACAGCCACTGTCCATCAGTGTTTATTTCCTCCTTCTCTGCCAGGATTTCAAATGATGCAGAAAGAGAAGAACTGTTAAACAGCTGGATTTCAGCATAGAAAATAAAACTATAATGGCATTTATTTCTATACTGTAAGAGAGCATCCCTTGAGACTTAGGGAAAGGATGTTTTTTCCAACTCCATGGGATGAGCTGTTTTTGATGAAAGGACATTTAAAGGGCATGTAAAGGCAAAAAATAAAATCCCATTTTTACTTTCTTTAATGAAAAAGAAACCTATCTCCAATATACTTTAACTAAAAAATGTGTACAGTTTTTATAAGAAACCTGACTGTATGCAGTGAAATTCTCTCTTCATTTACTGCTGTGGATAGAAATTTTCAGATGGTCCCTAACTGCTGAGCAGGGAAACAATCATACTTATGAACAGCAGAGGGAGCCCACGCCTTACTTCCCAGCCTTGCAGAACTCAAGCAGCTTTGTTTATGATGATCCCTAAGCAGCCCAGACCACACTGAGCATGTCTTGGAAAGATGTTTAACAAAGTTACAAGATGGTGACCCCCTGAAGCCAACTTTGAAAGGTTAAATTATTTGTTTGATTGGGCTTGTTTAGTTGATTGGGCTTGTAAGTTTATGTTCATATTTAGTATACAAAATACAGCATTTCTAGCCTTATTCTATTTTAGACTTTACATGCCCTTTAAAACATTGAATTGCCTACTAAGAATCCATAATTAGTAATTCATTATTGGATTTGCAAAATGGAACAGATGCCTTTCTAGGAAGAAGAAGTACATATAAGGGGCCATTTAATTTAGCACCTGTTGCAAGTGCAGAAATATTATGCAGTACAAAAAAGCACCCCTTGTGATAATTCACTTCAAACTTAGACCAGAACATAGGCAGTTCATCATTTGTTTATCATACTCCTATAGGGCAGGCTGTAAGTATAGGGCTTCAGGCAGCTTTTTGCCACCAGTAGATTACATTTTCAAATCTGCTCAATTCCATAACCAAAGATATCTCTAGTGTATGGATATTGTTCAGGACCAATGAGCCATCACACAAGTACAAAACTTTGTACAATATTATTGGTATATGTATGGGCAGCTTTACTTTCCTAACTCTGTGTTCATCTTTCTACAGAAAAGATTAATTAAGTAATTGCAACTAGTGATGGGCAAATTTGTCCAAATTTCGCTTTGACATGAATTTCCAGCAAAGTTCGCAAAACTTGTGAAGAATTTGACTCCGGCGACAAATCACTTGCGTAAAAAAGTCAATGTGTGTCCGTTAATAGTCATCGGCATAAAAAATTTTCGCCAGCAAATTTTACCCCTTAGGGTCACTGTTAATGAATAACTTCTGTTATCTTTTAAGCCACATATTGCTATTTATCGATATATTTTCTTGGTTTAATTGGTGTTATGGTTTTATTACTGCTAAATTACTCTTATCCTTAGCTGTTTTGAACATATGCAATAAATATTTACTCAACCACCTTGCTCCACTTTAGTGTTTGCTTTGTCACCTCACCATACCTGTGCTACTATACAAGTTTCTTTACTGACTGTAGTTGTTCTGAAAATATAATTCAAACAGTAAAATGGAAGACCCTCAAAAGCATACTGAACGTCAACAATATACACCCTCTTTATCTCTCTACCTTGATTTTAAAATATACTCCTTTAAGTTCTACATTTGACCTTTCTCTTCCTCTATCTAATTAACAGCTTCAACATTGATCTCGACGTTCTGTTTTCTTTGTTTTCTGTGCCAAGTACTATTATACTTTCCTTCTTCCTTCACTCTAAATCTTCAAATGTTTCTGAAGATTTACTAGTCTGTCTGTCTAACACTAAATGGTTTGTCTAAAAACAACTCATCATTGAATTGTTCTTCAAACCTGTAGACTTTTTTTTTCTAAATTGTTGGTGGGATTTATACCAGGTACATTCTGGTTTCTTGCTATCATTAACCACTGGACTAGACAGGCAGTCAAAATGTTTTTAATACACTTTGCACCTGCCCTGACCTGCAGTATGATAAATCCTAGCAGTCCATCCAACCACAACATCTCTGCCTATATACTTTTCTCTTTCATCTCATCATTGCTTAAGCCTTAAGGGCTGGCCCAAGCCCTGTCTGTTCTGGCTTTAGACTTCTCTTGTATCGGAATCTAAATTTAAACCTGAATCCTGTGAATCCTAACTAAACCTAAGTATAATGTGTTACCTGAACCTAAGTATCTTGATTGTAAATCCGGAACCTGAATATCTGCCCTCAGTCTGTTTCTGACCTTGCTTATTTGCTGCCTGCCTAGATCTCAGTTGTCCTTGACTTCATATTGTTTTGGTACTGATCTGGTGTCTGATATATTTTGTCTTTGTAAAAGTTCTGCACATAGTCCACTCTGTCATTTTCAACATATTCCTTACTCATTCTCTTTGAGCCTGTTGTAATCTCCGACAATGCTCTATTAAAAGCCTCCAAATAGTCCAGTTTCTTTTTGTTTGATTACCATTCTAAAATTGATATTCAACTAACTGTATAATGATTGTGACGATAATGATGACAACCTTAAGCCTTAATTACAATTCCTGCCAGGCATGATCTACCAAGCTACCATTCCTACATGCTTTATGTTGAAAATTTAATTTCTGAATTATACACTAAACAACAACATCCCAAAGATATACTGATTTAAAACTGATAATTTAATTAACTTACATAAGAATAAGTATTTAAATATGTGTATTTTTTATATAATGTTGTGTGCCAAGCAAACAGGTATATACTTTTTTTTATATTTTTTTTATAATTTTTTATAAATGTTTTACTTTTTTTTTTAAATTAAATGCTTATTGAGAGTTTTCCCAATTTCTAACAAACATGCTCAACAGCCAGCATTTCATTTAACACTAGTTAACGTAACATATTTTAGAATAAACTAAAGTAGGAATAAGAATAGTTTTAATGTGTTACTTTATCTGCAAAGGGAGGAGAAGGGTGTTCTTTCCCTTGAGCTTTTAGCTTAGCTAGCAGATAAGTATATTAATGTCAGATATTACACATTTTCTGTCCAAGGGAGCCACCAGGGCTGTATTTAGGTCTGATGCCACCCTAGGCGTGTGACAGCACGTCCTGCACGTGACATCACATTCGTTCATGCATCGGAAGTGATGTGGCGCTGCGTGCTGATGGAGTCACTTTGGCCAACCAACCCAGCCTCCTACTTTTCACCCACCAGTTCCGTCAGAGGCTGGGGTCATTTTTTTTTCTTTAATCTTTAAGGCATGGATTTTTATGTTTAGTTGGAATGAGTTGGACTTAGCTTTAGCCCTGCAGTGAAAAATTATTGAAAAATTATTAATACTATAAATAGTTTATCATTAGTAACGGGCGAATTTGCGCCGGTTCGCCGAAAAACTCACGAATTTCGCATGAAATTTGCGAAACGGCGAAAAATTTGCGAAATGTCGCCTGCGTCTCGTTTTTGACGCCGGCACCCGTTTTTGGCGCCGGCGTCCGTTTTTGACGCCAGCGTCCGTTTTTTCGGAAAATTTTTTTTTGACGCCGGCGATTTTTTGCCGCGAATTTTCGTGGGCATTTTGCGAATTTATTCGCTGGCGGCGAATCGGGCAAATTCGCAGTGAATTCACGCCTGGCGAATAAATTCGCCCATCACTATTTATCATATATATCTTATATAACTGATGATGTTCTACCTGTGTCTTCTCTATCTTTTCTCAAGAAGTCTTGATCCCACTTGCTCATGTAGGTGTGCAAAACCTGTGATGCATCTGCTTGAATGTTTATATAACTCAAGGAGTTGATGTGGTTAGCCCCTGTAAAGCATGTGTATACATGTTTTTATTTGGCATAGGTACTGTATATATGTGGCATACTCTAGTGCTGATACTCTAGCACTTAAAAAAAACTTAAATAACAGTGATATTGATTCCACTGAAAACTGAGGCACCTTTCAGATATGGTGGTATCCATTGACAATTATACAGAGTTTCCAAATTTCCAGATAAAACCAAAATTGCTGCATACAAATTTTTGTGTGGGGTTCTCAAGTGCTGTATATAAAATATTTAATATGCAGAATTACACAGATTCAGCACAGGCCTTTACAATAGATTTTTTACAATAATAACCAGCTCTAATTCAGAAGCATAATGATAATTAATAAATAAATTATGACCTGCATTAAGTTTATTGCATAAATGACAAAGCCAGTCTTCACACATCTTATGATTATACAAAAACAAGCTTGCTCAATGAATATGCTTGTCACCTCACTCCTATTCAAACTAAGACGTTCAAGAATCCACATGCTAAATGGCTAATGAGCAGTTCATGTGGGTACATTCTGCATGGCTGCACAGAAACCAGTGCAAAATGCAACATGTATCTCAAGTAAACTGCTAATTAGCCATGCACAATGTGAATTAACATGCTTGGTTTAAAAAAAGGTGTATCAACATTACCAGCAAATCAACCATGAAATGCTAAATTGTACAACCCTGTATTAAACGGACAAAACAAGGGTAGGGTAGAGAAGGCATTTTGCCTTCAATGGTTGTTATTTCTACCATTATTGAAAGGACAATTTACAAATCTGCACATAATGCAGTCTAGAAGTACATACTATTGCATTTTACAAAAATGTTTGACATTTTTATTATTTGTACTAGGCATGTCCAACCTGTTTCTTCCAACTCCTGGTGACCTGCCACCATCTCTCCAACTGCTGATCTTGGACATCTTACAAATTGTGTCTAATTGTGGCTCCAAACTTCCTGGAACACCCTTCTCCATGTCTAGTTCTCATAGGGACATCTGATATGGACATCTAACTCTTTTTCATACACAATAATCTTATTGTGGGTATTCCTCTCTTCTTACTGTATGTGTACTAAATATACCCCAACATAGTTACAGTATAGCAAACTTATTACCTATATGCAATGGAGCATATCAGCTGTATATTTGATAACTATAAGAATCCTTCATTCTATCACATACTGTATTGTACATATACTGTATCCATACAAACTGGAATAAAATGAACTATAGAGAAGCAAGCCACACAAACAATTGTAGTGGTGACAGGTAACTGAACAGAGCTAATTGGTTATTTGGTTAATACGGGCTGCAAGTAGTGATGGGCGAATTTGGGGCGTTTCGCTTTGTGGAAAAATTTTCAAATTTCCGGCGAAATTCTTGAAACGGCTAAAAATTCACGAAACAACGCCGGTGTCTCATTTTTGAAGCCATCATCCATTTATTTTTGACGCCTGCAAATTTTTGTGGCGGTTTCGGGAATCGCGGGGTTTTGCCAAGAATTTGCGCCTGGCGAATAAATTCACCCATCACTAGCTGCAAGTTAAACATTTAGAAGTAAAATGACTCACAACACACAAAAGTGTAGAAGTCTAGAATTATTAAGCATCAGGTATGGCATGGTGCAGAGGGACTGACAAATTGATAATTTGTTGCCACAATTCAAAAAGGGATCCCTATTGTCCAGTTAGTCAGTGATAGAAAAGCTTTTTGATGGGGTATTAAGGAATAAGATACTGGACTAAATTGCAAATCATAATACTATGAGTTTGTGGCAGCATGGTTTAATGCATAATAGGTATTTCCAGACTAATTTAATTGGATATAGAACTGACTGAAGGATAGGTTACAAAGAGTGGTGGTAAATGGAATATTTTCTAATTAGACCAGTGTTAGTTGTTAGTGGAATACTGCAATGCTCTGTAATTGTTCCTTTGCTTTTTAACTTGAGGTTCAATGTTGATAAATGCAAGGTTATGCACTTTCGCAGAAATACTATAAATGCAAGTTATACACTAAATGGCAGTGTGTTGGGGGTTTCTTTAATTGAGATGGATCTAGGGGTTTTTGTAGATAACAAGTTGTCTAACTCCAGGCAGTGTCATTCTGTGGCTACTAAAGCAAAAAATACTGTCTTGCATAAAAAGGGCATTAACTCAAAGGATGAAAACATAATTTTTTAAGGTTCTTCAGAGTCCATCTGGACTGGTAAATGAAAAGAAACAGAAAAGGGGTGAAAAAAACTGGAATGTATGGTGATGGTGAAAAGCAAAAAAGAAAAAAAGAGAGGAAATTTCAACTAAAAAGAGGAGTAGAGACAAGATAGAAACTAGCAAGAAAGACAAAAAAACAAGAGAGTAACATGGGAGAGTAGAATAAGGGATCCATTCTGGAAAAATGCAAGTATCTGTGCTGTAGCTGCTGCTGTATGCAGTATACATGTTTTTCGTGAAGCAAAAAGGGGTGCCACTATGTGCATGACATTCAACAAATGCATTACAGGTACCACTGCCAACAATATTCTCCCCCTTAAATATTTTTCCCAAGTGTTAAATCCACCTCCCCATGCATTAAAAACTGTATTTTATTGTGTATAATGTTGCTGGAGTGTCAGTGACAATGTCTTTATTTTGTGCCTGTGCTTGCCGCACACAATGTCTCTCACTATATGATTTCTGTGCAGTTAATATCCACTCTGGATATATGTAATATATGCTAACTGTTGTCAAATTATCACATGGTAGGGATGCTATGCCTTTACCCATTACCTTCAGGGTGCACTGGATCCTACCCCATCTACTTTAGGTACGTCCAGGATTGATCCTGCAGCACCAAGCTAGTATTCAACTATACCTCTTATATCCTAAGACCGTCAAAGCCATATAGTCGGATTTATATAAGAAAACTTGAAGTTAAAAGGTAAAATTGAAGCCACTCCATGTCTGGTCCTTACAAGGCAGATAATTAGATTCCCAGTTTCTCCTTTGTTGTCAGTGTTTTCAAAGCAGCAGTCTCTTATGCAGGAGGAATAAGCACTACACATCCAGTAGTCATCTTGCCAGTAGCCATAAGCAATGAAATTCCTTAACATTTTAGTTATTACTGGGTACTACCAGAGGATAGTAACTACTAAAAACTAGAACAGCTTCCAATACGCACATACAGTACCTGCCACAGATATTAAATTCTAGTTCGTTAACAATCATGGACCTAACTACCAGCACAGTGATTGCTCTTTCTTCTATGACATACCCTGTGCATATGGGACATAAGCAGAGAGGTGCGATCAAAGTGTCCTGGTAAGCAAGGGGTTAAGTAGCCTCCCCAAACACAAACAGATCTGCATTTTCCTCGCTTCTGAGTGCTGATCCAGATAGAGGAGGCGTTCTAATATCAAAGTAGTCTTTTATTCAAGCACACATATTAATACTACAGCAGTGGGGGTACAAACTAACGCGTTTCGTGCCTGTGATCTCGGCACTTTCTCAGAGTTGTGCCGAGATCATAGGCATGAAACACATTAGTTTGTACCCCCACTAGTTTCAAATTAATATGTGTGCTTGAATAAAAGCCTACTTTGATATCAGAACGCCTCCTCTATCTGGATCAGTGCTCAGAAGTGAGGAAAATGGATGTGTCCCCAAACACAAAAATTATCCTTTGTCCATGAAGGTAGACTGTCAAGGTTGGGATTATTTTCTCTGAAAACAATTGCAAGGGGACAGGAATATGCTTTACAAGCACAACAGAGAGTAGTATAGATGGATGGATGATACATAGATGATAGATAGATAGATGATAGTTAGACAGGGAATTTTTTCCCCATAAAAAGCTAAGCTAAGGGTGGCAGAAAATACACACAATAATATGAATGGCTCTACCAGCAAGCAAAAACTGTACCACTAAAACACTCTATAACTGATGGTATCTAGAATACTACAGGAGTATGTGTTTGTGGCTACATCAGCACTTGCAAACACTTAGAGCCTATTTCTCATTTTGAACATAATTCTCTTTGCTCAAACAGAAGAAACTTTTTGAAAACTTTTTGAAACTTTTTGAAAAAGAAACTTTTATAAATTTTATAGTACAGGTATAGGATCCCTTATCCAGAAACCCAATATCCAGAAAGTTCCGAATTACGGAATGGCTTTCTCCCATAGACTCCATTTTATCCAAATAATCCAAATTTTTAAAAATGATTTCATTTTTCTCTGTAATAATAAAACAGTAGCTTGTACTTGATCCCAACTAAGATATAATTAATCCTTATTGGAAGCAAAACCAGCCTATTGGGTTTATTTCATGTTTAAATGAATTTCTAGTAGACTTAAGGCATGAAGACCCAAATTACGGAAAGATCCATTATCCAGAAAACCCCAGGTCCAGAGCATTCTGGATAACAGGTCCCATACCTGTATATTATATTATATATTGTTTAATTAGGCTTCTGGTGCAGTAAGATCATGTTTATGTGTAGTATACAAAATACAGCATTTATAGCATTATTCTATTTTAGACTTTACTTCCCATTTAAGGTGAAAATCCTATTAAATTCCTGTGTCAATCAGTACAGGTAAGGAATCCGTTATCCAGAAAATTCCAAATTAAGAAAAGGCCATCTCCCATAGACTCCATTACAATCAAATAATCAAAATTTAAAAAAATGATTTCCTTTTTCTTTGTAACAATAAAACAGTATGAAGATGCAAATTATGGAAAGACCTGTTATCTGGAAAACCCCAGGTCGCAAGCATTCTGGGTACTTGCATTTAAATTTAAACTAGATGTTTTATGTATACGCCCATCTGTTGTACAGAGCTGCTGAATATGGTGGTAAGTATTATTATGAATAATAATGATTAATAATGGCTATACATCTACCTAAATTGGCAAAGTACTTTTATATTTTGCTGTTTATAACCCTTGACGTTAACACCAAAACTCCATTTTTTCCAAAAATAAATGCGAAGGATTTTAGGATGGAAGATGATGTTGTTGGACTTTAGAATGATTCCTTCCTAGATTACAACAGTATTTTATGTCATACAAAATGAGTAAAATGCCTTCCATTTCTGTCTTTTAGTCTTATCTGTACTCACTGAATATCTATTATGTATCACATTTCAAGTCACATTTTTCTTTCATCCCGATTGAAGGAAAACTTTCTATTCATTATTAGTGAGTTGAGGTTCATATGCCTGCAGCTAAATCCAAGGAACAGCAGCCGAGTTTTAATTGTTTCCCATCAAAACAGCTGTGTAAGCTTGATTAACAATGTTCAGCAACATTCATAATAGTGCAAGCCTGGTCCTGCATAAAATAGAAACTGAGAAAAATCAATAAGATTTAATAAGATCAGGAACAATCACTTACAATAGTACATCAATCACGTAAAGTAATAGGTGCAGCATTTGATAGGGTCCTGAACTGCCTGAGAGATTCATAACTCGCACTCGTTAATGATTTGTTCATTTGCATTTTATCAATCTAGCTAGAGCTGACAAGATGAAGGACCGGAAAGAAAATATGTTGACTAAGTCAATCAAGCTTTGAAATTAAAACACCAAACAGAACACTGTAAATGGCTTTACCATTATGAAATTTGTAAAGGAAAATATGTGGGGACAACTCCCCTCTCAAAGGAAGTTTATGTAACAGGACTATCTTCCATGCGCAGAGATGACTAGTGTGCTCGTAACCTGTCCAAAAGACTCATTATATTAAAAGAAATCTACAGCAATATAAAAATCCTTTCTTTTTTTATAGAGCTCATATATCTCTCATATTTTGCAATCCCATAGAAGTAATAACATGAAAAGTGCATAGTGTCCTGTTTATTGCCTTTTTTTCTAAAATAAATTAAGCCTACAGTCATGCCTGGAGGAAAATAAAAATAATATCAACATAACTAAAGTCAACTTAATGATAAATATATCATTGTGGCAATTGTTGTAGGTTGTATTCTGCATTGTTTATGAGAATTTCAGCTGAATGAATCTCCCCAGAGGTAAGACAATAGTTTTCTTTTGTGACCTGTTTTCCTATAAAATCCAAATTTTTAGTGGAAAAAAAACGAAATTTTCAAAGATTTGTTATCCCGCAAGGATGCAAAAAGTCAAAATTCTGAAATTCCGGTTTTTGATAAATAACCCCCTGTATTTTCTATCTGATTAATCTGCTTATTAAGAATAATGCTAAAAGAAATATTGCAAGTCCTTATCTTAATATTTTTCTGCTTGTTTTAAACTAAAATAATTATAACAATTGCATTTTATAATGATAATTATTGATTCCATATTGTATATATGTGACAGCAACAGATACACACATACACAACTGTACTGTACTGTACTTAAGAAATATAGATATTTTATGGCAGGTTGGTCCTGTACATCTATTAAGTCAGGTAGGAGACATTTCAATTTATATAAGAAGATAATGGAAGACAGAACATGTTGTACACACTTTATAACCTTATAAATTTTTACTTCCCCTTCACAGCCAAGAAACCCTTTTCTGGCTTCACCTACAAGCTAATCCTCTACTCCAACTCCTCTACCACAACTAGAACAGTTGGAATAGACCAAACATAGTTCAAGGAGCCCACAGAAAGATTCTATTAATAATCTGAACACAAGAATTAGTATTTTTCCTCTATAGGGCAGCACATACTCATCCCTTTGCATAAAGGCTATTGCTATTGGCAACAGCGAGACAGCAAGGAACAGTGTCTGGGCCACACACCTTGAATATAGTCGAGACGTGGGTGCTCATGCATAAAGAAGTAAATAGAAAGTCCATAGTGATGGCACTTACTGGATTTACATCCATATTGACTTTGGTGTGTAAATCCTGTTTGACTTACATATACATACTGTATATATGCTGATCTTCTACATATATAGATGTGTATATATATATATATATATATATATATATATATATATATATATATATATATGTATGTTTATGTAGATCTCTCTCTCTCTCTCTCTCTCTCTCCCTCTCTCTCTCTCTCTCTCTCTCTCTCTCTCTCTCTCTCTCTCTCTCTCTCTCTCTCTCTCTCTAGAGAGAGAGAGAGAGAGATATAGAAATTCCATAGTGATATATAAACATACACATGTACACATTTACTGTCCAGCAATGGATAGTAAGGTATACTGCACATTTGCATATTTGACTGGAATAAGAAGCAAATTGCCTGGCCATCTATTCATGCAGATGGTGAATTGCAACACAAGGCTGCTGAATCTGGGAAAACTTACATTCAAGGGCCCCAAACATTTACATTTACATAAGACATTCAAACAAGTCAGACAAAACCTAGACAGTCCCAACCAAAGTGCCAAAGTGTCAGAATGAGTGTATAGAATGAGCGTATAAGTAACAATATTTGAATTACTCAAAGAAAGATTAGAGCAGTGCAACAACATAAATACTGATCAAAGGATAAGAGACACTCTAAGGTTATTTATTAAAGTCCAGATGCCAAAAACTCAAAATTTTGAGTTTTTTAAAATCCAAATTTTTAGTGGAAAAAAAACCTCAATTTTTTTGAGATTTATTTTACCACGAGGACGAATAAAGTCAGAATTGAAAATTCTCCATCTTCAAGCTGTCCTGTAGAACAGCTAGGGTCAAGGGGTCCTGTAGAAGTCAATGGCAAAGCTCCCATTTCAAATTCGAAGATATCATGGTGTTTGCTGAGTTTCTGCCAAAAATCTGAACAATTTGGGGGTTTCAAGCTATTTCACAAAAAAATTTAGTGTTTCAGGCATAAAACCTTAAAAATTCAGGTTTTTTTCTCAAAAACACAATTTTTTAAAGTTTTTTTCCCCAAACCAACACGTTTTTTGAGTGATAAATAAGGTCAAATCATGGATTCTAGTTTGCTCGGACTTTTTCTACTTAAAAAATCAGGGGGAAAAAAATCAGATTTTGATAAATATCCCCCTAAGAGTAGGTTGCATGGGAAGACGCCATCTTATTTAAAAAAAAAAACTAAATTTTTTAGAGTTTTTGACATTTGGACTTTAATAAATAACTCCCTAAGTGTCCAAAATTTTTGTTGCCAATAGACTTTGATGTATTTTGACAAATTTTCTCTGTTTTGTAAGTTTTCGGCAAGACATAATAGCTTATATTCGCCCATCACTATTGGTTGGTACACTGCTTTGTGGGACAAACTTGTGCTAGTTTCCACTATTTGCCCAAAAAAAAAATCCATGTGATCACCTAGTCGTAATACCCAATAAAGCAAATAGTGTGGAAGTACAGTTCCGAATAACTTCTCATGGTACCCACCAGGACTAATTTTTAAGAAGGCATTTTCCTATTGGGGCTTGCATGCATCGTGAAAAGGTCTTCAAAGATGACCCTTTGGAAAGACTTTCAGATCTTTAATGGTGCAGACAAGGCTCATTCTCTACCTTTTCACTTTCTTCTGGTTTTAGGGTATCCTAGAATAAATCCTCCACCAATTGCTGGCAGCTGTTTCTGTCTTTGCTTAATGGCTTTAACAAGTGTTTTTCTGAGGCTCACTGAAATCACTGCCACCCAGTCAGCATTCTGCATAAAAGCTTTACTCATACTCAGTCTAAGATTTCTCTGCAGCATACTTGATTTCCTGCCCTCTCCTATTAGTCCATGGTTGTTTGTCTAACAACTACAAAAAACAACTATAACGTAAAGGAATTACAGACCAGCCATTCACCTGGACTTCATAGATAAATGAGTATGGATGGCTACCATGGCTATAAAGAATATTATCTATGATAACACTGAAATTATACAATATGTTATGATGTTACATATACTGCTTATTAAATAATATTACATAAGGCTGAAAAAATATCAGTTAATTTCCAAATATCTTTATGTTTATGAGAGGTCTGAGGATCCATTCTTTCATGACCCCAAAATGGAAATTCTCTGTTTAACAGTAAATATTTTATTTATCCCTTTGTACTCACAATTTTCAAAATTTGTCCTAAAAACTGAAATATTTCATTTATGTTTGCATTCTTTGCTTAAAAAAATTTAAGCTTCAAAATGCAGCGATCCATTATCGCAATTCATGCCATTGTAAGCTGTACCACTTAATTGCACAGTTAGAAAAAATACATTTCTTCTGTAGCTCATAAAGATTATTAAGGAAGTTATTCAATTATAAAAAAAACCATACTTACATTAACATTTATTGTACTTTTTAAAATACTTTTTTTTTTACTCCAATAAAATCATGCCACAAATGTAAGTTTTCAGAATAAGAACTATTGCGTACCTAAACATGCACAATTTTAATATCAAACTATGTAGCTAATACCTGTTCTTCATTAAAGATGTATTGTTAGGAACTTTAAAATTAGATTAAATTATTTGAGGGCCATTTATGTTAACCCCTTAATTGAGTTAGAATATATTACGCACTGAAGGCTTCAATAAGATACTTTTAATAAATTATTCTATTTTTAATAAAATAAGGTATTGTGTGGTTAATTCTGGTAAAAAAAGCCCAAAAACATAAATAATTTGTCTTAATTATTTTCTCTTGTCTTTCTACTATATGGGGTAGTAAAATACATCTTTTGATGTATTATGCAATTAAATTGATGGATGGTTAATTGAGTTGGTATGGCATACCATATGTGTACTCATGACCTTAGTGTCACTGGTCAGATTAAAGCTTCTCACTATGGATGATAGAACATATGTTGTCATAGGAAAAGCCGCCGAGATGATTAGAACCAAATCAAATGAAGCTATTTTATAATAAAGTTACTGCACCATTAAATATCCCTAAAGAAAATTTTGAAATGCATGGAGTTCAGCCAAAAAAAATCAATAAAGTCAAGCAACTCTGTCCATCCATCAATAAAAATAAAAATCTAGACCAAAATATGAACTAGAAAAAAGTTGTATGTTTAATGGGCTTTTATATCAAAATCAAATTTGTGAGGTTTTAGAGATTTTTTTAGAAACATCACCCCCTAAATGTCAAATTTATAATCCAATGGCTACATGAATATTTGTATTACAAGTTGATATTAATAAGAATGCATATAACTACTAATATACTATATGTACCACTTTTAATTTAATTCCAAAGCAAAAAAGGTTTTCTAAAGTCTACAAAAATTACATATTTGCAGGTTTTTGAAGTGGGGGGGGGGGGTTTGCTGAAGTCCTGGGACTGATATCCAAAGGGGGTGTTAAAAACACATTTATCCCTTTAATTGTAAAACTGTATTTCTGAGCTACATTTGAATGTTGAACATTGAACATTCAAGTTTAGGGACTGTTCTGTTCTTGATTTAAATAGATTGCATAAGGAAGCTTTGTATCCTTGTAAACCCCAGGTTTCTTTGCACTGACTACTTTTTCAGTACTTTTTGTTGAATATTTTTAAATTAACCTGCAGTGCTGATTTCTGATACAGGTATGGGACCTATTAATTAATCCCAATGGGATGCTTTTGCCTCCTATAAGTATTAATTATAACTTAATTGGGATCAAGTATATGGTACAGGTATAGGATCCATTATCTGAAAACACGTTATCCAGAAAGCTGCAAAATAAAGAAAGACTCCATTTTATACATATAATCCAATTTTTTTAGAAATGATTTCCTTTTTCTTTGTTAAAACAAAACAGTAGTTTGTGCTTGATCCCAACTAAGATATAATTAATCCTTATTGAAAGCAGAACCAGCCCATTGGGTTTATTTAATGTTTTCATGATTTTCTATTAGATTTAAGCAATAAAGATCCAAATTACAGAAAAATCCATTATCCAGAAAGCCCCATCTCCAGAGCATTCTGGACAATATGTCCCATACCTGTACAGTTTTTTATTTTTATTATTATTATTATTATTATTATTATTATTATTACTACAGAGAAAAGGGAAATCAGTTATAAAGGTTTGAATTATTTGATTCAAATTGAGTCTATGGGAGATGTAATTCCTGCAATTCAGAGCTATCTGGATAATGGCTATCTGGATAAGGCATCCTATACCTGTATTATGGAATTATATAATTGCCTTAGTCAAATAAATAGACCTTTAATTTTGGGGTAAATGAATGGCAGATTGAAGCTTAGCCCCTAAGTACATAGTTGGTTACATAGTTATATCGAGTTGAAAAAGACAAAGTCCATCAAGTTCAACCCCTTCAAATGAAAACCCAGCATCCATACACACACCCCTCCATACTTTCACATAAATTATATATACCCATACCTATACTAACTATAGAGTTTAGTATCACAATAGCCTTTGATATTATGTCTGTCCAAGTGTCAGGGGGGCTATCGGCTATCGGAGTAGTCTGGACCAAGGAGGAAGCTTCAGGATAAAAGTCCAAGTTCAAAGTACAGGCAAGGGTTTAAGAATGAAGCGAAGTCGGTATCCAGGCAAAGATCAAAAGGCACCAACAAATCATCCAAGCCACTCTTAAAGTCAACAGATTTAGCCATCACAAAATCACCTGGCAGTGCATTCCACAACCTCACTGTTCTCACTGTAAAGAACTACCTATGTTGCTTCAAATGAAAGTTCTTTTCTTCTAGTCTAAAGGGGTGGTCTCTGGTACGGTGATCCTCTTTCTGGGTAAAAAAGTTCCCATGCTATTTGTCTATAATGTACTTGTAAAGTGTAATCATGTCCCCTCGCAAGCACCTTTTTTCCAGAGAGAACAACCCCAACCTTGACAGTCTACCCTCATAATTTGTCTTCCAACCCTCCATTCAGTTTAGTTGCACATCTCTGCTCTCTCCAGGTCATGTATATCCCTCTTTAGGACTGGAGTCCAAAACTGAACTGCATAGTCCAGATAAGGCCTTACCAGGAACCTATAAAGAGGCATAATTATGTTTTCATCCCTTGAGTATATGCAAGACAGAACTTTATTTGCTTTAGTAACCACAGACAGACACTGTCCAGAATTAGACAACTTGTTATCTACAAAAAATCCTAGATCCTTCACATTTAAGGAAACTCCCAACACACTGCCATTTAGTGTATAACTTTATTTATATTATTTTTGCCAAAGTGCATAACATTGCATTTATCAACACTGAACCTCATTTTCCAGTTTGCTGCCCACTTTTCCAACTTAGACAAATCACTCTGCAAAGTGGCAGCATTCTGCATGGAACCTATAGTTCTGCACAATTTAGTATCATCTGCAAAAATAGAAATAGTACTTTCAATGCCCACCTCCAGGTCAATAATATATTTTGTCCTTTTTCCAATGCACTGCTGATTAATTTGTCAGAAGGGCCAGCCTGTGATTGAATGATAGACTTAAACGCAGTATCTATGAAACATCTTCATCTCCTCCAGGATGAAAGGTAGTCCCTGAGAAAAATGCAATTCTGCATAACATATTCCAATATAACAGTTCGTACCATAAACTATTTCCCTTGTGCAGTACCTAGTAGAATTAAGTCAAAATACACCGAACTTAAAAACTTGAAAATGTTTCACCACTCATATGAGTGGCGTCTTCAGTTTAACTAAGTGGTAGGGAATTCCTAGGCATTTAAACTGTTCAGTATTAAAATAAAAACTGGGTAAATGGATAGTCTGTGCAAAATAAAACATGTTTCTAATATAGTTTATAATATAGGCAAAAATGTAATGTAAAAAAAGCTGGAGTGACTGGATGTCTAACATAACATAACATAACAAAACAGACTTCCTGCTTTTCAGCTGTCTTGGTTTCCACTGATTGGTTACCCTCAGGCCCGGACTGGCAATCTGTGGGTTCTGGCAAATGCCAGAGGGGCTGCTATAAGGGCCATAGAAAGTCACTATTTAGTGGGCTGGTGGGGTCTGTTTGGGCCTCTGTGTGGGCTCATTGGGCCTCTGTGTACCTGAAATGCCAGGACCTATTTTAATTCTCAGTCTGGTCCTGGTTACCCTAGTGACCAAGCAGTATCCAATCAGTGACTTGAGGGGGGCCACATGGGTCATAACTGTTGCTTTTGAATCTGAGCTAAATGCTGAGGATCAATTGCAAACTCACTGACCAGTTATGTCCCATGTGGTCCCCCTTCAAGTAACTGACTAACTCAGAGTAAGAGATCTGAAAATCAGGAAGTTGGATGGAAGTCTGGCTATTATGTTAGATATCCAGTCACTCCAGCCTTTATAGATTAAATTTTTGGTTAACTAACTATATTAGAAACATTTGTAATTTTGCACAGCCTATCTACAAGTATTTACCCAGTTTTTATTTTTACACTGAACTGTTCCTTTCAGGGTAGTACAGTCACAGACATCCAATCATAATGGTTCCATTGAACTTCAGTAAGGTGTTTCTACCACTCCCATTACATTCGGCGCCTCCGACTTGTCGCCTGCATTTTGTTGCAGTGCAAAGTGTCCAAAAACAATCGTTCATGGAGTCCATTAAAGGTGGATTTCTCAACAATTGTATTGATATTTTTATTTTATGTTTTTATTGCAATTCAATTTTTTTTGCAGCAGAAGTTGTGAATTCAAATTTGAGTTTCCAAAATTCAAAATGTTGAGCTTTATTAAGTAAAAACACCTCAGGATATCAAATAAAAGGTGGCATCTAAAAGCTGAAAATTTTATGTCAATGGAAATTGGATGTTCATATTTCAATGTATTTTCAAGGTATTTTTCAATCCAGTTTTTCTAGATTAATGCTTAATTGGGCACTCGTTGAAAATTAAGGCTAAAACGTGATTTTACTGCATGTTTTCATATTTTTAAGCAAATCAAGTTTTTAGTTTTTGTTTTTTTTTCTAAAGTACACATTCAAGATGTTTGAGTTTTGCAAAACTGAAAAGCATCTAATTTTAAAGCTGCCTCTTAGATGCAAGTTTATGTACTATAGTATTAATCCAAATGGCCATGATGACTATCACAATAAAAATATAATAAACCGTTAACATCTAACTAACTTATTTTTGTGCTATGCCTTAAAAAAAACATATAGGGGTAGATTTATCAAGGGTCGAAGTGAATTAGTGGGAATTTTCGAAGTAAAAAAATTCTAAATTCTAAGTAATTTTTTGGATACTTCGACCATCGAATAGGATACTATGACTTCAAATTAGATTAGTAGTAAAATAGTTTGACTATCAGATAATCGAAGTACTGTCTCTTTAAAAAAAACTTCGACTTCAATACTTCGCCAAATTAAACCTGCCGAAGTGCTATGTTAGCCTATGGGGATCTTCTACAGCTAGTTTTTTGAAGTGGAAGTAAAATCATTCGATCATACTTTAAAATCGTTCAAAGTATTTAATCGTTCGATCGAGCGATTTCACTATGACCGCAGAATACACAAATTCGATGAAAAAAGTTCGAATTCAATATTCGAATTCAAAGTATTTTTTTCTTCAAAATTCGACCCTTGATAAATCTGCCCCATAAAGTACATTTTAATTTTTACAGTATGTTCTGCTTGTTTTATTGTTCTCCCTATCTTTTCTATTAATGCATTGTTTGAAATGTACAGAGCTGTGTATACATGCACTATATAAATACAATTATATACATAAAAATGGCATCTTGCATAACGTACAGTACCATGAAAGCAAAATAATACACAGTTTTACAACTGTGCGTTATTAGTAAAAGAAAATAGTCTTTGGATGAATCATTGATCTGTTGCAAAGTGTCTAAAATGTACTTTTCTTTAACCTTTTGTTCAATGTCTGTAACATACAAAAAAAAGGCTGATAATGCCTCAGCCACATAATTTGTTACTTTATTTAGAATGATTATTGTAATGCATGTAGGATAAAACCAACAACAATGGAGACATTTGTAATTATGAACGCAATTCAAGAAAACCATCTTGATTTTAGAGCAAGAAGTAACAGTGTCTTCATTTTTGATTAGCTTACCTTTTCAAGTGTTCTGCTGCACTCTATCAAAGAAATTGAGGTAGGAACTTTATTATTATCACCATAGCAACCACGGCTATTCTACTGGCTACTTCAAAATTTCCTTCAGACTGAAAGAACAGCAGATGATATGTACATTTTAATTCACTTTCGCTTACTTTTGCAGAGGTGTTTCATAAACCAGGACACTTTTTAATGGCTTTGCCAGCAGATTTCCATGTATATACATATATATATATCTATAAATAATATTCCCTCTCAGCCAACTAATTAAATGGCAGCTGAAAGAGGAGCTGCCTAGAAATGGTAAAATGGGGCTCTCTGGACACCTCCTAGAGGGAAGTGGGTGCTGCTGGGAGAGACAGTGCCTGGCAGAAGGGGTCTTGCTACAGTTGCAGAGGCTGGTGAGCCTAAATCCCTGGAGACAAGAAGGGACTGGCAGAGGCTAGTGAGCCTGATTCCCAGGAGAGGAAGCCAGCAGGGCTGAGTGAGTAGCCCAAATGCTCTAAAGTTCCAGAGGGTGAGAGTTTCCCTGAACGGTGAGAGCCCAGAGAGGGTGAAAAACCCTGAATGTTTTGCTTTGAAGTTGCTGAACTGTACCTTGAATGTTCTACATTGAAGTTGCTACACTATTTTTTGTTACATTTTGTTGGCAATGCCCAGTGCTTACTAAACCTGTGTTTTGTCCGAAGCCTTGGTGTCCCTGTCTCTAAGCTCAAAATCCATTGCTTACCTGCCTACCGGACACTAATTCCCCCATAAAATACATGTGCACGCAAGTGGCATGTCACAATATATATATATATATGTGTGTGTGTGTGTGTGTGTACAGTCTCTGGAAAAAGAAGCAGCATTCATGGTTTTCTATTCCTATATATTCAGTGACTCACATCAAAGATGCTACATTTCGGACAATAAATTTGACCCTTTATTAAGCCTTATAAAACAGCATTTATTGCATAAAGCAGCTCATATGTAAAACCCTGCTTCATTAAACAAACCATTTTCATAATAATATACTTTTTTAGTAGTATGTGCCATTGGGTAATCATAAATAGAAAATTGCCATTTTAAAAAATAAGGGCCGTCCCCTGGGATCGTATGATTCACTGTGCACACAAACATTCCTAACAAACTATTCTTCTTAGGTCACATTTAACAGACAGGGTTCTGTCTTTTGCTTCAACACTTCTTCCTGTTACAATTAGAGTTGTAGTATTTCAGGTCAGGTGATCTCTGAGGCAGCACACAGACCATCACGAAATGGGGGTTCAAGGCAAGAGATGTAAAAGGACAATATTTACTTAAATACATATTCCAGTTTGGTAAGATTATTTAATATGTCACTTAATATGATATCAACTATAAACTCAGTTGCTTAAGTATTCATTTTGGGGGGTATAGTTTTCCTATAAAGGGAAATACAGGATGTGACATCATCGTATCAATGTTCGGTTGTCACAGCAACCAATGTTATCAATATCAGTGCACACCATTTAAGACAATAAATATACTTCAAACAGAACGACTGTAAAGTTCCTTATAGAAATAAATATAGATCATATAGATCATACCGTTTGTAACTCAATATTCGCAGAATAGTGAGTCAATAGGAAAGATATATATGTATATATGTGTATGAGACGGCATCCCTAAGGTGGCTGAGCACCAGGCTTTTTATTTTTTCTAACGTGATTGTTACGTCTGCCTATTATGCTTCACATACCATTAGGGATGTAGCGAACGTCGGAAAAAAAGTTCGCGAACATATTCGCGAACTTGCGCAAAAACGCGAGCGGTTCGCGAACGGTTCGCGAACCCCATAGACTTCAATGGGAAGGCGAACTTTAACATCTAGAAAAGACATTTCTGGCCAGAAAAATGATTTTAAAGTTGTTTAAAGGGTGCAACGACCTGGACAGTGGCATGCCAGAGGGGGATCAAGGGCAAAAATGTATCTGAAAAATCTGCCTGTGTGTGCTTGGAAGAGATAGTGTAGGGGGAGAGCTGTTAGTGATTTCAGGGACAGATGATAGTAAGTTTGCTGGCTAGTAATCTGCTTGATACTGCTCTGTATTGGAGGGACAGAAGTCTGCAGGGATTTGAGGGACATTTTAGCTTAGGTAGCTTTGCTGGCTAGTAATCTGCTGTTCTCTTTAAACAACTGCCATACGTTGACCTTGTAGGCATTGTTTGCCCAGTTTTTTTGGACGCAGCCACTGAAGCACAGTTGCCAGAAAAAATATGCCATATAAATGCTGAAAATAGTCATTTTTCGCCATACGTTGACCTTGTAGACATTGTTTGCCCAGTTTTTTTGGACGCAGCCACTGAAGCACAGTTGCCAGAAAAATTATGCCATATAAATGCTGAAAATATAAATTTTTTTGGTTGCAGCCACTGAAGCACAGAGGCCAGAAAAATTATGCCATATAAATGCAGAAAATATGCATTTTTTTGGTCGCAGCCACTGAAGCACAGTTGACAGAAAAATTATGCCATATAAATGCTGAAAATATAAACTTTTTTGGTTGCAGCCACTGAAGCACAGAGGCCAGAAAAATTATGCCATATAAATGCAGAAAACATGCATTTTTTTGGTCGCAGCCACTGAAGCACAGTTGACAGAAAAATTATGCCATATAAATGCTGAAAATATAAATTTTTTTGGTTGCAGCCACTGAAGCACAGAGGCCAGAAAAATTATGCCATATAAATGCAGAAAATATGCATTTTTTTGGTCGCAGCCACTGAAGCACAGTTGCCAGAAAAAATATGCCATATAAATGCTGAAAATAGTCATTTTTTGCCATATACGTTGAGTCAACGTATGGCAAAAAATGACTATTTTCAGCATTTATATGGCATATTTTTTCTGGCCTCTGTGCTTCAGTGGCTGCGGCCAAAAAAACTGGGCAAACAATGCCTACAAGGTCAACGTCGTTGACCTTGTAGGCATTGTTTGCCCAGTTTTTTTGGCCGCAGCCACTGAAGCACAGAGGCCAGAAAAAATATGCCATATAAATGCTGAAAATAGTCATTTTTTTGGTCGCAGCCACTGAAGCACAGTTGCCAGAAAAATTATGCCATATAAATGCTGAAAATATAAATTTTTTTGGTTGCAGCCACTGAAGCACAGAGGCCAGAAAAATTATGCCATATAAATGCAGAAAATATGCATTTTTTTGGATGCAGCCACTGAAGCACAGTTGCCAGAAAAAATATGCCATATAAATGCTGAAAATAGTCATTTTTTGCCATACGTTGACCTTGTAGACATTGTTTGCCCAGTTTTTTTGGTTGCAGCCACTGAAGCACAGAGGCCAGAAAAAATTAAACCAGTAGGGTTTGCACCCTAGTTTGTAACGGTGGCGGAGGGAGGAGGAGGACGCTAAAGGACAGCTGTGTGTGGAGTCATGAGGCTTGAAGAGAAGGACAGCTGCATAGAAGTCAGAACAAGTCTTCCGGCGTGCAGTAACCCTCCGAGATCCACCCCTCATTCATTTTAATAAAGGTCAGGTAATCGACACTTTTGTGACCTAGGCGAGTTCTCTTCTCAGTTACAATCCCTCCTGCTGCACTGAAGGTCCTTTCTGAGAGCACACTTGAGGCTGGGCAAGACAAGAGGTTCATGGCAAATTGTGACAGCTCTGGCCACAGATCAAGCCTGCGCACCCAGTAGTCCAGGGGTTCATCGCTCCTCAGAGTGTCGATATCTGCAGTTAATGCCAGGTAGTCCGCTACCTGCCGGTCGAGGCGTTCTTTGAGGGTGGATCCAGAAGGGTTGTGGCGCTGCCTTGGACAGAAAAACATTTGCATGTCTGACGTTACAGACTGGCCAAAGGGCTTTGTCCTTGCAGGTGTGCTCGTGGCAGGATTACTGGCACCTCTGCCCCTGGAATGTTGATGAGTTCCTGAAGTGACATCACCCTTAAAAGCATTGTACAACATGTTTTGCAGGCTGGTTTGTAAATGCCGCATCTTTTCGGACTTGTGGTATGTTGGTAACATTTCTGACACTTTATGCTTGTACCGAGGGTCTAGTAGCGTTGCGACCCAGTACAGGTCCTTCTCCTTAAGCCTCTTGATACGGGGGTCCTTCAACAGGCATGACAGCATGAAAGACCCCATTCTCACAAGGTTGGATGCAGAGCTATCCATCTCCGCTTCCTCATTATCAAGGACTGCATCATCCACGGTCTCCTCCCCCCAGCCACGTACAAGACCAGGGGTCCCCAAAAGGTCACCACTAGCCCCCTGGGAAGCCTGCTCCTGTTGGTCCTCCTCCTCCTCCTCCACAAAGCCACCTTCCTCCTCTGACTCCACTTCTGGCACCTCTCCCTGCGTTGCAGCAGGTGCCTGGGTTCGTTCTGGTGATTCCGACCAGAAATCGTGCGCTTCCAGCTCCTCGTCACGCTGGTCTACAGCCTCATCTGTCACTCGTCGCACGGCACGCTCCAGGAAGAAAGCGAAGGGTATTAGGTCGCTGATGGTGCCTTCGGTGCGACTGACCATATTTGTCACCTCTTCAAAAGGTCGCATGAGCCTGCAGGCATCGCGCATAAGCACCCAGTAACGGGGGAAAAAAATCCCCAGCTGTGCAGATCCAGTCCTACCACCCAGTTCAAAAAGGTACTCGTTGACGGCCCTTTGTTGTTGCAGCAGACGTTCCAACATAAGGAGCGTTGAATTCCAGCGAGTCTGGCTGTCAGAAATCAAACGCCTGACTGGCATGTTGTAGCGCTGCTGAATGTCAGCAAGGCGTGCCATGGCTGTGTAGGAACGTCTGAAATGGGCCGACACCTTTCTGGACTGGGTGAGAACGTCCTGGAATCCTGGGTACTTGGAGACAAAACGTTGGACTATTAAATTTAACACATGTGCCATGCAGGGCACATGTGTTAAATTGCCTAGTCTCAACGCTGCCAACAGATTGCTTCCATTGTCACACACCACTTTTCCGATCTGCAGTTGGTGTGGGGTCAGCCACCGATCGGCCTGTGACTGCAGAGATGACAGGAGTACAGATCCGGTATGGTTTTTGCTTTCCAGGCACGTCATCCCCAAGACAGCGTGACAACGGCGTACCTGGCACGTCGAATAGCCTAGGGGGAGCTGGGGGTGCACAGGTGTGGAGGAGGAGAAGGAGGACCCAGCAGCAGAGTAAGAAGAAGAAGAAGACGAGGTAGAGAGCGATGGAGGAGTAGAGGTGGTGGCAGAACCGCGTGCAATCCGTGGCGGTGACACCAACTCCACTGTTGTTGTTGAGCTACCCATTCCCTGCTTCCCAGCCATTACCAAGTTCACCCAGTGGGCAGTGTAGGTGACATACCTGCCCTGACCATGCTTGGAGGACCATGCGTCAGTAGTCATATGGACCTTTGGCCCAACACTAAGTGACAGAGATGCGGTAACTTGGCTCTGCACATGTTGGTACAGGTGTGGTATTCCCTTTTTAGAAAAAAAATTGCGGCTGGGTACCTTCCACTGCGGTGTCCCAATTGCTACAAATTTGCGGAAGGCCTCAGAGTCCACCAGCTGGTATGGTAAAAGCTGGCGGGCTAAGAGTGCAGACAAGCCAGCTGTCAGACGCCGGGCAAGGGGGTGACAGTCAGACATTGGCTTCTTACGCTCAAACATGGCCTTCACAGAAACTTGGCTGGTGGCAGATGACTGGGAATGGGAACAGGTGGTCAAGGTGGAAGGCGGAGTGGAGGGTGGTTCAGACGGGTCAAGGAGAGCAGAGGTAGAGCAGTAAGATGCTGGACCAGAAGGAGTGTGGCTTTTAGTTTGCCTGTTGCCTTTGAGGTGTTGCTCCCAAAGTGCTTTGTGCTTGCCGCTCATGTGCCTTCGCATAGAAGTTGTACCTATGTGGCTGTTGGGCTTACCAAGGCTCAGTTTCTGACTGCACTCATTGCAAATTACAATGCTTTTGTCAGAGGCACACACATTAAAAAAATCCCACACTGCTGACTTTTTGGAAGTGTGCGATCTGGCGGTAACAGTAGAAGTTGGCGGAGTTGGCGGTATTGGCGGCAATGGCGGGTGCGTTGGCCGGCTGAACACAGGTGCCGATACATGTTGTTGCCCTGCTGATCCCTGCGGGCTGTCCTCCCTGCTTCTTCTAAGTCTTATTCTCCTACTGCCTCTCTGACTCTCCGTCTCTCCATCTGAACTACCCTCCTCTTGCTCTCTTCTACTAGGCACCCACAAAACATCAATCTCCTCATCATCATTCTCCTCAGATGCATCAATTTCTTCTGACACATCACAGAAGGAAGCAGCAGCGGGGACCTCCTCCTCATCACTCATTATGTCCATCTCTATCGTGTTCTCTGCCAGAATTAAATCTGGTGTAAGGTCCTCATCTCCTTCATCTTCTTCTGGCAATAATGGTTGCGCATTACTCAGTTCAAGAAACTCATTGGAAAATAACTCCTCTGACCCCAGTGAAGAAGGGGCACCGGTGGTGGAGGAAGTGTTACGTGGGGTGGCCATAGCAGTGGAGGATGAGGAGGATGTTGTGGTAAAGTTAGAAACGGTAGAGGATGGGGTGTGCTGTGTAAGCCAGTCAACTACCTCTTCAGCATTTTGGGAGTTCAGGGTCATTGGCTTTTTAAAACTGGGCAATTTGCTAGGGCCACAGGATTGCATAGCAGCACGGCCCCTAGCACGGCCTCTGCGTGGCGGCCTGCCTTTGCCTGGCATTATTTTTAAAAAAACAACAACAACAACAAAAACTCAGTTGGTTTTTCTGGAAACGATAATACACACAGCTAGATGGCGGGTTGAAGAAAACACTGTGCAAATAATGCCTACAAAGTCAACGTATACACTACTACAGCGGTGGATACGGATTACGTAAAATATATTATGGCTGCTTGAAAAAAGTCACTCCGGTGTTTTTTCTGGAGACGGTAATATTATGGATATTTAGACAGAATGTGAACAAGGTCACACAGCTAGATGGCGGGTTGAAGAAAACACTGTGCAAATAATGCCTACAAGGTCAACGTATACACTACTACAGCGGTGGATACGGATTACGTAAAATATATTATGGCTGCTTGAAAAAAGTCACTCCGGTGTTTTTTCTGGAGACGGTAATATTATGGATATTTAGACAGAATGTGAACAAGGTCACACAGCTAGATGGCGGGTTGAAGAAAACACTGTGCAAATAATGCCTACAAGGTCAACGTATACACTACTACAGCGGTGGATACGGATTACGTAAAATATATTATGGCTGCTTGAAAAAAGTCACTCCGGTGTTTTTTCTGGAGACGGTAATATTATGGATATTTAGACAGAATGTGAACAAGGTCACACAGCTAGATGGCGGGTTGAAGAAAACACTGTGCAAATAATGCCTACAAGGTCAACGTATACACTACTACAGCGGTGGATACGGATTACGTAAAATATATTATGGCTGCTTGAAAAAAGTCACTCCGGTGTTTTTTCTGGAGACGGTAATATTATGGATATTTAGACAGAATGTGAACAAGGTCACACAGCTAGGTGGCGGGTTGAAGAAAACACTGTGCAAATAATGCCTACAAGGTCAACGTATACACTACTACAGCGGTGGATACGGATTACGTAAAATATATTATGGCTGCTTGAAAAAAGTCACTCCGGTGTTTTTTCTGGAGACGGTAATATTATGGATATTTAGACAGAATGTGAACAAGGTCACACAGCTAGATGGCGGGTTGAAGAAAACACTGTGCAAATAATGCCTACAGGGCAAATAATGCCTAAAAGGTCAACTTATACACTACTACAGCGGTAGTAAAATAAAAAAAAGTAAAATAAAAAAAAAATGAATATTAAAAAAAAAAATTAAAGTTGGTGCTGCTGAACTACTAGGAGCAGCAGATTAGCACACCAGTCCCACTCCCCAACACTGCTAGACTAATAGCACTGGGCTCTTATAGTAGTAGTAGTAGTAGTAGTAGTAGTAGTAAAACAACAAAAAAATAAATAAAAGCAGTCCTTACAAGGACTACTGTTATTGCAGCAGTCAGCAGATGAGATCAGAAGCAGGACAGCTGCCCACTGCAGCTACATACAGAGCACTGCAGTAGAAGGTAGATTACTAGCCAGCAAAGCTACCTAAGCTTAAATGTCCCTCAAACCCCTGCAGACTTCTGTCCCTCCAATAACAGAGCAGTATCAAAACGATTACTAGCCAGCAAACTTTCAACTGTCCCTGAAATCACTAACAGGCAGCAGCTCTCTCCCTACACTATCTCTTCAGCACACACAGGCAGAGTGAAAAAACGCTGCAGGGCTTCGGTTTTTATAGGGAAGGGGAGTGGTCCAGGGGAGAGCTTCCTGATTGGCTGCCATGTACCTGCTGGTCTGGGGTGAGAGGGCAAAAAAAAGCGCCAACAATGGCGAACCCAAAATGGCGAACGTCGCGCGACGTTCGCGAACTTCCGGCGAGCGCGAACACCCGATGTTCGCGCGAACAAGTTCGCCGGCGAACAGTTCGCGACATCTCTACATACCATGACCTTTACCCCATCGGGTCGGTGTAAAAACATTGATACACACATACTGTATAACAAGATGAGAGAAATACTGTAGATGTTAGGATGATATATCTGGTTGTGCCAGTAAGGTGGACCCCATTGGAACCCACTGTTAGTGAATGTTTCAATTTCCACAAAGAGAAATCAGTGCCCCTAGTTCTGGTTAAAATAGTCCCAAAACTATCAATTGTGCCTGGTTTGTCACAACACTGAACAGACCTTGGCTTAAGAAACTGTATTACCATCCACTTTTGACTAGCCTCCGTATCAGGCTGCAAGCCTGATATGAGAAGAGTCAGCAGGACAATAACTAATACTGCATCAGATGTGACGCAAGGGCGCAAGTACAGTATACACATGCATGCACGCACGGGCAACGGGTGACATGGATGCACATTATTGTGCGCACGCACAGTCATAACTGTTGCAGAGTGCGCTGGAGCCTTACATTATCTTAAACTGACAAGGGGCACCATTGTTAGTTAACAGATTTGTCATTTCACTATCTGTGAATTCTTTTGTGAAACTGCAACAAAAAAAATTTGCCACAGCAAAAAAGTTTGCCAAGACAAAATTGTTGCCCATAGACTTTAATGCATTTGGACAAAAGTCACCACAAGAAAAAAACTCCTATTAACTTTAATGCATTGGAAGTTGCCTGTGTAAAAACAATTATATCGCTTATTGACTTCAATACGTTTTGTAAATTTTTCGTTGTTTCATCGCTTTTTTAAGGGCAGATTTGTGCATCACTAATCAAAAAGTAGCAAAGTAGAAAAAGAGAAACAATTCTTACTTTTTTTTTTAATTTTTAGTTCTCAAAATTTGTAACTTGTATCACTCCATCGATGAAAGTTCCATATTGACAAAAAATGTTCATTTAATTGCTTTTGATTTTTTAGTGAGCAGGGATAGATTTTGTGACCATTGAATCATACTTTACTACTTGGAAGTGCTAATAGTCTGCCATGAGTGTGGCCCTTTGTGGTTAAACGAGGACTTTCCTATATTAGTATGCAGAGATAAGGTTATTTTTACTTGTTGACAGTTTTAAAATAGCTTCTCCAGACTATATTTTCTCCTCTCAATAAGACTGTGAAGCTAATGACACACTAGAGATTTATTTCTCTCATTGTGGGAAAAAGTGCAAAGACAGAGTCTTTAGTGCGTGCTATGCCAGCATATCTCAGGAGGCCACTGCTTGGCTCATTAGCTGTTGCTATGTAACACCTAACCAAGAAACAAAGAGGTGGTTGAATCATTTGTATTTTTGGTGTGATATGTAAATGCCAGGAATGTGACAACTTTAAGAATTACTTAATAATTTATGTGTTGCCATGACCTGTAAGGGTTGGACTTGGGCTGCAGTACAGTTGCTTTTAGCCCCTTTCATAATGTCATGATATAAAGGGTCACATGTTTGGATTGTTTTATGAAAGCAAATTAAAGTTGGTAAGCTCCAGTTCCATATTTTATCTGTAAAGCTTCTCTTTCTTTCTGATTTGTGCTTTGCTTGTCTGAATACTCAATGGAAGTAAATTGGCCTGGAGATGAGAGTGACAAACATTTTTGCATTGAAAATATGAGCTATAATGTAAACCTCAAAAAGCACATGAATTTTTAGCATCCTTCTCAAACATAAACATTTGGGGTTGTAGAGGAGTAATAGGATATTTAATAGTGGTAGTGTAAAACAGATCACTGGAGAGTTATTGAAAATAAAAGTGTTCAGAGCTGCAATATAAAATAAAATAGCCACTGTTTTTTATTGCCGCCTTTTATCCCAAAATGAATAATATAACAAATGTAGCATGTGTTACTCTATGTGATGTAAATATTTTATCTTTTATTTTCACATGCATTTTGGCATACAACAAATTGAAATGTTATTTCACAGTAACAAAATATGCAAAAAAATCAATGCCAGCGATTTGTATTAACCATGTGTAATTTTTCCCTTTGTGTATGGCTTACAGTAGTATTCACAGTCAGCTGAGCACCCTGCTCACTAGTGACATATTGTATTTGGGAAGTATCAATAGCAGTGTTGGGATCTGACTGGCAAGGGAACAGAATTTATCTCTTAATTCCATTTTTTTATAATTACTACTGGTACAATAAAATACAGCTGACCAAACTGAGTAAATTCATACTGGTGGCAAAGCAATTCTACTGAGCTACAGTATTTGATGTCTAAGACATTAATAGAACCTGCCATCACAACTAGTGATGGGTAAATCTGTCCCGTCTCACTTGCCAAATAATTCGCAAAATGGCGAAAAAATTAGCGCAACGGCAAAAATTTGCTAAACGCATTGAAGTCAATGGGCATCAAAATAATTTTGATGTGCGATCATTTTTGACACAAGCGTTGGCTTTTATACGCGTGACAGTCTCAATTTTTCAGCAGTAAATTTTCAACGCAGTTTTGTGAAAATATTCGTGGATGACGAAACGCAGAAATTCATTCAGAATCCATGCCTGGTGAATTTATTCGCCCATCACTAATCACAACATCAACCTGAAGAGCCTCACTATGAAAAAACATTTTTTCTGCAACAAATGAATATTCATTTAAAGTCTAAGGGGCAAATTTACTTACCTCCGAAGTTGCACCAGTGTTGACTTTGCCGCACTTCGCCGCACTTAGCCAGGCGTAGATTCTCCAGGGCTGTGCAAATTCACTAAAATCCGAAGTTGCGCCCAGTGAGGCGAAAGGTACCGATGTTGTGCTAGTGTTAATTCGTCAAGCAAAGCGAAGTTACACTAGCAATGCCAAATTTGCATACGGCGCCAAGTTAAAGTACAATGGACCTATATGTAGCAGCAAATACATTACACTACACAAGCCTAGGAAACCTTCATAAAATAAAATAGAGTTGTTATTGTGCAACCTGTATAGTTTAGGTGCCATATGTTAGGAAATGTAGGGAGGAAGGAGGGTACCACCAAAAAATGTTATGATCTTTTTCAGCCTATCACCCTTAAAAAAGTAAAAGACGCCAGCGTTTCAACTTTTTTTGAAGCAAGTCCTATCTATTCTTTTGCACTTCGCCTGGTCTGAGGTGGCGAAGGCAAGTCTGGCACAAGAGGAAACGTTCAGTAAAATCCGCAAGTTAGTAAATTAGCGTAGTTACGTCCCTTCGCCATAGCGCAACTTCGCTGGCGTAAGGGTGCGAAGTAGCACTAGAGTAGGTAGTGGCAAAATGACGTCACACTGGCAAATTTTCGCTAGCATTAGCCACTTCGCCCTTTAGTAAATTTGCCCCTAAAATGGATGGCCTCTGGCTCTTTGTTGTTTTCTATGTAAAAAATCCCCTGTTGTCAAAAGTACATTTAAGTAGTAATCATGTCCCTTCCCAAACACCTTTTTTCCAGATGAAACAACTACAATCTTGATCATCTTTCCTTGTAATTGAATTGTTCCATTACTTTTACCAGTGTAGTTGCATGTCTCTGAACTGCTTCCAATTCATTAATATGCTTGTTAAGAACTGAAGCCCAAAACTCCACAGCATACTCGAGGTGAGGCCTTTTTCCCCTCAAGTTAATGCCAGACAGTACCTTTACCGAAGTACATAACCTTACATTCAGGCCCGGACTGGCAATCTGTGTGTTCGGGCATTCTCCCGACGGGCCGTTCTATATTTTATTTAAGTGGGCCGCTCCTCACCTTCAACACAGCACTGATTGCCTCAGGAGCTCTTTGAATACATCCAATGGGCTCTAGGACCGCGCCTCCGTCCCATCTCCCACGTGGCTCTGCCCCTCCCACTCCTCTCACGCTGCTGCTGCCCTGCTGTGTGAGTGTCCCTGCAGCCCATCATGGAGGAGTCTGTGCTGTAAGTAAGGCCCTGCAATGGGAGGGGAGGGTACTGAGGGCTGTCCACCTTTCATTCTCATTATATTTGGGATTGTTTAGTTTTCTTGGGCTGGTCTTATCCTGCCCCATAATAAAATGATTTATGCTGGCTTAATTAACATCTATTTCTGTCTTGTTATTACAGAAAAAATAAGGTATTTTTTTTTAAATAGGATAAAGTTTTTTTCTGGGAAATACCAGGAAAGGTTTATGCAAAAAATGAAGGAAGGACAGATCTTTAGGAATGGCAACTATTATTGTTCCCTGGTGAACATTGCTTGCAATGTCACCTGCTTATATGTGATTCAGTGTGCTGCTCATTAATATAAAGAAAAGAACACCCTCCTAATCCTTACTAATTCCTTTCTATACATCTTCAACTGTGATGCTTGGGGTGGGGACTGAATGGATGAACCTGAGGGACAGGTGTATTTCTCCTGCAAATGTTATATGAAGGGATTATGACTGTGGGATAGCAGGTATACTTAAAGATTTCCTAGCAATACAAGGGATAGCAGCATACCTCCCAACTGTCCCTTTTTTGGAGGGACAGTCCCTCTTTTGACAGCTCAACCTGCAGTCCCTCATTTGTACTGGAAAGTCCCTATTTTTTCTGCACTGAACAGCCAGAAAAATAAATAAAGTTTCTAACTTAATTGGCTTTTAGCAGAGAGCACCGAACAGCTAACGGGTGCAAATAAGATACTTTATAACAATTTTGAGACACAAAAAAACAGTTTAGATATGGAGAAATATTTTCAAACTTTCATAACCTGCCAATTTTTGTAAAATGAACATGGTAATTAGGGGGTGTGGCAACAGAAAGGGGCATGGTCAAACATTTTTGCTGCGCTACGTGCGGAAAAAAAAATGTTGTCCCTCTTTTTACTTCCAAAATGTTGGGAGGTATGTAGCAGGTATAGTAGGGAGAGATGGTGTCTATAGTAACCATATACCCTACTGTAAATGATAAGGATATTAGAAGTCGCTGAGGGGGTCTGTGACCATATAAAGGCACAAGGCTGCAGGCTGAGTTATACAGGGAAGTCTGAGTATCACTCATGTATTATAAGGGATAATGTACCCCCTACTGTAAATGATAAGGATATTAGAAGTCGCTGAGGGGGTCTGTGACCATATAAAGGCACAAAGCTGCAGAATATTTTACATATTTTACATGAATTACACTTAAGAAAGAAAGGCAGCTCATTATGCACATAATTTTTTGTAGTTTTACCCCAATATATAAGTGGATGTGTACAAGATCATCACACGTTTACATGTGGGCTGCTTTGATTTTTTTTGCCCGGGCTGCTTTTTACCCCCAGTCCGGCCCTGCTTACATTAACATTGGACCTCATTTGCTGCCAAGTTCTCCAATTTAGGCAAATATCTTTGAAAAGTGCAATCATTTAGCATGGAACTTATAATTTTGCGCAATTAAGTATCAACCAAAAAAGTAGAGACAGTACTTACAATGCCCACCACAAGGACATTAATAAACATTAAAAATAAAAAAAAAACTCTTTTCTAATCTTTTTATACTGTATATGTTTCAGTCAGTTGTCTATCTAAGTACAAATATTATGTTGCAGGCTAATATTCCTTAATTTAATCAGTAACCATCTACATGCTACTGTATCTAAAGCTTTAGCAAAATCTAAGTAGATCACATCCACTGCCATTCCAATATCTAGGTTTTTGCTCACCTCCTCATATAAGATAATTCAATTTATGTGGCAACATCGATTTCACAGAAAACCATGCTGGAAGAAACTATGATTTGCAATGTATTCAAGTATTATTCAACTAGCAGTTAGGCAGGTTATATATAGACTATAAAAGGTTGAACTTGATGGACAGGTGACTTTTCTCAACCCAACTTACTACAGTATGTTACTATGTCTTATATCTCTTATTGCCCATTCCAAAGCCTATGCTACCACTGAAATCAAACTTAAAGGCTAGTTTTCAGGATAATCCCATAATTCCTGGATTCCTTTGAAAGTAAAAGCATTTTTTAAAGGAATTCAAGTGTTTATATTCATACAAACTTTAGGTACCTCACTTCTATATAATTGCTGTTTTTGCTAAACACTACCAGTTTTACATTCATAAAATTAATATTATATGTTATTGCAAACATGTACTTATAGAGGTTTACTCTCTCCTTCTGTAACACCAAAATACACTTTGTAATATGAATGCTTGGACAAATTTCTAAAAAAATTACTTGCACCTTTGCAAATTTGTACTTAGAATGGGGTATTTATGCTTGCACCTCGGCATTGCTTGGCAAATTTCTCCAGTTTCGCTTCGCCGAAAAATGCAAGAATTTCCCGCAAAATCTGATAAAAAATTGTGAAAACCGAAATTGACGCCCGCGTCCAATTTTGTAAGTGCGTACAAAAAGTCACCTGCGTCAATTTCACAACTGGCGTTAAAGTCAATGGGTGTCCAAATTTTTTGACGCAGGCAAATTTTTGATGGCGAATTTTCTCGCTGGCGGCGAAATGTGGATACAGTCGAATTTATTCGCCCATCACTATACCTCAGATTTTGGGACCCTTAGCCCTGTTTTTATTTAGGCTTGAGTTACCATAAGGCTCAATTTTCTTACTGACCTTACTTACTTACTGTTGAACCTAGGATTAGAAGCAAATCCACCCATGGCACCAGATGAAGACCAAACATTGAACAATATGGTTGCTCCCCTTACAATAAATAGGGAAAAGGAAATGCACTCACTACCTGTAGGCCAAAGGAATTGTCTCACTTTTAATATATTACAGGGCTTTTGATACAGTGAACCCAATTTAATTGCACCCAAGTGGCATTTACAGCTTTGAGTATTGAAGAGCATGGTGCAGTTACAGTATATATATACACACACACCCTGCAGGTCTGTGCATTTAAGTGCTTATGAGAACTAAGTAAATGTAATAACGTATTGCCTCCTTTATCTACACAATGTGCTCCACAATTACAGTGTAGACCAAAGTTGCAACTGCAATACATCTGTGGTATGTTGTTTGTTCAGCCTGTAGACTGCTTATTATGCCGTTCCTGTTTCTTTCTCTTATAGAAGCCCCTGGCAATGCTTTAGATTATAATCTCAGAAAAGTACCAGTCTCTGCACTAAGCAATATAATGTTAAGTAGTGATGGGCCAATAAATTCACCAGGCATGGATTCAGTGTCGGACTGGCCCACCGGGATACCAGGAAAACTCCCGGTGGGCCCAGGTGTCTGTGGGCCCTTCTGCTGCAAAATATTTGGCCTATTTCATGGTTATTCCCTATTTCTTTGAGAACAAAGAGGCTAAATAGATGGAAACATAGATTATAGTATGTAAAGAATAGAGACTAGGAGAATAGAGGTTGAGTGAGGAGAAGAAGAATAATAGTACTGAGAGTGGGCCCCTGGTCTATGGTTCTTTGGTGGGCCCCTGGTCTAAGGTTTTTGGGTGGGCCCCTGGTGTCCCAGTCCGACACTGCATGGATTCACGACAAATTTCCACGTTTCGCCACCCGCAAATAAATTCACTAAACTGCGGCAAAAATTCACTGGTGTCAAAATTATTTGGACAGCCAATGACTTTAATGCATTTGAACAAAATACACAAAATAGGGACAGATCCAACCATCACTAATTAAGCAGTGCACCACATTCCTGGCTGAAATGTTCAGCAGGACCTTACTTTACTGAAGAAGATCAATCATTTAGAAAATTTGTGTGTCTTCAATGCCACTGTCTATAAGAAAGAGCAGGTCCAATAAAGGAACTTTTAGTATTTAGAGGCCCATTCACTAAGTTCGAGTGAAGGAATAGAGGAAAAAAAGTTCGAATTTCGAATGTTTTTTTTTTTTGCTACTTCGACCATCGAATTGGCTTCGACCTTCAACTACAACCTTCCACTTCGAATCGAACGATTCAAACTAAAAATCGTTCGACTTTTCGAATATTCGATAGTCGAAGTACTGTCTCTTTAAAAATTTCTTCGACCCCCTAGTTCGCCACCTAAAACCTACCGAGGCCAATGTTAGGGAAGGTCCCCATAGGCTTGCTAACAATTTTATGATCGAAGGATGATCCTTCGATCGATGGATTAAAATCCTTCGAATCGTTTGATTCGAAGGATTTAATCATTCGATCGAATGATTATTCCTTCGATTGAACGAATTGCGCAAAATCCTTCAACTTCGATATTCGAAGTCGAAGGATTTTAATTCGGCAGTCGAATATCGAGGGTTAATTAACCCTCGATATTCGACCCTTGATACATCTGCCCCTAAATGTCCCAATTTAACTACAACAGCCTATTTGTTGCTCTAACTTCTTAAAAAATGTTGTCCTGATTACCAGGCTTAATACTTTGTTTGTTGTCTTATTTTAGATTTATTTAGATATTTAGATAAGTTGTATTATTATTATTTAAAAACCAAACCTTAATATTCAGCTGTTGTGGGTTTATGGGTTGATGTTGATATGGGTATCATTATCATTCCCTCAGTATTAAATGAAATCTGTAACAGCAAAATGAAAACTGTCATGTGATATCCTGACATTTCTTTGTTTACCTCTAGGAATATAGCTTTGTATTTGCCTAATTTACATTTAACAATATCTGAGTGCAAATAGTAATCATACACCAAAATAAACGGCCGCATTTGCAATCCTTTTTTCTGTTTCTTCAATATTGCAGTTGCAATTCTATAGACTCCAATCTTGACAGGCATAATTAGAAATTCTCTTTGTCTTATTAAATGTGACGCTTCTCAATAGAATCTCCATCAACATAGGCAAGCAAGAGAAAATGTACTTTAAATCTAAAATTGGAAATCAAATGGTACTGCTTTATTTTTTATCTGTCTTTATGCAAGCAACACTGTTATCAGAGGACATTGTAATGCTGGAAACATACTTTTGGGATTTAAAAATACATATTATCCTGCAAGGTAAAAAAGTGCTTTAGGGCCCTTGCACTATATTTTCTCATTAATCTGATTGAAAGATTATCCTTTCCATAGCTACAGGAAGACTAAAAACCAATATATCCATCTTTTCTTCTAGTAAAATTTAGCTTTGTAAAAAAAAAAAGTAATTGTCTCTTGTTTATGGCGATAGGCGACACGTTTCTTCATTTGACACTAAGCCTGCTGGCATTGGTATTAAAATTCATTCAGAAAAGTCCACCATTTCATGCACACAATGTGATTATCTTTTGAGATACAGTACTAAAAAAGGAAGAATAAGCAAGCAATACTGTTGAAATGCATGTTGTAAGGCTGGCTTATTCCAACTCAGGAAAAGCCCTAATATAATGCTTTTAGCTGCTGATCTTCACCGATTTACTGGTGAGGAATAAATGCATACGATCTTTGTTTTACTGTCATGTTATATAGTTTCAAGCTGAGACATATACACACATGCATGTTTACAAACAAGGCCATAACTCCTGAAATACTTTGTCATGCCACAATACAAAAACTGCTCTGCTCAGGTTGTAGCTAGTCACAAAGTCCCTGATGAGAATGAAGTCTGTCTTTACCAGAGTTTACTACTGTACAGTATATCTGCAATAGATCTTATCTCAATAGGAATGCATAGCCTACTATGCCCCAAACAATGCAAAATTACCACTCACTGGGGGTCATTTATAAAGTTTATAAATGAGCATATTTTTCACAAGTGGTTGTATTGCACATGTTTTTTTTCCTGAACGCTAATATATTGCACTGCTCTGCCCATCTTTTTGGTTTTTGCGGATTCGCAGTGTGAATAAATTTTCACAAATGGTACGCAAATTAGACGGGAGTTTGCACGAGCGCACCCAAGGTTTTTGAAAGTAACTTCAATTCACAGTTTGTAAAACTGTTTTGCGAATATTTTATCCGCCACCAAAGTTGTAGCGTAATTGAGTCGCAGAGTGTGCGCGAAATGATTTGCAATTTGCAAATTGTGACATATTTAAAAAGCTCCTATAGACATTCGCATTGTGAAAAAAAAATCGCAATTCTGTTTGCACCTTCTTATTCAGCTTTATAAATTTAACCATGCGCAGGGCAAATATATTCACTTTGCGAACCAATCTGCCCTGTGCAAAGTTTATAAATGACCCCCAACAGAGGTGCTTCGCCAATGAGGCGAGTTGAGGCTGTCGCCTCAGGCGGCAGCGCCCCACTAGGTACCAGGAGCAGCAAAAATGCTGCTCCTGGTACTTTAAGAGCAAATTTCTGGGGGAGGGGGGGCAGCAGCAACTGCTGCTGCCTCAGGTGGCGGAGGGGCCAGGATCGCCCCTGACTCCCAATATGTCATAAAAGTTCTAATGCTGAGTTTTGTTTATGCCAGTGCCAACCTGAGATGACCTAAAGGTGGTACAATATATCTGTAGGTGCTGAGTAGACCTGAAGGTGGACTATGGCATGTCAATGTACTTTTAGGGGGTTATTTACTAAAACTCAACTTTTTCCCATTTTTTTTTTAATAAAAACAAACTTCCACACATTTAGATTATTTAGAAAGAAATCAGGTTGAAAAAGTTGGGTCAGGAAAACATGTTAAAAAAACAATTGTGCAACAATTCAAACCGTGCAACTTTTTAAAATTGTCGCACAACAAACAAAATTTGTTAAGCAAATTCTGTGAGCAAAAACCCCAAACACCCCAAAACACCCAAACATCGTGAAGGCAAAAAAAAAAAAATCACAAATGGTTAAAGGGACCTTTGCCATTGCCTTTTACATGATTCTGACAGGTTTTAGTTGCAGTATTTTCTAGTTTTTCCACAAAATTTTGAGTTATTTCCACTTTAAAACTCGACTAGAAAAATTCAAATTTTAATAAATAGGCCCCATGATATGTTCCTGCTGACCCTTGCTTTTTTTATTCTAACCTAGACAAATTGTGCTCTGCAAGTGTACCCTAGGACCAGGTACCATGCTTTAAACACATAATAGACTGCTCACATATTCAGCTGGATGTCTGCAGGGGTGCTTCGCCAATGAGGCGAGTTGAGGCTGTCGCCTCAGGCGGCAGCACCCCATTAGGTACCAGGGGCAGCAAAAATGCTGCTCCTAGTACTTTAAGAGCGAATTTCTGGGGGAGGGGGGCAGCAGCAACCTCAGGCAGCGGAGGGGCCAGAATCGCCCCTGGATGTCTGCATTGTAGAAGTTTTCCCAGTAGAAATGCATAGCTCACCATGTCCCAACTGCAGACTTTTCTTTATCCCAGTAGTACAATCGATCAGTGGGTGTTGAATGGACCTGAAGGTGGACTTTGGCATGTCAATGTGCTTTTGAATTTAAATGCTAATTTGCCTGTATGTATACCTCTACAAATCTTCCCTTATGCCTAGCATTATTTCAGTGACCTTCAACCCAGCAGATGTTGGTACCAGCTGGAATTTGTAATTTAACAAAAATTTGAGATCCAAAAAATGATTTGTGTATAACAGGAATGTAGAATTCTTTTTCTAAGTCTACAGCTGTAGCAGGAGAGGACAATGCTGAAGAGTATTATGGGTAACAAATATTTATTCTGGATTGCTACAAACTGGTGACTTTGATCTTACTGTAGTTGGGCCAAATGGAATTGGATCAGGCTTGCAGGATTGCATAGCAAATACTTGCACCGTTGCACAGTCACTCACATTTGAGTATGAGGCAAGTAAATTAAAGTACTGTCCAGAAGATTTTAGATAAAAACTTTCAATACAAACCCACTTGTCCCATGACTTGCATTGCTTGTGAATCACATTCATTCAGATCTTAATTGTTCACCAAGTAAAATAACAGCTAATAACAAGTTAAATCCATGGCACTATCAATTCACAAAATATGGTAATGGAAAATGTGAAACAAGCATAACACTTTTAATTCTCTTTAGATGGTTTTCTTTCATACAATGAAACTGAAATATTACTGCTGTTCCTCCTTATTGATCCCTTAAAGGAAAACTATACCCCCCAAACAATGTAGGTCTCTATAAAAAGATATTGCATAAAACAGCTCATATGTAAAATCCTGCTTCATGTAAATAAACCATTTTCATAATAATATACTTTTCTAGTAGTATGTGCCATTGGGTAATCATAAATAGAAAATTGCCATTTTAAAAAATAAGGGCCGCCCCCTGGGATCGTAGGATTCACTGTGCACACAATCATACCAACAAACCATACATGTTAGGTCACATGAGCCAATTAACAGACAGAGTTGTGTCTTTTGCTTCCTCACTTCTTCCTGTTACAGTTAGAGTTGAAGTATTTCTGGTCAGGTGATCTCTGAGGCAGCACAGATAGAGTCACGAAATGGTGGCTCAAGGCAAGAGATGTAAAAGGGCAATATTTAGTTAAATATATATTCCAGTTTGCTAAGATTCTTTAATATGCCACTTAATATGATATGAACTATCTGTTGCTTAAGTGTTCATTTTGGGGGTATAGTTTTCCTTTAAGACTTAAGCTATGAAATCTGCTGCACATTTGTTATATTTTTTCCTTGCCTCTGCACAGATAAAACAAATAAAAGGTTCTATGGTTATAATTGTTGAATAATACTAAACAAATATATTCAGTGTCCGTGCCTAAGTTGGCTGGGATGACAGCAGCCGACAAACAACCAAGTAACTGGGATGATAATTATAATGTAAGTCAATTAAATTAAGAGAAAATAAATAGTAATATCATTAAACAATACATTTCATACAGAAAAACTCTATAGGGGTCATTAACGAAAGCAGACACAGTGTAAAGTTTGCGCAGTTTTGGATGCAAGTTTTTGAAAGTTTTTTTCCCTGAAAATTCCCATTTCAATTAAACAGATGTAATTTTGCTTGTATGTGTTTATGATTCAGATGTAAATTCCAGCATTTATTGTAAAATGATTTCAGTATGTAATTCTATAGACACTTTCCCATGATCTATCAGATTTACCCATGATTAATGGGCAGACACATTGGCAATGGAACAGAGGCGATGGCCAGGAGCTTAAAGGAGACAAGTGCGGAAATATAATGAATGAATAATGAATGAATAATTGAATGTCTCCTGATTGTGCACATGCAACTATTGATAAGCAAAATTTTTGCCTCACCAAAAATAATGCAAGACCACACCAATAAATTAACAAAATACTGCTGAAATTTCACCAAAAGCCTTGAAGACAAACAGTTTTTTTCTGACACAAAGGGGGTTATTTATTAAAGTCTGAATGCCAAAAAATCTAAAAATTATAGTTTTTATTTTACTATAAAATCTGATTTTTTTTAGTGGAAAAAAACCTAACATTTTTTGAGATTTATTATACCCCGAGGATGGAAAAAGTCAGAATCTGAAAATCCGGCATCTCATACCTCCTGAGGTTGTATATGAGTCAATGGCAGATGTCCCTATCCTCATTGGAATTTTCTGTGGTCTGCGCTGGAATAAACCTGAAATCTGACTATTCCAGACTTTTCTGGCAAAAATCCAAAAAATTTGGGATTTTTGGGAAAAAGACTGAAAAAATAAAGGGATTCGGGAAAGAATTCTGAAAAAAAAAACGTACAATTCGGATTTCCACTTGATTTTTTTCCAGTTTGTCCCCAATCCGATCAAAAAAATAAATAAGCTCCAATCATGGATTCTAGTTTGATTGAACTTTTTTAATTAAAGAAATTTTGATAAATATGCCCCCCCATGCATCAATTTTTTTTCTGGGATGAAACAATACAATTTTTTTACATACATTGAAACAAAGTGTTTGGCAAAATTCTATATCTGCCACATTTGAGAAAATGTGAATTGCATCTCCAATATATATCAGGTGAAACATTTTGCTCATCCCTATGCAACATTTGTGTCATCTTTTGCTTGTCCACACATACGATCCCTTACAACTATGACACAAAGAAAACCCACTATTAGCCAATATTTGTGCAATTTCAGCTTCTTCATTGTGAGAACAAACGACAACTGGTGAAAGCTTTCGCCATCACAGATAATCATTGCAACCAACAACATACAGTATTTGCTATAAAAAAGCACCTGTGACGATAGGGGAAACTTTTTTAACTGTCAGAACATGTCTAACTAATAAAAAAAAATGTGTTTTTATAAACGTTACAAATATTGCTACTTTTTGTTTTAATCATGTACATTGATGGGCGTATTTTGTCTCGTTTTGATTCACCAGAAAATTTGTGAATTTCTCGTGAAATTTGTGAAACAGCAAAAAATTTCACAAAACGCTAATTTCAACGCCCACGTAAATTTTGACACCTGCCTCAATTAACGTCAATTTTGACACCCGCATTAAAGGCAATGGGCATCCGAATAATGTTGATGCACAACAGTTTTGATACAAGCAACTATTCCGAGGTGCATCAATTTTTTTACACTGATGAAAACATAGAAATTTATTCGCCCATCACTAGTCATGTATCTGCAAAATGTTTTTTTTTCTGTTCAGAGATAAACACATGCGTTTTCTTAGTTTAATGTAAAGTATAATCATGTCTCCATGCATTCCCCAGGGATTAAATTAAGTGTTATAATTATATGCCATTTAACATAAAATTGTGAGTCATTTATTACATTTGAAATAAGAAATTAGTGCTGACAGATTTGCATAGAAAATCATAATTATCATGCTTTTACACTTTCCTGATAATGTTTTCTACCCCCTGAAAATTCCTCATCAAAATCCTTATTGTTCTGATAAAACAGCTTGACATGAAGATGTCAAGAAACCAATGAAGGAAAAATGATAAATTGAACCTCGGCAAATTCTGGCCATGGAAAGATTTTTTTTTTTTATCTCGCTGCAGTTGGGTTTTTAGTGACAAAAAGAAATTCTGTCTCATGTAAATTGGTCGTATGCTTTCAATCTATGGAGTCCAAGGCCATCAATATTAATCTGCTTGCTTCTATCCCCAATTGCACTTATTGTTACCTTGAAAAGCACAAAGGATGCAGGAAGCTATTAAAGACACAGCAGTATTAGAAATCGAACCATAGTGGCTTGTTGTTACGGCACTCTGACATTATTGGTTCTCGTAAACAGTTACATAATGTTCTGTGAAGTCATTTAAGAAAGGTTTGTTCTGTAGAGTCATTTAACTGCAATCAGTATCTTATTTAAAATGGAGGTTTTTTTCAGGGATTATTTTAATACAATGTTATTTACATATACAGTATATAACAACAGATTGCTTCTAGACCCATATACCTCTGACAAAAAATACTTTTCTTGTGCAGTATTTGCCTGTTTTTTACCAGGTCTTAGCCTGTCATGTAATTAAAGTAGAGGGTTATATTAAATCGAATGTGGATGCTATAGACAATACTAAAGTACTTTACAGCTGTCTTTATAGTTTTAAATTTAACATACCGTTCTAGGAATTTTCTTTGGTTGCTAAGGTCCCTTGTTCCCTAGCAACCACACTGAGTTCAGTAACAATAAAATGCTTTTTTTCTTGGTGCCATAAATGCAACCAGGCAGAAAAAAGAACCCACAATAATGGAAAAAGACTAACAACCATACATTATGGGGTAGATTTATCAAAGGTCGAGGTGAATTTTCAAATGAAAGAAACTAAAATTTCAAGCTATTTTTTTGTGTACTTCGACTAGGGAATAGTCCAAATTCTATTAAAATTTGAAATTTTTTTTAATTTTAATGTACGGACTCTTTAAAAATTCGACTTCAACCATTCGCCATCTAAAACCTACCAAATTGCTGTTTTAGGCTATGGGGGACCTCCTAGAACCTATTTGGAGGGAATTGGTGGACTTTGAAAACTCAAAGTTTTTTTGGGGAAAAACTAATCGAATTCAATTGATTGTGCTATTCCTTCAATTTGTACGATGCGAATTCGGCCGAATATGGACCTATTCGATTGAAAACGGACCTATTCGACCAAAAAAAACTTTGACTTAATTTCAGTTGGTCTTTTTGAATTTAGAAGTTTTTTCAATTCAAAATTCGACACTTGATAAATATGTCCCTTTGTAAAGAAAAAACTAAATTTAGATTAAGGTTGAACTTTCCCTTTAGATAGTGATTTACATTGCCAATATTTCATTGCAAGATTGTTGAGTACAGAGTGTGGAGCTGTTGTACAACAAACTAGAAAGAGCAGCCTTATTTATTTGTGTACCTGATTTCAGAGAAGAAATTAAATTTATTCTAACCCTATTTCAAATCTATCTATCTATCATTGTCTCGATATACTTTTTTCTGTAATATTAAAATGGCTATACCTTTGCTGGATTTTTTCAAACAGAAGCTGATGACAACCTTACATTAACTCCTATAAGACTTATAAGACTTGAGATACAGTTTAATGGGAAATGTTGCTGAAAGGTCTTAAACAATGACCAGGGCAGTTATAACAGACCCTTCAAAGGTTTCTGGATATATTTAGTGAAACTCTTTAAAGGAAAACTATACCCCCAAAATGAATACTTAAGCAACAGATAGTTTATATCAAATTGAATGACATATTAAAGAATCTTACCAAACTGGAATATATATTTACATAAATATTGCCCTTTTACATCTCTTGCCTTGAACCACCATTTCGTGACTCTATCTGTGCTGCCTCAGAGATCACCTGACCAGAAATATTACAACTCTAACTGTAACAGGAAGAAGTGAGGAAGCAAAATGCAGAACTCTGTCTGTTCATTGGCTCATGTGACCTTACATGTGGTTTGTATGTCTCAGGGGGCGGCCCTTATTTTTTAAAATGGCAATTTTCTATTAATGATTACCCAATGGCACATACTACTAAAAAAGTATATTATTATGACAATGGTTCATTTACATGAAGCAGGGTTTTACACATGAGCTGTTTTACTCAGTATCTTTTAATAGAGACCTACATTGTTTGGGGGGTATAGTTTTCCTTTAAAGGGGAATAAGTCAATATAATTTTAGTTAATTGAAGCATTTATTTTAAATATCTGTTGTGCCGTTTTTGCATATTTTTCTACAATGAAACACGTTATGAAGCTGGGTGTTATGTTGCTTGGGTAACCTTGAATCACTGGAAGCACATGTCCATGCAAGCAAGACAATTTCTGTACAAATCAGTTATGAGTGCTTTGTCACCCAGAATTTCTTGCAAGGGTGACACAACCTCCAAGATCGCTTTTATTTAAAATATGCTCTACACAAAAATGTAACCTGAAGCAACAGGGTGTCTTTCCACGTCTTTTCTGCTATACAGGAAATATCTGTGCCACAACTAGAGATGTCGCGAACTGTTCGCCGGCGAACTTGTTCGCGCGAACATCGGGTGTTCGCGCTCGCCGGAAGTTCGCGAACGTCGCGCGACGTTCGCCATTTTGGGTTCGCCATTGTTGGCGCTTTTTTTTGCCCTCTCACCCCAGACCAGCAGGTACATGGCAGCCAATCAGGAAGCTCTCCCCTGGACCACTCCCCTTCCCTATAAAAACGAAGCCCTGCAGCGTTTTTTCACTCTGCCTGTGTGTGCTGAAGAGATAGTGTAGGGAGAGAGCTGCTGCCTGTTAGTGATTTCAGGGACAGTTGAAAGTTTGCTGGCTAGTAATCGTTTTGATACTGCTCTGTTATTGGAGGGACAGAAGTCTGCAGGGGTTTGAGGGACATTTTAGCTTAGGTAGCTTTGCTGGCTAGTAATCTACCTTCTACTGCAGTGCTCTGTATGTAGCTGCAGTGGGCAGCTGTCCTGCTTCTGATCTCATCTGCTGACTGCTGCAATAACAGTAGTCCTTGTAAGGACTGCTTTTATTTATTTTTTTGTTGTTTTACTACTACTACTACTACTACTACTATAAGAGCCCAGTGCTATTAGTCTAGCAGTGTTGGGGAGTGGGACTGGTGTGCTAATCTGCTGCTCCTAGTAGTTCAGCAGCACCAACTTTAATTTTTTTTTTTAATATTCATTTTTTTTTTATTTTACTTTTTTTTATTTTACTACCGCTGTAGTAGTGTATAAGTTGACCTTTTAGGCATTATTTGCCCTGTAGGCATTATTTGCACACTGTTTTCTTCAACCCGCCATCGAGCTGTGTGACCTTGTTCCCATTCTGTCTAAATATCCATAATATTACCGTCTCCAGAAAAAACACCGGAGTCACTTTTTTCAAGCAGCATTCATATATTTTACGTAATCCGTATCCACCGCTGTAGTAGTGTATACGTTGGCCTTGTAGGCATTATTTGCACACTGTTTTCTTCAACCCGCCATCGAGCTGTGTTACCTTGTTCCCATTCTGTCTAAATATCCATAATATTACCGTCTCCAGAAAAAACACCGGAGTCACTTTTTTCAAGCAGCCATAATATATTTTACGTAATCCGTATCCACCGCTGTAGTAGTGTATACGTTGGCCTTGTAGGCATTATTTGCACACTGTTTTCTTCAACCCGCCATCGAGCTGTGTGACCTTGTTCCCATTCTGTCTAAATATCCATAATATTACCGTCTCCAGAAAAAACACCGGAGTCACTTTTTTCAAGCAGCCATAATATATTTTACGTAATCCGTATCCACCGCTGTAGTAGTGTATACGTTGGCCTTGTAGGCATTATTTGCACGCTGTTTTCTTCAACCCGCCATCGAGCTGTGTGACCTTGTTCCCATTCTGTCTAAATATCCATAATATTACCGTCTCCAGAAAAAACACCGGAGTCACTTTTTTCAAGCAGCCATAATATATTTTACGTAATCCGTATCCACCGCTGTAGTAGTGTATACGTTGGCCTTGTAGGCATTATTTGCACACTGTTTTCTTCAACCCGCCATCGAGCTGTGTGACCTTGTTCCCATTCTGTCTAAATATCCATAATATTACCGTCTCCAGAAAAAACACCGGAGTCACTTTTTTCAAGCAGCCATAATATATTTTACGTAATCCGTATCCACCGCTGTAGTAGTGTATACGTTGGCCTTGTAGGCATTATTTGCACACTGTTTTCTTCAACCCGCCATCGAGCTGTGTGACCTTGTTCCCATTCTGTCTAAATATCCATAATATTACCGTCTCCAGAAAAAACACCGGAGTCACTTTTTTCAAGCAGCCATAATATATTTTACGTAATCCGTATCCACCGCTGTAGTAGTGTATACGTTGGCCTTGTAGGCATTATTTGCACACTGTTTTCTTCAACCCGCCATCGAGCTGTGTGACCTTGTTCACATTTTGTCTAAATATTGATAATATTATCGTCTCTAGAAAAACCACTTGAGTTACTTTTTTTCAAGCAGCATTCATATATTTTACGTAATCCGTATCCACCGCTGTAGTAGTGTATACGTTGACCTTGTAGGCATTATTTGCACACTGTTTTCTTCAACCCGCCATCGAGCTGTGTGAGCTTGTTCACATTTTGTCTAAATATTGATAATATTATCGTCTCTAGAAAAACCACTTGAGTTACTTTTTTTCAAGCAGCATTCATATATTTTACGTAATCCGTATCCACCGCTGTAGTAGTGTATACGTTGACCTTGTAGGCATTATTTGCACACTGTTTTCTTCAACCCGCCATCGAGCTGTGTGACCTTGTTCACATTTTGTCTAAATATTGATAATATTATCGTCTCTAGAAAAACCACTTGAGTTACTTTTTTTCAAGCAGCATTCATATATTTTATGTAATCCGTATCCACCGCTGTAGTAGTGTATACGTTGACCTTGTAGGCATTATTTGCACAGTGTTTTCTTCAACCCGCCATCGAGCTGTGTGACCTTGTTCACATTTTGTCTAAATATTGATAATATTATCGTCTCTAGAAAAACCACTTGAGTTACTTTTTTTCAAGCAGCATTCATATATTTTACGTAATCCGTATCCACCGCTGTAGTAGTGTATACGTTGACTTTGTAGGCATTATTTGCACAGTGTTTTCTTCAACCCGCCATCTAGCTGTGTGTATTATCGTTTCCAGAAAAACCAACTGAGTTTTTGTTGTTGTTGTTGTTTTTTTAAAAATAATGCCAGGCAAAGGCAGGCCGCCACGCAGAGGCCGTGCTAGGGGCCGTGCTGCTATGCAATCCTGTGGCCCTAGCAAATTGCCCAGTTTTAAAAAGCCAATGACCCTGAACTCCCAAAATGCTGAAGAGGTAGTTGACTGGCTTACACAGCACACCCCATCCTCTACCGTTTCTAACTTTACCACAACATCCTCCTCATCCTCCACTGCTATGGCCACCCCACGTAACACTTCCTCCACCACCGGTGCCCCTTCTTCACTGGGGTCAGAGGAGTTATTTTCCAATGAGTTTCTTGAACTGAGTAATGCGCAACCATTATTGCCAGAAGAAGATGAAGGAGATGAGGACCTTACACCAGATTTAATTCTGGCAGAGAACACGATAGAGATGGACATAATGAGTGATGAGGAGGAGGTCCCCGCTGCTGCTTCCTTCTGTGATGTGTCAGAAGAAATTGATGCATCTGAGGAGAATGATGATGAGGAGATTGATGTTTTGTGGGTGCCTAGTAGAAGAGAGCAAGAGGAGGGTAGTTCAGATGGAGAGACGGAGAGTCAGAGAGGCAGTAGGAGAATAAGACTTAGAAGAAGCAGGGAGGACAGCCCGCAGGGATCAGTAGGGCAACAACATGTATCGGCACCTGTGTTCAGCCGGCCAACGCACCCGCCATTGCCGCCAATACCGCAAACTCCGCCAACTTCTACTGTTACCGCCAGATCGCACACTTCCAAAAAGTCAGCAGTGTGGGATTTTTTTAATGTGTGTGCCTCTGACAAAAGCATTGTAATTTGCAATGAGTGCAGTCAGAAACTGAGCCTTGGTAAGCCCAACAGCCACATAGGTACAACTTCTATGCGAAGGCACATGAGCGGCAAGCACAAAGCACTTTGGGAGCAACACCTCAAAGGCAACAGGCAAACTAAAAGCCACACTCCTTCTGGTCCAGCATCTTACTGCTCTACCTCTGCTCTCCTTGACCCGTCTGAACCACCCTCCACTCCGCCTTCCACCTTGACCACCTGTTCCCATTCCCAGTCATCTGCCACCAGCCAAGTTTCTGTGAAGGCCATGTTTGAGCGTAAGAAGCCAATGTCTGACTGTCACCCCCTTGCCCGGCGTCTGACAGCTGGCTTGTCTGCACTCTTAGCCCGCCAGCTTTTACCATACCAGCTGGTGGACTCTGAGGCCTTCCGCAAATTTGTAGCAATTGGGACACCGCAGTGGAAGGTACCCAGCCGCAATTTTTTTTCTAAAAAGGGAATACCACACCTGTACCAACATGTGCAGAGCCAAGTTACCGCATCTCTGTCACTTAGTGTTGGGCCAAAGGTCCATATGACTACTGACGCATGGTCCTCCAAGCATGGTCAGGGCAGGTATGTCACCTACACTGCCCACTGGGTGAACTTGGTAATGGCTGGGAAGCAGGGAATGGGTAGCTCAACAACAACAGTGGAGTTGGTGTCACCGCCACGGATTGCACGCGGTTCTGCCACCACCTCTACTCCTCCATCGCTCTCTACCTCGTCTTCTTCTTCTTCTTACTCTGCTGCTGGGTCCTCCTTCTCCTCCTCCACACCTGTGCACCCCCAGCTCCCCCTAGGCTATTCGACGTGCCAGGTACGCCGTTGTCACGCTGTCTTGGGGATGACGTGCCTGGAAAGCAAAAACCATACCGGATCTGTACTCCTGTCATCTCTGCAGTCACAGGCCGATCGGTGGCTGACCCCACACCAACTGCAGATCGGAAAAGTGGTGTGTGACAATGGAAGCAATCTGTTGGCAGCGTTGAGACTAGGCAATTTAACACATGTGCCCTGCATGGCACATGTGTTAAATTTAATAGTCCAACGTTTTGTCTCCAAGTACCCAGGATTCCAGGACGTTCTCACCCAGTCCAGAAAGGTGTCGGCCCATTTCAGACGTTCCTACACAGCCATGGCACGCCTTGCTGACATTCAGCAGCGCTACAACATGCCAGTCAGGCGTTTGATTTCTGACAGCCAGACTCGCTGGAATTCAACGCTCCTTATGTTGGAACGTCTGCTGCAACAACAAAGGGCCGTCAACGAGTACCTTTTTGAACTGGGTGGTAGGACTGGATCTGCACAGCTGGGGATTTTTTTCCCCCGTTACTGGGTGCTTATGCGCGATGCCTGCAGGCTCATGCGACCTTTTGAAGAGGTGACAAATATGGTCAGTCGCACCGAAGGCACCATCAGCGACCTAATACCCTTCGCTTTCTTCCTGGAGCGTGCCGTGCGACGAGTGACAGATGAGGCTGTAGACCAGCGTGACGAGGAGCTGGAAGCGCGCGATTTCTGGTCGGAATCACCAGAACGAACCCAGGCACCTGCTGCAACGCAGGGAGAGGTGCCAGAAGTGGAGTCAGAGGAGGAAGGTGGCTTTGTGGAGGAGGAGGAGGAGGACCAACAGGAGCAGGCTTCCCAGGGGGCTAGTGGTGACCTTTTGGGGACCCCTGGTCTTGTACGTGGCTGGGGGGAGGAGACCGTGGATGATGCAGTCCTTGATAATGAGGAAGCGGAGATGGATAGCTCTGCATCCAACCTTGTGAGAATGGGGTCTTTCATGCTGTCATGCCTGTTGAAGGACCCCCGTATCAAGAGGCTTAAGGAGAAGGACCTGTACTGGGTCGCAACGCTACTAGACCCTCGGTACAAGCATAAAGTGTCAGAAATGTTACCAACATACCACAAGTCCGAAAAGATGCGGCATTTACAAACCAGCCTGCAAAACATGTTGTACAATGCTTTTAAGGGTGATGTCACTTCAGGAACTCATCAACATTCCAGGGGCAGAGGTGCCAGTAATCCTGCCACGAGCACACCTGCAAGGACAAAGCCCTTTGGCCAGTCTGTAACGTCAGACATGCAAATGTTTTTCTGTCCAAGGCAGCGCCACAACCCTTCTGGATCCACCCTCAAAGAACGCCTCGACCGGCAGGTAGCGGACTACCTGGCATTAACTGCAGATATCGACACTCTGAGGAGCGATGAACCCCTGGACTACTGGGTGCGCAGGCTTGATCTGTGGCCAGAGCTGTCACAATTTGCCATGAACCTCTTGTCTTGCCCAGCCTCAAGTGTGCTCTCAGAAAGGACCTTCAGTGCAGCAGGAGGGATTGTAACTGAGAAGAGAACTCGCCTAGGTCACAAAAGTGTCGATTACCTGACCTTTATTAAAATGAATGAGGGGTGGATCTCGGAGGGTTACTGCACGCCGGAAGACTTGTTCTGACTTCTATGCAGCTGTCCTTCTCTTCAAGCCTCATGACTCCACACACAGCTGTCCTTTAGCGTCCTCCTCCTCCCTCCGCCACCGTTACAAACTAGGGTGCAAACCCTACTGGTTTAATTTTTTCTGGCCTCTGTGCTTCAGTGGCTGCGACCAAAAAAATGCCTATTTTCTGCATTTATATGACATAATTTTTCTGGCCTCTGTGCTTCAGTGGCTGCAACCAAAAAAATTTATATTTTCAGCATTTATATGGCATAATTTTTCTGTCAACTGTGCTTCAGTGGCTGCGACCAAACAAATGCATATTTTCTGCATTTATATGGCATAATTTTTCTGGCCTCTGTGCTTCAGTGGCTGCAACCAAAAAAATTACTATTTTCAGCATTTATATGGCATATTTTTTCTGGCAACTGTGCTTCAGTGGCTGCGACCAAAAAAATGCATATTTTCTGCATTTATATGGCATAATTTTTCTGGCCTCTGTGCTTCAGTGGCTGCAACCAAAAAAATTTATATTTTCAGCATTTATATGGCATAATTTTCTGTCAACTGTGCTTCAGTGGCTGCGACCAAAAAAAATGCATATTTTCTGCATTTATATGGCATAATTTTTCTGGCCTCTGTGCTTCAGTGGCTGCAACCAAAAAAATTTATATTTTCAGCATTTATATGGCATAATTTTTCTGGCAACTGTGCTTCAGTGGCTGCGACCAAAAAAATGACTATTTTCAGCATTTATATGGCATATTTTTTCTGGCCTCTGTGCTTCAGTGGCTGTGGCCAAAAAAACTGGGCAAACAATGCCTACAAGGTCAACGACGTTGACCTTGTAGGCATTGTTTGCCCAGTTTTTTTGGCCACAGCCACTGAAGCACAGAGGCCAGAAAAAATATGCCATATAAATGCTGAAAATAGTAATTTTTTGCCATACATTGACTCAACGTATATGGCAAAAAATGACTATTTTCAGCATTTATGTGGCATATTTTTTCTGCCAACTGTGCTTCAGTGGCTGCAACCAAAAAAACTGGGCAAACAATGTCTACAAGGTCAACGTATGGCGAAAAATTACTATTTTCAGCATTTATATGGCATATTTTTTCTGGCAACTGTGCTTCAGTGGCTGCGTCCAAAAAAACTGGGCAAACAATGTCTACAAGGTCAACGTATGGCGAAAAATGACTATTTTCAGCATTTATATGGCATATTTTTTCTGGCAACTGTGCTTCAGTGGCTGCGTCCAAAAAAACTGGGCAAACAATGCCTACAAGGTCAACGTATGGCAGTTGTTTAAAGAGAACAGTAGATTACTAGCCAGCAAAGCTACCTAAGATAAAATGTCCCTCAAATCCCTGCAGACTTCTGTCCCTCCAATACAGAGCAGTATCAAGCAGATTACTAGCCAGCAAACTTACTATCATCTGTCCCTGAAATCACTAACAGCTCTCCCCCTACACTATCTCTTCCAAGCACACACAGGCAGATTTTTCAGATACATTTTTGCCCTTGATCCCCCTCTGGCATGCCACTGTCCAGGTCGTTGCACCCTTTAAACAACTTTAAAATCATTTTTCTGGCCAGAAATGTCTTTTCTAGATGTTAAAGTTCGCCTTCCCATTGAAGTCTATGGGGTTCGCGAACCGTTCGCGAACCGTTCGCATTTTTGCGCAAGTTCGCGAATATGTTCGCGAACTTTTTTTCCGACGTTCGCTACATCCCTAGCCACAACAAGATAATACAGGCACTCCCGGGACTCTAGATCAATTGTAGCCTGGTGCTCAATACCCTTGGAGAAGGCACCCTCCAAGCAAAATAATAGAAACAAGATATCAACACTCATAGGCAGTTGCAAGGGGACCAAGTGTTTTATGTTTATGGTGTAAGAAGGTGATACCTGATGAAGGGGCATGTTTTGGGGTATACTCTAATTCATTTTGAAAGATATAAATTGTTAATTAAATGTGGCAGTATGGAGTTATAGCTTATTCAGTCATTTGGAGGACTGCTTAGCATGCTTAAAGATTCGAGGTCTCACCACTTTGTCCATGAGAAAAGTTACTCTGGATTTATATTTTGTAGCCTCTTGTAGAAAACCATTCAGTTCCTAAGGATCTGTGTCTTTAAGATGGTAAGATAAATTGCTAGGAGAGGAGATTATTGACCACAAGGCCACTATCAACCTGCTGTAAGGCCTATAAAAACAGGTCCTTTTAAATAATATGAGAAAACTTGCACTCTCAATGCTATCTTTTCCTTGATTATATTACATTGATGGTCTGAGATTGGATGTACAGACATATTACTTCTAAGTTTGGATAAATTCAATCTGCTCATACTTTATGGAGTGTTTTATGCATTATAACAGTATTTGTGTTACCATAGCTATGTAAACATATATTTTAAGGGCAACAGAAGGCATATAAAAATGCAGTCTTTCAATTTACAGAAAGGGCTCCTAAATCCCTTTTAGTTTTTTTTCTTGTTTTGTTGTTAAAAAAAACTTTAAAGGAATTGTTCAGTATAATAATAAAAACTGGTTAAATAGTTACATAGTTACATAGTGACATAGTTAAATCGGGTTGAAAAAAGACAAAGTCCATCAAGTTCAACCCCTCCAAATGAAAACCCAGCATCCATACACACACACCTCCCTACTTTCACATAAATTCTATATACCCATACCTATACTAACTATAGAGCTTAGTATCACAATAGCCTTTGATATTCTGTCTGTCTTAAAATTCATCCAAGCCATTCTTATAGTCATTAACTGAATCAGCATCACAACATCACCCGGCAGTGCATTCCACAACCTCACTGTCCTGACTGTGAAGAACCCCCTACGTTGGACTGTGCAAAATAAAAAATGTTTCTAATATAATTAGGTAAGCAAAAATGTAATGTATAAAGGCTGGAGTGTAACATAATAGCCAAACCACTACTTCCTACTTTGCAGCTCTCTTAGTGTCCACTAATTGGTTACCAGGCAGTAACCAATCAGTGACTTGGGGGAGGGTCACATGGGTTATAGCTGTTGTTTTAGAATCTGAGCTGAATGCTGAGGATCAATTGTAAACTCACTGAACGTTTATGTCCCATGTGGCCCCCCCCCTTCAAGTCGCTGACTAACTCAGAGTTAGAGAGCTGAAAAGTAGGAAGTTGTGTTCTGTTCTGTTCTGTTATGTTGGACATCCAGTCACTCCAGCCTTTATATATTACATTTTTGTCTAACTAACTGTATTAAAAAATTTTTTATATTGGACAGGCTATCTATTTATCCAGTTTTTATTTTCACACTGAACTGTTCCTCCCACATAGGGATGCCTCCCCACTCACCCATACTGGTACAGTGTTCTTCACAGTAGTCTCATAGATATGGTGCTATCGTAACTAGTACATTGTAAGAAACATAAAGTAGAAGGTCCCAACACAAGGTTTGAGATTGCAGCAACTGTCAAATCACCTCGCTATAGGCTCAGGTCAGGGCCTTGGTTTGCAGTTTTAAAGTCAGGGTTGTCTCTGACTATTATTCAACTCAAGGTGGCAAACCCACTACCAAACCCTGCTTCTTACTGTATATCTCACACACACTGGACCAGGGTGGGGGGGAGGGTTTGCAACATCACTAATGCAGAAAGTGCTATACTATATGGGATATATATACCGGAGCCCCTGTTGTAAAAAAATTCTCTATCTCATAAATGGTTATTTTATATTTGTGGGGAAGTAATGCAAATTGTTCAGAACTCCTTGGGGCTCTTCAGAAGTGACATATACATTTATACATGTAATCAACCATATACACAAGGCAGATAAATGCCTAGTATGGATGTAGATAAAAGAGAACTAAAAAAACAGTCCTGACAAAAATAATTCCTGTCCTCTAATTCAAAGGACAAGAAAAATGTTTCTTTATAATTGCATGGGGGGTGTGCAGTTCACTGCTAAGGGATATGATAAGGAGAGAGAGTCTACAGCAGATTCCTTGAAAAAATATTTGTTATTGCCAAACTCAGTGGCGTATATTTATCAAACAGTTAGAGATTGCCACAGTCCTCTAGAGTGAAATTCGATCACTCTCCATTCATTTCTATGGGATGTTGAAATGCTTAATTATCAAAGGATGAATTTTCACTTTCACCCATTGATAAATACTATTTTGTATTTAGTATAGAATGGAGCCATGTGGCTAAATTATATTATTGCACTAGTTTTGCTCTAGTTGTTTAATCAAAGTTTCTAATAGGCTGTCAATAGGACAAATAATGATAAGAGAGGCTTTGTCAGATTATGTACTACTAGAACATTTTAAGTCATTCAATAAAACAATTTGCCCTTTTTATTGCAAAGAACCTCAGTGCAGAAAAGTATTGTCAACTAGCCTAAGGGAGAAGCATGAATTCAGAATTTTGATAGCAAAGAAAATCTTTAGGGGTTTAACAAGCTACTAAAAATACACAGAGCTCTGTAGGTCTGCATACAACTTAGTTTGGGCTAACTTCAGTTTAGCTGGATTTTTAACTAAATAGGAAAAGAGATTGAAAAAAACTAGGGTGAAATTTTAAAAAGAATCATACTCTGGAATGTTTTTGCTAATATTATTATAAGATTGTCAGTTAAATGCTAATTGATCATTTACCTGGCAATCTTACATCATTAAAGATATGATTTATACAAATAAGAAACATATAAAATATCAACATTCTAATTTCTTCAAATTGAAGTTTTAGAGTAGTCTATTGCAAATGAGAAGTGGGCAAAACTAGGCGGGTGTCCTGGGCAACTCGGGCACCCAGATCTCTGCCGAACACTGCCGAGCATGTGCACACAGTTGACGTGGCATGCTGGAAATATCCCCTACTGCTTGAAAGTTAAGGGCCGGAATGGGGATAAGCAGCAGAAGAGGTACATGCCTGTGCCTCCCTGCAATTGTGCTCTAGGCACATGCCTCTTTTGCATACCCCTAGTTCCGGCCCTGTTGCAAATATTATGGCCCATAAATGTACACTTTAGAAACAGTCAAACATTAGCCTTCAGGGATTCTTTTACAAATCAACAGAGACTAGCCTAAATTTGTGTTTCTCTGTAAATAATGGACAAAAGATATTGGCTGCTTGTCTGCAGTAAACAAAAGACACTGGGCTAGGCATCCAACACAATAGCACAGACACAGTGACCCACTCAGAACCCGTCTTAAGAAATATTTCTCCCACTATCTGAGTGGAGGAGTTTGTTATAGATTGCTACAAAAAATAGGAGGAATTATCAGTTTGTTTTGATCCCTATGTACAGGTGGTCGTTAGCAGCACCGGGCCAGGCCGGCAAGGTACCCCAGGCAACCTGGCTGCCGTGCAGCCTCTCATGTGCTGATGCACCCATATGTGCCAATAGGCGTGTGTGCATATGCATGGATAGGTGCGTGCGCTGGAACAGCCAGAATGAGAGTGTGGAGAGGGGACCGAACTAGGGGTAGAAGGCAGAGAAGGTACGTTCCTGACGCTCCCCAGCTTTGCGCCCTAGGCACATGAACACTCTGCCTACCCCTGTTTAGGTTAAGAAGTTTGATACCATGTCAGGATACCCAAGTGTGCACAGGGTATCTCAGGGGAATCTCACTGAAGACTTTGAAAGTTCCTGGACAAGTAAGTTTGCATGGAAGGTGGCCAAATCAGAAATTCTACTTCCTTTCAAAGTCTGCAGCTCTTTGGGAACCTCTGGAAAGACAATACAATGTATTGTTGCCCTGCACCGGTAAAACTGTTGTGATTGCTTTGGAAACACAACTATAGTTTATATAAACAAGCAGCTGTCTAGCCAAGAGGGCAGCCATTCAAGCCTATGACCAAGTGCCCCTAAGGCACAAAATGTGTAAGGCTTTGCTGGGATGTTTTTGCTACAATGAAATCTTTTTTACTACATCAATTTACAGAGTGTGGTCTGGTATGTGCCAGCCCTTTACTATTATCTATTTTGCAACAAATTGCCTCCCCGAGCTGAAGGTCTGGGGCTTGAGCACCTGGACCTCCCCTTTTTTCTGGGTAAGTTGACCCCATCCATTATTGTACTCAACACTGAACATCTTTCCTATAAGTTCATTGGCTGTGCTTTTTCATCTTTTTCAGCTTTGAATGGCTGCCCCCATGGCTACATTGCAGCTTGTTTGAAATTTCTGTGTTTTGTTGGCAAAAAATCGTCCGTGTCGGGCATAAAAATTGTTGCACGTCAAATTATTTGGACACCCATTGACTTTAATGTCTTTGGACAAAATAGGCTCGCATATAAAAATTGTCGTGGGTGTCGAAATTGATGCGTGTCAAAACAATTTTGATGCCCATTGACTTCAATGCGTTTCTCGAATTCTTCAGCGTTTTGCAGATTTCGTGGGAATTTATTGACTTTTTCTGCAAAGCTAAATGGGACAAATTTGTCCATCACTACTAATGTCCCCTTACTTAGTAGTTTTAATTATGCTGAATTCAAAACCTAGGAAACCTGATGGTTTTTTAAAATGGAAAAACAACTTTAACTTAGTTAGGAATTTTGTCATAATTCAGTAAACCACAAATCTCTTTGTATGTGTGTATTACTGTTCCATTAAAGCTTAATATCAACGTAAACAATTCACTTTTCTGTGATGTAGCCAGCAGGTGTAAGATTTATGTGTTAACTGCATAAAGGCAAAAGCTATGGAAAGAGAATATGGAGGATGTGATGAGGTCACCAAGAGAGATAATATAAAGGCAGAACAGAAGTAAGCCTAAGGCACACCTTTAGGTCATACCTAGGGAAAGTTCAATACAAGAAGAAGAGTTGTTGAAAAAATAAAGCATGGGAAACTCATGTCGATGGATATTTAAAAGGAGACAGTGGTAAAGGGTCAGAAAGGTTTGGGAAATGTAATTTACTGCAGTATGCAAATAAATATTGTTCTTTGCATTACATATAGAGTATGATTAGTCACCTTAATAAGGGCTGTAACTGGAGTGAGCTACAGTATGTTACTCAAAAAAGAGTTGAGGATACAGCTTTTAAAACCTGCTTTCCATTTTATCCAAGGCCATAATAAATACTTCCTGGCTATAAGCCCAAATTAATAAATAATATTAATAGCTACTGTAATTCACTGACTAATGCTAGTCAGTGTATTAATTTAATGATGTGCCTAATCCAAATGTTCTTGATAGTCCTACATAAATGATTATACACGTTGCCAGGGAATTGTAAAAAACACTGGTTTCTTACCCTAATTTGGATTTTGAAATTAACCTCAACAAATTTTTGCTCACATTACAATTTCATTTCCCTCACATCTTAGGACACCTCTAGGACAAGTTCTTTTTGTTGTTGCCAAGCTCTATATTTAGAAAAGATTCTTCTTGGGTCCTTAAAGCTGAAGTGGTATGGCCAGATTCTCCACACCACTGGTCCAGTGAATATTGGAGGAGACTTTTCATAGGATAATTATCCAGTAAATATAGTCTTTCCTTTTAATACCATTAGTATTAAAAGTAAAGTAGTTAATAAAAATAAGTAAACAAAAAACAAAATTCCAAACAAAACACTGAAGAATTTTTGGTACACTAGTTTAATTATTTAATGTACCGATGACATTATCCAGGCAATTATCCAATAATGTACAGATATAGGACCTGTTATCCAGAATGCTCGGGACCTGGGGTTTTCCGGATAATGGATCTTTCCGTAATTTGGGTCTTCATGCCTTAAGTCTACTAGAAATTCATTTAAACATGAAATAAACCCATTAGGCTGGTTTTGCTTCCAATAAGGATGATTATATCTTAGTTGGGATCAAGTACAAGCTACTGTTTTATTATTACAGAGAAAAAGGAAATAATTATTAAAAATTTGGATTATTTGGATAAAATGGAGTCTATGGGAGACAGCCATTCCGTAATTCAGAGCTTTCTGGATATCGGGTTTCCGGATAAGGGATCCTATACCTGTACATGAAACACCAACTTTTGTGATGAAAATGGTTTGACTGTGCCTTAAATGGTTTAATTACATCTGCGCCATTTCTGCAAATTGGGTATACTTTATTATGATGCATTTACATTATTATATCCAAGATACAAATACATAATAATCTCTCTCTGGTTATTAACTTACAATGTTGATGCTGCCACTGACATATAAACTTGGCCTTTCTACAGACCTTTAATTTCTATCTTCATTGATATTTTATCAATTAACTGGTAATGATGATGTTATTTTTACATTATGATTAGAACTAACAAGAATTGTATCACTTTTTTCACCTTTATTGGTAGAGGTCAACCAGACCTTGAAACAGCTATTGATTTCTCTTGTTATTCTCATTGCTACTCTAGTGGTCTTTTGCTGTGAACAGTATTAAATAGAATTAAATATTACCTTCAAATATAGTGGGATAATATGTTCTTTTTAAAATTAGCTTTTCCAAAATTCATGGTTTTTGTTGCCCCAGTATATTTTTGTTTTTTGCACCAGACATTAAAAGATATAACATTATGGTCACTATTACCCAGGGGTTCAATGACTTGCACATTTGCTATAAGTTCTGGGTCATTTGAGATCACTAAATCAAGAATAGCATTTTTTCTGGTAGGCTCCTCAACAACCTGTGCTAAAAAATTGTCGTGCAATAAGTTTATAAATTTGTTCCCATTAACTGATCTAGCAGTACCGTTGCTCCAGTCAATATCTGGGTAATTAAAATCCCCCATTATCATTACTTTAAAATTAAAATCCCCCATTATAATTACTTTACTTTATCATCACAGAGGTTCTTGGCTGTTGTGTTAGTCATTTGTGTGATCTGGAATCCAAGCTTGTTCTTTATAAGGTGGCAATTAAATATATTCCGCAGTTGAGGCTACATCCCTAGACTATTTTCAAACTTTAGCTGCTGCTGTTTGGCAATCCTTTTCCATACTACTGTAAGTCTGTGATCTTCAAATGCTACTAGGTCCCCAACAAAGTTTCATATAATATTTTATTAATTAAATTACTTCTTTCATTTACTTAATTTATGTAATTTGATTAATTATTTATTAATCAAAATAAATTGCTTGGTGTTGCCATCAAATAGAGAAATACCCATATTGATATAAATGTTAGTTCCTTAAAAGAAAGATGACTAGTGATGGGCGAATTTGCGCCGTTTCGCTTCGCCGAAAAATTCTCGAAATTCGCCAAACGGCGAAAAATTCGCCAAACGGCGCCGGCGTCTCGTTTTTGACGCCGGCGTCCATTTTTTCGAAATATAATTTTTTGACGCCGGCGAATTTTTGCCGCGAATTTTCACGGGCGTTTCGCGAATTTATTCGCTCGCGGCGAAACGCGCGAATTCGCGCCTGGCGAATAAATTCGCCCATCAATAAAGATGACTTAAATATTACCTTTAAGTGCTTATTTAAAATGTAGCGGTTGCAGCCTTTTATATAAAAATTCGAACTGCTATAGTGATATCAGTGATACAAGCATCCAGGCAAAGGTAGGAATGACATGCCTTCGGCGGGGATGCCTGCGGCATGCATCCTGTTCTCTTCACCACCGGTTCTCCTATGGTGTGCATGGCCTTGCACTTCTGGTTTTATGCGCTGACGTGATGAAAGTATTTAAAGTGGCTTTGAATGAAAATGCATTGCCCATTGTTAGGATCTATTAGCTAGGTCCTGGGTGTGTTTTCCTATGTGAATCCTGCTTGATCTTCTGTTATTTGACACTTGCCTGTTTGCCTGACTATTCTGAACTTTGCATCTTGACCCTAGCCTGCCTGATTATTCTGAACTCTCCAACCTGACCTTTGCCTGTCTGCTGACTATTCTACGATCTCCAATCCTGATCCTAGCCTGTCTGACCATTCCTTGAAACTCTGCCTGCAACGACCTGGCCTGTCTTACTATTCTCTACTAGTGATGGGCGAATATGCGCCGTTTCGCTTCGCCAGAAAATTTGCGAAATTCGCAAAACGTCGAATTTGGGCCTGGCGAATAAATTCGCCCATCACTATTCTCTACTCTGCTTGTGCTGGCCCGTCCTGCTGGTCCACTTTATATTGTCTGGCCTGTCTTCCAAGCTGTGTTGTCTTCCATCCAGTATCCTTGGTGAAACGATCATGCCCCTTTTCTCACCCAGAACCTTTAGCTTTGCTCCTCTCTTAGTAAGACCTGGCGGCATCCAATTAGCTGAGGGCTCCTCCCGAAGTGAAAGGCGGCTGTTAAATGCAGAAGCAAGAGCCAAGACCAGGGAGCCTAGCATTGGTTCTGGATTTAGGGTGCCAAACGAGACAATAGTTAAGGGTATAAACAGAAAAATAAGTAACAGAAAACAAGAAACATCAAAGGGTCACTGACCCTGCAAGAAAATACTTTAAAATACTATAAAATACTATTTGGTATTTGAAAGTTCAAGTTGGAATAAGACAGAGATCAATTTTATATTTAAGAAACCTAACAATTAAGTTTAGCTTGCGCTTCCCTTTCAACAATTACATTTTTTTGTTTTTTTCATGGAGGCCAGTCAGCCTGTCACCTTGCCATATGTATCAGACAAGCCATTTACATTTAAAAACTTTATGATTGGTGACAGGAGGACAGGGATGTACTGACAACTGCTGTTTTTAATCAGGTGGTAAAAATGCCCTGTATGGTATTAGCCTAATAAACTCTTGACAGTTATGTCAGGGGCAGGGTTATGACATGGCGATCAGTGATTGGCCAATTGGCCACAGACGGCAACCCTCATTATACCAAAAAAAAGACAGCAACCGATCTTGTAGAATGAACACAGGCCTTTGTGCTCCATTTCAGAGCGATGAGACTTGAGGCTTGATTATCGTCTTGTAAACAACAAATTCTTCTTCAAGTTTATTGTACAAAACCCAGCAACAATCATGATATCTTCCAATTGTAAAGTGGATATCTGCCATTGACTTATACCTGACCTCTGCAGGTTTGAGATGGAGTACTTTTTTATTCTGACTTATAGCAGCATTAGGGTTTAATAAATCATGGGGGAAAAAAATTTCTCCGAAAAAAAAAATGTTTTCCCCTTTTAAACTCGACCAGAAAAATCTGGCTTAATCCCTTTAAACTAAAATAGGAGAATTGTCTATGGTAATGATGAGCAAAGACTTAATTTATGTCTTAATGTTAAAATACTGATGATGACAACCTAATAAACAACAATCTAACAGATTTTTTGGGGGGTTCTTATGTTGATTCTTCAATGTTGTTGAAATGATATTGTTAAAATCAATAGAGATATATATAAAAGAAAACTCTTATGGTTGCAAAATGATTTCTCCTATCCTTATGAAAATAAGCATGTGAAATCTGATATAAACAGAATTGATATTTGGCCACAGTCATAATGTATTTAGCTTTAAATCTGTTATGAGTGTGCAAACAAAACAATTTATATATAAAATGATATATAACTTCAATTTCTTCCCTTTACAGTTCTATCTATTATTCATAGTGCTTATAATTGAGGCTTTATCACATTATCTTGCTGCAGAGCGTGATTTCCTCTTATTAGTCTGTTTTTTTTAAAGAACAGTAATTGAATAATAGTATAGAAGATCATCCACAGCTTTTAGCAAATGTGCCATTTCATGGGTATTGTTTGGAAAAAGACATTTACTTACGTTTGCATCATTTGCTTGACAAAAAAATGTCTTTGAATAACAGCTCTGACTGCATTGGCCTCTTGATGAACATGCTTACTAACCGGAGCTGACATTTAAAGCTCATGCTTCTTCATTGTAACTGAAAACATTTCCAAAAACATCTATTTTTAGAATACAGAGCATGAAATACCAGCATACATATGCGTACATTATACAATCAGATATCTGCTTTATTAGAGAAAGCTCTTCTTCTTTGGAACTCACTTGACATTTCTTTCCTTTTCAATCTGAAATACTGCAAACCAATGGATGTAAACAAAATATTCCTGTAAAATGGTCTGAGGTTAATACATTTTCTATAAAACATAAGAGAAGGAAGGAAGGAAGGAATGAAGGAGAGAGAGAAAGAGAGAAAGAGAGAGAGAGAGAGAGAGAGGGAGAGAGAGAGAGAGAGAGAGAGAGAGAGAGAGAGAGAAAGAAAGAAAGAAAGAAAGAAAGAAAGAAAGAAAGAAAGAAAGAAAGAAAGAAAGAAAGAAAGAAAGAAAGGAAAAAATGAAAGAATGAATGCTAGCACTAGTCAGTTGAACTGAAGAAGCTGTTCGTCTTCATTGATTACTCAGCAAGTCCAGTTGTTTTTAGATTTACCTATACTAGATATACCATGACCTGGATGAATGAGAATCTTCATAGTCAGAATGCTAGCAATATTTATTAATTAATTTATTAATATTGCATAACTAATGCTTCAGCTTTTCCTAAAAGTAATTTATGTTTTGCTAAAATGGGCTGCATTCATTAAAATGAGGGGAATGACACTATTAGGAGGTGCTTTGTACAGATGAGCAAACGTTTTAGCCTGGTACAGTTTTCCATTGGGGTTACTTTTAAAAGTATGCCAAAATGTTATCATGTGTTTTATTGCAGGGAATTGTGGGCTTTTGTGGCATGAAAAAAACACTTCAGAAAAAAGTTGATATAATTATTATGCACGCCTCTCTATATCAAACAACGGAGTCCTCCCAAGTAGTGATGAGGGAGTTTTGCCACAAAAATGACACCCATATACTCCAATGGTTGAAAAAAATTGTTGCCTGAAAAAAAAAATTGATGCGCTGCATTGCACAACAAAATAATTTTTACGCCCATAGACTTCAATGCATATAGGCAAATTTTCGCCATTTCGTGAATTTGCAAAATGGGTCAGATTCATCCATCACTACTTCCCAGCCCTTCCATTTTTGATCTAAGAAGCTGTCTTGGGCTTGCGTTTGGCATAAATTGGCTAATGTAGTTGATTCATCGAACAACCATCATTAAACCAAACACTGCAATTGTGGTGCAGGCTTCACATTTGGCCAGCTAGGTCCTGGGAATACAGTATAATTTTGATTGGAGCCACATTTATTTGCAGTTTGGGGAATTTATTCCATTTATTCAGCCACCAAACAAATGAATAAATGACCCCATGCTCCTCAACTGCATAAAAGTTTGTGTGTAGAGCTTCGTTCAAAATTCTGGCAGAAATTGGCAACATTGGAGCTTTCCTTTTCTGTGAAGTCAAAGGAAGCTTCTATGACAGGGATCCCAAACCAGTGGCTCGTGAGCATCATGTTGCTCCCCAAACCCTTGGATGTTGCTTCCAGTGGCCTCAAAGCAGGTGCTTATATTTGAATTGCTGGCTTGGAGGCAAGCTTTAGCTGCATGAAATCCAGATGTACTGCCAAACAAAGACTCTTTTAGGCTCCCAGTCCACATATGGGCTACTAACAGCCAATCACTTAGTTGGCATCCACAGGAACTTTTTTCATGCTTGCGTTGCTCTTCAACTCTTTTTACAATTCAATGTGGTTCACAGATAAAAAGGTTTGGGGACCTCTGTTCTATAACAAAGTAGAGCAATGTATATGCTACTACAGAGCTAAAAAGGCATTAATTGTAATGTAATTTTGCATTCCCATTAAATTTAGTGCATTTTAGTGAAATTTTGCACAAAAAAAAGTTTTGCTCATCACTAGTGTTTTGTTCATAATGGCTTTGATTAGCTGTGTTACATCAAAAACTGAAGAAAAAAAATCATGACTAGTCACAACTAAGTTTGACTATGACTATACAATAAAAATAATGTATGGTTTTCAGGTCTGGACTATTCGATCAAATTTTAGACGTTCAAAAAGTTTCATAAATAACATACCATTCAAATCGTGAATAAAATCTAATTTATTCAAATTTAAAAAAAGTCACATTACTCGACCGTTGATAAATAACCCCCTATATCATTACTTCAAATAACACCACCAGTCTACCTATCATACAATTGCTGAAAAATATATCTAATAGTCTATAACCAGTATAGCATGGTAGAATGTATTTAAAAAGTTTAGCCGCTCTAGTTTAACTAACCATTCTAGTAGCTAACTGCTAGATCCAAAATGTGTAATTTACATGGGTTTATACTCATTTGAGAATTTTCTTCAAGCCCTTTTAAATCTACTACTTTCTACTATGTATGACAGAGGGCTGTAAGGCACCCAATAATAGATTAAAAGTGCAAAAAAAGATAAATAGATATTTGGGGAGGGGATTATAATTGTTTGTGTAGAACTATTACAGCTACTTCATTCATGGTAAAATTGGGAAAATATGTTGGGACTTTAGTTCTCAAGTGTGTACTTCTATTGACAATACAAGTATAGGATCTTTTACCATCTTTTATGTTTGAGATCTGGGGTTTTCTGCAATTTGGATTACTTTAAACTTTAACCCCTTATCACATTTTTACCTATTTTTTCAACTATGCTTCACACATACACAATAATTCATATTCTGGAAATAATAATGTTTACCTGTACAACATTTACACCTTTATTTATTATTATTATCATTTATTTATATAGCGCCAGCATATTTCACAGCACTGTAAAGTGAATGTGTTTACACAACTAAATCACATTGATTACATACATAGAAAATATGGAGTTACATACATCACATCCAATACAAAAGGTGAGGAAGGCCCTGTGCAAAGGATCTTATAATCTAAAGGGAAGGGAATAAGACACAAGGTGTGGGAGTGGACAGGATCAGAATTAAGTGAGTGAGAGATGTAGTACTGTCTGTGGTATTGCATTTGTTAGTTAAGCAGAGTGAGGGAAGGCTTCTCTAAAGAAGTGCGTTTTAAGAGATCTTTTGAAAGCAGAAAGGTTGGAAGAAAGTCAGACAGACCATGGGAGAGAATTCCAGACTAGGGGTGCAGCCCTTGCAAAGTCTTGAATGCGAGCATGTAAGGAGGTAATGAGAGAAGAGTTGAGTAGCAGGTCAGTAGAGGAGCGTAGCAAGCAGGTGGGTGAGTATATAGAGATGAGATCAGAGATGTAGGGTGGGGCAGAGTTATGAAGTGCTTTAAATGTCAGGGTCATTAATTTCAATTTTATTCTGAAAGTTAGCGAAAGCCAGTGTAGGGATTGGTAACGTGGCTTGGCAGAGGAGGAGCGGTTGCTGAGGTTTATGAGCCTTGCACAGTGTTCATTGTGGACTGGAGAGGTGACAGTCTCTGGAGGGGAAGGCCAATTAAAAGAGAGTTACAGTAGTCTAGACGTGATATGACGACAGAGTGAATAAGAATTTTGGCAGCATCTTGGGTGATAAATGATCGTATTTTGGATATGTTCCTTAGGTGGAAGTGAAATGATTTAATAAGTGACTGGATATGAGGAATGAAGGACAGGGCAGAATCTAGGATAACCCCAAGGCACCGGGCCTGGGAAGATGGGGTGATAGTGGAATTGTTAGCTATGATGGATACTTCTGGGATGTTAATGGTGTTAGTTGGAGGGAAGAGAACCATTTCTATTTTAGAGAGGTTTAATGTAAGGTGACATTGAAACATCCAATTAGAGATAGCGGACAGGCAGGAGGAGACCCTAGTTAGGAGGTCTGGGTTGAGATCAGGAGAGGAGAGATAGATCTGAGTGTCATCAGCATAGAGGTGGTAGTGGAAACCATACAAGTTGATTAGTTTGACGAGGGAGGATGTATAGAGGGAGAATAATAAGGGGCACAGGACAGAGCCTTGAGGAACCCCAAAAGAAAGAGGAAAGGGAGAAGATGCTACCCCATTGTAGAAGACACTGAAGGAACGATTAGTGAGGTAAGAAGAGAACCAGGACAGGGCTTTGTCACAAAGGCCAAGTGAACAAAAGTATTGGAGAAGAAGAGGATGGTCCACAGTGTCAAATGCAATGGAGAGATCAAGCAGTATTAGTAGTGAGAAGTGATTGTTGGCTTTAGTTGTTAAAAGGTCATTAGTTAGTCGGTTTAGGGCAGTTTCAGTGGAGTGTTGTTGCTTAAAGCCAGATTGCAGGGGTCCAGCAGGTTATTGTCAGAGAGGAATGAGGTTAGTCGGTTGTAGACTAGGCACTCAGTAGTTTAGAGATGAAAGGTAGCAGAGAGATAGGCCAGAGGTTATCAAGATTGGAGGGATCAAGAGAGGGGTTGACAAGAGCATGTTTTAGTTGAGAAGGAAAGATTCCCATTGAGAGCGAGATATTAAATAGATGAGTTAAGGCTTTGATTAGACAGGGATTGGCATTGTGGAGAAGTTTTGAAGGAATAGGATCAAGCAGGCAGGTTTTAAGGTGAGAAGAGGCCAACAGTTTTGAGAATTCCTCATCAGTGACAGGGCTGAAGGAGCACAGGAGAGACTGATGAGTATGGAGGGAGGGTGATGAATGTCTATGGGGGTTGAGTAGTGTAATGTTACTTCTGATAGTGTCAATTTTGTTTTATGAAGTGCTTGGCAATATCTTGAGCAGAGACAGATGAGCATGGAGGGGGTGGAGAAGGGGAAAGAAGAATGTTAAAAAAGAGGAGAAAAGTTGTGCCATATTTTTAGAAAGGGAGTTAATGAGTGAAGTAAAGTATGTTTGTTTGGCTTGGGAAAGGCTGGTGTTATAAGAGCGAAGGGCAGATTTGTAGCTCCAAAAGTCTGATTCTAAGTGGGATTTGTGCAAACGGTGCTCAAGTACACGTGAGTGTCTTTGGAGCACTTTTGTATGAGCAGTATGCCAAGGTTGAAGTGGTTTGGGTCTAGCACATTTAGTTTTTGCAGGAGCAAGCTCATTTAGGGCAGTGGTGAGTGTGCTGTAGTAGACAGAGGAAGCCACATTAGGACAAGAAATGGCCAGGATATTAGAGTGAAGAGAGTCAAAGGAAGAAGAGAGATGTGACACGTCTACAGCTTGCAAGTCACGGTAGGTACATGTTTGGGGAAAAGCAGGGGGTAAGGAGGGAGATAGTGAGAGTTGAAATGTGAACATATTGTGATCAGAGAGGGGAAATGGAGAGTTCGTAAAATTGGTGGTTGAACAGAGTCTGGTAAATATGAGATCCAGAGTGTTAATAATGTTTACCTGTACACCATTCATACCTTTGTTGATAATAGATCGTTAAAAACAACAAAATCAATTGTGCTGAAATATAATTAGAAAATTATAGAACAAATATCAATGTTCTTGTTGGTAATAATGTTAATGAAAGTGTCCAGGCAATAGTTTTACAAATGCATTCCACTATGTTGATTAAAATTAGATTAAGTTTTTACATTTATTTTTTACAAATGTATTTTATTTAGTTGAATTATAACTTTAGCAGTTACCCTGAATACATATTCAGAAATGCAGCCATTATACTCTCAAATGCACTCAGTTAGGATATTAAAAATCAATTTATAGTATTTCCATAGTGTGCCAATTATTATTGCCGCCAAACTGCTATAAATGTTTGTTACTTTCAATTCAAGTTTACGTCTTCATAGAACTCGCTTTCTGTCATTTATCTGTTTACTGTAAAAAATAGGAAATAAATATTTCTCTAATTTAGTCTTAAAAATTGTATTAACAAAATCCTAATAGTAATAGAAATCAGTTTTCTCTGTTGCGCAATCACCTCCTTTATCTTTGTTTTACTTAATTTTTGTAATCCAGTCAGAGGTTTTTAAATGCTACTGCTTTAACAACTTCCCTGTCAGTGAGTTTTACTCCTCTTGCTGTGAAATCCTTTCCATTGCTGTAGGTGAAATCTCTTGTCTTAATGGATAACCTTTTATTACAAGAACTCCTTAACTCCCCTAACAAACATATCATTCAACAAAGATTAAACTAGCCTTTGTTTGTTAAAGTGAGAGTAGTAAAGTGACACTGCATTACTAAAATTTGCTAAAGGGATACATGTATGATATTGTTTTAGTATTGGAAATACATTGTAGTCCAAAACCATATGCACAACCCCAGGTCACTTTACCAATTAAATTTTCATTTTAGGTCTACTGCATTTTAAATTTTTCAACTTTCTGACCAGTTACTACAAGTATCCAAGTATATTTGGACATGTGCTTTCTAAAATCTCATTGGTCCTACTATTTGCTGCTGTAAAAATCTCTTCTCTTCTGGAAAGGCTTGGTAGTATTGAGCACTGATAATGGGAATCAGTATTGGCTTGCAGGCGACTTCTTAAACTCATTCCACAGGTGCTCATTAAAATTAGGGCTTTAAGCGGCCATTCAGTATGTACTGGAAAGTATTTTCCTGCTCCAGAATCCAAATGGGCAGTGTCTAGTGATGGGTGAATCTGTCAATGGGCATCATAATTTTGACGCGCAACAATTTTTATACACGTGACTATTTTGTCCAAATGCTTTAAAGTCAATGGGCATCCGAATAATTTTGATATGCGTCAATTTTTATGTTCGCAGCAATTTTTTCGCTGGTGAATTTTCATTGCAGTTTCGCAAAAAATATTTGCTAGCGGTGAAACGCTGAAATTTACTGCAAATCCATACCTGGTGAATAAATTAGCCCATCACTAGCAGTGTTTTTTACACCACTGCAGCTGACACTCAAAATTACAAACTACAATGTTATGATCATCCATAAAAACCAAACACTCCCCACTAGTTCTTGTGCTGACATCACTTTTGGAAACACTTTGGAACTCTGGAGTTATAGAAAAGAAAACACTGCTCTGAATGGGAATTGCATTTGAAAACTACAGTATGCATACTGCACCTTGTAAGAGGTAAGCTCTAATTTCAGCCACTTTAACCCTAATTGATTCATGAAATATATGTGCCTTTTCAGCATATGCACCAACCAGTGGAGTAAGTAGATTTTACTGGGCCCCACAGCAAATTTATTTTAGGGCCCTCAACATATCCAGAGATTGTCCTGTTTTACCAATATGTGTTGCTCATTATTTGGGCCTCATGGGGCCCCCTATACCTCCTTGGCCCCCCTGCAGCCGGATGGTCTGCTTCCTCTGTAGTACGCCCCTGGCACCAACCATATTTTATTTGATCTATGTAAAGTGTGAGAGGAAATGGCAGCACCTAGAATTTATGTGTATTGTAGGTAGGTTTGCCAGCTGTCTTCCTGGTTTTTGGAAAGGCTGCCTGAGTCTAAACTGCCTGTCTGATGTTCCAAATTAGGAAAAATGGAAAGGACTCCCTGAGATTGATGCAGCAATAGACCAATATCCAATCGAATAATGTTGATGCGCAACGGTTTTGACTTTTCCGTTGGTCCGTTACGCCGGTGAATTTTCACGAATTTATTCACCTACAGCAAAACACGGAAATTCGCCAAACAATTGCAAAACTCTGAAAAAATTTACGAAACTCTGAAAAAAAATTGTGAAATGCATTGAAGTCAATGGGCTTAACAAAAGTGTTTTAACGAATGACAATTTTTACTCATGCAACAATTTTTTCTCTCTACAAATGCACAACGTTTGTGTCTCAGTGACAATTTCGTCTTGTGACTTTTTTTGTCTTTGTGACTTTTTTTGTCCAAATGCATTAAAGTCAATGGACATCCAAAAAATGTTTACGTGCAACAATTTTTATTTGCGTTACTTCTGACGCTGCTAATTTTTCGGCAGCAAAAAGTTTCGTGCAAAAAATTTGCAGGTGGTGAAGTACGGAAGTTTTCCACAAATACATGCCTGCTAAATAAATTCCACAACACGCTTTTAACAAAACATTAGCCACTCATTTAGTCCAGAACAATATGAACATTTACATCTGTATCTGTAGAAATAAGTCAAATCAGCTGGACTTGCTGTGTTTTTCTTGAAGACGTTTCACCAGTCATCCAACTGACTTTCTCAATTCAGAATAACTACAGATATACCATGACCTGGATGAATGAGACTCTTCACAAACAATATGAACATTTATTCACAAGCCTTTTCTCTTTAAAGATGGCTTTTGAATAGTGATGGGTGAATCTGACCCATTCTACTTTGCAGAAAATTTGCAAAATGGGTAAAATTTGTCAAATGCATCGAAGTCTATGGGCGACAGTTTTTTTCACCCATTGGAGTCTATGGGCATCTTTTTGCAGCGAAACCTGGATAAAAATTTTGCTCATCACAACTTCTGAATGCTTGCTATGATTATCATCTTAGCCAATAAAAGTATTTCCATTTCAAAGGTTTTGCCTTACAGTATTTCTAAATGTCTATCTTTATACAGTATTCATATAGAGACACAAGATGGAGGAGGTCCCTGGCCTGCATAGTTATATTACATATTACAGTCAAAGTGGATAAGTAACTCAAAGATTGGAAGGATAATATGTGCTGCATAGTTCATTGCCTTATAAGTGAACTGAATAAGATGCTAAGCTAGTACTCAAAGAGGTACAGTAAGGGGGTGATTTATCAAAATTAGAATTTTTGCCCCAATTCAAATTATTTTGCTCAAAAGCTCACAAATTCGAATTCTATTTTCAAAAATTCAAATGTTTGGTATTTATTAAGCACAAAAAACAAAAAAATGAATGTAAAACTTCAGCATTTAAAAGCTGGGGAGTTCATGTAGAAGTCAAAGAGAGTTGTCCTAGGTAAAATTAAACCTTTTTTTTTTTTTGAGATTTTAGAGTTTTTCTAGTTTTTTTGAGCGTCAACTCACAAATTTGAATTTTTCACATTTTTTTCACAATTGTACTCAGTTAAGGTTTTTATATTCTGATTTTTTAATAAACATTAAAGTCTTATTAAATTGTGAGTTTATTCAAAAAGTTCTAAAACCCTCACAAATTTCGATTTTTGATAAATAAGTCGATAATGAGTTTAGATATGGAGAAGCAGAAAAAGAAGGGAAAAAGGAAACTTCAGAAAGAGAAGTGCATGATGTGGTTTGAACAGGAGGATATTTTTGAGAAATAGAGGAGTCCATGTCTAAGAATATTTTCAAATGAGACAGCTTTTTTCCCCTAAAGTTTGCGACAATTATGGTCTGAGGGAAGCTGTATCATGAGATTCACAATCACAAACTGTTGAGGCTGATGTCCTGATTAAGAAGATTTAAGCAGAACTGAGAGGCAGCTGTGGCATATGCAAACTAATGACCAAATAAAATGAAAATTAACAAGTGCATCTTTATTTCTCAATATTTATAAAAATAAATTCAGCATTTTTACAAAATGCTGCATATTAGAAATATTATTGGGGTAAGTGATAACATATTATGTGGTAAACTGAAGTATGCCTGAAAATAGCAGACATTTTACTGTATAAAAGGTGAAATATCACAGTTTCAAATATTGATTTTCAGAGTAGTTTTGTTTGGCAGAAGTTTAAACTGCAATGTTTTGTTTTAATATTAACAGTGGAGAGTTTAGAAACAGGGAGTTCAGCCCCTCTGTGGAGCATCAGCCTTAATTTGTGAAAACAATATGATGGATTTGACCTCAGGATGTATAACAAGCATCACACCTTGAACAAAATTTCATTGTCTCCCAAATCCCTCGTAGAATGGAAATCAACTATTTCTATTCTGCAAACGTTTTCTTGCATATTTTTTAAATTTTTCCCTGTCAGTATTTGCTGGCAGTTGTGTTTAAAAGTTAAATGTCGCAATAGAAATATTGGTAATGATTATGCATAACAATTCCTTGTATTTTATTTTCCATAGTTTTGGCAATGATTTCGCGGATTGTCCAAAATGCCACTTGGATAATGATATAATTCTAAAGGAGACCAACATTTTAACAGTAAATCATTTATGAATACAGACAAGTGTGATCATGCTAAAATGGATGCAAATGTTGTACATATTGACACCATTTCTCAAGTTGATGAATCGTGGGAATAAAAAAAAAAGTGGCATAAACAGGTGCAACTGATTTGCATCAACAGTTGACATTTTAACAACATTTGGTAGAAATTATTCAAACCCCACCCTGACAATTTTGACTGCAACTTGTGCCTTGAATAAATACTTAATTTTAACTACTGTTTTAAGATAAAGAGCACAACCATTGTGGTCAAAAATCAATGTGCCACTGATGCTTATATTGTGTGTAGTGATATATGTGGTGGTGGGGGTGGGTGGAGGGGAATGATTCGTTAAATAAACTAGTGTTTTACATCTGAAACGTACTCTTTGCACCAGTGACAGGCAAAGTCATGGATGTGCCCAAGACAAAGAGCTCTCATCCCACCAATTGGTGTGTGCATGCTAGTGGTGTGCAAATCCTCCAGGAAGCCATTGTTCTATAGCCTACCCTTAGTAAAGGACCTGCTTTGCACACTACACTGCATTTTTAAATGAACCGTTAGGTATTCTTTAGGCTTAGTGTGAGTCCACAGTCTTTGTAAGGCAATATACATATAAACCAGATAATGTCATAAACGATGTACATAATTTAACTTTGAAAACATATAGCTATATCAACTCCAATAAAACCAAAGACGGAACTCGTACGTTACATTTTTCTTCACTATTCTAGTTTCTTTTATTCATGCAGATCAAATATATGGCTATGAGAAAACCATTCTTTAAGTCAAACTAAGGACAGGCTGTAATGTTACTGCTTTTAGTTCATTTAAATAAATAAAAAAATTTATTCAAAAGCTTTTGAATATCTAAAATTATATAAGTATTAATACATGTATGCCCAAAGAGTGACTTTGAAAAATACAGTATCATATTACAGGTCACATTCTGACAACAATTAGGAGCAATGGAATAAATAGTTGGCAATTCGTCATTGCTATGACAGGAAATGTAATGTCATCCTCCATAGCAAATAGATATTAAAGGGGCCACCTGTGTATTCTAATACAGAGATCTGACAAGAGGGGACTTTTTAAGTCACCAGGAAGTGATGTTTAATCTTCACATGACACAGTGTGTTATTTTTAAACCAATTAGCCCATGTGGCTCTGTGCCTATAACACCTCATTCTTTTTGTCACCTGGAAAAAAGCTTATCTATTTTATTTTCAATTCCCATGCTTATAAGCCTTGCATTTGAATCAACATATTAGTCCCCAATCAGCAAAAAAAAAAAAAAGAGAAAAAATGACAAGACTATATGCTTCCCTAGATGCCATAGTGTAAATGTATTAGCTGTACTAAGAGGCCTACTTCTGTTATAATTATGTTAGGAACCAATAAGACAGCTAAAAAAATCAATATGCTAAGACAGATAGAGTAAAGGACCATGACCAGCATACTGGGAATAGATCCCTGGCTGAGCCATGAAGAAGGGGATAGCTTTGCTGTTGTGAAAGCCATTAATTGTAAATTTTCCTGAACAAGGAATCTTATGTGAAAGCTTAAGCTGCTTTTTTCCTATAGCTCTGTGTATACCGCAGCTATTATTGATCTAAAGATAAGCTTTTTCCTCAGATTTCAAAATCCTACAGTGATAAAATGTAAATGTTCTAAATGAAGCAAAGTGCAGGAGCGGTTTCTTTATATCGCTAAAGAACATAACAAGGTCAATATCTAACATCTGCGAGGATATCACAACAAGCACTTTGGAATATCCTATTAGGTCTACTGAGATAATAAGCCATAAAGTAGACAATTACATTTCCTTATTGCTCTTTTTAGGGGTTTTTATTATTTAAGTTTAGTCCCCCTTTTTGAAATGTGTTGATAATGAAATTCAGCAAGGGAAAAGTGTGTCGTAATAACACTTAAACCACCGCCAGGCGAATAATTATTTCCTAAAATAAAAATTTTTTAATTTGCTTAATAAATAAAAATAGAGACCAATTCTGTGTCCTTCATCGGAAAAAAAATAAAATAAAAGCAATTGCAGGAAAACAAAGGCAAAGCTTTTGTGGTTACAGTATAGCACATCTGCTCATACCTAATCAAGCTTTCAAAAACATGGTAGTGAACAAAAGCAGCCTTCAAGCAGGGACAAAGTCAGAGACATAAGTGGTTTGAATGAGTGTGCAATTTCTGCCCATATGACTATCCTGACACAATTGCTCTAATTTTCCTTCCAGAAATGACTGATAAAAGATTTAGGTAATTGCTATGGAGACAGACTTCCCTCCATCATGGGGTATCTTGAATTATACAGCCTTAGGGTCAGAAGACGGAGTGTCAGTTTCTGCAGAGTCCTAAATTAATACTTGTCCCTGCTTCAGCTATACTTCTCGTACATCTAATTAAGTGAATGTAATTTATTTTGACAATGTATTGGAAATCACTTGATCAAATGGCTATCCTGTAATGAACACAAATTACCATATGGTCATGCAAAGCCATACCCAAATATCCCCCCTTATATTGTTTACAGGGCACTGCATTTTCGAATTGTCACAGGCTTCGATTACATTTACTGCAAGTCAGCTGGGGCACGAATTTCAGATTAATCAACTTAAAAAAGGGGAGGAAATTGGTGTAAAAGATGTCTGCAGCTGACCTGAGTACAAAGGGTGCACAGCCTTGTCCTGTTTAATCTGAGTTGATTTATCTCAGTGACCTGTGTTTTCCAAAAGAAAGACTAAAAATAGAAAATTTAGTGTTGGTAAGGATATACATGAAGCTTCCAAAAAATAAGGCTTCTGTAGCAAAGTACTAATATAATTAAACTACCTGTTGATGGATCAGAGTGACTGAAATATATTATAAATATAACTAAGAATGTCATAGCTTTTGGCTACAGCTACATGCTGATGGCACGGATCTCAGCATAATTTGACAGTGTCTGAATTAACTGCTATGGTTAGGTTTAAGGTTAGAAAGAAGGTATTGGGAAACAGAAGACTTCCGCTTGCTGATCTGACAATAATTAGTGTAGGCAGTTCCTTGACATTAAAATCTCAACCTGTTTCCAGCCTGTGAAAGTTGACCCGGGTACAGGCAAACAGCTGCAGCATGGCGGCATTAGAAGCAATCCTTGTGTGTTTAAATACAGTCAGGCAGAAGCCAGTGGATAATGCTCAGTAATGGGTTAATCAATACTTATTATGGTTTTATTGGTTCACTAAAGAGGGAAGAGAACCAAGTGAGTACAGAGTCGAAAAAAAAAAAATCACTGCATCTGATCTAGATAACATCTACTCTCCCCAAGGGATTTCCCTATTCAAGAATCCAATTTGCCATGCCTGATTGACATGTATCAGATCCAAGGGAATCACATAATGCTTTAGGGAACCCAATAAAAATGTAATGGATCTATTTGCCTGGTTTGTTGATTTCTGCTAATCTCAGACTTATTCTGGCTATGGATTATTTTTCCCTTTCTTTTTACTGAAATATTCACATTTCAAGGGGCATTTTGAAAGTCAATGACTTAAATGTGTTAATATAGTATATTCACCCCTTAAGTGGGACTAATAATAAGGAAACAAAACCATGTTTTGTTTTCAGTCTTCAAATGTGACATCTGAAATATGAATATCAAACCTTATTTAGGAACTAGCTACAGAAAATGTTTGGTCTTTGGTTTGTAATAGTTTTTTTTTTCCTCTGATGCCTCTGTTGTTCCCTCTAGCAGTGAAAAATAAAGTTGCAGCATTCAAAAAAACAAAAAATGTGAGTGAAATGTCCCACACTTCTGTATCAAAACAATTCTATAAGGGAACGAAGCAAACCTGCACATGTATGTACAGTACATATATGTTTCTAGATTTAAAAAAACAAAAAAAAACAAGCAATTAAAGAAAAATACAGATTTAATACAATTACAAAGAAAATAAAACGAAAATACAGACAGAAAGACAGAGACACAGGTTAATCACCTAAAGCAGGGAGAGAAAGAGATCAGCCCCACATCAGGTAGGCCAATCAGAAAGGGCTAGGCTAGTAAATGGTGTCAAGGTTGCTCAAAATAAAAACCATGCCATAAAGATGCTCACCTTGCCACATCTTTCCTCTGCCTCTCAGTAGAGCAAATCTTCCAAAGCTCACCCAATATGAGACCCATTAATTAACCCTCGATATTCGACCTTAAAGGAGAAGGAAAGGTTAAAACTAAGTAAGCTTTATCAGAAAGGTCCATCTAAATTTACCAGTAAACCCCCAAAGTAATGTTGCTCTGAGTCCCCTGTCAAAAGAAACACTGCATTTCTTTCCTTCTATTGTGTACTCATGGGCTTCTGTATCAGACTTCCTGCCTTCTGCTTAAACCTCATTGCCCTGGGCAAGAGCATGCTCAGTTTGCTCCTCCCCCCCCTTCTCTACTGTAATCTGAGCCCAGAGCAGGGAGAGACTCAGGCAGGAAATGATGTCACACCATGTTAATCATGTAGCTCCTATCCTAAACAAACAGAGTTTCTAGAGCTTTTTACTCAGGTATGGTAAAACATTCTACAGAATAAATATAGCATTCTAGCTTGCACTATTGCAGATAATCTATTGGTAATAAAATGCCTCCGTAGCTTACCTTCTCCTTTAAGTAAATTTGCCCCCAAGTGTAAAAGTTGACAGAACTAACCAGAAAAAGTGTTCTCAACTCAAAACCCTGGTGACATCTAAATGCTCCATAGACTCACTCCTGGTAACTGAAACCAGAGATGCAGGGTATGCTTAAGGCATTTGAGATAATAGAGATTACTGTAGCTAATATATATAAATATAAATAAATATAGCTAAACTACAAAACAAAGCATTAACATACACCAGTCTATGCCTGTACTCAATTAGCAAAAAATCAGGCTGACTACCATTCGCTACTCAGGCCTTATTGATATATAGGATATCTACTTAATTATATATAGGATATTAGACTCTCTAAAATACAAGCTCTGAGGTGATTTTCAGAAATATCACAAAAATCTCTAACTTTAACAAAGCTTTGAGGTTTGGTACTTCACTGTAGAAATACATATTCAAGCATTTTAGATATGGCAAAATATGTCTTTTTCAAAAGCATTTCGAAAACAGTTCCTGGAGTGAGCATAATTTTTTGAGGCATTACCCCACTTACAATGCATTAGTTGCGTAAGTTTAGCAGCAGCTCAAGTGACAATTCCATAATTTTATTACGGGGTCCTACATACAATATACTTTCAAATGTACCTCTGGCATCCATATTTAGAGTGTTTTACCTGTGTTCCTTGTAGACATGCGTAAGATGCTGGATCGTAGATTTTCAGAAATGTATTCAGAACCGATAAACAATAAGGGACATATTTATCAAAGGTCGAATTTCGAAGTACAAAAAACTTTGAAATTCAACCATCGAATACAGAGGCACTAAGTGTGTATACTACTGCCAGATGCTGTAACTCCTATGTTTATTGCCTGAAGAAGCGGGTCTGAGCCCGTGAAACGCGTTGCACTGATTGGAGTTCGTTAATAAATTTTGACTGCTTAATTACAGTCGTTTTGTGTCTGCTTGGAGGAGGTAAGTCCACTACTGCCTCCTCTGATTACCAAGTTTTGGTTTTTAAACTCGTTTATATCCTTTTATTCTTTTGGCGCCTCTGTTCTTTTTATACAATACTAAGTCCACCCTGGGTGGAGGGTTGATACCCTTTTTCTATCTACAGAGAGCGACTTCTTAATCCTGAGTGGGGTCAGGACAATCTCCCCACCTGCCTTTACAGTGGTTGCCTATTGGTAACCTTGGTTTGTGAGTATATGTTATCTATTCTTATTTCATTATCCCTTACCAATACATATTACACTATTGGGGCTCTTGGTGTTCCTTTTGTTTATTTTTTTGTTTATATATTTAAATCAGCCTATATGTATAACTGTTCTTAGAGTATTTTTACAATCCTTATTAATCATTGTGTGTCCCCAATTAAATTGAAACTCATTTTCAAGTTCCCTTAAATTTAATAAATTCTGTCGGCACACATAGAAGGGATTCCGGAAAATGTATCCTTGTTCTATTTTAAAGCACAGGTGCTCTAAATTCAGCTAATTACTTTGGAAATCCAAGTTATTACCTTGCCTGTTTATACAAGGGCATAAGGACATCTAATGGGAAAAATCAAGATATAAAGACTTGCTGTCAATTAGTTCTATTTACTTTGAGAGATAATGAAGGGAGGGACGGTTGAGTTACCAATGTGTACAATACCAAAAATAGTAAATCAGCACTTCTAACATTTCCTGGCGTGTCTCCAGCAGTACAGGGGAAGAAAGACAAGAAGATTACCTGGGTAACATGATCTTTAAAATACCTCAGAATAATGGAAAGCTCCCTTAGGTTTCTCTGTGGTTGATTTTGTTACCAACAAAAGATGGTGGGGCTACAATTATATGCCTATTATCCTTAAAAAAACAACGGCAATACTAATGTCACAGTTTGTGTCAATTTTTTACAAACCAGAATGGAAAATCTGAAATGTGACTTGCTATTAGCAACCGACTAAGTCCAGTGACATACAGTAGCATTAAATGACCAGTAGTGACTAATATTATTTATTAAAATAGATAAACAATTATTAAAAGGGTTATTTTACTGAGTCTTCATGGAACCTCTGTTATTTAATAATTAAATAAAATTTAAAAAAAAACAAAACAATATATTTGAAATCATTTCAATATTAAAATAATAAAACAGCACTTGCTATTTGATCCCAACTATCCTTATCGAAGGAAAGCAGACTTAAAGTATGATGCTCTAAATTATGGAAAGACCCCTTTTTGGGAAAACCCCAGGTCCAAAGCATTCCGGATAACAGATGCCATACCTCTTTTAGCATATTGATATTATAATTTATATTTAATGGAACAGTTCAGTGTAAAAATAAAAACTGAGTAAATAGGTAGGCTGTGCAAAATAAAAAAAATTGTTTCTAATATAGTTAGTTAGCCAATAATGTCATCTATAAAGGCCTGAATGTGTGCCTGAATGTCTAACATAACAAAACACAACTTACTGCTTTTCAACTCTCTAAAGTCAGTGACTTTAAGGGGGGCCACAAGGGACAAAACTGTTCAGTGAGTTTGCAATTGATCCTTAGCATGCAGCTCAGATTCAAAAGCAAACGGTCATGACCCATGTGGCCCCCCTTAAGTCTCTGATTGGTTACTGCTTGGTAACCAATCAGTGGAAACCAAGAGAGCTGCAAAGCAGGACATAGTGTTCTGGCTATTATGTTAGACATCCGCTCAAGCTAGCCTTTATACATTACATTTTTAGCTAACTAACTATATTAGAATTTTTTTTTATTTTGCACAGCCCATCTATTGATCTAGTTTTCTATTTTTATACTGAACAATTCCTTTAACATAATATAAAACATGTCATGTTTTTAATTAAAGGAACAGTAACGCCAAAAAATAAAAGTGTTTTAAAGTAATGAAAATATAATGCAGTGTTGCCCTGCACTGGTAAAACTGCTGTGTTTGATTAAGAAGCACTACTATTGTTTATATAAATAAGCTGCTGTGTAGCAATGGGGGCAGCCATTCAAAGGAGAAAAAGCTCAAATTACACATAGCAGGTACCAGATAGGTTCTGTATGTCTAATGGTATTATCTAGTGATGGGCGAATTTATTCGCCAGGCGCGAATTAGTGGCAAAAATTTGCCGGCGTTTAGAAAAAAATTTTCAAAAATAAATGGATGCCGGCGTCAAAAACGGGCGCCGGCGTCAAAAACGAGACGCCGGTGACGTTTCACGGATTTTTCGCCATTTCGCGAAATTCGCGAATTTTTCGGCAAAGCGAAACGGCAAACAGATAAGTTTTACCAGTGCAGGGCAACAGTATCTGATATTTTCATTACTTCAAAACACTTTAATTTTTTGTGTCACTGTTCCTTTAATATATCAGAGTTATAATCAAATATGACTGAAATTATACAATTCAAATAATTTACATCTGCATGGGGCATATTTCATGAAGTGTCAAAGTTGGATCTAATTTGTCTAAAAAGGAATGGCCTGTTATTAAAGCATAAAAAATTCTGTTAAAATCAAAATAGCTGTCAAACTCTGAAGCTGAATTAAAATGTCATCAAAATCATAGAATTATTTGTATAGTATTTAAATGACCCAAATGTCCACAGTAAGAAAGTTTGGAATTCTTTCATGGGAAATGATAAATTGCACTAGGTCTGAGGTGGAGAAAAGGATATCAATGCTTTAATTGAAATAATTATGGAAAAGAAATTCAAAGCTCTCAATAAATAGGAGGAAATTAGACAAAATGTCAAAACCTGTAGGAAATTTCCTCTATAATATGCATTTTATAAAAGGGTGAAGTCAGAAAAAGTCTTAGTTTCAACTGCTTTCATCCCACTTAAGCTATTGAACGCTTATGGTCATTGTATCAGTTACATAGTTAAATCAGGTTGAAAAAAGACAAAGTCCATCAAGTTCAACCCCTCCAAATGAAAACCCAGCATCCATACACACACCCCTCCATACTTCCACATAAATTATATATAACCCATACCTATACTAACTATAAGGTTAAGTATCACAATAGCCTTTGATATTACAGTATGTCTGTCCAACAAATCATCCAAGCCATTCTTAAAGGCATTAACTGAATCAGCATCACAACATCACCCGGAAGTGCATTCCACAACCTCACTGTCCTGACTGTGAAGAGCCACCTACGTTGCTTCAAATGAAAGTTCTTTTCTTCTAGTCTGAAGGGGAGGCCTCTGGTTACGGTGATCATCTTTATTGGTAAAAAGTCTCACAGGAGGGCCTGAAGAAAGAAAGTGATGCAAATTAGACTGATATAGTCTGGATTCCAGTTCACAGGTGGTGTATATTTTGCAACAATTCAATTCAAGCAATTCAGTTTAAATGGAAAACCACAAAGTGATAATTTAAATATGATAATGACAAAGGTGTATGGAACAATGTGCATACAAAAAATCTTATTTAAAAGGTCCAATAAAATTATTGTGGTTACTTAATGATATATATATATATATATATATATATATATATATATATATATATATATATATATATATATATATATATATATATATATATATATATATATATATATATACAGTATATATATATATATATATATATATATATATATATATATATACATAATAAAAAAAAAACTATAAATTACTCTCTCAAATTGAAACTGTTCTCCTGAAGCCAAAACAGAAATGGACACTGGCAGTAATCCATGGAGTGTCATAAAGCTCATGCCAATGGACTAAATATTCAAAAAGTGTTGCTAAATAAAGAGGAGCCTAAGTCTCTATAAATGATATATTGAGTATAGTGATCAGGGTCACAATATCTACTCTTTAATATGCTATCCTTTTTTTGAAACCTGATTATCATAAAATATTTATGTAACCTGAAGTGCTTCTTTACAGCAAGCTAAACTTTCACAGAGAAGTATTGTCTAAGCTAGACTTATATCTTTTTTAAAAGCAATCCCTGTATATCTTTGTGAACCCTTCTAATGTTAGCTACTATATTCACAATATTCATAGTTAATACCTGAAGAACGTGGAGAGATCTAAAGCAAATTAAAATATACAGTATTAGACCCTGAAACCTCTTACTGAAGGATCCACTGGTTGGGAACCAGAGTCTGAGACAAAGTATCAAATAAAACTAACTTTTGCATATTAATCTGCTTTGAAGTGCTCCTCTCTGAATCAGAAGTCCGTAAACAAAAGCATAAAAGTGGGAACACTTTTATGCTTATGGTTGCTACAGTAAGCTGGTTCTTCTGTAGGTCCTACCCAGTGGAAAGCACTGGAGTTGGCTTCTAAAGGCTGGAGGACTTGGCAGTAATAGTTAATACCAGTAAACCCCCGATTCTCTAAAGAATCGTTAATGAAAGAATGGTAACAACAGTGAGGCAGCAAAATGCGATGGGTGCTGATTCACTCTCCATCCCCAGGCAGCAACTGGCGACGCTAATTTGTGGGGATGTAGAGTGAATCTGTGCCTATTGCTTGTTATTACCTATCTGCTATTAGAATTCTTAAATTTTGAGTTTATTGGTAGTAAAGTGTTACTGAAACATTTCTTTATAAACAACATTTTTTGTGAAAATGTTCTCCTGTCCTTGAATGAGTTCTCCCTGGTGAGGTGTACTTAAAATCTTGACTTTAACATCAGATGAACGCTGCACTCTTGAAAATGCAACATAAAGTTGACCATGACCAAACACAGGCTCAGATAGGTAAATGCCGACTTTATCCAATGTTTGTCCTTGTGATTTGTTGATTGTCATGGCAAATGCAGCCTTAATGGGGAATTGTCGTCGTTTAAGTTTAAAAGGTAATTCCTGTCAGAACTGGTAAGGTCAATTCTGGGAATCAAAACAGTATCACCGCTATGGGATCCTGTAAGCACTTCTGCCTTGATAACATTTTGTCTCATGCTCTTCACAACCAACCGTGTACCGTTACATAAACCTTGCTTAGTGTTAAGGTTTCTTAACAGCATGACTATTGTTCCTACTTTGAGTATAAGATTGTGTTGTGGTAATCCAGCAGGGTTGATAGTGTTTAAATATTCTAATGGGAAATTAAGTTTCTCACTTTCGTCTTCAGAATCAATACAGTCAGTACTGAGAAAGACACAGCTTTGTCCAGGAAGTAATGCAATCACTTGGTTGTTTATCATGTCAACATCAATATTTTTTGGAGATAATATAGCCCGTTTTGCTAAAAATGGCCACCCACACAGGTACGCAACCGGTTCCCCTCCTAGAGTGACGCTAGCGCCGCCATTAGACAAACTTGCAAAGGAGTAGCAAGATGGCCGACGCTTATACAGACTTTAGTGGGCGGATGACAAACTCGCAGAGGAGTAGCAAGATGGCCGACGCTTATACAGACTTTAGTGGGCGGATTTGGCAGTGGGCGGATGACAAAGTCGCAGAGGAGTAGCAAGATGGCCGACGCTTATACAGACTTTCGTGCAGGTACGCAACCGGTTCCCCTAGTGTGACGGTGAGCGCATCTGCCTCCCTAGATCCTAACCTTCCAGCGGTCGCCGCCTGAGTGAGCAGGAAAGAAGAGGCGGCGGGAGGCAGAAGGAGACGGTGAGCGCATCTGCCTCCCTAGATCCTAACCTTCCAGCGCATCTGCCTCCCCGATCCTAACCTGTTCTGATCCTAACCTTCCAGCACATCTGCTAATCGAAGGCCGCATCTATGTCTTTCGGCTGAAGTTGCGCGCGCATCTCATAGATCCTAACCGAAGTTGCGTGCGCATCTGCCTCCCCTCCACTCGGGACATAGATAGGCCTTCGATTAGTATATAGGATAAATTGGTATACTTTCTCTTGCAGCTGTGGTTTGTACTGTATGTAGCTGGTTACAGTTGTGACAGCTGCAGAGATGAGCCTGGTGTCAGGGCCCGAAGGCTCAGTTTGGAGTTGCGGACCAAGGAGGAAGCTGTAGGCTTCGAAATACAAGATGGGCGCTGCCATCTTGGACAGGATGCCACCATGGAAGGACGCGCCGTCGAGTGCTCCTTACACCTGGTACCTGTAAATGACTGTACTGTGAATAAGAAACCTGGACAATAAAGCTTTTGTAGCCACAATGGCTACGATATAAAGGAGTTAAGGTCATGAAAGGCAGGGAACCATAACTCATGGCGAATTCCAAAAGATCAAGAAGGATCAACAACTGGGAACAAAGTTAGAGGCATAGGAACCAAGTCCAACACTTGATCTCAGTAAATGAGAGCAATTCTAAACGATCTCTAGCTAGCTTGCAACCTTTAATAACATGCTGGTACTGGTATATAAAAAGAAAGAAAGAGAGAGAGGCACAATCTGGACATCGGTCATGACAAACACTTAAAGAGTGGGAATTTTCCAAAATTGTTTCCAAAATTGTATTCAAAGTACCTTAACTTTAAAGATGAAAGGTCAAACTCATCTTACAATATCTCTTGCAGCATGGAATAGGTTTTGCCAAACATGGTGGATGAAGTGGAAGCAGAATAATAGTCTTGTAAGTTGTAAGTCAGGATAAGAGTGAACAGAAATGTGAACTTTATGCTGAAGTTAAAAACAAGAGAGAGGAAGCATAACAGACAAGGCCAGAAAAAGGCCAAGATTAGAAATCAGAAACTTAGTTGAACTCAGCAGGAGCAGAATCCCATAGTTTGGCACAAAATATTGAAAACCCAGAAATGCGAAGACACATTGGTGCTAAGAAGCTAGTATGTGTTAAAGTTTCATCAAGACATAGATTACAGTACCACATAGACACACATTCTCTGACTTGCTGGAATGCACATGTACCGAAATGGGGACCAACTGGAGCCATGTTAGTAAGTCTTCACAGTACCTCAACAGCTATAAAGTGCTCTAGTCTCCAAAAAGGAAACACTGGCCATCCACAAAGACTGAAGTAGGAAGGTGGCTGCGGCAACGAAAAAATTAGATTAGAACATAAAACATGTGCAGAGCATTTTAAACATTTCATTGGTTTGAGAAGTTTGAAGAGTCGGGTTGCCCCCAGTGGCGTAACTACCGGGGGAGCAGGGGGTGCAATTGGGCCAGGGCCCACACCCCCACAGGGCCCCCCGACAGTCACACGCCCACTGCAGCGGCTGCAGCACTGCACGGAAGAGGGTGGGGGGCGGGGCCCGGCTGCACGGTCCGCACCAGGGCCCGCCACCACCTAGTTCCCTCTCTGGTTGCCCCTTTTTAATAAGCAAAGATGGCTATAAGTGCCCATAGGCATGAGGCAGTCCAGGATTCCACTCTTGTCCTACAGCTGTCAATGTATTGCTTTTTTGTCATCTGGATTAATTTGCAATTTTACTGGATGTCAATATGCAAAATTAAAATAAAGGGTTTAGGATGGCACACTCAAAAGTCTGTTATTCTTAGATCACTAATCACAGACTAATTATTTTGCATTCGTTTTCTCCCATTTAATGAGAAGTGAGGAAATGCTTGTAATATTTATACACAAAGTTCCTATAACTTTATTTTCAGAATTATTTTATAGATGTTTGTTTATTCTGTAAAAATAATATTTTGTAATAACAGGCCAGACTCTGACTCTGATGGAAAAGGGGAAAAGGGAAAACCTACTGAAGAAATAAACCTCTTGGTAGGGTTTTGAGTATAAAAATATGCAAAACATGTATTGTTTTCAAAATCCAAAATTGGTCATTTAATGCCCTTTTACTACCTGCAGATTATAAATGCACTGCAAATTTAGAATGCAAATGGATAGTGTAGGACTTTGATGTGGCATGTTTACATATTTTGGCCAAAGTGTGGTACTAACAACTAATCTTTTGTAATAATTATTTTTAATGGCAAACCGTCCACTGCCAAATTTTCTTCTTCTTTTTGTGTACAAATATTGTCTTCTTATCATTTATAACACCTGATTGTGGGTTAGACCAATGGCTGTGGATTTTTTTCTGTGTTTTTTGTACAAAATGTAGCCAAATTTTGCCTATAGCTGCCATTAAGCCTATAAAATAGGGAATTATTTATAGATGTATGTTAATTGGATGGGGCTTAAAAACTCATTGCTTTTTCACTTAAGCTCCTGAGTTAAGGGTAAGTGCACCATGGTCTCATTCCTCAGTCATATTTTTTGCTGGGGGACTTGATTTTAAATGCACTACAAACTTAGAATGCTGGTAGAGATTGTAGGAAGGGAATTATCTACAGGTGTATGTTAGTTGATTGGGGCTTAAAAGCTCCCTGCTTTTTCATTAGAGCGTCTAAGTGAAGGGTAAGTGCCTAATGGTCTTACTACTCCCATTGGTTGCTGGGGGACTTGATTTTAATTGCACAAACTTGCTCACAGATAGTATAGAACTCACATACAATGAGAGACCTTGATGTGGCACATGAACTTACATATTTTGGCCAACCTCATTTTTTGTAATAATTATTTTTAAATGCAAACCATGCACTGGAAATCGTTCTTCTTCTTTTAGAGTATAAATGGTGTCTAGAAATTAAAAAGAAGAAGCCTCTGTATACTACCCCTATTAATATTAACTATATATTTTAACAAAGTAGGTACTGTATAATGCTAAGCAACCTGGCTATTACATTTCCTGTAAATGGCTCCTTTTCCTTTGTGTTAAGTTTGACCTACAAGTGCATACACATTGAACAATAGTTGGTGCCAGGTATTACTTTGACTCCTCTCTCTCATTCTCTGATCATATTAACACCACTTTTAAAACCTGTCACTTTTTCTTACGCAATATTGTCAAAATCCATCCCTTTCTTTCACCTGCTATGGCCAAGACGCTCATGCATGCTCTCATCCTATCCCAACTATATTACGGTATCCTTCTACTAACTGGCCTCTTTAACTTTAAACACTGCTGCGAGAAGTCTCCTCCTCTTATCCAAAAGAGTACAGGCCCCTCCCCTGCTCAAGTCCTTATCATGGCTTCCTATAAAATAAAGAATAACTTACAAACTCCTCCTCATAAGCTTCAAAGCTTTTCATTCCTCTGCACTTAACCACATCTAATCCCTTGATTCCCTATATGTTCCTGGCCAAAACCTCCGCTCCTTTCAGAGCAACTACTCCTTTCAGAGCTTGGTTGCACACCACCCACTACTACTGCTGTTTCTGCGTCAAACCCTTCTGTTTTGCTGCTTCTTATATTTGGAATGCCATTCCTGAATCTTTCTGGAGAGAACCCTCCTTCAATGTCATTAGAACTAAACTCAAAGACTATCTCTGGGAGCATCTGGATAACACTTGAATTGGGAATTGGCACTTATATGACACACTGTAACCTACAACACTTTAATACCCCTCTGAATTGTGTCTGTATGCTACCCTCCCATTTAGACTGTAAGCCCTACAGGGTAGGGTCCTCCATACTTTTGTCTCCTTGACACTGAGCACTTAATCTGTAGTGTAATTATATTTATGTGAACTGTATTTCCAATAATGTGCTTATTGTTACTTATTATTGCAGTGACCCCTTGTTTATTACTTCTAATTCATTGTTTTGCTGTACAGTGCTTTGCCCTCAAGGAGCACTATACAAATAAAAATATACATACATACATACATACATACATACTATGACCATCAGTGTTTACATTATAGTCTGCAAGGTAAATCAATACTGTAAAATGAGAACAAGCTGAATGAATACCCTGCCATTCATGAAAATATAATTTTAATTCTTTATGGTGTTTTCATTATACAGTTGACCATTCCTTGCAAATAAATGTATTTCTTACATGTGTTTCATTTTCTTAGCCTAGTTTTATTTCTTTATATAGCGTTTCAAAGGCAACCCATTTTAATATATGTATTACATAGCAAATATCTTTGCTACGGTTCTCTTGGCAGCCAAGATCACTCACAACTTCCTAGCTGTGATTCATAATCTATATTGGTGCCTTTGAGACAGCATGCTATTGATTTTTCCCTGTCTATAATCTAAGACCATATACACAGCTTGTTAGACATCTGTGGGAATATAAACTGGGTTTTGAATTAACTGAGGGAGTTTATGTTAGCAGAGCATTTAGTTTCCATATCTGAGAAAATCTTTGCGCAACTATGTAATCTTACAGTGTTTTGAATAGAAAATTCAATGGCAGATCTTTTATTGAAACACTTTCTATTATGTTTGTCAATGAACAGTGGAAATTCCAATACAAATACATTTATCAGGCAAAACTATTTATTTTTACCAATGGGAATTCCCAAATAGATGTTACCATTACCTGCTCTGTGAGAATGCCTCTTGGCAAGAACTTAGAAGAGCAGTGATCAAGCAGATAGAGAGGAAAGCAGAACCTGTGAGTGTTTTTCTGTACTTTTGAAACAGGTCTTCATGGTTTAGCAATGTTGTGTTTTTTTTGTGAGCAAACTGTTCATCAGAATTATCAGTAGTGGCAAAGGTGAAAAATGAAGTACTGTATGTACTGTATCTGGATAACATTAAGAAGAAAGGCTAGAGGGAGATAGTTGGAGTATTAAACACCCCCCAAAAATGTCAGACTGATACAGATTATTGTACAGGATCATGATTATGAAGCATGCAAGTTTATGTGACAGCCAGGGAGTCAAGCTTTACAGTAGGAATGAAAATGATACAGTGCAGCCAAAATTGTATTGGTTATAGGGATTTAATTATTAGGGGAAAGATGGGGTTATCGGTCTCAGTACCATATTGTGCATTAGGGTGATATATGAAATAATGGGGCTGGTTGTATCTAGTTTTTAGCCTTAATTACAAAATTATGGAAAGACAATGTCCTTGTGGATGATTGTATGGATTTAGATCATAACCTTAAAGGGGAGTATACATTTGTGTTAGCTATCAGTATATTATAGTATATCCTATTCTTGGCAACCAATCAGTCATCTTTATTTTTTGCTTAGGTTTTTTAATTATTTGCAATCGTCTTCTGCCTCTTTCCAGCTTTGAAATATGGGTCACTTAACCCAGCAGCTAAAAAAAAAATAATGTTCTGTGAGGTTACAAGTTTTCACACACAGTTTACAGTTATCTTTCTTTTCAGGCCCTTTTTTTCCAACAATAGGGGATGTTTTAATGGGCATGACGGAGCTGTTTAGCATGGTGAGAAAGATGGATGAAGGATACCTGCTGTTATTATATGTTTGTTTAATGACAGTATCTGGGTACATGTCCAACTTTCAGTTTGGCAGGTTTAAATTAGAGGACAAGGTTCAGCTTGATTGCCGTCTCTTTTTTCAACCTACATCACTATGGTTCTATGCCTATGATTCAAGACCCATTCAGTCATACAAAATTTGGTCAGTGTCCCCTGCTTACACCTTCAAGTGGCTGACTTCAGTTATGCAGACATTAACTGGAGTAATAGGTTGACAAGTCAGAAAAAGCACATTTGTTAATATGCTTAAAGGGATACTGTCATGGGAAAAAATGAATCAGTTAATAGTGCTGCTCCAGCAGAATTCTGCACTGAAATCCATTTCTCAAAAGAGCAAACAGATTTTTTTTATATTCAATTTTGAAATCTGACATGGGGCTAGACATTTTGTCAATTTCCCAGCTGCCCCTGGTCATGTGACTTGTGCCTGCACTTCAGGAGAGAAATGCTTTCTGGCAGGCTGCTGTTTTTCCTTCTCAATGTAACTGAATGTGTCTCAGTGGGACATGGGTTTTTTTACTATTGAGTGCTGTTCTTAGATCTATCAGGCAGCTGTTATCTTGTGTTAGGGAGCTGTTATCTGGTTACCTTCCCATTGTTCTTTTGTTTGGCTGCTGGGGGGGAAAGGGAGGGGGTGATATCACTCCAACTTGCAGTACAGCAGTAAAGAGTGATTGAAGTTTATCAGAGCACAAGTCACATGACTGGGGGCAGCTGGGAAATTGACAAAATGTCTAGCCCCATGTCAGATTTCAAAATTGAATATAAAAAAATCTGTTTGCTCTATTGAGAAATGGATTTCAGTGCAGAATTCTGCTGGTGCAGCAGTATTAATTGATTCATTTTGAAAAAAAAAAAAAAAATGTTCCCATGACAATATCCCTTTAATGACAACATTTTATTTCAGGTAGTTTAGGAAGGGCAAGGTACTTATTTGCATTTGGTAATGACTAATTATACAGAATTTGTCTCCAGCAGTAGTGTCAGTGATCATAACAATGATCAACAATCTCCTTTGAGATTAAGTTGCAGAGGCAACTCTAGAAGGGAGTAACTAAAACACTACATTTAAGACATGCAAACATGCAGTTTAAGGGCATTTCTGCAATATTTTATCTGGAAACGACTTTGCATAGGGTTGACCACAGAAGGTAAATGGAAAGTTTTTAAAATGCCACTTGACAAATGTATCTGTCAGTGTATTGTCTTTGTAAGCAAGAAGAAAACGTTGCAAAGCCAAACCATTGTGGTTTTATAGAAAGGTTAATGGTGAGGTTGGTAAGAAAAAATACATATTTAAGCTAGCTGGCACAGCTGCAAAAAAGAGGCCAATAAAACATGCAAAGCTATTAGACAAGCTAATCATCAGGTCATTGCCGGAGTAGCTAATATTTAAAAAATAGTTAATGAAAGCAGAGTGAAAGCAAAGATTTTGGATTTTTACAAAACTGAGGAACCAGTTAATAATGTTTTTCTTTAATCTAGACCCAGTTCTAGTAATTTAACTATTGATGGCTGGTTGACTCATGAGAAAAAAGACTAGGACGTGAAAATAAACAAGAGTCCAGGACCCAATGGCAATTACCCCAGGGTACTATTTTCCAGGTTTCTATGGAACTAAGACATGATGAATTGTCATTTTGGTGCCATTGTTCAAAAAGGGACCCTGACCTCAGTCTAAAAACTATAGACCTGTTAGTTTGAGACTGATGATAAAAAGCATTTAAAAGGGTAATATGGGATAAGATACTGTAGTACAAATCTTTTGTACAGGTATTATTATCCATAAACCTGCTATCCAGAAAGCTCTGAACTGTAGGAAGGCCATTTCCCAGAGGCTCCATTTTACAGAACATGAATACTGGAGTGACAGTGGATGGTGATCTACTTCGATCTAACTAAAGCATTTGACACAGTACTACACAAGAAATAACACATTTTAATTTGTTAGTTAATGACCTTGGGATTGGTGCTTTTAGTACAGTCTCTGAATGCTAGTTATACATTAAACAAAGTACTGTTTTGTATTAAGAAGCATTATCTCGAGGGATTACAACACAAATTTGCCTTTTTACGCCTGGTAAGTCCTCACTTACTATTAAAGAGCTGGAAAGAGTGCAGAGTCGTGTAAATGAACTGGTTCAAGTAATTGAACCGTTAAACTATGAGGAATCCCTGTCAAGGCTGTGGTTGTTTTCTATAGAGAAAAGGCACTTGCAAGGGGACATTCTTACTCCATACAATTCATTAGAGGGTATTATAGAAAAAAACAAGGGATATTTCTTCACACAGAAAAGAACAAAGAACACAAGACCACCCCTTTAGAAGAACATAACTTTCATTTGAAGCAGCAAAAGCAGTTTACTGGATAATGGACCCATATTTCTACTCACAAATTCTCTGTATTATTAACCAAGAAGACTATTTAATACTGAACCTTCATAAGGAACTCAGCCTTAAGGTGACCATAGATGCACAAATATATAGTTTTGTACAATATTAGGTGCTTCTATGGAGGAAGACGAACTGACCCATATCAGCAGAAGACTTGGATATCTGTCAATTTTGAGGGCACCCAAACATTTGCTGAATCATCAGATACAAGTAGAATTCCATTGTTTCTACCTGTATATCTGACGATTCAGCTCTAACAGTTAGGGCACATTTACTTAGGGTTGACTATCGAGGGTTAATTAACCCTCGATATTCGACTGTTGAAGTTAAATCCTTCGACTTCGAATATCGAAGTCGAACGATTTAGCGCTATTCGTTCGATCGTACAATCGAAGGAATAATCGTTCGATTGAACGATTAAATCCTTCGAATCGAACGATTCGAAGGATTTTATTCCATCGATCAAACAATTTTTATTAGATCACAAATTGGCTAGAAAGCCTATGGGGACCTTCCCCATAGGCTGACATTGAGGTTCGGTAGGTTTTTAGGTGGCGAAGTAAGGGGTCAAAGTTTTTTTTAAAGAGATAGTACTTCGACTATCGAATGGTCGAATAGTCGAACGATTTTTAGTTTGAATCGTTCGATTCAAAGTCAAAGTCGTAGTCGAATGTCGAAGTAGCCAATTCGATGGTCGAAGTAGCAAAAAAAATACTTCGAAATTCGAAGTATTTTTTATTCTATTCCTTCACTCGAGCTAAGTAAAAGGACCCCTTAGTATTGAAAACAAATGACTTTGCTGCAGGAAAGATCATAATTGTAACGTCTATGGCCACCTTAACACCAAGAGGCCTCTTTAACAACAGTCACCTTTTAATGGTTTTAAAGGTTCTTGAAACCATCACTTAACTCACTTAAAACCACAAATGCCACGGAACTTATTAAAGAAAAATTCAAGCTTTTCAAACTATTCCTAGTGAAAAAAATGAGAAAACCTCTAAAAGCCCAAATGGATTAAAAAGGTCCAATGGGATCAGATCAGCTCGAACTGTCTTCTATGGGACCTTGACAACTTTTACCTCGTGAATTTTTGTATTAGAGTTTTTTGTTATTTTTACACTTAATACAGAAATTTTTTTTCGAGTTTTTAAGAAATATAGGAAAACCACACATTTTTAGATATTTATGGAAAAGGTGGATCTTCACAGTGAATTTGTAGAATGCCCTGCTGGATGATGTTGTGATGGCTGATTCTGTTAATGCATTTAAGAGTGACTTGGATGGTTCCTTGGACAAGCATAATATGCAAGGCTATTGTGATACTAAACTCTACAATTTATATAGATATTGGTACAGTATGTGCATTTTATGTAAGTGTATTGAGGTCGATGTGAGTGTGTGTATGTATGGATGCTGGGTTTCATTTGGAGAGGTTGAATTTGATGGACTTTGGTCTTTTTTCCAACCCAGCTTAACTATGTAACTATATAAGAAGCATAGCTTTATTTACAAAGCAGATTTTACACAAATATTTTACCCAAGATGATATTTCAATATAAGGACTAGAAAATAAATTAAGAATCTTCAGGCATACTACACCTCCACTCCTACCTGTGTCCCAAGATTTCACTTTGAAATTCTGAAACTTTATGTTAAGGTATCGCAAAGACAAATAAGGAAAGGTCTTAATAGCTATATTCCATTTAAAAAGGTCTTAATAGCTATATTCCATTTAAAAAATGCATTTTTTTAAAAAAAGATGCTTCATATCGGCTTTTATACAATCTTTTTAATATTGTTATACACCAAATATTTTAAATGTCTTATTAGAATACCACATTTAAAAACAGAAATAGGTTGAAAACAATCTTTCAAAAGAAAAGCCTAGCACAAGAGATATTATGAACCTGTTAAAGTCTGCACATGTATTATGTGACAATATAGGTGAAGCTTTTCACTCCCAAACTTTTTCTTCCATTAGTTTTTTTTTGACAGCCATACACTAGTTCAACCTTAATGAGATTCTAGTGTAAAAACTTCAGGGCTAAATAAAAGAAACAAATCAAAAGGACTGGATGATTGCCATTTAATGTGAAAGAATGAAAGTGCAAACAATCATGGTATGACATCTAGCCATGCTAGTCACTCCTGAATGACAGCTAAAACAATTCAAAGTTACTGATCTAAAGATGGAAGAACTCTTGAAATGTTTGAAGCCCCATGAAGACAAAGAAATAAAAAGTGCTGCAGGTTTATATTTTCGCATTTCTTTTCATTATGCCTGGAGTATCAGCAGGTTGGTTTGCAGCCTCCATTCTGACAAGTTCTTCGAATTCAGTAGGATACCTATACAGCTATGACTGTTCATTTACCAAGGGTTGGCCAAATCTAAATCTTACTATACTGTATGTGTTAACCCTTGTGCAACATTAAGGGGGTTATTTATCAAAGTCTAATTTTTTTCTGGTTAAACTTTCAAAGGGGAAAAACATTTTTCTGTAGAAGATAAAAATGACCCCAGCTTAGACCTGTTGAGTTCATATAGAAGCCAATGGCAGATTTCCTGAATTTGCGCTGGGTTTCTGAAAAAGCTCTGGAGTCAAATCCTAAAAAGTCACGGATTTTGATTTTTCTTACGATCCTATTGACCTTTCCAAAAATAGTGAGATAAATTTGGATTTTGATGACTAACCCCCTTCATGATTTAATACACACTCATTCAGTAATAATGTAGGAGTTTAGGTCTGCACACAAAATATATGAGAACATGTTTTTGCAGTATAAACCCATGCAGCTCACTGTCAGAGCAAAGATATAAAAAAATAGATTTTAATTAGAAAGAACTGCATGTAAAGATGGTAGCTGTTTGCTAATTAGTTGTATATAGATTTCTGTTAATTTAATTGACACAAGTACTTTTTTCACATTCTTTATTTCTTTTCTATCTCCCCCACTTGTCCTGTGCAAACACATATTTAGGCTGCTGTGCTGTGAGTTATGTAATAAAATTCAGTACATTTGCATCAGTCTTATAACTCATTGTAGCAGGCAACCTCAACCTATAGGCCATAAATGGCACATTTATCAGACAAGGGAATTTAGAGTATAGGAATATACTTTTCAAGTAATTTTATTCAGCAGTTAGCACAAGATCTTGGTATCACATTAAGACATAAATTCATAACAGTTAGAAACACCAACTGGAAGCATTACCTAGTGTGTCCCGTAAATTTTGTGTCAAAAATACAGTGACAGACTCCAGAGTTCAAATTGCATTAATGGAAGGAATGTTGGTTTTTAGGCCTCCCCCAAAAGTCAAAGATGGTTCCCTAAGGGCATTTGAAATTTTCCTACAGGGCCCATTGTGCTAGATGCTTCTTAGTTTTCTGTATGCCCATGTCCAAAAATAGGATGGGGATAGGGGGGAGACAGGCAGATGGTGTGGGGTATATAAGGAAATATGCAAGCAGAAAAGTATCTTGTAATTTTTTTTCCCAGTGTTACTCTTTCTAAGACATATGTAGTGATGGGCGAATTTATTCGCCTGGCGCGAATTCGCGGCAAATTTGCGGCATCAATCCGGCGTCAAAAATTAGTTTTTTTTCGAAAATTCGCCAGCGCCAAAAACGGCCGTTTCGCGAATTTTTCGCCGTTTCGCGAATTTCGCCCGCGAAAATTCGCGGCAAAAATTCGCCGGCGTCAAAATTTTTTTTTTTTTCGAAATTCGCCAGCACCAAAAATGGCCGTTTCGCAAATTTTTCGCCGTTTCGCGAATTTCGCAAATTTTTCGGCGAAGCGAAACGGCGCAAATTCGCCCATCACTAGACATATGCTTTGCCTTGAGCAAAACATGTATTTATCTTGATAAAGATCCCTGTTAAGGATCTAAATATTGATCCAGTAAAGCTATACATTTTGCTATGCTTTTGTATTTTGGTATGATTTTGCACCATAAATTTGCTTTATATATAACATATAACTTTAAGTAACTGCATTTGCACTTAGCATATATATTGATATGTGCATGGCTGTAAGTAATTTGGAAATTCAAATTCACCTACTGTGTCAAATTCGTTTTTAAAATGTATTCTGGAAGATTTTGTTTCCTTTATATTATGCTCGCAGTGTATAGTGCAGGGGTGCCCAAAAGGTAGATCGGGTTCTACCAGTAGACCTTTAGCTGGTGTTCAGTAGATCTCAAGACACCGTCAACACACAGCTTGACTAAATTACCCTCCTATTGCATGTTTTTCATTAAGATCTTTTTTATGTTAAGGTTACATAAGAAATATGTGTTACTTAAAAATAGCAATATACATTTTTTTCATAAATGAATATTTAAGTAATATTTTCCATGGAACTGAATGCTAACAATGCTTTTATGAATGTAGATCATAATGGGACAACATCACTAAAAGTAGACCTCACATTAGCAAAGTATGGGCACTCCTGGTATAGTGTATATATAGGCAGTTTATAGCTAACTAGCATATCCATTTTTATGCAGTTTAGGGGCTAAAGCTAGGATACTAACATAGATTGCTGAGTGTGTAAATGTTCTACAGATTTTTATGGAAAGGTACTGTATTTACTTTGTTTTGGCAAAGAGATTGACGATAGGTCCATATTGAAGCAATTTTGACTGTTCATACTGATCTGTACTAATCACCTGAAAATATAACCAGTATACCCAGTTCCCCACTATTGCAAGATCCTCTCAAAGAACATGTTTAAGCCGGCATGGCGCGGGGGGGGGGGACGTTCACTCTAGTGGAGTAGGCAAGCATTCCCAGGTGGTAATGTTTATTTTTATGTGACCTGTTTAATTTATTTACAGTGTTAATAAAGCTGTGGCCATGTCACATCCATCCTCGACTGTTGTGTGCAATTTCTTGGGGAGTGCAGGGAAAGGTAAGTGCCGATGGTTCAGTAAGGGGGGTGTCTTGACAACTGCATGTCTTGACACCAAAAAATAACAATATTAAATTTGGTATGCCTCTTTTCAGTACCAAAAATCTTTTCTTGATCACTAGCAAATGTTTCATTAATTTTTACAAATTTGAATTGTAACTACTTCAAAAGAACTTCATCAGTCAAAAAACACAAATCAAGCAAAAGCCAATCTTGACAGCAAAATACTTGGCCAAATAAGGATGAAGTCACTCAGAAATAAAAGGTGAATGTTCTGCAATGGCCAAATCGGTTTGAACAATTTAAAGCAAATCTGGGCAAAAAACTTGTACCTGCAGTACTTACCACAAGAGACTTAAATGTGATATTGCTTAAAAGGTGGTTCTACAAAAAGATAGAATTGAATACGTAAAATATTTCATTTACTTATTTTTCTAAAGATATCTTTAACAAACAACGATTGAAAAACAAATTGTCAGTTTTGCCGCTTTGAAAATGAATACATTACAATGAATTAGGGGCCGATTCACTAACTTCGAGTGAAGGATTCGAAGTAAAAAAACTTCGAATTTCAAAGTGTTTTTTGGTCTACTTCGACCATCGAATGGGCTACTACGACCTTCGACTACGACTACGACTTCGAATCGAACTATTCGAACTAAAAATCGTTCAACCATTCGACCATTCGATAGTCGAAGTTCTGTCTCTTTAAGAAAAAACTTTGACCCCTTAGTTCGCCATCTAAAAGCTACCGAACTCAATGTTAGCCTATGGGGAAGGTCCCCATAGGCTTTCCTAAGTTTTTTTGATCAAAGGATATTCCTTCGATCGTTGGATTAAAATCCTTCGAATCGTTCGATTCGAAGGATTTTATCGTTCGATCGAAGGAATAATACTTTGATCGTTCGATCGCACTATTTGCGCTAAAATCCTTCGATATTCGAAGTTGAAGGATTTTAATTCCCAGTCGAATATCGAGGGTTAATTAACCCTCGATATTCGACCCTTTGTGAATCGGCCCCTAAGTGTGAGGCATTTATTAGTCCGTAAATTTAATAACTGATCATGGGGTTACACCATATTGCAAGAAACTGTATTTTCCAAACTGTTTAAGTGAATCATAAAATGCACAAGGTCTATAACCCCTATGGATTTATAATGGTTGTGGTGTGTTTAAAATGACTGGACATGTTTTCTAGCAACTGTGCTTAATTTAAGCTAAAATGACATGTACAAACTACATTTGTGAATCATTTCATGCTGTATCATTATTCCCTTGCAAATAGATGCATACATTCAGAAAGGTACTTGCATCCACTCATACTCCTTTGCAATTTAGGCCACCATTTCAGCATTATGTACCAAAACACTTGCTAATCTGAGTCAATATAACTTCCACGGAGTGAACTCTGTTGAGTAGCTTATGCATTTCAATGTGATACCGGTCTTTCACTACAGAGACTTCCCTACAGTCTATCAGCTGTAGTCACTGTTTAGACTGGCTAAATGTTCTAATCTCTTCCTCTTGTAATACAGATTAAACAAATGATGTCCTCACTTAGGCTGCTTAGTTCATTTTCCATTTTCAAATCTACCCTCATTGTATCTGCATTTACAATGCAACCATTCTAATTTCCCCTGCATACCAATTCATTGGGATTTGAAAGCAAAAGTAAAATAGCATGCTCTCTAGTATAAAACCACATTATGAGCAAAATAAGCAATTCTAGTTACTACTGGAAACAATAATCTGTAATTGCTGCTTTCAGTCCCAATTTGGTATGTCCTTGGTTTTTCATCTCAATCTAATCTAAACCTATTTGAGCAAATAAAATGATATTTACCTCATCCTCTGTTACAAGCTTCCAAGATTACTGGCTTCAGGAAAAATCAATACAAAATACCAGCTTATCAGCAGGTTTGTGCTCAGACGGAATTTTAACTTTTCTCCCTTGTTTTCTTACTCACTACTCCCCTGGAGTTTAAACACATTCTTAAACCAAAGAGAAGGGACTTGAATGAAATTCAGTTTGGTTCTTGCTCAGAAAACACCAATGTGCTTACAAGACAATGTTTAGTTGCTTGGTCAAGCTCATAACCTTTACCATTTCCTTCTGAGCTACACATTTTCATTGCTTACATAAAAGAAAGATCTTGAACCTTCTGATGCTACTCAGATTCAAATAACACTTACATTTATTATTTATCTGCCTCTAACACTTGGGACCTCTTGCACCATCGGACCTGACTGAATGATTCAGAAAACCAATCAGCTCTCTGTAGAAGGACCCCATGAGACACAATTTCCATTACATTTCAGAACTATTAATGTTTTAAACCTAGATTTGTGCATAATTGTACAGATTTGTATAATGCCAGGTTTGTAAACAAGCCTAAATTATCATTCATGAGGCCATTTTCTTTGTGCATATGAAATGAGCAGGATGTACCTTCTAGCTATAGTGATACATGCTATAATACAGATTGATGTAATCACTCTATGCATAAAAGTGTCCATACCCTGCTAACATGTAAAATTTATGACACTGAATTGCACATGGTAATTTTCAGCAGCACAGAGAAAGCAATGTCACTTTGAAAATCTACCGGATTATGAGAGTGATTCCTATTGTATTGGACTCAGCACTGGTCAGAGAGGCAAGAGTGCAATAATAAAAGAATTAAAAAAAACTTGGCACCTAAAACCTGCTGAGCTTTTTATTTGGGGAAAAAGAAACAGTAGGCTGAGGTATTCGAATAAAGAAACCACATGAGAGTTTGGAGTTAGAAACTATATTGTGGGTTAAGTTGTCAAATGCTCAAAATATAAAAGAGATTGGTACGCAGTGCCAATAAGTGTACCATTATTAATCAAGAGACAAAACAGAAAATATTCACAGTTCACCCCAGTCCACGGGTGCAAAAGTCCAAAACAGCAAAAAGTTGTGAGTTTTCTCCAAAAGTAAAGACCAAGATTATAAGTAAAAATTTAAATAATTTATTAGGACATAGAGATAACTGCCTAACGTGTTTATTGCCTACTGGGACACTTAGGGGCCAATTCACCAAGCTCAAGTGAAGGATTTCAATTTCGAAGTGTTTTTTGGGCTACTTCGACCATCGAATGGGCTACTTCGACCTTCGACTATGACTTTGACTTCGAATCGAAGGATTCGAACTAAAAATCGTTCGACTATTCGACCATTTGATAGCCGAAGTACTGTTTCTTTAAGAAAAAACTTCGACCCCCTAGTTCGCCACTTAAAAGCTACCGAACCCAATGTTAGCCTATGGGGAAGGTCCCCATAGGCTTGGTTACGTTTTTTTGGTCGAAGGATAATCCTTCGATCGTTGGATTAAAATCCTTCGAATCGTTCGATTCGAAGGATTTAATCGTTCGGTTGATGGATTATTCCTTCGATCAAACTTTTTGCGCAAAATCCTTTGACTTCGATATTCAACCATTGATGCATCGCCCCCTAGTCATAGGCTGCCTGTATGTCCTAATAAATGATTTAATTTTTTACTTATAATCTTGGAGAAAACTCATAACTTTTTGCTGTTTTAGTCAAATGCTCAAGCCTGAACGTTTGAGCTTTCTTAAATCAGCCCCTCGGTACCCAGAATAACACTGGAATTCTGTGGAAAAAGCTGCATTGTGGGTAAAACAAATTGAGATTTTACTTTTGTCTTCATAAACAAGTTTTCTTTAATTATGAATGTCCACAGTGGATCAAGGGAAACTGTTATAATTTCTCATGAATGTTTGGGGCATATGATCCCTTATCTGGAAACCTTTTATCCACAAAGCTTCAAATTACATAAAGGCCATCTCACACAGAATCCGTTTGAAGCAAATAATTATAAGTTTTAAAAATAATTTTCTTTTTTTCTGTAATAATAAAACAGTGCCTTGTATTTCATGATAACTAATCTGCATGACCCCATATTGGTGGTAAAACAATTTTATTGGGTTTCATTCATGCTTAAATTATTTTTAGCAGATCTAAGGTATAGTGATCCAAATGACTTTAAGATCCTTTATCTGGAAAATCCCAAATCCCAAGATTTGCAGGTAACAGGTCTTAAGCCTGTACAAATACCAATGAACTACACGATTAAGAATGTTGTTGGTTAGACACTGGTCAAATGAATATTATCTAAAACCAATTAAAATGCAAAGATCGAGCATAAGATCTAAGCTTTTCAGTTGCCTCTGTGCTTTTTGTCATTATACCTAGTGAGTGACAGGGGAAAGTGCTCCTGGGATCCAAATGGTTGACAGTGACAGGGTGAAACAGAGGGAAAAAAGGAGCGTGAGAGCAAGAAGCTTGGAAGAAATTGGAAAGGTTACTCTATATTATCACATGTCATTACACCTTATGAAACAGTGACAGTAGCATTGTATATACTGTGTTTTTTTTAAATATAAAAAAATTATATAAAAGCTGACTCCTGTCTCTGAAACAGGCATTCTAAAGGGTTTTCAGTCTTCCAATAGGAAGCAAGTGACTTGAGCATCATGATTTTAGGGGGAATGACACCTGTGACTTACTGAATTCAGGTATTTTAAGATAACTTGTAAATCTTATTTTAATTACAGCATAGCAATTAGTTGTAGTCTCCTAATTGAGTCACTGGGAGCCCCAAGTATCTGGCAGGGTTATATTTTAAATTACTACTGTGCAGGAAGTACTTTACTTATAAGGTTGCCATAAATAAGCAGATATTATTTGCCAAGTAGTTATTCTTGACCAAACCAGCAACCAAAGTGATGTGAATGCCTGTCCAATAGCTACATGTTTGGATAAGCCTAATCCGGTCCACCACTGTATATGGCCACGCTTCTCCAAGTGCATTCATAAAGCTTGTCTACAAGATAGGGCATCGATTTACCTTGCTGATTTGCCAGGAATCTTGGAGAGTCTGTCACACTAAGTACTTAGGACCTACGACCCCCCCAGATTGTGGAATGTGCATGGGCATCATTTTCTCTGTGTATGAGGTTCCCCCACAATGCACCTATGCACCTATCACCCAAGTGACAGGGTGAGCTCAACTAAGTAGTAGCAGAGGTGCAAGGTATCAGAAAACCAACCTTTAGCAAGAGAAGCAGAGGAACAGACACAGGTCAGGGCAGGCAGCAGGGAGGAGACAATATTGTAGATAACTTTAGCCAAGGTCAAAGCAGAGAATCAATCAGCAGGAGAACCATGAACAAGCCAAAGTTAAAAGGAATAGCAAGAACAAGGACACTTGGCGTCATGTTTATAAAAATCATGATCATAAAAAAACCCTGCACTTTTTAAAAATTTTCTTCCTCGAATGCTAGATTGTTTTAGAAAAATCTTAGACCTGATAGTCAACTATTTGGGGGAAAAAACTGACAAGAATCACATTGTTCCATTCATTTGAAGATGAAACATACTTTTTAAAGATTTTCTTTAATAAATCTCAACAATTCAAGGTTTCAGAAAATGCTGGCATGAATATTCTCGTTCACAGTTTTTCACATTTCTGCCATGTGTGCATGTGTTATGCATATAAATGCATCAGCGTGTGTACGTAAACGTGTTGCAGTGCAGACGCCCATATGCAAGGATGAGCATGGACTAAAGCACATACACCTAGGGGCAGATTTATCAAGGGTCGAAGTGAAAATTTTAATTTTATTTTAGTGTAATTTGACTAGGGAATAATTAAAATGTTATATGTGTCTTTAAAAAAATTTGAAATCAAATTTTGAAATGTATTATGAATTGGCCCTTCAATAATTAGAATTTGACTATTCGGCACCTTAAACCTGCCGAATTGCTTTTTTAGCCTATGGGGGATGTCCTGGAATCAATTTTGGAGTGAAAAAACCTCTAATCGAATTTGATTCAAATTCAATACAAATTTGATTCAAATTCGATTCAAATTCAATTTGAGTTTGCGGGTCGATCCCATTCACCTGAATTTGAAAAATGGACGTTTTTTCCGAATTCATGGGAGTTTATGGAAGTTTTTACAAACTCCCATGAACTTGAAATTCGACCCTTGATAAATCTGCCACCAAAAGTCATGCCACTGTGAATACCCAACTTACTTCTGATTGTATTGAGCATATTTGGGGGAGTGTTTAAGGTCAAATAGGAAATTGGATTAAACTTCCAACACTTTTAGGTGCAGATTTATCAAGGGTCAAATTTCGAATTTAAAAAACTTTGAAATTCAAATTAAAAAAAAAACAACCAAAATTAAGTCAAAGTTTTTTTTGGCCAAATAGGCCCGTTTTCGATCGAATAGGTCCATATCCGGCTTAATTCAAATCGTATGAATCTAAGTAATAGCACATTCAATCAAATTCAAATCAAAGTTTTTCCCCAACAAAATTTGGATTTTTCAAAGTCCACCAATTGATTCCAAATAGGTTCTAGGAGGTCCCCCATAGCTAAAACAGCAGTTTGGCAGGTTTTAGATGGTGAATGGTTGAAGTCTTATTTTTTAAGAGAGAGTACATGATAAATTTCGATATTGGAATTTTCACATTTGTTTCATCAAATTTGGACTATTCCCTAGTTGAGGTACACAAAAATAGCTCGAAATTCAAGTTTTTTAATTCAAATATTCACCTCGACTTTTGATAAATCTGCCCCTTAGATTGTATTGTTGTTTGTCCTTTCAAAATCAGCACTTACAGCACTGCATTTGACCTACCCCAAAAAACAATTTGCTGTTTTTTGTCCCAAATATTATTCAGTTTTGAACTAACCACTAAGTTTAGGAGCTGTAAGAACAACAACCAGACTATTCATAAACCAATTCAATAATGTATTCCTAAATTTAGAAGTCACAGTAGACGCAAACTGACTATGTATTGATTTTATATTTTCTATATGGATAAGGTTACCTATAAATAGATATGTCAGTCTCTGCAACTCTCCTGTTTTCTATACCTAACATTAAAAATTTTGCACTTTAATGATACGGTAGGTAAAATGATAGTCCCATAAGTAAGATATAGGACATATGTTTATTTATTTCTGCTCAAAGATTGAGTACTTTCTGTTTAAATATAACAACTTTTTTTTTTAGAAAGAAGCATTATTATTGGGGTGTTATATTAATGCAATGTTTTTTTACTGGTGGATGGGTTGATAAATACTTTTAAGGTTTAAATCTATATAAAATTCTCGCAAAGGAAACAATAACACAAGGTAAAACACTTGAATTGTACATATTTTTTTCTGTTATCCATTTTTATTAGACTCCCCCCACTAGCCTGTTAATTATTCTGTAGTACTTTGACTGCAATTCCTATATGTATAGTGATTGAATGCCAGTGTTTGAACTTTAATCTCCGAACTATATATCAGCTTGACTTTTTGTGACCCATTGTTTTATTTGATTTGCTCTTTACTGGTCACAGCTGTGACCTTGGCCTATTAACTGTTTCCGATCCCCACTGTTTGCCTTCAGAATGTTCCCAGAGTCCATTGTGTTTGAACTCTTCGTGCCCTAGTTCAACATTTTTTGCTGATAAACGTTGATATTTTTTGCAACAAAAGCAAGTGGAATGCCAGTTTTGGAATCAACCCCCACCTTCAATGGTTTTCTTTGGTAAATCAAGCCAGAATGACTCAAAAATAATAATAATTGTTGCTGTCACACTGGGCTACATAACCTTTATTTGGTGCCCACATTTGTCAAAGATGTTATCAGAAAGAGTCACTGACACAGAAGTGATCTGATTGGCTGAGGGCAGTACATCCTGAAGAATAACAGGATAATACAAAGCATTGCTTATAGTGTATAGATGGATTAACTAGTATAGCCCTTCCTATGTTGATAGAAAGACAACTGCAGTAGACATATTGTATTGTGGGTAAAAAGAGTACTTCTCCCCAACAACAACTATACAAAGGCAACATATTTCATTATTTTCCCAAATATAACTGGAGTATTTGATACTGGAGTATTCAGCAGGTTTCAGTCATCTAGAATAGGCCATGCCTTGATCAAACTTCCTCAAACACACTAGGGTCAATTTTCTAAAAAGCCAATTAATTAAAAGGGTGGGTAGTGGGACACCTACTATAGGTCCCTTTCCCAGACCACCCCTTATAAACATCAGCAGCACTATATTTATGGGTGAGGGGAGGTATGTACTTCCATTCTGGACTACAAATACCTTCACCAACGGTGCAAAATGCCTGTACGTTTTTACAAGTTTGCAAAAGTACACTTTATACACTTTTAAACCTGCCCTGCCCTTGTATAGCATTCCACATGTCCCAGCCTACAACCTTTTTAACCATAGCTTTTGTGTATTAATATATTTCCTGTTAAGAAATGATCAAGGATAATTGCCCACAACTTGGGTGTCATACAGTATCTCTTTCTCCTTTTAGATTGCAAGCTCTTATGAGCAGGACACCTGTTACCTCTTGTATAAGACATCACTTGTGGGCTGAATATTTGATGCATACATCCTTATATTGACCATTGCTCCAGAATATGTTGGTGCATATTGAATCATAATACTAATAATCTCAAAATCTCAGGGAATTGACCAGTAAAACAGCAGGTAGCATTTTAAGCCATATTAGCACTTCCCCTAAAATAATAATAATAATAATAATATATGCACAGGTATTTGCATGTTCCAAGCACAATTTAATAGGAACACTTTACATAATAATAAAATAATAATTTTTTTTAGAGTATCGTTGTTCTGTAAGCCATTGCTGCCTCTGATCACTTACAGTATCTTTGATCAAACCATTATAATCCTGTTTATTCACATGAAGTTAGCGTTTAAGCATTTTTAAAAACTAATTATCTCAGTAAAGCTTTCTCCTTTAATAATGCTGAACAAAAGGAAAATCAAGTTGACTTCACTACATGTGGGTGGGAAGTTAAAAGCAAAAAATATAGAAGGTTAGTTATTACTTCTCACTGTGTTATTTTGGAAAGATACATCATGAGAAATACTTAATGAACATATTGTAAGTAACAATATACAATCAACAGTGAGTAAAATTATTTCAATCAGAGATAATTAACCTAACATAATGATACTGTTAATAGTTAACACAAGTACAAGAATGTAAGATATGACTACATTTCTGTTGTCAAGTGCTTTGCGTAATGAATGCAAAGATCGATAGATATAATCATAGTTACAGATATGTTTGTGTTGCAGGGGTATCCTGTGGGTTATCCAGAAACCTGTAATCCAGAAATCTTTGAATTACGGAAAGGCCATCTTCCATAGGGGCAAAGTGATTAACGCTGTTGTCAAGTGCTATGCGTAATGAAAAACTAATCATAGTTACAAATGTGTTTGTTTTGCAGGGATATCCATGTAACTATGAAATAAAATTAGAATATAGGTATAGGTATATATATATATATATATATATATATATATATATATATATATATATATATCTATATATATATATATATATATATATATATATATATATATATATATATATATATATATATATATATATATATATATATATACACTAAACAAGTTAGCCCCAGCACTCTCAATATATAACCCCCTGAAAAAATATTCTTGCACAACTGAACTGTAACTAATGGTGCCTTTGGAAGAGATCATGCTAAATAAAGAGAAAAGCAGGTATGGTCTGTCTCCCCCCAAAGGTAACACTTTCTTTTTTTCACTTAGGATAGGACTGATGCATGGACACTGCCTTGATGGGGCTCGTCAGCTTATGCATGCTTTGTACAAACTTTGTAACCAAAAGTGTCTTTTTTTAAGAAAGTTACAGTTCAGTTTTATAACCCCCTGTGTTCAGGGGGTTATAAAAAGGCCATCTCCCATAGGGACAAATTTACCAAAGGGCAAAAGTGACTAATGCTGGCAAAAATTCGCCAGCGTCTCGTCATTTCGGTACTTTTCCGATTTACTAATGGGTGCGGGCGTAACTTCGCTAACGAAAGCGACTGATGCTGGCGCTCATTCGCACTCAATCGCCAGGCAAAGTTGCGCTCTGGCAAAGGGACGTAACTGCGAAATTCACTAAGATACGGATTTTACTGAACGTTACCTCTTGCGCCAGACTTGCCTTTGCCAACTCAGACGAGGCGAAGTGCAATAGAGTAGATAGGACTTCCTCAAAATTTAGCTGAAAATTTTTCTAAGTCCAAAAAAATGCTGGCGTCTTTTACTTTATTCAGGGTGATAGGTTGCAAAAGAGCGTAAATTTGTTTTGGGGTAACTGGCTTTCCCCCTACATTTCCTAACATATGGCACATAAACTATACACTGGGCTCATGTATAGGGCATTATAACAACTGTTTTCAAATGTTTTCTTTTATTAAGCTTCCCTGGGCTTGTGTAGTGTATTGTATTTGCTGCAACATATAGGTTCATTTAACTTTAACTTCCCGTCGTATGCAAATTAGCCAACGCTAGCGCAACTAGCTAGTGCTCACTAACGCAATTTTCGCCACTTAGTAAATTTGCAACATAGACTCCATTTTACCCAAATAATCCAATTTTTTTGAAAAAAGTTTTATTTTTTCTCTGTAATAATAAAACAGTAGCTTGTACTTGATCCAAACCAAGATATAATTAATCCTTATTGGGAAAAAAACAGTCTATTGGATTTATTTAATGTTTATATGATTTTATAGTAGACTTAAGATAAAAAGATCCAAAAAGATCTGTTACCCGGAAAACCCCAGGTCCTGAGCATTCTGTATAACGAGTCCTTCACTGTGCACTCAGTGTTCTTCTGAGTTGTTTACCTGTTCACACTTCCACATCCAGGGTTACTGTCTTGCTGGAATTCCCTCCACCGTTCCATTTGAAGTTTATAGAACCTTTTTTCCTTGCAATGGTCACTCAAACCCGCCTTTTCATTCAAGCTTTCAATCAAAACTCTCATCAACTTGCTCACCTTTCATAACCCTTCTCCCATAAACATTCATAACTGTAGTACAGTGAATTAATTATTTTTTCTCTGTAATAATATAACAGTAGCTTGTTCTTGATCCCATCTAATATATAATTAATCCTTATTGAAAGCAAAACCAGCCTATTAGGTTTATTTAATGTTTATGTGATTTCCTAGTAGACTTAAGGTATGAAGATCCATTATTAGTGATGGGCAAATTTATTCGCCAGGCACGAATTCGCGAAACACCCGCGAAAATTCGCCCACAAAAATTTGCCGGCATTAAAAAAACGTAAAAAAACGGGTGCCGGCGTCAAAAAACGTGCGCCGTTTTGCTAATTTTTCGCTGTTTCGCAAATTTCGCAGGAAATTCGCGAATTTTCCGGCGAAGCAAATCATCGCAAATTCGCCCATCACTATCCATTATCTGGAAAGCCCCAGGTCTGGAGCATTCTGGATAAAAGTTCCCATACCTGTACCTATTTTCACTACATTCTTGCAATTTCAGCAATCTGATTGCTAGGGTCCAAATGACCCAAGCAACCATGCAGTGATTTAAAAAAGAGACTATAATATGAACAGAAGATGGCCTGACTAGAAGAGCAATAAAAAGTAGCAATAACAATACATTTGTTGCTTTACAAAGCATTTGTTTATTAGATGAGGTCAGTGACCCCCATTTAAAACGTGGGAAGTGTCCGATATAATTTAAAAATTAATATTTTATAAAAAAATAAACAATGGTAACCAATTGAGCAGTTGCTTAGACTTTCTATAACATACTAAAAGTTACCTTAAAGATGAACCACCCCTTAATTACCACTATCTAAACTTACAGGACCTCCAGCAGTAAACATGTCTCCCCTACCTTATGCCTTTAACCCCTTTTCTTTTTAGACTGTAACCTCTTCTTTTAACATTTTGCTTTGAGTGAATCGATACAGTGTCACTATTATATCATATATATATATATATATACCCTATTCTGTGAAACCCTGTGGGAGACAAAGGCACTGTATAAATACTAATACAGTAAAACAAAGCAAGGTTGGACACACATGCAACACGCAAGCAGTGGGCAAAGTGCAAGGACAGACAGAGATTGGTGACAAAGGTCAACTGGTAATTTAAAATTGGATTGGATAAATTTATGAAGGTCAGAAATCTAACCTTGCTGAAAAATCTGCTATACCCATCCATGATGGGAAAGATATTAGCATGTTGACACTTCATAGTTACCACTGCATAGTTTTCTGTTGAGTTTATAAATATTATTCTTGATTTTTTTTTCCTTTTGTATTACTATAGTAATATGTTTTCCATGATACTACCTTCCAGGAAGCCTAGGAATACATACACACTGGAGTACACACTGTACTTGCACTAAATGACCAACATTTTACATATAAGGGCAGATATAAATAATTTTTCCTAATTAAATGTTTAACAAAGGGCAATGACCTATAGATCCATTATGAAAAACTATACAAATGGCCCCTCCATTACCTTGAATTGAAAGTACTGTACCTAAAAGATATGGGTGTAGTTTAAAGCAGGCAATTTTCACTGGAACATTCTTGGTGCTTCATTGTTGAGCACTAATCACCTGTAGGGATGAACCAACTCCACTATTGTAGGATTCGGCCGAATCCTGAATCCTTGTGAAAGATTCAGATTAATACTGATCTAAATATGAACCCTAATTTGCATATGCAAAAAAAGTAAACAAAAGGGACAGAGAACCATGCATGATTAAACCATGTTTTTACTTCCTTATTTGCGTTATGAAAAGTCTCATGAATTTTTGGATTTGCAATTCGGTTCCAGGCACTTGGATTAGGCTGAATCTGAATCCTGCTGAAAAAGGCCAAATCTTGGCCACATCCCGAACTATATCCTGGATTCAGTGCTTCCCTAATGACCGGCTCCATTATCGATTATCTAATATTTCTATATTTACAAATTATACCAACTAGTGATTTTTCAGAAGCCGTGGAAATGCAACATTTTGCCATCTAACATAGTCAGTTAGGTTGAAAAAAGACACACGTCCATCAAGTTCAACCTTTGAACTCTATTTTATTCTGCCTAACTTTTATTTTTTTTATTTTGCCTTCCAGAGGAAGGCAAAAAAAAACCCATCTGAAGCCTCTCCAAATTGCCTCAGAGAGGGAAAAATTCCTTCCTGACTCCAAAATGGATGAACTTGGACTATGAGCTATCTCCCATAACCCTGTATTCCCTCACTTGCTAAACACCATCCAACCCCTTCTTAAAGCTATCTAATGTATCAGCCTGTACCACTGATTCAGGGAGAGAATTCCACATCTTCACAGCTCTCACTGTAAAGAAACCCTTACGAATATTTAGGCGGAACCTCTTTTCTTCTAATCGGAATGGGTGACCTTGTGTCAGCTGGAAAGACCTACTGGTAAATAAAGCATTAGCGATATATATATATATATATATATATATATATATATATATATATATATATATATATATATACATAGTTATCATATTAAGCACCTCTTCTCCAGCGTAAACAAGCCCAACTTGGCCAGTCTTTCCTCATAGCTAAGATTTTCAAAAAAGTCACCACAAGAAAAACGCCCATTGACTTTATTGCATTTGGAGTAAGAAAAAATTTTTATGCAAAAAATTGACGTGCGCAAAGGGACAGATTTGCTTATCACTAACTTGTAAAAAAAAGTGTGTACCCATTAGTGCAAGTTTACTCCAGTGCCAGACACAAAGTACATTACTCTGGGGCTCATTTAAGCCCTGTGTCATGAGCAGGCTTTAATTATTTGGTTTTGGATGCCTCAATATGCTCCTAACAAATGTGGTGTAACAAAAGGGGCATTCAGGCCCACAGGCTGCCCACATGCTGTCCCTTACATGAAAGGCACAAGTTAGACATAAATCTAGGTGTAACCACAACCTGGAATAAAAGTTTTGCAGAGATTGTGTTGGAGTTCTCCTTCCTTTTATTATTTTTAGATTTGTTAGCATAGAGCAACTTACAGTATATTGAAGTAGAACATACAATTTTGTCCAGCTGTGCAGACCACCAACACCCCTTTTACTTTGGATAAATCTATGTGAAGACAATGACTGCTACACATATACTGGAACAAGGTGCATTGAGGGCACACTCCGTCCTTATATAAACGAGCCTTGATATCTATTTATCTAAACAAATGCAAGATACGTAATAATACTGTGAGTGTGCTATTCCATAAACAAAGCTCATTAAGTATATTACATAAACCATCAAATTAGAAGTGTTATGAAATCTATTCGGAATTAACATTTTTATTAGTTGCTAAGATTATCCAAAGGCTACAGATGACCTTAGCCAACAGAGTATTCTGTAGATCGCCTGACATGCATCAGTATTAGTCAATCATAAAAATACGTACTTGATTATTGTCTCAAGACCAGTGAAATCAATACACAGCATAACCTTGAATGATGGCCTTTGAGGGTTTTCTGACATAGGGGAATATAGAAAATGAAAAATAATTTACTTGTCTTCTTTTCTGTACATAAACTAATTATGGAACGCTAAATAATTTAAATTTATGAAATATAAAGTCTTATTTCTATTTAAAAAAAACCCTCAGAAATAGAAATGTTTTAAGAGATAAAATAATTCTGGCAGGAATTAATAAAGCATATTAACTCTGTTTGCTTTAAGCCATCCATCAATTTTATGATTAGGGGCCTTGGTATGCAATCATAACTGTCACTGAGCACAAACACAATAATGGCTGGATGAACATTCATATGTTAAGCCTATTCAGCATGAGCAACATGTACTGAACATATCTACTGTACGTTTGCATGTAGCTTCTGCAAGAACCAACAATAGAAAAGAGAGATTATACTTTCTTCTGCCGTCTTTTTGAAAAAAAAATGTTTAGTTGCTACAGCTTCAAGGTAAATGCATGAACTCCAAATATTAATGTAGGCATGGGACCTGTTATCCAGAATGCTTGGGACCTGGGGTTTCTGGATAATGGATCTTTCCTGAATTTGGATCTTCATGTCTTATCTCTACTATAAAATCATGTAAACATTAAATAAACCCAATATTTTTGGTTTTGCTTCCGTTAAGGATTAATTATATCTTTGTTTGGATAAGTACAAGTTACTATTTTATTTTTGCAGAGAAAAAGGAAAAATTTGGATTTTTTGATTAAAATGGAGTCTATGGGAGACAGAGTTTCTGTAATTTTGAGACTTCTGGATAATGGCTTTCAGGATAACGGATCCCATACTGTAATATCTTATTTTTTTAGTCTCAGTGAAGCACCGAATCTATCCCCCAGATGTAATAGAAGGCACTAAGTTTGTTTAGGAGCACTAACCCATAGCATAAAATTAGATGATTGCTTTTAAAGAGGTGACCACTAAATGCTGCCTGCTGATTGGTTACGAAGGGTAACTGCCCCTTTGAAATCTTAGCTTCATGTAGTACATAGCCTTATATGTTTCCTATCACATGGCACATACACTAGGGCCAATTTCATTATACACAAATTAACCAGCTTGTATTATTTTTTTGGAACGCTGTAGAAAATGGGAAGCAATCCACATAGACACAAGGAAAACATATAAATGACTCCCTGGATTAAATTCAGAACCTTTGCAAAACAGTAGTATACAGGTAGTATACAGTATAGAGTACAGATCTCACTTACAGATGTAGATACTGTATTATAAAAGGAAAAAGGTACCTCCCTTGTTGGAATAAGGGCATTGAACTCATTCAGGTGGGTATACGTATAAAAAGGTGGCAAAAATATAATTTTTTTCCCACACAGATACACCTGATTCCACAGATTGTAAGGAAACTAGTATACTTATTGTAGCATAGGGAGTTTATTATAATTAATGTTATATTTTATGTGATTTAAAATATACACTATATCTGATTTATAGTGATTTAAAGCTTACAGAAAAACTAAAAGTAGCATATTTGGGGACAGATATTGTTCAGTACCCTAGGTCTAGTGTCCTGGTTCTAAATATATTGCTGGATAAACAGATCATAGTAAAACAGGCCTTATTAGGTTACAAATAAAACAAATTACCAATGTTACCCAGCAAAAATCCTTATGAATAACCAAAAAGGCAAAAGAATACAATTTATTTGAGTAAGAACTGGTAGAAGAAGTACTAAGTTCATATGCTGAACAGTTAGAAGAGCTTTTGCATAAAAGGTCAGCCTCCACCTTGGGTCAGAAGATTTGCCTCAGACTCTTGATTAAGTGCCAGGAACTTGGATCATCTCTTGGGGATGAGCAGTTGAGGGACTCCCCAACTGCCAAATGTAATGAAATAATGCTGAGCTGGCTTAGTCATTTTGAACTTTGTAATTACCATCATACAGAGCTAAGTAAATGTTTTTAAATTCTATTTTTACTTACTTATTTTTTTTTCTTTATAGTATATGGCAGATATGAACATCATAAGAAGTCCAGTTGCAATAAACATTTACAACTTGAGTTGAGATCTACTACTAAGGAAGTTATAGGTACAGAATTACCCAAAAAAATATGTGGTCAATATTTTACTACTTTCTCCTGTATGGTAAAGTTTTCTGCTCACCTTCCAACATAATAAGTTACAGTTAGGTCCATAAATTTTTGGACAGAGACAACTTTTTTCTAATTTTGGTTCTGTACATTACCACAATAAATTTTTTCAGTTGAACTGCAGACTTTCTGCTTTAATTCAGGAACTAAAGACTTTTTTTTAACATAATCACTTCATTTCAGGGGCTCAAAAGAAATTGGACAATTGACTCAAAGGCTATTTCATGGGCAGGTGTGGGCAATTCCTTTACTATGTCATTATCAATGAAGCAGATAAAATCCCTGGAGTTGATTTGTGGGGGGTGCTTTTATGTGGAAGATTTTGCTGTGAACAGACAATATGCAGTCAAAGGTGCTCTCCATGCAGGTGAAACAAGACATCCTTAAGCTGGAAACAGAAAAAACCCATCTGAGAAATTGCTACAATATTAGGAGTGGCAAAATGTATAGTTTGGTACATCCTGAGAAAGAAATAAAGCATTGGGGGACTCAGCAACGCAAAAAGACCTGTATGTCCACGGAAGACAACAGTGGTGGATGATCACAGAATCATTTCCATTGTAAAAGGAAACCCCTTCACAACAACCAAACAAATGAACAACACTCTCCAGGAAGTAGGCATATCGATATCCAAGTCTACCACAAAGAGAAGACTGCATGAAAGTAAATAAGGGGGTGCACTGCAAGGTGCAAGCCACTCATAAGCATCAAGAATAGAAAGGCTAGATTGGACTTTGCTAAAAAAAACATCTAGAAAAGCCAGCACAGTTCTGGACAAACATTCTTTGGACAGATGAAACCAAGATCCACATGGCCGAGGCAGTGTGATGGCTTGGGCACTGGGACACTAGTGTTTATCGATGATGTGATACAGGACAGAAGCAGCCAAATGAATTCTGAGGTGTTCAGAGACATACTGTCTGCTCAAATCCAGCTAAATGCAGTCAAATTGATTGAGAATGTTTCATAATACAGATGGACAATGACCCAAACCAAAGAGCCAAAGCAACCCAGGAGTTTAAAGCAAAGGAGTAGAATATTCTTGAATGGCCAAGTCAGTCACCTGATCTGAACCTAATTGAGCTGCATTTCACTTGTTGAAGACTAAAATTCAAACAGAAATGCCCACAAACAGGCCAGGCAGAGCATTAAAAAGGAGGAAAAACAGAATCTGGTGATGTCCATGAGTTCAAGACTTCAGTCTGTCATTGCCAGCAAAGGGTTTTCAACCAAGTAAACAAAATTAACATTTTATTTTCAGTTTTTTTATTTGTCCAATTGCTTTTGAGCCCCTGAAATGAAGTGATTGTTAAATTAATGTTAGTTCCTCACATTTTTATGCAATCTTTTTTTGTTCAACCCACTGAATTAAAGCTGAAAGTCTGCAGTTCAACTGCATCTGAGTTGTCAAATTCATTCTGGTAATGTACAGAACCAAAAATAGAATAAAAAAAGTTGTCTCTGTCCAAATATTTATGGACCTAACTGTATAAGCAACACTGCCCAGGTTTTTAAAAAATCTGTGCAAACATTTCCTTAAAGATTGCTGAAAAGCATGAGCAATCTTAAATAGACTCCTTCATTTTTAGTCTTGAATAGACACAGTAGACCATTATTTAAAAAAATACTAGTCTGCGTCAACATCATACGAGCATGTATGAAGATGTAATTCTACATCTAATGTCATCTTTCTGAAAATAACATTTGCTCCCTTGAATTATGTATGTATCAGTGGCAGAACAATTCTTAAAGGGGCTTTTAATCTTATATTTGCTTGTGGGTGTTAATTACTATCATTCACTGTTTTTACCATACATTTTTACAAGCTTTTAAGCAAGCTGGTAATGTTTTTCACCAATTAAGGAATAATTTGTAAAATGTTATGTCAGCAAAAAAAAAAAACAGAAAAAGTGAAATCGTTTAGCTTAAATGTCATGCTGCTCTGTTTATAGCAAAAGCTGTTGGAGTTTAATTAAGGAAAAGATAAATGAAAGTGTACAAACAAATCCAATGAAAACATTGAATACTATTCCTAACATTTACAGATTTCAGTTAGTTATTGTAACCTATAAGGGTCATTTACCATTAAGCAAAACAGTTCATTAAGGTACTTGTGTCCAAAAACGCTAGGGCACTTTCTCATGGTTGCTAATGCCTCCATACTGCTCATTTATCAACACTGGGCAAATTTGCCTATGGGCAGTTACCTATAGCAACCAATCAGTGATTAGCTTTTTAAAGCCAGCTGTAAGTAGAACAATGAAAGCAACCATTTGATTGGTTGTCATGGATTACTGCCCATGGGCAACTTTGCCCGGTATTGATAAATGACCCCCACTGACTCTTCTAATAAATGGTGCACACCTGCCCCTCTTGATGCTGGGGGACCCTAAAGCTACTGCTACTCTGTACCTTGTGGTAGGTCCAGGGTTCCCATGGCAGGTTGCCTCAGTGGCGCTACTTTACCAACAATGGGAAATTTGACCCACTGAAATTAACCCTGAGCAACCAATCAGCGCTTGGCTTTTTTTTTAGTCAGGTGCAGGAAAAGCCATAAAGAGCCTGAAAATGCATAATTTATTTGATGTGTGGTGATGACTCTTTTGTCATGACTAATTTATAATTATATCATACTTTAAAAGCATAAAGAGATAAGAAATCACCTAAACTTATATATCAAATTGGAAGACACAGTTTTGCATATATTAAGGCTGTTTTTTTGTAATTAGCACTAGTAGTTTCATTGAGGGTAATGATTCAAGAGCTTTCTTAGCATTTGAAAATACTGTATATTATGATTATTTTTGTATTTCTTTGTTGAAATTAGTATACACTTTCCTAATACTGTCAAATAATGTGAAGGCTATTTTTATCAAATGCCCCCAATTAATTGGCTGCATGTTTCTTAAAGAGTGCATTATTTATGCCATGATAATGCAATTTCTAGATAAAATATGTTAAATTAACAATCTATGTTTTTCAGTGTACAATAAAACAAATTTAATTTCTTTCAACAATGACCTCAAGAAATAAAAACCCATTACATTAATACAATTTGTACTTTGTCTCTGATGTTTTCTTGTGCAGAGTATGTATTTCCATACAGATAATTATGGAAATAATCCTTTTATGTAGGTGTAAGGTGGCTTTTCAGATCTGTTATGAAAACTAGCTGAAGTTCAATATAACTTGTAATCACTTTCTTTATTGCGAAGAATTAAATCACATTATGAGTGGTCTCAGAGGCATATAAACCCTCAAAACAATAAATCTGTGCAAACAGATTACATTGATATTTGGGCAACAAGACATACTTCTAATTAAACCTAAATCTTGTTTATTATTGGCAATGCTTGAAAAGTATTTCCCTTTCATTAGAGCATCAAGACTATTATGCTACTTAGAATCCTGAATTTTATAATTAAACTAAAAATAATGCTAAATAAATGCATATTTAATTCCTGCATATCATATAGTACATAATTCCATTTTGTAAGTTTTGCTGCTAATGGCCAAATGTTTTATGATTGTTATTAAAAGGATGCAGTGTTTTATGAAATAGTGGATATATTCTTAATACAGCAAATTTGGGGGAAAGACAAAAAAATAAAAATGTAAGATACAGGATCAACACAAGTCCAGGTGCACTGCTCATGAGAACCTATATTGTTAACATTCCCAAGAGTGAGTTTACTTATTTACTGTCTGCATTTATTAATTGCTCTACTGTCTACACACACACAAGGAAACCCATTTTTCTTCTGAAATGAACTATGCACCTTGTGAATGTTTTCTGTAAAGTATATATAATAAATGCTCTAGGTTAAAGTGTTACCTGGCCAAGGATGCTAGGTATCCATAGTCTGGTTCTGACTCTTTTTACCCCAGTTGCTGGAGAGGGTGGTTGGGACTGGAGGTGGAGGTAGGAGGTAGTGGGAGTAGTCATCGCCAAGTAAGATTCTATAATTCCTCACTTTAGTGTCAGGCTGAGGTAGTTACTAGAACAGCCCGAGACTCCAGATGTGTTAGTACTCTGTGGGTCACCTGCCAGAATATGAACTGAAGTGGTTAGGCTAGGAGTAGCTACCCACACTACCATTAGATATGTATTTTCTAGGGTGGTGCACAGCAGTGGGTTAGTGAAAGTAAGATAGGCCTTATTTCACACTTCTACCTACTGAGACCAATGCTCAAGAAGGTAATGAACTGAGTGATACTAAGCAGGAAGTACCAGCCCCTTTCCACTCACACAGGTTTCCTCCACTCCAGCTGTGACAACTGCACCCAGGGTGGTAGGATGTTTGTTCAAACACTGTAAAATGGATGTAAAATAAAGTATCCCAAAACCCAGGACAAACACCAAGGTCCCGGTCATGGTCTTTCACTTCAGGATGAGCCCTCTGCTACTAGGTCTTAAAGTGAGAGGACAAAATGGAGAGGTCTGGGCAGACAAGGGAACCATGTGTGCAGTAAGGATGGGGAACAGGCAGAGGTCAGTACCAAACAGGCAGTGCAGTACAGAATCAGGAATCAAAGATGTAGTCAAGGTCACAGGCAAGTGGGATGATGTCACGTGGCACACCAAATGAAAAGGACACACACGCATCAAACTCAGAAGTGGTGCACAGAAGCATGGAAAGAGGAGCAACAGGCAGGAGGAGGCACCAGACTTTCCCACAGGTGAGGAAATGGGAAAGCATCCACACCTGTAACCTTTGTATATAACCCCACACTAACCCCTTCCCCAAGTAACATTTCTGCATTGCTGCCTGTTCATTTACTGCACCTAGGCATCAAAGCAGGGGAATGGGTGACACCCAAGGAATATTCTTCCCAGATACCCAGGCCAAAATGAGGAATATGTAAACCATGTATCTCTTGTTGCCCTTGCACTTGAGCCCCTCCAGTGCTGCCCCATCTTTTTGATTTTTTTTAATCCTAAAAGTGTTTTACAGCCCAGTATTTATTTTATCAATTGTATTGCATTATTAGTACCACATTACTGTTGATTGCTAGGGTTTTTAAACTTCTTTGATTGGATTGCTGTTACTCACACATACACCACAGACCACGTGCTTTATTTGTCAGCCAAGAACATGTCATTCTCTAAATGCCACATACTTTGTTAATGGATGGATATTGAGCATCAAACTGCTTGAAATACCTTTAACATCCATAATTGGAATGTTTTATAATTGTACCCAAGGACATGAAGAAGGTAAGGTGTATATGGGTAGTTAACTGTAAAAAGAAACATTTCTCATCTCTAACATAAATTCATCATAATCTATAGCTACAGTATTTCTAAAGGACATGAAAAGGTAAAAGGTTCATATGTTTAAACACGTAGTCATACTTACCCTACTCTAGAATACTGTATAAACTACAGTTTACGCCATGCTACAGGCGCTTTTAGGAACATTAACTAGGTCTGGGCCTTGGAAATGTATTTTGCTAAGACTCAGGTGAGTTTTTCAGACACTCTAGACCAGAGGCAAGAACAAGCTTTAAGAATTGTCCATGCTTTGAAACAGAGGGAAAAAAAATCATAAATGCTGCATGGGTCTTCTGGCAAATAAAATCAACATGAACATTCCAAGGAGAGAATTGGGTTCTTTTGAATTAAAGATACTTGAATGATAAAAACAAGTTGTTCCAATAGAAAAGATCCGGATATTTTTTGTACATATTAATTATTTAATATTAGAATTCTTTTCACTGAGGTCAGACATTTTTGTAAGTAAAACAAGTAACTGCAATTTCTAAATATTTTTGAACACCAATGGGTAAATATAGAATTAACCATCAATCAGCTGATATGCATGTCTTATTACAATTCTAGGGCAGGAACTTGATCTCAGTAAAGTCTTTAATGGGAGCTTAATGGGATACTTTAATTTGAGCTTTGATACATTTACTTGTGGGGTTACGCAATATTATTTGCGTCTTCTGCTTATTTATGAAGCTAGAACCGATGGCATTTGGGAAAAGAAACTAGCACAAGTGGAAAGGTTGACATATAGATGTATGAATAGTGTCACAGTTTAGAAAAAGGAACTTGCTGCAGAAGGTATTTAAATGCACTTTATTCTAGTTCAACATGTGATTAATGCATTTAAATCAGTTATCCTTTAAAGCTATATGCACTCTTTAAATCAACACTGGGGTGGCAATTTAAGAATAAGGTAAAATGAGATATGCAAAATAATGTTTGGGAACTCCCCTACAGGGCCTTCTTGGCACTTTTATCAAGTGAACTTCCACAGCGTACTTGCTATATAATTAGGGTTAACATACTGTGTTAACATACATATGTCCTTGTTTTTACCTGGACAGTCCGGTTTTTGTAAGGGCTGTCCGGTTTTCAAAATTAGGAAATCCGGATTTCCAGATTCCAGATTCATCTGATGGAAAGGTGGCAACCCTGTATATAATGCTCAATTCGCTCTGTCACTTTCAGTGCATTAATCCTTAACTATAAGAGATACAATTACAATACTCCAATGTGTGCTGACCAGCAACAATGAACTACAGAACCAAAATTCTTTTTTCTCCAAAATTGAAGACAGCATTCCTTACAACTGCATTCTGCGTCACTCCTTTTCTCCATAACTTCCTCTTCAGAGCAAGGCCTTCTGGGAGCTGCAGTCACTTCAGTCAAATTATTATCTAGTAATTTCCAGTAATTATCTATTTGCCTTACTTAATCCATATGGATAGATGGTTAAAAAGGAATTAAATTGTTTTCACTGCTTAAATACAGCAAATGCTGCTAGAATTTCAAAGTGAAATCCAGCATTATACAGGAAGGATTGTGCACTTAGCATGCAGTGTAAAATAGTAGTATAAGCCATGGCCAATTTGTTACCACTAGCCATTTAAACTACATTCCCTCAGAGCCAGAGTAGTTGGGACTAATAGCAAGCTGAGTTTAATGCCATTGTATAAAAATATAGTGCATAAAGCATATAAAGCCTTGCTTCTTGTAAATGTCATAAAATAAACGTTCTCAGTAATATGTGCCATTGGGTAATGCTAAATACAAAATTGCCTTTTAAGAAATAAGGGCTGCCCTCTGGGGTTTTACAATTCTTAGGGGCAGATGTATTAAGGGTCGAATATCGAGGGTTAATTAACCCTCGATATTCGACTGGGGAATGAAAATCCTTCGACTTCGAATATAGAAGTCGAAGGATTTTGCGCAAATACTTCGATCGAACGATTGAAGGAATAATCGTTTGATCGAACGAACGATTAAATCCTTCGAATTGAACGATTCTAAGGATTTTAATCCAAAAATCGAAGGATTATCCTTCAACCAAAAAAAGTTAGCCAAGCCTATGGGGACCTTCCCCATAGGCTAACATTGACTTCGGTAGCTTTTAGGTGGCGAACTAGGGGGTCGAAGTTTTTTCTTAAAGAGACAGTATTTCGACTATCGAATAGTCGGAAGTCGTAGTCGAAGGTCGAAGTAGCCCATTCGATGGTCGAAGTAGCCATAAAAACACTTTCGAAATTCGAAGTATTTTTTCTTCTATTCCTTCACTCGAACTTAATGAATGGGCCCCTTAATGCACACAAACCAAACAAACCATACATGTTAGGTTACATAAGCTAAATAATGGATAGAGTTCTTTTTTGTACTCCCTTTTTAATGTTAAAGTTAGAGCTGCAGTATTTCTGGTCAGGTGATCTCTGAGGCAGCACAGAGAATATCATAAAATGGGGGATCATGGAAAAGGACGATATTTATTCAAATATATTCAGTTTGGAAAGATTCTTTAATATGCCTCTCAATATAATGTAAATAATCTGTTTAAGTATTTGTTTTGGAGGTTTGTTTTCTTTCAGCTGTTGTTTAAGGGCCCCAACGGTGCCAGCTATTGTTCAATTGTCTGCATTAAGTACCTATTTATTCCAGTCCAGTTCCTGTGTAATAAATCTGTGATCACTTTCTATTTGTGTTTACTGGATATGTTTGGGGTTTTACCACAGTTATGCGCCTTGGTAACTATTGGTTTTCAATGGAGATTAACAATGGAGATTATAACATTTTTTTGTTGGTTAACAAACTGTTCTCCAGAGAATGCCATGGAATTATGTGTAAGAAGAAATCTCAAATATGGGGTCATCTGTAAATATGGAGGAAGAGGAAACTGTGATGTGAGGATATTATTGGATATCAGTATTTATTTATATCATTGCTTGCCTAATCTTAAATGATTGGAATGACCTCATAAAGCATGTATTATCAAAATACTACATGGCAACCAGTTGAATATTGACATTTGAAACACAATTGGAAGACATACATAGTGTACTAAAGTCAATGAACAATGTTAAATAACCATGGGTACGCAAGGATTGCTGACCTTAGTCCTAATAGTTCCCTAACAACACAAGTATTCACAATGTACTGATGTCTCGCCAGAACAATTTAATGTAATTTGCACTGGTGGATATGCATGACATATACGCTGATTATTCCATTTGTGTAAGTGTCATGAAACCATGTACTATTGGGGATCCATGATGAATGAATGTTACAAACACTTATGTATTAAGCACAAGCTTTTACCATTCACACTAAGGTAATTTTTAATTAGATTCCAACTAGTCCTTCAGCTCTTTCTCTGGAATATAATAAACATATTAAGCTTGTCATCTCTACAAGGTTTTTTTTCTTAATCACCATTCTTTATTTTCCACAGTTTCACTAAAAATCATAAACTTCATTAATATTTTAAAAAGAAAAACCAAATGTATAATATTTATTAGGCCAAAAATGTGAAAAAGCATCTCAAAGCTGGAGAGGTAATGTAGAAGTCAATGGGAGCTGTCCTAGGCAAAATGTAAACTATTTATTCAATTCAAGTGTTTCACATTTTTTTGAGCTTTTCAAACCATTAAATATGATTAATAAAATATGAATTTGAACAAAAATTTAAATATGCATTCATATTTTGCCACAGTTTTATATGATGACCTTTTTTATTATTTTAATAAATAAGGTAACATTTTCGGTTTTAAAAATTGCGAGGTTATTAGAAGAATATTTTTTTTTAAATCACACAAAAATTCATTATGATAAATAGGCCTTCAACCCCCATATGTAATAAAAGGCAGTAAGTTTGCCCAGTAGCAGTAATCCAAAGCAATCAATAAGACCTAGTTTAAAGGTGACCAGTAAATTCTACCTGCTGATTGGTTACCATGGGTTACTGCTCCTCGGCAAACTAGTGAGGTCATTTATTAACAATGGAGTTTTGATTTCTTCCATGAATCTCTAAAAATTTGTGGTCTTCTCATTTTTTATGAAGCTCTAAAAATTAGAGATTTATTAAATAGTGATAAACTAAAATTTTTTCACAGTTTTGCATAAAAAAAATTGACTTCCAAAGACTTCAATGCATTATGGCGAATTTTAGGCTAAGCAAAACTGTTCAAGATTCACCCATCATTACTATTAATTGGAAAAATCACAAAAACCTCTAACACAAAACTTTGCCAGGTAAAAGTTGTTGAGGTCCTATAGAAGTAAATGGAAGATGTGTTGATCCTATCCTACAATTTTACCAGTTCATATATTTTCTGTATTTTTGTGTTTTAGCTAGCTGAAAAAAAAAAATAGTAATACAAGCTAGCACACTATTGATTTTATGCTTGGGATAGCAGGAGCTTTTCCTTTCTCTATAAAACGTACTGTATATGCTTAAAACTTGCAGTTAATACACTTGATTTACTAGTAATTAGTGTTCCATCAGAATGATGAGCATAAGACAATGTACCAGGTTGGTGCCTTGAACATTTCTGTTCTTCAGCTCATTTGTTTGATAATGAAACTGCTATATGGTTGCTGGGCTTAAAGGAACAGTAACACCAAAACATTTAAGTGTTTTAAAGTAATGAAAATATCATGTACTGTTGCCCTGCACTGGTAAAACTGATCTGTTTGCTTCAGAAACACTACTAGTTCATATAAACAAGCTGCTGGGGAGCAATGGCGGAAATTGAAAAATGGCTATATGGCACAAGATAACTAATGGATAAAAGATAACACCATTAGACAGACAGAGCTTATTTGTTATCTGATGTGTAACCTGAGCCTTTTCTCCTTTGAATGGCTGCCCACACGGCTACACAGCAGCTTATTTATATAAACTATAGTAGTGTTTCTTAAGCAAACACATCAGTTTTACCAGTGCAGGGCAACACTGCATTATATTTTCATTACTTTAAAACACTTTTATTTTTTGACGTTACTGTTCCTTTAAATACATTGACCTCTAGCCTCTGATTTTGTTGAATAAAAACACCTACTGTATTGTAAAATAATAATGATTATGTAAATAGAATAATCAAACCTTTTACCTAACAACCTCCTGGTTGCTAGTTCACTGAGGGAATCAACAAGATAGTTTAAGGTCCAGGTTGGAGAGAGGGGAGGGTAGAAAGATGCAAAGTGACAAAATGCAAGAACTTCCCCTTTAACTGTAATATCACCAGGCCAGCCTGCACACGTTTTGGAACTGGCGTAAACTTGTTATCGAACATGAAGTTTATTTACCATGAGTATGCTGTGTAATGATTTATTCGTTGTGGGAACCTTTCAGTATGCAATAAAGACTAACAAATGAAACTGACTAATAATGCTCATCATTCTGATTGCCCTCCTCTGAAATTAATAGTGCATGCAAAGAGGAAAATGTTTTAAAGATCAAGAATTAACAATGCACCCCCTTTTTAAAAAAAAAAAAAAAAAGTGTTTATTATTTATACAATAAATAATGAGACAAGATAGGAAATGATACTTCACAAATTCCTCAGCAACATAAATATATATATATATATATATATCAATATATTTTTTCACGAACTAGTAAAGCCCAATATCTTAAGAATATTTTACCCTATTTATTTAATGTATTATGCATAGTTCCTGATAGAAAAGATAACATATTAGCATGAGATAATTGTGCTTCATGTTTTCTGATGAGACAGGGGAATCTGTAATTGGAAAATGCACTCTTCTATTTACACAGCTCATTCATTTAAAATAATATGCTTGCCACTAGGTGGCTATTTCTGATCAGCTCATTTTACCATTTTAATTACATTTTTAATATCCCTGGCTGTATAAACAAAGATAAATTACAGCCCTTGTTCAATCGGGCTGCTTGCTCAGGCACAATCTGTAATAATATCAGCTTTTGTTTGTGCCGTTTCTAATTAGATTCTGAAATCTAGGCTCCGGCAATCAATAATTTTAATTTCAGAATCGCCTTTTGATCTTACATTTTATGTTTGTTTGCTGCAAATGATCAGCAGAACAAAGCTGATAATTTATTCAGAAAGCAAAAAAAAAATTCTCTGCAGAGCTGGAGGAGCTTTCTCAAACATCAAGAGAAGCCTGCAGACTTAGTTTGACACAGGTCTAATTAGCATGCAGATATGTGTCGCCTCATTCGCAATTCAAATTGCTTTTTTATAATGTACCTTAAATTGTGCTACTCAAACATTGTATTTGATTTCCAGAGCCCCCCTGGGCATGCCATAATATCTCCCTTCATCCTTAGTATGAAGCATTTATTGAACCGTCTGTTTCGGCTTTGTTTTTGTGTGTATGTGTTTCTTTTTAAACACCAAACTATTGCAAGGCAAGGATCAGCCTTTGTTTAGAGAAAGCAACCATTTGTTTTCCAGCATTACATATGCCAGAGTAGTATGTTAGCAATTATATGTTAACTTGCATATCTCTGCTCTCACTGTGGCTGCTCTACAGAGGAGTTCATTCTAGTGCCACTCATATAAGAAGGGGGAGGATGTCTACTCAGCATGCATTAATATGCGGCACATAGCAACGTGTCTGAATGCCAGTCTTCAATTCTTCATTACACAAAATGGCTGGATTGCAGTGATTGTTTTCGTCTGCATACACACACTCTCAAGGCATTTTCTGTTCCAGCCTAGGCTTATCAGTGTAGTGGCTTGTGTGAGCAGTTGGTTGTGGCATGCACAAGGGGATTCCTGCCAAACATCAAGGCCTTTTTTTATGCCATAGATCAACAAGTGGCAAAATCAATGGTATACAGTTATTCAGCAGTGCAATTCATTTCACTGGCTTTGGCTGGTAGCCAGATCCGCCATCTGTCTTTCGCTCTGTCTTCTCTCTCGCTTGAATTTGTCCTACATTTTGTTATGATATGTGCTTGCCATCTTTATCGTGCGACAGAGGTAAATACCAGCCTCCCATATCTGCCGTGGGGGTTTTTTGTGCATTTGGTGGCACTCTGGATACTTCATTTCTGTGCCATTGGGCAAAAAAGAGAAGCCAAGAGAAAATGCTATAGCCTACATGTATTCTCTTGCTACTGCCTGAGCTTTCCTCTTCTTTTTTTTTTGTTTAAAGCATTAAGATGGATCTGTCTCACATGGGAACATTTCCGGCTTCATTAGAGTATCTTCGTTTTCTTTATTAGAGACTGGCACCATACGCCACTGCACAGCTCATGGAATGCCTGCTGTTGGATACTTGCAAATCTCTGCCACCAAGCAACCTCTTGCAATGGAAATAGGGTGACTTCACCAGGATCTTATGTGTGCTTGCTGTCTGAAGCTGCAGAAAAGTGAATAATCAATTAAGTATTGATTTCTTGTACGATTTGGTAAATTTCAAAGGCAAGACAAAGAGGATGGCTTAAAGGAAAGCACTGCAGGGACTTGGCGTAAATTAAACAACTAACAGCAGTGAAGAATAAAATAACACCTCAACTGAATATTTCCTTGGAAGAATTAGTACCAGCTATTGGAAGACAATGGTGGATTTAATCAAAGCAGCAAGCGACCGAGCATTTTAACTATGAGACTGGAAAAGGAGTTAATTATACCCACCTCTTTTAATGGAGCTAATTTGACTGAATGGATGCAAATGTGCTTTATTTATGGATGACAAAACAAGCCTTCCAGCATCGAAGTCGGAATTATCACATATGTTTAGCTTCAAATCCTTCTTTTTTTAAATGAACAGGTATTTATACATGAACAGGAGCTTAAGATGAATATTATTTAGCTACAGACTGCTTTATTAGATATATGCGTTCAATGAATGATCTTTTAACAGAATGCTATGCAGGATATTTTATAGGATGTTATAGCTAACAATAAATGTGTGTATTGTGACTGTTGTCTTCTTTCAGTGTTCAGCTTATTAAGAGCAATTTTGTGGGTTTATTTTTTTCCAGCATTTTTAAGCAGAGGGTTACATGAAAGAATGAAAATTAGAAGGTCATTTTGCTGTATTTATATATAATCTACCTAGAGAGCTGAATGAATAGTGTCTTGCAACCGATGAGGTCTGTAATTATAAAAGAATGTTGAAATGTGGAAAGAAATAGGACACTTTCTGGATGATGGGCACAATTTTGGATAATAATTGAACAGGGTTGCTCTGACTGTAATTATATAGTCCTGGCTAGTTAACTCCTTCTTAATTTAATCCTGTTTATTACAGTAGGAAAATGCTACAATGTTGATGCTGTCCTTAACATAAAGTTATACTGTGCAAATGTTTTAGAGCTAAACTTAGATTTATTTTCCTATGTCTTCTATTTTACTTTTTCCCCAGCCTGATCTCCAAGCCATATTCCAAAAGCATATCACGAGAAACACTGTACATAAAGCCGAAACACAAAGACGTTGTGCAAATAATGAATCCTCATTTGCATCAGCATTTGCATTCAGATTTGCTAGGCTTTAAACTTGGCAGATCAAGCAGAATATTAAACATTGAGTCCAATAAGAAATTGAAAGTATCTGGTTTATGTGGCTATGTGGTAATGGGAGATAAAGTCCTATAGATGCAATATGCACTGGAAAGGGACATGGCACTGATTCTTTCTTCATAGACATGTCAATCTGGACAGCAGGGTCAGAATGAGACAAGGATACACTTGTGAGGATTTTATCTGAAGAAATACTGATGTGTGACTAAGCAATATCTCTGCTGTCTAGGAATAGGGGGGAACTATTCTCTTGTTCCAGGAAGAGTACTCTAAAGGCAGTTCGTTTTTTAGCATTAAAGACACACACACACACATATATATATTCTTGCTTGTATATAATTTAAATATTTACATATTCCCTAATTCACTTGAAAACAAATATTTCAAACCATCTAATGATTATAAGTACATCTCAAATGCTGTAATAAATTGTGGTGCATTGTATAAACATGTTGTTTAAACTGATGAAAACAAAAACTGCAAGTTGTACTTTGAGTATCAGTAGGTACTTCTTTCAGAAAAAGCTTGAGATCTTATTGTCATTAAAAAAAAAACTTGTTTAGCCTGTATTTCAATGTTTCTCTTGTATGAGATTTAATTTATTAGATACTAGCATTGATACTAGAATGAAATTGTTTTCATGTTAAACCACCTAAGTTATCATGAAATGATTTTATTTTACCAAAGTGTTGAAACCTTGGGCCTATTGTTTTATTCTTTCACAATGAAATGATAAAGTCATATATTATTCATGTATTATTTCAGCTGTTGACTTTAGATTAGTTTGGTTTAGTTTAATAGAAATTTTGCCTACATAATTCTGTACCATTAAACATCAAACATTATCGCACATTATCATATATATATTCATTTATAAATGACTTTATACTATTCATTGCTTTCACACATCTTGTAATAAATTTGTATTTGTCATAATGTCAATTTTTATTCATTTAAAATGCATCTTATTTAACAGCGGTAATACTGAGTTCTCTTTGCTGCTGTAAATGTGGAGAATGCACATCAATTGTTTCAAGTTATGGGAACGTAATTCAATTTACATTATGAAAAGTAGTTAATATTACATTTGGGAGAAATGGAAACTTCCAAGCTTACCAAGAGGTATTTCACAATTGGAGGTGTCCAAACATTTGGGGTTTAATGTGACTAAGAAATTATGCATATTTAAACTTCTTCTTAATTGTATTGTGTGTTAAGATAAGCTCTCTAACAACTTCAGTTTTTACTAGGCTGCATGCTTTGGAGCTAAACTGAAGTCTTTTTGAAGTTGAAAAACTTGGAGGCAATATATCAACAATGTAATATAATCAATAAGGAGTGTGTATAAAATGTATTGCATTTCATGATCTAGGTCTGATCTTTTGTTTGTAAAACTCTGCTTGAGTATATTTATAATCTTTTACAAGTCAATTATAACTATTATTTTTGTATGTGTGACTATGTAGATACATTATCTTGTATGTGAAATGCTTTGGGCCTGAGGTCTTCTGGATCCCCAGAAATTCTGCTAAAAATCATTCAAATATTAAATAAACTCAACAGGATTGTTTTGCAACCTGTATACTGTATGACCCCCAGATGATGCTCCCCTGTGAGTCGAATAAGGAGGAATACTGTAAATCTTTATTGTGTTACCATATGAACTGACCTGGCGTGAGTACTGAAGACGGCTCAAGAGATGGAGCCGAAACGTTGAAAATAAATTTTTATTAAGCTTTTTATGGATATATATTTTACATTACCCAGTAAATTTCTTGTCTATTGGGGTGCACTTAATACACTAAGCACATTTATAAAAATGTATAAGTAAAAGACACTGACTGTTGTTAGAAGGGCCTAAGTGTGATTAATATTCTCCAGGTGTTTGGCATGTTTTGTCATTGTAATGTTCTAACGAAGCCAGCATGCATTCATATGTATATGAAATCCATTGGAGTATGCAGAGCAAGTTAATAAATAACTAAACTACTGTATGCAGATGTGTTGGGATTTCTGCTCCTTCTTCCCAAGTGAATTAAGCAGAAGCAATATGCATAAGCAAAATGACCAAGAAGCAGTTAATTATATCATTAGTCCCCCATCTGCTGTACAGAATCATTGTCTTGTTAAACGAATCAGTTGTCATCCTCAAGTTATTGGTTTCGTATGATTCCCAGCCACCAGGTACATTTGCCATTAAAAGCTCACAAATAATAAAGCTTGCCAGCTGCAGTAAGAGATGAGATTTCCATTTTTACATAAAGAAATAATGAACTGTATAATATTCTAATATATCCCATTGAAGAAGTCTAGCATGACCAGATGTCAGTAATGAGTAATTTTCATTAAAGACCAAGTAACACCAGAAAAGAAATTGTCCTTGATTATAGGAATACAAACTTGTATGACACTTTCTGCATCATCATTATGCACCACAAAACATTTGTTCGCCCCCCCTCATTTAATTAGACTCTACCGTAACTAAAGGTTTAGTTGAACACAGGCATTAGTGTGCAGCAGACACCTGCAATGTAATAATGTATACAAATATGCTAAAAACAGGATTTTTGCTTTAAAAAAAATATATAGCTCTTAAAAAAAATTAACTGCTTTGTTATTTCAAATAAATACATGTTATATTTAAGTGTGCCGTGATTATAATGCTGAAGAGTGAACTTTAATGGAAAGCAGTCCTCCCAGCTGATTTCTTTTTTACCTCAAGGGGGTTATTTATCAACATCCATATTTTTTTTCTGTAATTATTTAATTAATTTTTACTCTAAAAATCATGAATGTGGATAATGTTTTGTAAAAATGACTTTTTGAAATGTATTAAACACAAAACAAAAAGATTATGTAGAAGTCAATGCAAGATGTCCTGGCTACATTTTTAACTATTGATTTAATCTCTCACTTTTCTCTCTTTTTTTTTTTTTTGCTTGTAAACTCACTATAAAGAGTGAGTTTAAAGTGGTCATATCATGCCATTTATATAGCCCCAGTTTGCCCAATTTATAGGGATACTGTCATTAGAAAAGTCTGAAATTTCTTGGGGCAGATTTATCAAGGGTCGAATTTTTTTCAAGTAAAGAAATTCAAAAGTCAAAGTAATTTTTTGGATACTTCGACCATTGAATAGAATACTACGACTTCGAATTTGATTCAAAGTAAAATCATTTGAATATTCGACCATTCAATAATCGAAGTACTGTCTCTTTAAAAAATCTTTGATTTCAGTTAGCCTATAGAGACCTTCTAGAGCATTTTTCTAAGTTTTTGGAAGTCAAAGTAAAATCATTCAATCGATCGATGAAATCCTTCGAATCCTTCGTTTCGAAGGATTTAATCGTTTGATCAAATGATTTTACTTCGCCCGCAGGATACCCAAATTCGCAGAAAAAAACTTTGACTTCGATATTCGAAGTCAAAGTATTTCAATTCAATGGTCGAATTTCGAAGTATTTTTAATTTCGAAATTCGACCCTTGATAAAGCTGCCCCCTTGTATCATGTAGTACCATATTAGGATTTTTTATTTATTTATTTCTCTTTTAAAGAAATACCTTTGCAGATGCGTATAACGCAAATAACAGCAGTCCCGTCTTGCTATATAGCGAGTTTTCTATGTATTAAGCACAAAAAGATCATGTAGAAGTCAATGGGTGCTGTCCTGGCCAAGTTATAAATATTGATTAAATCTGAGTTTCTCTCTCTGTTTGTTTTTGTTTGTAAACTCACTAAAAAGAATGAGAAAATGACAAATTTGAGGTATTTATGTTTTTTTCCACAATTTTTTTCTTGTGAGTTTTTTGTATTTGTATTTTTTTACTAAATAAGGTAAAATTCACGTTTTCTAAATTGTTAGGTTACTCGAAGTTGAAAAAAATCTGAAACTATACAAGTCCAAATTTTGATAAATTGTCTTTTTAAAACAATAAATAGCAATATCAAAATTAAACTGTCTCTCTTATAAAAATAGTAAAGCATTCTCCCATATCAATTATCTGATTTAGAGACCTCTGTGTAAATACCAGGCATTATTGCAATGTAGTGTTACACAGATTATTATTGATGTAAGGTAAATATTCATGCCAATTACCTTTAAGGACACCCTCCATAAACTCAGGTGTGATAATTAGCAGAGGATTCATTATACTCCAGAGGATCTCTTTTAGCTAATGAAGTTCACTGAAGGCCAAGTCATTATATTGTCCAAACATCAGTGTGGGGGTGGCTTGTGATACCAATTAGTATTTTGTTATACAGGCAAGCTACTGCAACCTATGTTTTAACAAAGTCAGCAAATTATGATCACTCCTCATATTTGCTATAGGTTAGAAATGAATATAAACAATAGTTTGAACATCTACATCACACATTTCCACAAATTGCACTGAAACAATATAATTATATTACAGAATCACAGAGGGTTATGTACCTTATTTTTCACTTAGATGACATAATTAACACTGAATTAGGCAACAAGTACATTGACTTATAGATACTTATAAGATACTTTTAATGGATATTTACCAAATGAAAGATTTTCTATGGCTATTTTCTTAAAAAAAAGCCAATCACCGGTGGATACAAAGTAAATAGTATAAAGTATGCAAAGTAAGACCTGCTATCTCCATTACAATGTCAGAAGTAATAAAGCACTTTTTGTGCCATTGATCTGAATCTTAAATGGTCATATCATGCCATTTATATAACCCTAGTTTGCCCAGTTTATAGGGATGCTTTCAATAAAAAAAAATGTATTTACATCTCTTTTGGAGAAATACCTTTCCTAGAGCTGGAGCAACCTCTCCAGTTGTCATTATTCTTTACCCTGTTCGTTTCACATATGTACTTTCCCATTTGGAAATAATAGTTGATGTTTGAATTATAAATATTCTTGTTCTTTAATTTTCTAGAAAAAGAGAGATAAAACGACAACAATGTATTTCTTTTTTAATGTAAAAGCTAAAAATATTTAGTGGCCAAGATATTTTATTTTGTGCTGAAAAAAAAAATAGGGGCCATTTAGCAAAATTAAAGTTTGTGTAATGTTTTTTTCTACATCAAATAAATTTTAAAAAACTTGAATGTTATGTCATTTATTTAAAAAAGCCTAATATAAAACATGGAAATACCTTAAATTTGTTTAAAAACTTTAATTGAATAGATAGTTTTTGCCTAAGACAGATCCCGTTGACTTCTACCTCACAAACCTTTGGATACTGAAGTTTTACATATAAATTTTATATACAGTGTATGTATATATATATATATATCAATATAGATACCCTCTTTTTTGATTCTTTGATTTTCTACTATTGTTCCCTGTATTTGAGATCCAGATCAGCGATGAGAGAACATTTTCGCTAGGTTATACCCATAACCTACAATGGGTGAAAAAAATTGTGTCAGAAAAAAAATGTATTTGGCAAATTTTCCACAGTTCCACAAATTTTTGACAAAACGGGTCAGATTCCCCCATCACTAATCCAGATAATGATCTGGGCCACTGGCCAATACTGAATAAATATCAAAAAATGCATGATTTTAAAACCAATATTCATTTTCATGATTTTTAGTGGAAATAATGTTGATATTGTTAATAGCCCCCTAAGTGTAATAATAGTCCATTGAAATTAGAAATACAAATTTTCTTTCCTAGCTTTTTTATTCTGCATATAAAGTTAATCATATTTGTTATCTGCAAAGGTAAACAGCCTTGCAAATGAAAAAAAAATAGATGCTCAAAAAGGTGAGAACTGTACTTTTGATTAGTTATCAGACACACTACAGAATTGTATATAGTTTAATTCACACATATTATGTACAAATCAGCAATATTCCCAGGTATACTGATTACATGGTTTAATAAATGGATTTTTAACAAAAAAAAATAATTTTGTTTTGTTTCTCAAGAACGTTTTCCTAGTGTCTGTTGGTAAATCTTGATTACAATAAAATACGTATGTTAAAAAGCTTAGACAACTCAAGAAATTATTCACCGAAACAAGTCCAATCTCAGTGATAATGGAATATTTATCTTGCAAAGACGCATTAAAACATATCAGAAAAAGTCTCTGTCATATTTAATTGTACTAATATTACCCATTTGTCTAAAAAAATCATCTGGTTTGTGCAGATCATTGTAAACACTGGAATGATATCTCAATAACTGAATCTTCAGACAGTGAATAATTTCAATTTGTCCAAAGTTTTTAAACCAAAAGGAACACTGTCATCTGTCAGCAGCAGTGATTTTTTTTTCTATAAACGTGAAGTTTCAGACTGGGGCAAAGTAATTAAAAGTATAAAGTATATTATATGCATGAGGTATGAAAATATTTATTGTGGAAAATATTTGTTAAAAAAAGATTTTTTTGCTGGGAAATGCTGTTGCTTATACGATATTTAAATTTGGAGATACAACTAATTGAAATAGTGGGTCTTCAATTAATTTTATATAAATCTACCAACTGCTATTATGTTCATTGCTAAAAACGGAATCATGAAGGCTTATTTATAAGAGGTCGGATTTTAGTGGTTTTACATGTTTTGGAAACCTTAACTCAGAAACTGTAAAACCACAAATGTAATTAATTTTATTTAAAGATCCAAATATAAAGAATGTGAAAAAAAATGTTGAATGATGCATTAAAAATACGAAAACCTCTAAGACCTCTAAAAGTCCGAACTGATTTAAACCGGTCCAATAGGATCAGCGCAGCTTCCATTGACTTTTATAGTACTTTGACAACTTTTGCTTGGTGAAGTTTTGTATTAGAGGTTTTCATGTTTTTTACAGTTAATAATAGTGATGGGTAAATCTGACCCGTTTTGCTTTGCCTAAAATTTGTGAAATGGTGAAAATTGGTCTATGGGCATAAAAAATTTTTTGTTGCCCCAACCTTTGCTTTGTAAAGTTTTGCCTTAGAGGTTTTTGTGGTTTTTACATTTAATAAATCTCAAATTTTTAGAGCTTTTTAGAAATATAGGAAAACCACATATTTTCTGAGATTCGTGGAAAAAAATAAATGTGATTTTTAGTAATTGGGCCCCTTAGATTTGTAGACCTTTATGCCACAGATAAAATAACTTCAATTTGAAAGGAAATAACTTTTTTTGTAATCACTCTATTACTGGCGTGAAGAGAAGAACAGACCAACATTAAGGGGCACATTTACTATGGGTCGAATATGCTACTCGAGGGTTTATAATTAACCCTCAATATTCGACCATCGAAGTTAAATCCTTCGACTTCGAATATCGAAGTCGAAGTATTTACCGCAATTCTTTTGATCAAACGATTCAAAGGATTTTAATCCATCGATCGAACGATTTTCCTTCGATCATAAATTGCTAGGAAAGCCTATGGGGACCTTCCCCATAGGCTAACATTAGTGCTCAGTATGTTTTAGGTGGTGAAGTAGATGGTCGAAGTTTTTTTTTAAAGAGACAGTACTATCGAATGGTCGAATAGTCGAATGATTTTTAGTTCGAATCGTTCGATTCGAAGCCGAAGTCATAGTCAAAGGTCGAAGTAGCCAATTCTATGGTCGAAGTATTTTTCATTCTAATCCTTCACTCGAGCTAAGTAAATGTGCCCCCAATACTGTATGTTCTCACATATGGGGGCATGTTTATCAACGGTCAAATTTCGAATTTGAAAAACTTTGAAATTCAAAAAGACCAACTGAAATTAAGTTGAAGTTAAGTTAGTTTTTTTGGGGGGTGAACAGTTTCCGATCGAATAGGTCTGTATTCAGCCAAATTCAAATCGTACGAACTGAAGTAATATTGCATTCGAATCAAAGTTTTTCCGCAAAAAAAAGTCCACCAATTGACTCTAAATAGGTTCTAGGAGGTCCCCCATAGGCTAAAACAGCAATTAAGCAGGTTTTAGATGACATGATAAATTTCGATATTCAATTTTTTTTCTAATTCGAATTGAATGAATAATTTGGACTATTCCCAAGTCAAAGTACACAAAAAATAACTTGAAATTAGAATTTTTTGAATTAGAAAATTCACCTCGACCTTTGATAAATCTGCTCCATAATGCAATATTTTGTTTTGAATAACAGAATGAAATATATAGGAAATCATGTAGCTATGTTGATCTTTACACATGATTAAATGTTGTAGTTATTTGCAAAAGGCTATTCTAGTACTTACAGGGCTGCAAATTTTTAGTTGGATTTTGTTCTTCTTTAAGGCATCTTTGGCATATATTTATCTGCCCCAGCTTTACCATTGTGGTAGAGTGCCCACAGAATTTTGGTTTCTCCCCAGTGATCGAGGTAAGCTCCAGGAGAAGGGTTACACAGAAAAGGTTTTTTTCAGTTTAAAGGCTTTGGTAGCCAGGAACTCTAATCCCCAGATCCAATTTGGTTATTGGAGCTCACCTTCCATATGAAGGCTGTCTTGTGGAAAGGGTATTTAAAGTTAATTAGAATGTTGCAGAGGGTCTCTCAGCAGGGCACAGCAGGTAGGAGACCTGGCTGTGTGAGGAATTCCCAGAGGAGAGGTTACTGTGATTGCGACTCTGACCAAGAATCTGGTTGGGAAAGAGAGGAAAGCCAGGAGGCTGAACACTTTTGGGAAAAGGAGTACTGTGAAGTACAGGGGTGAAACCAAACTTGCCCTCCAGGGGCCAGTTTAGCAAGGGACCTCTTCAAATGCGCGAAGGTAGCGCCCAGTGGGCATGGTTTATTTTTATGATTTATGTTTTCTATGCTGAAATGGTCACCCCTGGACTAGAAGATACTGCTTAACTGTGAAAGGCGAAATGTCTGATGAGGCATACTGAGACTATTATATTGGAAAATTTGGGAAAATAAACCTGTGTTTTCTCTGAAAGAGCTGTGGTGTCACTGTCTTACTGCTCCTTTTCCTATGAATGCCTGCTTACCATTTGCTAATTCCCCCAAAATTACATGAACAGGCAGCCAGCTTGTCATACTATCTTTGTAGAAGGGTAGCAGTTTCTGGTCATATTTATTCTCCATATTTTGCCATATTTTATCTTCAAGGAAAATTCTTGTAAATTCTATTACTTTTATGCCTTACAAGAGGCATGGTGTTCTTTAAATAATGCACTATGAAGAGCATTTGGTCAATAAAATATATTCTCAGCAATCTGTTTCTACAGACCATAATTCTAAAAGCATTCCAGGTATGACTTATTTAATAATGCTGTAGTTCTTGCTGTACAACTATAAAGGTTATAGAATAGTTTGGAAAAACAGAACCAGTGAATGGGGAGTTTTGACTGTAAATGCACATTCCACACATGATGTTCATGCATTAATGTTTACAATCACTCACTAGTATTTCCTTTGTACATTGGCAAAATAATTTCTGATGAGTCAGCTTATTACAGGTATATTGTACTAGTCTTGAAATTCAGGAACAGAATGTACCACCTGCCATATACTGGATGTCATAAATACAGAGTCATTATAAGATAACTTATTTTAAATTCAAACTTGCTTCAAAATGTTAATTACCAGGTGTGCTCCTAATTAAAACCAATGCTTCTTATGCTACTTATCTTCTTAAACTAGAAATATGCTAAATCATCATGAATTCCATAGAAACAAATGAAGAAAGTATCTCAACTTTCACAGTTCTGCATAATATTTTTAGGTACAGAAAGTATATAAATGAGTGGTCACAGGAAACATTAGTAAAAAAAAAAAAAATCCCTACAGTACATAGAGATTTACTGATCTGCACCCACTAGTTAAAATAAATACATTATTTGATAGTGTCAAATTCTTTTGAACTCATGAAAAAAAGTGGAAAGAAAAACAACATAAAACAAAGAATGATGTGAAGTTGTAACAGTTCAGAATCCACTCCTGGATCACTGAGCTGCAAGACTGAGACACTAGCGATACGAACTTTGTGGAGGTTATTTATCAAAATCCAAATGTATTACACAATTTGTGGAAAGGCTCTCAGACCAAATGCTCAAAGACCTTTACCCCCTATTTATCATTACATTTTCCCAAATAATTCTTGAGCAGAAAATGTCTCAATAAGATTGTAAAAAAAATCTGAATCCACAACTTTTTCAGATTTTTCCAGAAATCCAGTGCAAAGTCAGGATATCTTTGGGACATTTGCCATTGACTTCTAGATGAACTCAGCAGGTCTGAGTTGGAGTACTTTTTTATTCTGACTTTTAACACCATTGAGGTTTAATAAATCAAGAAAAATTCAAGTTTTTTTTCTATGAAAAAATTGGGGTTTTCCCCTTTAGAAGTCCAACCAGAAGAAAAATCTGACTTTGATAAATAACCCTTTAAACTTTAAACTTAAATTTTGGAAAAACTATAAAAACAATTGGAAAGCAATTTAATAAAGTCTTTATTTCCAGTGAAAAACCTGTCTGAAAACAACTAAACTGAAAAAAGTGTTTGGAAGGTAAACAACCCCTTTACCCATTTTAACACCTAGGGGCACATTCAAAACGTCGAATTCGAAGTTTTTATTTGGGTACTTCAACCATCGAATAGGCTACTTCGGCCTTCGACTACGACTTCTACTTCGAATCGAACGATTCAAACTAAAAATCGTTCGACTATTCGACCATTCGATAGTCTAAGTACTTTCTCCTTAAAAAAAACTTTGACTACATACTTCGCCACTTTAAACCTACCGAGCATCAATGTTAGCCTATGGGGACCTTCCCCATTACTTTTCTAAGGGTTTTTTGATCGAAGGAAAATCCTTCGAATCGTTAGATTCGAAGGATTTAATCGATTTTTCCTTCGATCGATCGATCAAAGTATTTGCGGTTAATCCTTTAACTTCCATATTCGAAGTCGAAGGATTTTACTTCGAGGGTCGAAAATCTGACAAAACTCCCAAACCTGAATCCTTTTAATTTACCAATAATTTTTCTCAAAAAATATATCGGTGTGAAAAAATTGTTGTGACAAAATTGAGCGTCAAATAGAATAGTGTGTTTTTAAACTGATGCTCCCAAAACTTATATTGAATAACTTGAATAATTCAGATTATTGAATGAAAACTAGCTCAAGCAATCTGAAACGAGGAACCTGAAGGTAAAAAACATGTTCCAATTGTTAAAGGGACAATCTGCCATTGACTTCTACATGATTTCGACAGATTTTAGCTGTAGTATTTTCGGATTTTAATTTTTATCAGCTTTGGAGCATAATAAATCTTGAAAAAAAAAATCCTATAACATTTGGATTATTTTCCCCTTTAAGTACTCGACTAGTTTGATTAAAAGTCCATAAGTATCTGTTTCTGTCACATCTTCTCTGGGGAGACGTGCGTGGAGTACCAGGAAGTTGGTAGCCTAAAGAAATTAATATACAGACTTGTATGCTGGAAATCAGCAGGCAGAGACACAATACAGAATCAGGCCAAAGAGTAGAGGCAGGCGGCAAATAAACAAAGTCAAGGGGCAGGCCAGTAGTCGGAACCAGTGATTCCAAGAGAAGGGCCACGAGGGACACAGGAGCACTAGTACAAGGCAAGGAACTGGAACAGGACTAGAAATCAGGAACAAGGAAAGAATCTGGAACAAAGCAGGGAATCAGGAACAAGGAACCAGAGGGAGGGTCACAATAACAGGATACAAGATCAGAAGTCACAGGAACCAGAGGCTAGATCACAGAAACAGCTTAATGATCAAGCACTGGGCACAGGACAGGGGCAGGCTTATAAAGGGTCAGGATAAAATAATGAGATACAGATGGGGATAACAAGATGGGCGGAGAGATGAAACAGAAGGTAGGGGTATAACAGGTGAAACAATAGCTCATAGTAGAACAATGCTAAGGACCTCCAGTAGCACAACAGGTAAGTACATGAGTAGTTCTGCAGTCCAGAGTTTGAAACTCAGTAAGTCCTGACAGTTTTCTATTTGTCTATGTATTTGTTATTTATATGCACTATAGGTAGGAAATCTATTATTCAAATTTCTGAGCTCCAGTATTCAGCAGCATTTTTTGTAATTATATCTGCTTTAAACAATGAAAATATTAAATTAAAAAATAGCGTTCTATCTTTAATAAGACAGTGCTCTGTATTTGATAACCTGGGCTTTTAGAAAAACACTCATAAAAGAAACAATAATGAAAATCCCTGAAACCAGCTCAGCAGAAGATAAGGAATCCTTCAGGAGATAGACAGGGTCTAGATTGAGTAGGCGAAGATCTGACTACACAGAAACAAGAACCAGGCGTAGATCAGAACACATTGGAACAGATACTCAGAACAGACAATGGTACTAAAAGTTAGGCTAGGATATGCAGGAAATTGTAGGATTTCTCCTAACAGACCAAACAAGTAGGGATGGGTGAATTTTTCACCTTGTTTCGCCGCAAAAATGACGCCCAATGACGCCCATGTATGGAGTTGTGTGTCGGGCAACAAATTTTTTTTGGCGCCCATAGACTTTAATGGGCATCAACGACATTTTGCCGGCAGTGAATTTTTGGCGAAACGAAACAGGTCGAACTCGCCCATCCCTAAAAGAGAGCTAGTGATGTCAGGAACCCAAAACCTCTCAACTACTTTCCCTGACTAATGATTAGGAAAAGGCAGAAACTAAAGTATCCCTCATTGAAGTCCCGACAATCTTTTTCACATTCAAATAGTCTTTATGTCTTACAAAAAATAACATGTTTAATAGTCATCAAATATGCTGTCATAGGACCATATTAGCATTCAGTGTGCCAAATCCCTGCCTAATTATTTTATGTCAATGAGTAATTGAGAGTATAATTCTGGGTTAATAGAGATGTGAGTTGAAAAAAGTGTGACATTACACCAGTTTGCACACTATAAATAAAGTCTGACTGTCCAATGGGAACTAAAACTATAGAGTACTTTTTTGTTTATTTTTGCGTGAAATAAATATTGCAAATATGTTAATTAGCTGTTTGTACCAGATAATGCCTAAATATTTCTGCTATAGCTATAGGATGGCATTAATCTCTTAATATTATTTTTATATTATTTAATATTGTATGTGTATTATGCTTTGTATTATCCATCCATCCATCCATCCACCCTTTTCCTTGTTTCTTATTTTTGCATCACTCCCTTTCCTTCCTGCCTCAAGTGAAATTTGTTATTAAAAAAAGAGAATGAAAAAAAATGGTATGTAATTCACATGTAAAACTAACAGAAGTTTGATATAAAAAAATTAAAATGTACCCCAGCAGCCAAGAAGGTGAATTATCCCTTTAAGATAATAACACAATATATAAGATAGATTATTCAAATTTCTATTCTGTGCCACAGATGAAAATATTTATATTGTATAAAAACTATAATAAAAAGAAATGTTGTTCTTGACCATACTTTCAATTGACTGTAAGCATGATCAACCTTCTTCATGAACATCTGCAATGTTGCTTAGTGGTTGTGTACCTTTGTGACACAAGGGCAAAGAACAAAATAATAACACTGTCACAACTCAAAAAATTTTTTTTTACTACTCAACTGCTGCAGTCTATACAGGCCTGTCAAAAAAGGGCCAAGATGCTGGAATATAGCCCCCAACTCCAAATGGCACTCAAATCAAAAGTTCAAAAATATATTTCCAGTCAATACTTAAAGTTAAAAAATTACTCTTTATTTATCATAAATATTTAAAAAGTAGGCATACAGACCAATTGATGCTCCGCCTTACGCGTTTCGCACCCACAGGCACTTATTCATAGGCATTACTGTTGTTACATTTGGTCACATTTTGTAACTGTTGTTACAAAATGTAACAACAGTAATGCCTATGAATAAGTGCCTGTGGGTGCGAAACGCATAAGGTGGAGCATCATTTGGTCTGTATGCCTACTTTTTAAATATTTATGATAAATAAAGAGTAATTTTTTAACTTTAAGTATTGACTGGAAATATATTTTTGAACTGTCACAACTCACCCTGGTGGTCTAGTGGTGCGGCGGGGACGCCTCTTCTTCCACTGCAGTACGCACGGCACGCATTCCTCTTATTTATAGGCGCAGGCACTGGCGTGACGACGCCAGCGTGCAATGGCGCGAAATTCAAATGTATTTAAAGTGCCAGTTTGTATTTTTCATTGCCTGTTATTGGAACTTTACCCACAAATTTCCTGGTGCTCTTGTGCTGTTAAGCTTCTGTTTCCTGATACCTGTTGTGACCCCAGCCTGTTCTTTGATGATTCTGACTTCTATATCCTGACACCTGCCTGGTAACCAACTCTTCTATATCCGTATCCCTCCTGATTGATCTCCTGGTTTGACCCTTGTCTGTCTGACTCCACTTGTACTCTGCCTACCCCGACACGGCCTGGTTTGACTACGCCTTCTGTCTATTCCTTGCACTGAGACCTTCTGTCCAAAAGACTTTGCTTTACCGTTGTGCCCCTTTGCTCGTCCAGAACCCTTAGCTTGGCACCTCTCTTATTAAGACCTGGCGGCATCCGATTAGCCGAGGGCTCCTCCCGAGGTGAAAGTTAAAGGCAGAAGCAAGAGCCGTGAACAGGGTGCTTAGCATTGGTTCTGGATTTAGGGTGCCGACTGTGACAGGCACGCAGGGAAAAATTTGAATATATATAGTCATCTACATAATAATTCCCATTATCCCATTGGAAGTGTAATGCAATTTCTTTCCATTCAAGTGCAACCCTTTAGTTCTTGCTCACCGAACCACCTGAAAACACATGATACTTACTAAATAAAAGTATCACAAAATTTCTACGTACAGTCTAGAAACAAATATATATTTTGATACATACACACAAACACAAATAAATATGAATAATTTTAATAAAACAACCTATTGGGATCAAACTCAAGACATATGCATTATTGATTGCCAGGTTATTGAACAGCAACACAATAAACAACACTGATGATGCTTGTCACAGCCTGAGGCAAGATGAATAGCATGCATGCCTATTTGTGCATTCTAATTGCATACTTTATGCTGTCTAGTTATTTATATATTTATTTATTCACTTACTTAGCTAATCATGCATAGTAATGAGATACACATTATCTGCTACATTTAATTATTAAATGCCAGCTTGTCTGGATTTTGTACAAAAAATATAACTTTTTTTAGTGCAAACATCCTTTTTGTTCTCCCAGTAGTTTGTATTATTTTAACTAAATGCATCACCTCTTGTTAATTATCAATAAGTTAATGAATATCTGGCCATATATATATATATATATATATATATATATATATATATATATATATATATATATATATATATATATATATATATATATATATATATATATATATATATATATATATATATTGAAGTTTTCCTCCTAAATGTAATAGCTTAGAGCTTGCTGTCATAGAATACAGGTATGGGTTCTGTGATCCAGAATGCTCCGGACCTGGTGTTTTCTGGATAATAGATCTTTCCATAAAACAAACCCAATAGGCTGGTTTTGCTTCCAATTAGGATTAATTATATATAAGTTTGGATCAAGTCTAAGGTACTGTTTAATTATTACAGAAAAGGAAACAATTTGTGATTATTTGGATAAAATAAAGTCTATTTGAGACCGCCTTTCCGTATTTCGGAGCTTTCTGGATAACGGGTTTCCAGATAATGGATCCCATACCTGTACTTTATAATAGGCATATTGAAAACCCTTCATGTCACCAGAATTCACTGAGATGAAAGTCGCACACACAAGCACTGCCTGTGCAGGTACCAGAAGTTTTACAATACCGGGACACATTGCTTTCTCTGTCACAATAGAAATCATATTTGCAAATATACTGTGACTAGTAAGTGAAATTTTTCTCCAGGCAGGGATTTGTGCAAAGCTGTCCCCCAGCTTCCATTCAGCTTTTACAAATAGGAACTGCTCACAGGTGCATGTATATTAGCTGTGGCTAGTGATGGGCGAATAAATTTGTCTGGCGAAATTTTCACTTAATTTCTGAGTTTCACCACCGGCAAATAAATTTGCAAAACTCCCGCAAAAAGTTACCATTGTCTATAAATTTTGAATGCGCATCTGAAAAGTTGTGTGCGTCAAAATCGATGCGTGTCAACACTATTCAGATGCCCATTGACTTTGACTTTAACGCTGGCGTCAAAATTGACGCGGACATCAATTTTAGATTTTCATGGATTTTTTGTGAATATTTTGCCGTTTCACAAATTTTGTGGGTAATTCGTGAATTTTTCGGCGAAACGGGAAAAACGACCTTTAACTAACGAGTTAAAGGTATATACAACATGATCTTAGTACTCAGGGGGAGGGAGCATGATTTTAAACGGACTACAGACTTAGAATAGTATAATAGTATAACAGTATAATATTCACATATAATGAATGAGGGGCCTTAATGTGACATGGGAGCTTTCATATTTATAATAACACCTCATGTTTTGGTAAAATTAGCAGTCATTCTTTTACTTTTAAGACCCTAAATTTATGGAGGTGGGATGTGCACTTTACAATAGTATGAAAATAAATAGTGTTTATGTATAAGTTTCATGAACACTGATGGGAAATATGTATATGTGTGAGTATGCAATAGTTAACCCATGCAACATTTTTCTAATTATGCTAGGTGTGCTTTATGTAAGTCATATATACTTGTAACTTATCTGGGACTGTTATTGGTGAAAAATATTCTCAAAAAAAAAAAAATGTAAGGTTCTAACCTTCCCTCACATAACCTATGTACAGCTTCTCAATGATCCAATTAACTTTTAAATTAACTTGTAGAACATCTCTAGACAGCACATGAAATAAGGTCATATCCACAACAGAAGGGGTCACTAACTTACCCCAATTTTGAGCAATTTTTGAGCGCAATAACTATATTTCTTATCCGCAATTTCATCATTTATTTATTATAATCATATTAAAAAAGCACAAATTAAAAAAAACATGGAACAAATACAAATTCCTCAAGACTGTCATTTAATCAAGATTTTTTGTGTGATTACAAGCAAAAGAAATCCTGAAAAACTCTAAGGGGGTTATGTAATAAAAGGCACTACGTTTGCATAGGGGTAGTAACTCTTAGCAACCAATCAGCCTGTAGCATTTACTGGTCACCTGTTTAAACATCTCATTGGTCGCTATGGGTTACTGTTTCCGGTCAAACTTAGTGCCTTATATTACATAAGGGGGTAAAACCTCAATGTAAATAAATATTATACAATTTGCAAAGGGCATCTCCCAAGACTTCTACAAGACCTATCCAGCTTTTAGATGTGTAGTTTTTTTGTGCTTTATTCATTTTTATAAATGTCAGAAAATTGTGTTTTTAACGTCATTATTTAAATGCATGATTTTTGGAGCAAAAAAACTTGAACATGAAAAAAAAGATACAAGCATTTATAAATCAGCCCCATAAGATTGTGCTATATTACCCTTCAGAAAGAAAACTCCTCAGATTTGTTAATCTTTATTCTGGATTCCAATTTTCATGTTTTGTTTTATAGTGATGATAAGCAAATGATTCAATGTAACATGGTATAGATCCCTTTCACAGTTTGTTTATCCAATTAATTGAGAGTATACTGAATGTTCATACACATAGAAACTTCACACTGAAGTTCAAACTGTAGTTTCACTAATGAAACCTGTAATTTTATTTGTTCAGGATGGTATGTCACTGTTGGTGGGTGCAATTTGTAACTTAACAATAAAATTAAATAAGAGCTTCGGATAACTGAGTCTCCATAAATACAGAATGTCATAGAAAGCAAGACCAGGAAGTCTCTAGGGCAACTCGAGTTAGGCAACATAAATCAATAAATATATTGTCAATATATCTACTGTGACAAAAATAGAACAATTAAAATAAGTGTGGGATATAACACATACAGTCTAGACCTTTGCAACAGTGCAACTATGCAACAGTATCTTAAAATTCCCGGTTTCTTTGTTGGTATTAAAAATAGAAATAATATGAGTTTCTATAAACAATTTATTATTTGTACAGATGGGGGATTAGAACATTAAATATATATAAATGAGATTGCTGGTATGGGATCTCTTATCTGGAAACCTTTTTTGCAGTAAGCTCTAAAGGGCACAGCCCCAGTGACTTCTTCATGACCTTGACAGCTTTCAGATAGAAAAGTTTTTTTTATTCATGTTTTTTTTGTGTAATAAATTGCAACATTTTCTTGGTTTAGAGCAATTTTCTTGGGTTCCTTTTACCCATGAGCCACATTCAAATGTAAACAAACTTGAGGAGCAACACAAGTATGAAAAATGTTCCTGGAGGATGCCAAATAAGTGCTGTGATTTCCTATTTGGTAGACCTTATATGGACTGGCAGCCTACAGGAAGTTCATGCAACCAGAACTTGCCTTCAAGCAGGAATTCCAAAATAAGCTCCAGCTTCGAGGCCGCTGGGAGCAACATCCAAGGGGTTGGTGAGTAACATGTTGCTCATGAGCCACTGGTTGGGGATCACTGTTTTAGAGTAATTAGTATAATTAACATTTTTAGCGCTAAAAAGATACTATTGTGAAAACAGAATACAAATCAGCATCTTAATGTTTAAATGCGCACTTAGGGGCAGATTTATCAAGGGTCAAACTGAAAATTCTAATTTTTAAATTTTAAATTTCTAGGTAATTATAGTGTACTTCGACTAGGGAATAGTTCAAATTCAAATTGAATTTGAAAACAAAAACAAAAATTTGAATATCATAATGTATCAACATTTTTTAAAAAAAACTCTCATCACCCTTGATAAATCTGCCCCTTAAGGTATGGTGATCCAAAATTTCAGGTAGTTGGACCATGGTCTCACTGGGGGATAGCCTTTGCATACTCTTCCCTATACCAGAAACAGAGGCACAGACAGTGTAATGCAGTAGAACTGGCCCCTAGCCAGTTGATTTAATGATTCTCCAAAGATGAATACAAATTACTGAACGTAAAATCCAAATCTTGTCCAGCTTCCCAGTCTATCATATATCATAGTCTATTTAACTCATAGTCTCATAGGTTTTCCAGTTCCTGGTTTTCCCCAGCTTCTTAAGCTTATAGTTCTGTCTCAGGCCACTTAGCTCCCATGTCCCATGTTGCTTGGCTTCTTTTTGTTTCCCCACACACATAAACCATCCACCCATCCAGGGAAGAACCCATAGGTTTGGGAGCACACTGAGTTTACCAGCAGCTCTTCTCCCAGCTGCCACCTAATTACCTGTCTGGGAGGGAAAATGAGCCACTCAACTTACAAAACCCAGCACATGACGTTTTTGAGGAAATTAAAAACTCCTTTTGTTATGTTTTGGTAGCCGAGGATGAGTAGAGTATAACTGTGTTTTATTAGCAGGTTCATGCAGCCATTACACTTCAACTCTAATGCTTTTAAGCAGTATAGAAAGTACTATGTACACAGTATAACTCTTGTGCACTGTGACACCTACATGCCCTTTGTATAAACACCACACCTTTCTTGCCACAAGACAAGGAAATGTTCATGTAATTTCTTCACACTTGCACTCATGTACCCTTAGTATTTTCAAGGAAAGTTCCACCACCTCAAGGCCAAAAAGTTCATTTCTATACCAAGTTAAAATGTTTTTAGAGACAAAGTTTAGGAATTGTTAATTGAACTTAATATGAGAATCTCCACTTCCAAATTAAGGCATTTATTCTTATTACTGCTTTCTTTTACCTTAGCCTCAGTCATGGAGAAACAAAATATGCCATTAACCAGCAACTAGTTAAAAAAGTAATTGTTATGGAATATACTTTAAATATTTCAGTAATTATTATTATTAGTTGTAGTAGTAATATCATTAAAATGATAGCTGCAGTAAAAATATATAAGAATTACAATAATGGTTAGCTATACTGTTTTTTTACAGAGTCAGCCTTGGCTCTTTAAGCCTTTTGCTTCTAATTTGTTATACAATCATCAAGCACTCATAGATAATAATTTATTTAAAAAAGATGTTTAGAATAAATGCTATAGCAAGCTGCTGGAACACAATGCATTTTTAATAAGCCTCTTCCTGTATTAGGTGTTTTATTCTTTTTCTATTGCTGCATAAACCCATTATGCAAATTAAAAAGGACCGGTAATGATTTTTGTTTTCTCTGGTTGCAAGGGCATAATAATATGCTTGGTATTCAAAAATTATTTCTAGTTTGCATGGGAAGGATGACATAATATGCACCATGCAGAGAGTAATAACTAAACAACTTTTTTTGTCTCAACCCAGATTATTTGCCAGATACTGATGGTGAAGCATGGTTTATCAACTAAACACAAAGTCCATGGACTAAAGAGTCTTTTCAAGATAATTTATTGACATTGGTTTAATGCAGTGATTCATATGCTGATGTCATTCAGGAAGAGGAGGGCCTTTTAAGCCCCACCCTCTACACATTATAACTCTATTTCTCTGTTTGAACTTGTGAATGATAAAGGGCCAAGAGAGCCACAAACAATGCCCTATATCTTTCTCGTTTCAGCACAATAATGACCCATGCACAAAGAGAGGTCCTTACAAAATGGGTTTGAGATGAGCCAAATAAATTGTCTTACCCTTACAGAATCCTGAGTTCAGCCAAACTCAACCCCTCAACCCGGCAGTGAATAAATTTGTGAATTAACTGCGGGATTCGCCGGCGTAAAAAAAACCCACTGAATTTTGCACATGTATTCGCCGAAACACGGATATTTGCCCCATGCAAATAAATTCATCCATCACTATTGCTAGGCAATCACCTACTGTTCTAGATGCTTAAATGGGTCCTAAAATACAGTTAGGAGGGGGACTTGTCTCCTTACCCTGCCTTAAACCATCCCTCCTTTAGTTCTCAAGTGTTCAGTAGAGGACACTATGCTATAGTATATAGGCCTGGGCAGCCATGTGCTCAGGGTCCATTGCTTTAGCCCTTACCTGAGCAGGCAGGAAGGGAATGGGGAGTGGAACCTATGTAGGTCAGGCCTAGTAAAGGATAAGCTATAATCTGTAATAGATCATAGTGATAGACAGTTTATTAAATTGTGCAACTGACGCTCTGACGAGGAGTGTCAATTGGATTAAGATCCCGGGGTACTCATTGCCCAGAGTAGGAACCAAGTGTATAGACTTAGGGATGTAGAGATTCCCCAAGGTTCCACTAAGGGAAAAGGCTGAAGGCTGGGTGTACCTTCATTTGCTGCTGTGTATGTTCCCTTGCCCTGCGGGGGCTAAGCTGATTATTGGTGCTTGTGAGTATATGCTATTCTCTGTTGCTCTATGTTCCTGTTAAGTTCTATGAACTCCTATGTGGATCATTCTGTTGAATAAACTTTGTTCTCTGGATAAGCATAAAGAACCACTGGCACTACACCATGCCTCCACACTGTTGCGAGGGCTTAAACCCTGAGAGAAAGGTCTCATCCAGAGCACAACTATACATAATGGTAGGCCCATAGTTTACTATAGCGCTACATGTATATTTAGTAAGCAGAATTCCATTTTTCTTGTGAATTCTGTGAAAAACCTAGAAGGTTCTTGAATGAGCTGAAATTAAAAGTTTTAATTAAGCATATTTACGAACCTGCTGCCTTTTTTTTTTACTCTTTCTGACAAGAACAAACTGGTCTGCCGTCTTAATATAATATCTGCAAAATACTTGCAAACCTTGGAATATCTTAAAGCAGATGTGCCTTGAGTGCATGACAATTCAATAAAATGTTTTCATTGCAACAGATATACATAATGGAATTATCTCCAATTTATTGTTGAAATAAGCATTACAATTTGAATATTCAATTTCAAAAATGCAAAACTGATTTCAAATCTTACATTAACCAAGTGTTTGAAGCAACCATCCTGTTCTCAATTGAATTTGTGAAATGATTATCTAGGAAATAATAAATGTACTAATGTAGTTTAATGACATTAGAGTAACCTAACACTATTATATGCTCCACATATTGCAGCCAGTGCACACCCTGCAGATGAAGTAGTGCTTTCTAGTTTAAAGAATAATATAGATAGCAATAGCATGACAGTATTTTATATTACCCCAATATGAATTGTAATGTGTTAAAAATGAAAAAACCCTCTAACATTTTTTGATCACAGTTTTTAGTTTTGTTTTGCCTGTGGTATTGTAGATGAACCATAATTTAATGGATGTGAAACATCTAACTTGCTAGTTCTTCATTAATAAAGCTATAGTTTTGAATGCATAATGATGTATTACATATTGTTAGATAATGATATTTATTTTTTACATGAGGTTGTGTTGTTTTATTCATAAAAATAAACAGTTTGTTCTAAAATAACTTAGTGATTACAAAGAAATTTATCTCCGCTCAAGTGCATCTTACACAGAAGGCAGTGTCCCTTTCTACCAAGAAAATAATAAATAACAGAAAGCTTCAGCTACTTTTACAGCTAAATCATTTCAGTGCCTATATGAGGAATTATTACCATAATGGCCATGTTAAAGAAAGCAGAGGGGAAAAAAAATTCTCTGTTTTATATGAAATTAATGCCTCACAATAGCAGGTGTGTCAGCAAGAACAAGCAGCAAATATTGTGCCTCTGGATATATAAATATCAGCAAGCGTAGGAAGGAACAGCTGTCTGAAAACCAGTACAATAGCTTTAAAACATACAGTATATTGCAGATATTAATCTATCATTTAGTAGGTTTCTACATACATAGCAGTCAGCACTATTCCAATTAGCTGTTCCCTAGAGCAAAATAGTGAATTTAGTTGAAGTTTTTGAAAATGAGTCAGTTTGCCATAACAAAAGAACATACATGGCCAAGTGCACAGGGAATTGACCTTAGCAATTTTTTTTAATTATTTTCATACAATTAGAATCTGCAGAAAGTGTCTGTAAGATGTTCATTGGAAGCAAGAGTATTATAAAACATGGAGGCAAATAATTAACATGCTCCACAGGATTTTGCTGTATGGTATAGACTTCTAATTTATAAAAATATTCTATTTCTCTAAGGTTAATAATAATAATAATAACCTGTTATCTAGAAAGCTCTGAATTACAAGAAGTCCATTTCCTAAAGAGTCCATTTTAAGGAATGAATTAAAATTTTTAATAATGATTTCCTTTTTCTCTGTAATTATAAAACATTACCTTGTACTTAAAGGTAACTAAGCTGCATAAATCCATATTGGTGGAACACAATCCCATTAGCTTTGTTTAATGTTAAATGAGAGTGTGAGAGTGTGAAAATGCAGAAATTCACTGCAAATCCATGCCTGCCAAAAAAAATTGCTCATCAGTAACTGCCACTATATAGATTCATGTAGCTTAATTACCCTCAGGTACAATGCACTGTTTTGTTATTACAGAGAAAAAGGACATAAAAATAGATTTGCTTATAATAGATTCTATAGGAGATGGCCTTCCCTTAATTCTGAGCTTTCTGGATAATGGGTTCTGAAAAACAGACTCCATGCCTGTACATATTGAGACATTAATGGGCTTCTTTCTCAAAAATGTAATTTGCGAGGTTTGTGAGTTTTTTCTACTACAGATAAACTCACAATTAAAAAAAACAAAAATCAGAATGTAAAAAACTTGAATAAAATCGTGGAAAAAACATACATTTTTTAGTCTTTATAGATATATATTGATTATATAAACTAAAATACCTAATTGTTTTTACTTTATATGTTAAAACTCAAATTTGTGAGTTAAAAAAAAAGCTTGAATTTTTGACTAGTATAACTCCCCTTGACTTCTATGTGAACTCACCAGCTTTAAGATGCTAAAAAATTGTAATTGTGCCACAGTCCGAATATTTTTGCATAAAATCTCACAAATTCACATTAAATTTTCAAAAACAAATGTTTGGTATTTATTAAGCAAAAAAAAAAAGAAGCTTCCGGCATCTTTTTGTATAACTTTCGGCATCTAAAGCTTGCAAGTTCATGTAAAAGTCAATGGGAGTTTTCCTAGGCAAGAGTCAAGCTATTTTTTTAATTTGAGATTTTCGAGTTTTTTGGAACTTATAAACTCACAAATGAAAATGTCACAATTTTATTCAATCAAGGTTTTTATTTTAGATTTTTTAATAATAGACATCCAAGTTTTTTAAATTATGAGTTTATTAGAAATAGCAAAAAACTCTAAAAACTTCACAAATTCAACTTGATTAATAAGCCCATAAAAGTCCATTATGTATAATACTTGGGACCATGTCTAAATTATTTGATCATTAAGGGGCCTATTTATTAAGCCTCAAATTTTCTGTTTGAGTTTTTAAGGGAAAAAAATCTAATTTTGTTTTAGGCAACAAACCCTATCAAGATTTATTATTATAATAATCCCCTAAATAAAGCAATAGGAACCAATATTTGAGAGTTTTCTGAATAGTAAATACCATATTTGTACTAAAAGTATAGTTAAGTATAGCGATGCACATCATATGGGGGGACAAGAAGCGAGAATGAGAATCTCATACTCAATACTTATAATATATATAAAAATGTAAATATTTCAGTACCAGGCAGGAGGTATTAGGGGATGTTAGGAATTGTTCAGAAACAACTTTCACTTTATATTGATAGACTCTATTTGAATAAGAAGAAGCTTGGCACCAGAAGCACATGTTAGATTAAATGTTAGATTAAGAACATGAGGGACATTCCTTATTGGTAAACCACTATGCAGGGAACAATAATGGGAATTGCTGCCAAATACATTCTGAAAAATAATGGATGGAATTGCCTTTGAAGATAGTTACTACAACCAAGCTAACATGTTAATATGCATGCATTTAAACCACCACTTGTGTTACATACATTTTATACACATAGTCTGGGGCAACTTCAGTTGTCATGCCAGTACTAAAAGCATGTGAATTATTGAAACAAAGATGGACCTTTTCTATTACCACTAAGTTGGTTTTCAACCTTCCTTCACATATCTATATTTTAATACAAGAGGAGGAATTATAAATTGAAATGGATGGGTTAATGTGAAAAAAAATGATATGACCACCTTCACAAACCTGCATAAAAAGCAAATAAGGCTGAGTGCATAGAGCTTCATACATGAGAACCAAATGGACTGCATATATACTGTTTAACCCTACCTAAAATTAAATTGTTTTGCATACATAATAATAAATAATAAATGGCACTATTTGCTTAGACACATATACATAAAAACAAGTGTGACTGCTTACATAGCTTTACATAGAAGTTCATCCATAATAAACATTCATAACAACCAATGACACTGCTTACACAAAACTACATAAAAATGGATCAGAAACTCCTCACTATAGCACACAGTCATGTGCCTAAAGAGGATTTTACCATGGTTACATACAATATTCATGGTTAGGATATCAAAGAAGTGGATTGTAATGTGACACCATTCGTCAAGATACTTTGAACTCCTCCCTCTCAGTGCTGTCATTTGCATTTTCTTTTACGGTTGATTTGATGTCAATTTGGCATAAATTTGGGGTCTGATTTGCCATATAAATGTAAACATTTTTATTGATCCTTTGTAGAATAAAATGTGTCTCAGAGCTCACAGATCATATGCCCTCCATATTAAAAAATATGTTGCTTTTGAATCCTGTTATGGAAAATGTTTTGCACAAAAGAATGGCACAAAAGTAGTACAGGTATGGGACCTGTTATCCAGAATGCTCGGGACCTGGCATTTTCCGGATAACGGATTCTGTAATTTCGGTCTTCATGCCTTAAAACTACTAGAAATTAATTTAAACATTAAATAAACCCAATAGGCTGGTTTTGCTTCCAATAAGGATACATGATATCTTAGTTGGGATCAAGTACAAGCTACTGTTTTATTATTACAGAGAAAAAGGAAATCATTTTTAAAAATTTGGATTATTTGGATAAAATAGAGTCTATGGGAGACAGCCATTCCGTAATTCGGAGCTTTCTAGATATCGGGTATCCGGATAAGGGATCCTATACCTGTATAAGATAAAGGTGGTATTAATAAAGCAATTTCATTTTCCTTACTTCTGACAGTATATCATCCAAATGGGAAAACCACAAGGAAGAATCCATTACAAATTCAAAAGTTTATATTTTTTTTAAGGTTTAAATTTTGATCCGCTCCAGCTGAGTGAAGAGCTGGTGTCACCCATTAAAGTCAATGGAGCAGTGGAGACATTATTGAGTAAACAATCATGTAAAAAGAGGTTTAAAAAAGAAGTACAATTAAGACGTGCTTCTTGATTTTTTTTTTTTACAAAATGTACAAAATGTACACCATAGTTTTACTCAATCTCATAAAATCAATTAATAGAAAGTAACAAAGTACAGCTCTCTAAGGAAGCTTATCCTGAATTTAGAACCTAATTTCAAGTCTGCCAACAGTGACCACACTTCACTGGCTAAATGTTTCCAAAAATATAAAGGCCGATTTATCATAACTTAATAGATATGGCTTGGTAAAACGTTACAAGAACGTTAATATATTTTTCGCAGTCTAATACATTTTGATGAACTGACCCATGTATCACTGGTGTCAATTCATTAAAAAAATTCCCTATGTTCAGGCAAGTTTTGATCACAATGGATTGCATAGCTGGAAATTCTTCTGGATTCCCCAATTTGGTCTATAATAAATCTGGACCCAGGTTTATTAATAAAAATAGCAACATTAATATGGAAACATAATAAACACACATTTGTTTTTGTAATAAATTAAACTGAAATTGAACAAACCACAATGAACATTGTGCATGTTTTAGTGTACATAACAATTTTCAATTTGTCTAAATGATACAGTATAGTTATATTGTAATGTTATGCAGTAGATGCAGACACTTAGAAGCCAGAGATTTCATAACTCAGTCCCCCAAATATTAACTACTTTGTACAAATGCACATGCATGTACATGCACTTCCGTTGAGCTAGGTATTTACAGCTAGCAGATACTGCTGGTAAGTGAAAGGACAGAATGACAGAGAGCCAAAGGTACCAGGTACTGAAATGTTACATACTAAGGAAGAAACACACTTTTCTGTTTCGAACTGACACCATGGCATCCACATCTCGGAGCCCCCAAACCTTTACCAGGTCTTGATGTCTTCATGAAGGCTCCATTCCCCAGGATCTATAGTAACCTGACTTAAAAATCTGCTTTCTGATTTTTTATTCCTGGCAGATGAACAGCTGTCAAATTATCCAGCCATAATTCTGCCCACTGGAAAAAATGTTCTGCTGCCTTAAACAGCACCATACTTCTGGTGCCTCTCTGTTTTTGAACATAACAGCCACTGCTGTAATGTTTTCTGACATTACCTTTCTGCTTCTTCCATTCAAACAAGTCGATGAATGCTTTAAATTCTAAGATATTTGATGATATCTGTTTCATCTCCCAGGAACCCTGGGTGAAATGTTTTTCCACTTGAGCCCCCCAACCGGAACCTGAGGAGTTGGTTGTTAGGATTGTCCATTCTGGTTCTTCCAGATACATACCTCCTCCTAGGTTTTCTTGAATGCACCACCACTTCAAGCTGTTATTTAACTCTTGAGGCAGTACTAACCTGTGTAAGTTCAACTGAGGATTTTTCACTTTCCTTAATAAGAAATTCTGCAGAAACCTTGAATGCCATCTCGCCCATTTCACTTCCTGAATTGTTGAGGACATTAGGCCCAAAATCTTTAGACAATGGAAAACTGTAACAATTGCCTGGCTCTTGAAAACTGTCATAGCCTGGACCATCTTCTCTTGCTTCGCGAACAGCAGGCTCACCAATTTTCTTTTATTTGAAAATATGCGCCAAAAAACGTTACGGACCTTGTCTGGCACAAATTTCTTTCTTCTAGATTGACCATCCATGAAATTGAAGAAATTCGAACACTCTTTTTGTTTAGTGTTCTGCTTCTTCCTCTGATCTTGCTGTCACCAGGATGTTGTCTAAGTAATGAAATACAGCTATATCTTCAGCTACGAGAGTGACCAGAATCTTGGAGAAAACTTTTGGCGTTTGGGACAACCTGAAAGGGAGACACTCGATTAGTACATGTACCTCACCAACCATGAACCTCAGGTATCTCCTGTGCTCTGGGAAAATAGCTATGTGGAAATACACATCCTTTAAGTCTATATTTGCGAGCCAATCCCTAACTGAGATGGCTTGAAGGATAGAACCCAATGTCTCCATCTTGAAACTCCTTTTTTTCCTGGAATTTGTCCAACTTCATCTAACACTGGTCTTAGTGCTCTTATACTAAGAAAAGTAAGAATATTACCGTCTGGTTCTTTCACAATAAGGAACTGTCTCGACTGCCCCTGAGATGAATAACTGATTCAAGTATTCCTAAACCAAAGTTTGACTTTATTCTGAATTTTGAAATTAAGAAACTAAAAGATAATCTCTTTTTGACAGTGTTGCAAACTCTAGGAGAATTGTGTTGCATACCCAGCGATCCTAAACATTTTTGGTCCAGACGAGCAAAAAAAGTTAACCTGCCTCTTACTCCAATCTAAGCCAAGACACCTTCATTGTTACTGTGAATTAGAGGCTGAGAAAGAAAAAACACCAGCCCTTCTGGTATTCCCCCTCGAAATCTGACGACCAGATCTCCACGATGGTTGTCTGGAATATTCTCTTCCAGGTCTACACTGTCTTGATGATCTAAAAACGATCTCTCTTTATCCATGGAAAATTGAATCTCTTTTCTGTCTTTTTCCATTCTGCCGTAATTATTGAGCCATGTACCAGAAAACAGGCTGAACTTTTCTTTAACGATGGTAAGAGTTTATCCGCTGAAGTTAGTTTAGAGGGCTCTGTGAGAAATGTTAATGTCTGCTGTACTGTCTTAATCAACGACTTGATGATGGCCAAATCAAAATTAGATTCTTCATCTGTGTTAATCTCTCCCTCTTCAGAACCTAAGGGAGAATGTAGTTCTGATATGTCAGACAAATCACCTTCTGAAACTTCGGACTTGAATATGAGTGGCTTGGCCTTTTCTCACACACTTGCCACTTCCTGGAAACCCTGTACCACTGCTTGCTTAATGACTGCTGCTAAGGACTCCGCAAAGGCTTGGTTTCCTTGTGTTGACACTGTACACAGTTCTTCCTGGCTCTGTGCCACAGGAGTAGATTAACCGGTGTCTTGTTTTTCAACGGAAGGAAGGCTGCATAATAATATAAGCATTAGCCAATATATATCGCTCTCTGTTTTTTCTTTTTTTAACGTTCTCACCTTATCCCCTTTGGGTGAAGTGGTTTGCCTGGCATCCCAAGATCCATAAGCATGCTGCACATAAGAAAAAACCCATATGAGCTATGACTTACTGAATAACTTGGTGAAAAGAAACATCATCCTTCACCTACCTGTTCTCAGAGCTGTAAACTTGCAGCAATCTCCAGCAAAATGGCAGTGACAGGAAGTCGCAATTACTTACAAAGATACTGCCTGCAACCAGCATAATCCCCTGTGCTGTATTCAGTGTCTTAAAACTTATGCCCAATGCATGGTTCATGTAACCACGTCGTTCCACTAATTGGTGCCAAAATCCTCCAAATTGCAGCACCAAGAACACCCTTATTAAAGATGGCACCCTCTGCACTTCCTTTTCCTGGATACATGCATAGAGGAACGTTGCCGTGCCGTAGCCTTCTTGGCTTCCTGTACCATAATGCCTGTGACACACTCCTGGTGATGCCATCATGCCGTGACTGCCGACGTCACTTGCAGAGGACATAGCTACCACTACTGACTGCTCATTGCTCACTCTGCAGTGTTTTCACCCACACTGATGAGGTAACGGCTGGCCTTCCTGGCTCAATCACTGCCAGATCAGGCCCTCCCTAGTTAACCCCATTATCAGGGAGCCTCAGGACTTAGCTAGAGAGAAAGCCCCTATAGCTTGGAAACTATGATCGGTCATATGTCTGATGACCTAAATCCATCCATCGGTGTCCTGACAGGACAAAGAAATACAGATGAGTAGGGGATGAGTTGACTTTTAACTTCTTGAAGGAGGTCCTGTCCATTGGCCCAGAGGGAGATTAAACCTTTGGGGAATTTATGCCATGGGCGACTAGGAAAAAAGTCTGCAGGAATTGGGCTGAAGTGGTTATAAAAAAAATACTGAGAAATTTTTGGATTTTAGTAAATAACCCACTAAATGTTATTGCAAAATGGTTATGTATTAAAACATTATTCATGCAATATTGTAAATGTTATTCTTGCAAATGACTCTTTGTAACAATTTTGTTTTATTTTCTAGTTAGTTGACATATTTAGAAAGAAAGTCCCAATGTAAAAACCTAAAAAGTTTTTTATTATCTCACCAGTTATACATGGGGTCTCGGTGCGCATGCCCCAGACCTACAGCTCGCGATGGAGGTATCTAACCAAAAAATGGCAGGCACTCACAGATCCCACAAATAGGCTTGTAAAATAACTGAGAACTTTATTTAGGTCACAAAAATAAATAATTACATAACCTTTATGTGTTTTGTGCCAGTGGCTGTTCAATCATAGGCTGTACAAAACACATACCGGTATACCAGATTATTAATTAACCAATAAAGTAAAAAAGGGGAAGGGCATTAAAAGCAATATGAGAAAAATGGAAGTGTGTGCTGCCACAAAGAAAAATATTCAATATAGGTGGTACCACTCTAAATACAAAAAAAATATTATGGTTAAGTAAATAGCAAGGAGATTCACTCACAGTTCACCTCAGTCCCAAGGTGCAAAATCCAAGACACTAGATCCAAAAGGAAGAGTGTGAGGATCTCCAATAATCAAGAACAAATTATATTAAAAAAAGTAGAAAATTTATTCGGACATAAAACCTAACGCATTTTGTGCCTAATGGGGCACTTACTCATAGATAAGCCTATGAGTAAGTGCCCCATTAGCGTTAAACGCGTTAGGTATTATGTCCTAATAAATTTTCTACTTTTTTTAATATAATTTGTTCTTGATTATTGGAGATCCTCACACTCTTCCTTTTGGATCTAGTGTCTTGCATTAAAAACAATATGCAAATGAAAGGACAGACATCCAAATGCATCCAAGGGAACATAGTAGATGATTTCCAATTAAAAACTCATTGTGAAGAAATAAGAAATGTTAGAAGAGAATGTTGGAGGAACAAATGTATACATATACATGCCCAATAGAGAAAAATACATACTTTTATATATATAAAAAATTACTTATATATACATATATGATATTCCAAAGAATCATTTATGGGCCATTCAAAATGATAAAATATCACAATAAGAAGACCCTCATTATAGTCACATAGATTATTCATAATATCAAGACACATCAAAGTCATAATTCAGACCTTAAGGTTGTCTTGTTTTTAACATAAAGATCCATTTCACTTCTCTTTTATTTAAAAGCACAGGCAGATTGCCTCCCCTAGGACCCAAAGTTACTTTTTCAATACCTATCACAGAAAGAAAGCTGACAGCACCTTTCGAGCATTCAAAAAATGTTCTGAAACATTGGTACCTCTATTCCCTTTATATCATACCAAGCCGAGCACAGACAATATATCTTCAAATTGCAAATAGGACCTCTGCCATTGACTTCTACATGACGGGTGCAGCGTCGATTCCACACCTATCCCTCACCTCCCCCACACACCACAATTCTCCTACCCCCAAATAATACATACACACCACTGGTTTGGAAAGAGATGGCCGCAGTTGTTTATTTAACACAATAATACAGTAATAATCATGTATAACATTTTTAACCTTTTTCACAACCATTTGTATAACAAACTTTTAAACCTTTAACATATTATTCCCCCACCTGGGGAGGAGGGAATGGGGGTGGGGTTTCTGTACCCAAACTGCCAAGTTCCTGTTCCTTTCTCCTAACCCTAAACCGGGCTGCATACCACACTATGAGGACCCAGGCCTACCAGGCTACTTCCACTGACTATGAAATACCCCCCTTTGGTCCTTGCAAAGATACCCCCCACAACTGCGACTAACACACATATTATTGGGAGGGCAGGTGGGATGCTGCGTCCTTCTTCCTCCACGTCCCGGCACCGAATGGTAAGTATTACCGCTGTTCCTTCCTCTGCTCCTTCGCCCGGGACTCACCAGCCAATCAGCACCTGCAACAGAAAAAAGGGGGAGGGGCGGGGATCGCTGTACTCCTAAGGCCCCGTCAAGACCCTTTTGCCCCTAGTCAGGCCATGGGGTCCCCGGATCTCGACAGGTTGAAGATGGAGTATTTTCAATTTTTTTTAGTTTTTAGCATTTGGACTTTAATAAATAACCTCCTAAGTATAGATTTAAACAATTTTAAACAATTTCCCTTTAAAATAGTTTGTTAAGAAACATCCAGTTGAAACCACTTTCTTTAACCACACTTTTTTTTTTTAATATTAAACAGTTATAGATGCTAAAAAGTATTATAAATGACCCATATTTTTAGGCTCTGTACAGAAAATTCATAAAAAAGGAGGTAAATAAAAGAATCAAATAAGTTAATAGCAATATAAATCTTGGATCAAACCTCTGTGATTAGTAGTATTGGAAAATTACTTACTGTATATGGTAATAATTTCTCTGTCCGCTGCAGGTGCAGTGTGCAATCCTACATAATTCTTGATTGACTCATAAATATAAAGAAAGAATGTGGGATCAAAGAACCACCTGCAGAATCAAAGCACACAGCATTAATCACACTAACGTTGCCACAATAATAATATATTTATTGGATCTATATGGAGAGAGCTGGAATGGCAAGCAGGTTTAACCATTTCTAATAAAACAAATCATTATACAAAACAGAGTATAACATAGAATAAAATAACTGTGCAAATATAGAACACATAGATTCATGGTATGATGTTCAGTTTTACAGAGCTTAGTGTGTAATTTTTTTTCCCAGCATGTTTAATATGTAACATTTTCTCTCATTTTTGGTGGCATTCATTCTGTAAGATCACTCAAGAAAATAACTTTATGAACGTAACATGCAAATTTCAGTCTATATAATTATGATTTTATATTTAAGAACTTATTTACTATACTGACTCAATGTATCATTTTAACAGTGCCTTAGTGTGTGGCATCAGTTAAGGTGAATGTGCACAATACAGTTGACATAAGGAGGAAATTAACACCTGCTTAATAAAGGTATGAAATAAAAGGCACCTCCAAAGTGTGCTGCACCTTTCTGGATTAACTAACATGGAATAAACTCAGTCAATGAATAATGAGGGTTCATTCTATTACAGGTATGGGATCCTTTATCCGGAAACCTATTATCCAGGAAACTCTTAATTACAGGAAGGCCATCTCCCATAGAGTCCAATATCAAACTGCACCTCTTCACCTTTCCAATGAGTCTCCTTTTATAGAAAAGGATATAGAAAATGATGTGATATAATATATTAACCCTTTATTTTGAATAAATGAAGGCCACACAAGGATGTATAATTACCGGGACTATTATGTTGGACAGTGGACTATGAGTCATTATGGACTTGTGTGTCAAGCCTCAATTTAGATTTACACTGGACTTGGGGGGTTATGGGTAATTGGGTGTAATTAGATAGGATTTAAATGTTATGGTAGCACTTTTGTTTGTATCCTGATGAAGTGAGGAGGACACCCTCCTGAAACGTTGATGCAAAGGTGGTTACAATAAAAGGGGTAAGCTCTTCCAATATTCTGCTTGCATCTCCCATAGAATCCCATAGTTTTCTTTGTAACATTTTGACTATACCTTATAATTGAGAGTAATAGTGATGGAAAAGTGGAAAAGTGGAAAAGGTACAAATACAGGACCCATTGATGCAAGGGAGTCACGGAAATAAAATCTGCCATGAACAGACATTACTTCCAGGGCTACCTTTGTTTACTGCACCTAAATATTCAACTGACTTGCACCTTATGAATCACATGCCAGACACTGTTTCCAACTCTGCTAGGACCATAGTGATAGAATTGATACAAATAGCATCCTCACCAACACAATCAAAATGTAAAAGCAACATGTACATCCAAGTGAAGATCATGAACATGAATTTCTGGAAATGGCCTCTCCACCTCTCCAGTCCATAATGAACACTGCTGTGAGGCTCATACACCTCAGCAACCGCTCCTCCTCTGCCTCACCATTCTGTCAATTCCTGCACTGGCTTCTGCTACCTTTCAGAATCAAATTCAAATTAATGACACTGACATTCAAAGCACTTCATAACTCTGCCCCACCCTACATCTCTGAACTCTTCTCTATATACTCACCCAACCGCTTACTACTCTCCTCTACTGACCTACTACTCTACTCTTCTCTTATTACCTCGTCACATGCTAGCATTCAAGACTTTGCAAGGGCTGCACCCCTCCTCTGGAACTCTCTCCCACGGTCTGTCCGACTTTCTCCCAACTTTTCTGCTTTCAAGAAATCTCTTAAAAGGCACTTCTTTCGAGAAGCCTACCCTCACTCCACAAACCACATACAGTACCACATTTTGTCAACCACTTAATTCTATCTTGCCCACTCCCACACCTTGTGTATTGCTCCCCTCCCTTTAGAGTGTATGCTCCTTTGCATAGGGCCTTCCTCACCTTTTGTACCGGTATTGATTGTGCTGTATGTAACTCCCTATGTTCTATGTATAGAATTCATGTGATTTAGTTGTATAATCACATTTACTTTACAGTGCTACGCAATATGTCGGCGCTATATAAATACATGTTAATAATAATAATAATAATAAATGGCACTTCCTAAACGAACCCTACTAAGGATATAGATATATGTATCAAATGTTCCCGGCATGAAAATTGTTGCCGCCCGTGAATTTACTCCGGAGTCAAAATTCGTGTTTATATATACTTAAGTTCCAAAAAGATCCTCACTCTCAGGTCTTATTCACATAAATAAAAATGTTTTTATTGCAGAGCTTACAGCCTAACATTTCAGCCTCCTCTGAGGCCTTTCTCAAAGTAACTTGATCACAAACAAGGATGAATTATAAACATGAATTGGATATTTACATATATTCGTCACACACATAGGAATGCTTTGTTAGTGGTAGTGGTAGAGACACAGCTGTGTTTTGAGTATGGGACGTCCTTAAGGGAGGAGGGACTGTTTAGATCCTCATGGCATGACCACTGTGTTATGACAGATCAGGGAGATGGTTTTAGGAGGGTGATATCTATTGATATGGTGAAGAGAGAAATGTGTCCATGTGATAATTGTTACATCCTCAAAATTTGCAACATAAGTAACCCTAATTATTTTGGAAATAAGATACAATATGATGTTTTTTAACTAGTGTAAGAGGATATGGGTAACTATGTGTTTTGTTTTTAAATGGGTTTTGAAATTTTATTGAAGAGTCTATATTTAAATGAGTTACTGTAAGGGTCATTATGATATGACAAGTGATTCACAGGGGGGTTTTTACGTGAAAAGTAATTACCTAGTTATGTTAATTACCATATGGCCTCGTCATCACAGTTTCCCGCCAGTTCATGTTCATAATGCATCCTTGTTTGTGATCAAGTTACTTTGAGAAAGGCCTCGGAGGAGGCTGTAAGCTGTTAAATAAAAACGTTTTTATTTATGTGAATAATATATACATATATCATTAGCAAGGTTCATTTAGGAAGCAAGAGCAAGACGTAACATGTAATCTGCCTCATTACCCATAATGTAGTGCCATTCCCAGAATTTCATATTAATTGGATTTACATGTTGCTTTTACATTTTGATTGTGTTGGTAAGGATGCTATTTGTATCAATTCTATCACTATGGTCCTAGCAGAGTTGGAGTGTCTGGCATGTGATTCATAAGGTGCAAGTCAGTTTAATATTTAGGTGCAGTAAACAAAGGTAGCCCTGGAAGTAATGTCTGTTCACGGCAGATTTTATTTCCGTGACTCCCTTGCATCAATGGGTCCTGTATTTGTACCTTTTCCCCAGATGCAACAAGGCACAAATATAGAATTATTTATCTATTATTATCCAGTATTACAGAGCATTTTGTAGTTATATAGATTTGTTGAAAATAAAAAAGAGATATTGAAGAGGCTGCTCTCTGCCTCACTCTGTTGCATTTCACATTATCCTTATATGCTATTTTGACCAGTATGGTCAGGGTTGGTTTTGGAGGCTTGGGGCCCCTTTCACTTTTAATCTGACTTCCAATCAATGTTTCAGTCATCTCGTAAGCTTTGAAAAAGACATAATTTTAGAGGAGTACACATATTTACATCAGCACTCTTACTACTCTCTCATGATACACTCTAATACAGTGCAACCTGCTCATTACAACGTCTCTTACTTTTCTGACTTGTTTTTCATACACTTTAATATTATAAGTCCTAATGATTTTCGCTCCAACACCATGACCCGCCTTGAGTTACACATCATGCTGTCCCTACTCTCCTCGGGGTGGCATTAAAAGTTTGACACTTCTTGTGCTGGCAGGCATTCCGATTACGTGCTGGTTGCGTCTAGTCACGTGATCTGCACTTGTTCTCCTCTTCTCTCGCCATTATTCTAGTGAGTATAGAACATCCACAAATTACGTGCTATGTTACCACATGTTTATTCTTACAATTCTATTTATGTCTGCCTGTTATCCGAACTGTGTAGTGACTGTGCTGTAAGCTTCTTCAATAAGTATTTATGCTGCTTTTTGTAAGTTATGAGAAAGGCCCAACCACTTTTTATGTTCTTGGTATATTCTTATTTATTTTCAAGGACATTAATGTTTTTCTTTGTACTTGAGGCATGTAAGGTATCGGTGTGCCCCCATAAAACAATACATATAACATATGTATATGTGTCACTATTTTGCATGGAGCTGGTCACTGCCTAATGATTTTAAAAACTAGTGGTGAGCACAACTTTCCCTTGTTTGTTATAGTTCTACAAGAGCAGTGACCAGCTCCATGTTGTAGCTCCCACCCCCTCCAACTATAGTCAGGTGATCCCACTGGTGTCTAATAAAAGGGCAGCCAAGTTTGGGAGTTTTACTTTGAAAGCAGCTAGTAAGTTGCAGGTAAAACGCATTCGTCCCTTTTATAAAATGTATAATGAAACCATAGAATTCTTAATGAATCAAATGAAAATTGAGCATAGGACTGGCCAGATATGGGATGACTTTGACGTAGTTGGCCAGCTTAAATATATTGCAATATATGGACAAACAATCCCTGTTTTGTTTAAAGGGTAAGGCATTTTTCAGTAGCAGTATGCACAAAATGTCTCTGTCTTAAATATATTGATAATGGGTTGAGTGCAGAGGAATCTTGTATTTGTCTATATATATATATATATATATATATATATATATATACACATACATATATATATACACATCTTTGTAATTAATGCAGCAAAGTGCTTTGTATCTCGACAGAATTATATGTGTGTGTGTGTATATACACATCAGTTACACACTTTTGGTTGTGAATGAAATACCAGTATTTAAGTGACTTTTTAAAAATATATATTTTCTGTTTCATTATATTTTTTATTATTTATGTACAGTACTAGATCAAAACCATCTGCTCTCTGGTCACTCTTGGAGACAGTTATGGAATCTGTGCTTTTCTTGGAGTCATTCAGCTAATTGTTGAAAACATCTGGTGAATAAAATAACCTGGCACAAATACTGTGCAGGTAGCAGATCAAAAACATTTGTGTGGATATTTCTCTTTTAGAAAATTGTAACCATTTTCCAACAGGTGTTTTTAATTTCTGTTACATTTCTGCTACTTCTAAGTCATTTGGATATTTTTTGAATCATACCGAAAAGCTGGTTATTATATTAACCTTAATCTGAGTTTGCAACCAGATATAGTGCCATTTTTGTTTAAACAGCAACACAGGATTTACTTAAAACTGCTATGTGAAACTTGAGTCCTTTTTTTTTAACTATATTTAACATAGAACACAAATAACAAATACAAAAATAAGGTGGTTGTGCTACAGTATGTATACTCTTTTCTAAATATTTTGTGCTCCTAGTCAAGCAGATGTGTGTCCCTTCTGACTCAGACTTCTAGATCAGGTCTCAATTGGGATATACTGTATACATAAGAAAAACAGAAACTAGGTGGAAAAAATGGAAAAATTGAAGAAGAAAAAAAAAAGACAATGATTTGGAGTGAATTCTGGCAATAGTTTGAATTCTACCTCAATGTTTTCTAATCAAAATGGTCTCAATGCTCTATCCTGCAACTTCTAAATGTAAAAATCATAATTAATATTTAAAATGTTTTCTTTTACTTATAAAAACCATAATGAAACATGCAATTTTTCTATAATGTGTAAAACCCTACAAGAATGTTCAATAATTAACCGTATTGTAGTTGAGCAGGCACTCAAAAGTCCAATCCTCCACACAGATGTGTAAATGAAAATAGTATATTTATTTTGTTCTATGGCATAACCCTTATGTGTTTCGTATCTCCACAGTCATTCATAGGCCTTAATCATGGAGGATTGGTCTTTTGAGTGCCTGCGCAACTACAAAACGGTTTGGATCAGCTCTCTTAGCTGAAGGTTCAGGGCTGTGCACCTGAACCTCCTCCCATACTTGGTGAGTTAACAATTGTGGCCAATTCTCTTTGATGTATATATTTTCAATCATTAACATTGATTTATTCTATCTTAGTTGCCTAGTTAAATTCACATACAATGCACTGACTGGTCTCCCCACCTCCGCACAAACACTTTTACTGTACTTTCCTGTTTTAAACCTTTCTCTTGCTGCTACTTACATTTGGAATGACATCTCTAAATTATAGAAAATCTTCCTTCAGTCTTTGCAAGAATAAACTCAAATATACAGATACTGTAGTTGAATGTGAGTATTTGGTATTTTGCCAGAACCTCACATTCATTTCTGTTCATCGTGCAGATTGAATAACAATAAAGATAACTCGGACTGAAAATATGAATTATTTAAATGTATGCCACTACTCCTCTTTTCTTCTTCATGCCACCATGACCTACTATACTACTAGCGTGTTAGTGTGCTAGGTTGTAGCAAAGTGAATAAATTATTTTACATTAGTTTGTTGAATTGATGCCTGTGATTAGGTGCCAACACACATATTAAAGTGTAAATGTTCTGTATTCAGAAATATTGACTTCATTTTTACTTCTTGCCCTTGAGTGATTTGTGTTTTATTGTATCATACACACCCTTGTATATTAAGAATAGCTAAATAAAGAATTAGTTGATGACTAGAGCAAGGCTTAAAAGCTTGAAAGAATGAAACCTTTATAGTCCTTTATATACACAAGAGAAAAGAATTTCAAACTCATGTGAATTCTGGACCAAACTACTAATATATATTTTGACAAATTTTAGCTTGTTAGTTTTAGATCACCCTAATGCAAAAACGTAAAATGTTGACATTTAGTGCTGTTAGTGCTTTTTCTTGCTCTAATTAAATCATTTTGTCAGATAATCAGATGTAACAGTGGCCATTTAAGAAATGTGCAAGGTTGTATGGTAACAGGCAGCAGCATCATTAAATTTATATATACATTATACATTTTTCTCTGGCAGAATAACATTCTTTGTAGACTGCATTTGCAACATTTACAGTGTTTCATCAGCCACCAGAACTATGACTTACTATGGTGGAGAGGGAAAGGGTGAAATTTAATTTCCGCTGGTTTAAACCCCAGTGCCCGAAGTAAAAAAAAAAAAAAGATTATAAGAAAATTACACTGCCTCAAGAGACCCATGCTGGACTGATTAAAACTTCAAAAAGTAATTACATAAAGAGAACCATCTCAATGTACACCTAGAGGCCCATTTATCAAAGGTAGAATTTAGAATCCATGTGAATTTTTTTTACTCGAATCGAATATACTCGAAATTCAGGAGGTTATTTAAGAAAAACTTTGAACGTCTAAAATTTGAACAAATATTACTGACTTGAAAACTCGAATTAAAAAAATATTAAAAAAACTTAAATGAGAGAAAGGCTAATAACATCTTCAAATTGGTCACTGGACCTCTCCCATTGACTTATATATGAACTCGGCAGGTTTTAGGTGGCAAATGGTAAAATTCAAATTATTCCCAGGGTAAAGGTTTGATAAATCTCGAATTTCCAATTTGAATCGAGTTTGGTTTATTCACAATTCAAAGTTGTGAGTTTTGACAAAAAAAAATGTACTATTCGACCCTTGATAAATCTGCCCCCTAGAGTTTGTTCTCAAAAACCACTACTTTTCTGGAAAAAATGCCCCTTGACTTTAATACAAGAAAGTTGCTGCGACAAAAAAGTAGTCACAAGAAAAATGCACATTGACTTTAATGCATTTGGAGTGAGAAAAAATAGTTGGACGAGAAAAAATAGTTGGACGAGAAAAAATAGTTGGACATGTCTTGCGTAAAAAAATTTGCCGTCTATAGTGATGAGCGAAATTTATCAACGAACTTTGCCTCGAAAATGATGTCCATTTACTTCAATTTGAAAAAAAATTGGTGCACATCAAAAACAAATTGTTACCTATAGACTTCAATGCATTAATTTTTGCTGTTTTGGCAAAGCGAAATGGGTCAGATTCACCCATAAATACTCACCCCTAATTATATAATGATTTAAAAGCCATCATTCTTCAGATACCCACATAAATATCTTGGTTACAAACTCTTTGGCATTCTGGATATGATGCACTGTATTGCCTACCAACGGGGCTAAGATGTTAGCCAAGAATTTTGCAATGCTGTATGTCCCTTCCTTCTTTGTGTATCTTGGGGAGTCCATATAAGCATGGTGTGGCTTCCCTGGGATACAGACGGTGGTATAAAATTAGATCAATGGCTTTCTCCTTTTCAAGTTGTTGTAGGCAATCTATCACCTTTTTCTTGTAACCACTGGTTGGGTCTTTCCCTAAGGGTTCATATGTATTGCTATCACTGAGCAGAGTGGTTATCTTGCAGTCATAGTCAGTTGTGTTGAGCACAACTGTGCATCGCCCTTTATCTGCTGGCAGGATAGTGATGTTCGGGTCCTTACTCAGAGAGCTAAGTGCTCTCCTCTCTTCTGTAGTAAGGTTAGAGGGAGGTTTTCTGGCACTTGACAAAGCAGCTGATAATATAATATGTAAATGCTACCTTCTGATTGGTTGGGTTACTGCTCCTGGGCAAATGCACCGCCTTTCATTACAGAACTCCATATTTCATCTATAATTTCTTTGACTCCAATACATAGAAAGAGATGCTTTTTATGTCTTGCCTAACAGACATCCACTATTTCTTGTGCTTTTTATCCTTTTTCTGGACAGTCATTTGGTGTATAATGTTTTTTTTTTGTTGCTAAAACTGGTAGTGAAAAATGATGAGGAGACAATAATAGCAATGCAGTCGGTGCATTAGCAATATAGGAATAATCTTTGGGGTGAAGAGGTAAATAGTATTATAGTAATAGTAGCAATAACTAATATATTTTCCTATTTTACTACTGATAGCACATGTAGTAGCTTTAATCGATAACAAAGTCTCTAATATTATATCCAAAGTCCTTTATTTAGCAAAAAACTGAGACACAGATCTGAAAGAGGAAACTACATTTGGATTAAAAAACAAACCTTTTAGAAAGATTAGGCAAGAAAATGAAAAAATTAAATTTAACATTATATTTTTTTTCCTTAACAGCACTGCAAATACAAATAATTTGAGAGAGAATATAATTAAAGTCACATAGTGAAGAACAATTCGCACCAATAAGAATAAAAATTCCCATCTCACAATGTAATATTCTTCCTTAAACTGATATTGCATTGCGAATTTTAATTGCGCATTGCAAATTTTAATTGCGCACTTTTAAGAAGTGCTTGAAGGTGTTGTAATATTTTGGAGCAAACATAACTTTTCCAGTAAGAAGTTTTATTACATTTACTGTCGGAAATGGTAGCTAAACAGTTTTAAGGGTTCGCAGAAGCTATATTAAATTCGTGCAAAGCAAAAATTTTTGCATTGCGAATAGTCTTTTCGTTACTGACTTTTATTACATTGGCCCAATAAAGTTCTATATGTGGATTAATGTTTCCTTCATAACATTTAGGTACTTCACTCCAGAAGTGGAATAATATCTCACTTTATTTCCGTCACATGACAAGTCAGCAGTTTTTGTGTTCATCCTCTCCTGTCTGTAAAGACCCCACAAGGCAGTAGTAACATGTTTTTGTATTGTAAAATCACATAAAACATGCCATGACAACTGTCTACTATTTCTGAAAACACAGCAGAGCAACATATCCATGTTTTACAGCTAACAGTTTTGTTAGTGGGTGCTGATGGCAACTTCTTTAATGGTCCTTGGTGGGCTAGTTTGATACTGTCTTTAGTTCAAAAACAGGCCATAGACAATGAGCCATGCAATCTTATTGCATTATTACTAGTATTACCTCAATGAATAGTGTTGGGCACAAAAGGATAAAATATGCCACATTTAGCCTAAATATTTGCATAAGGTTTGTATCTATAGCATCATTTTAAAAAGCATTTTTGGGTGCCAATCTGTCAGTGAACTTTATGTTTATCATTCATCTTAATATTGACATTCTTGTTTTAACAAAGAGACATGTATTTGCTATGCCCTCTGACATAAAAAAACAAAACTCATTCAGCTCTTGAGTGTCATCTTTACAGCAAAGTATCTCAACACCCTATTGACATATGTTATTTTATCATGAGTATGGAGCACTTAGTCTGCTTGAGTCTTGCTTGATTTCCCTTACACAATCACCATTTTTTTTTTTGCTGAAATGGTGCCTTTTACAAAAGGGGAAATTGAAATAATCAATCTGAATCTTTTGTATAAGCTTGATTTCTAAAAAGTTAAGATAATTTTCGATTGTTCGTTGCAGCATCGGCATTCTTCTTCCTTGTGATCAGAATCACTGTTAAAGCCTTTTCCCCAGTCCTAGTATCTGGGAGGTTCTGTCAGTATTTAATGTGAAGGGTGGGGGCACAGCACCATAAAGCGCTGAATGGGAAAATATGAAGAAGAAATATTTAATGAGGGGAAGTGTCAAAAAATTGGACAAAACAAAATCACAGTAATTTAAACAATATATTTTGAGAGCATGGATGAGTATTTTGGCATTATTGTGTATGAAGAAAGGGTGAATATAAAATATTTCCTATGATAAAAGTGGCAGGATTTTGTGAACATCTGGACCTGGAGAGTGAACGAGAGACCAGAGTTCAAAAAACAACATGGGATCTGTATGTCAGGTATCAGAACAGAAGTTATGGATGGGCAAATTAACAAGTCAGGTTTGAAAGGACATACATGTATCTCTGTTTTTGTGCAAAAGTTGTTTATGTGTGCCACTCATGTTCTGTATTAGAAAAAAAAACTAATGTGGGGCAAACAAGGTTTTTAATTAGAGAATGCACTTCAAGCATTATTATGGAACAGCCATGATGCATCTGAATATCTTGAACTCTCTGACTGATGGTGTAATGTATACAGTGCATAATAAAAACATTTACAAATGATTATGCTAACAATACAAATTCATATAGTAAAATGTAAAATGAATGTTTCTGTACAGACATAGCAATAGTCAAGGGGGTTATTTACTAAACTCTAAATGCAAAAATTCAGAAAGATTTGTGATTTTTAAAAAATCACAAATTCTTTTGGAATTTTATAAACCCAGAGGATGGAAAAGTCCGAAACAAAAAATCCGGCATCTCAAACTTGAGGTTGCATATAAGTCAATGGGAGAAGTCCCCAAGATTTTTTGATGTGGGCTGGGTTTCGTGCAATACCCCAAAGTTTTCGGTGTTTTAGGGCAAAAAGCATAAAAAAATCAAAAAAATTCGTAGTTTTCAGATGAATAATCAGAAAAAAATAAAAAAAACTTTTTTTTCCCGCAAGGCAAATTTTTGTGAAAATGTAATAATAAATAAGTGTAAAAAACCCGAGCGGATTTGATCGGAGTTTGTAGCAGAAACTGTTGAGATAAAATTGGACTTTGATAGATAACCCCCTAACTGTTCATTTTGGTACATTTAGTAGAGGAAAGTACTGTTTGATCCGGATTTATTATTTGTATAACAATATTGACTAACTTACTGACTTGCAATACTGATATTTTTAAAAAATTACTGTGACTGTATGTGTATAAAGCTTATCTCTGATGCAACAGATACACAGCACTACATCAAAATACAAAACCTACAGTATATCTACAGTCTATATATATATATATATATAGATATACATAATATATACAAACATTAAGGGGCCTATTTTTGATGCCTCAAATTTTTATGGTCGAGTTTTAAAGCGGAAATTTTTTTTAGAGATGTATTATGCTCTCAAGCTGCTAAAAATGTGAATCCAGAAATACTCCAGCTAAAACCTGTCAAAATCATGTAGATGTCAATGGCAGATGGCCCCTTTAACAATTTGAACATGTTTTTTGCCGCCTTGATTCTCAATATTTCAGGCTGTTTGACGATGGTTTTCATTCAATAATCCAATACATTTGAGTTGTCTAGGCAACAATTTGATAAAGTCGAGTTTTCAAAGCGACAGCTCAAACAAGTCGCATGTTTCAAATTGTTGCACGATTTTTTCAGGACCGACTTTCAATCAGATTTATTGGTAAATTAGGAGTTTTTTTTTATTATAGTGAGAAAAAGTTGAGTTTTAGTAATTTTATTAATTTAGCCTGTTGATTTATACTAAAAACTGTGCATGCTGATAAAGTTTGAAACCCTTACTCATTCAGTTACTATTTACCATGTAGGTTATTCTTCATTGTATTGTTTCTGCCAGGGTGGTAAAAAGCCCTGGGAGATTCTTGACATTTGAATTCTTAACACCAGTCTAAACATGCTAACAGGACCATTTGAGAGTATTTTATAGCACATATGTATACACTGGATCCCAGAGTCTCCACATACGATCTCTCAGGAATATCCCATTTATTAGAAATGTGCCATGTTTCATATAGTATAATTTCCACTTCATATTGGGATAATATGTATACACTGGATACCAGAGTCTCCCCATATGATTAAGGACAAGGAGCGCTCAGGAATTCCCAATTTATTAGAAAAGTGCCATGTTTCATATAGTATAATTTTCACTTCACATTGGTCAAGTGAAGCCACAGGGAGACTTTCCATTGTTCCATTGTTTTTATTAATTTTGTTGGTCTTGTGAACAAATCAGCACTAAAAGTTAAAAACAAATTAACAACAAAGATAAATTAATAGAATTGTATTTAAAACATATTTTCTATCTATTGTAGGCTTTTGAAATCCTACTTATTTTTCTTTCTTTTAACAAATTTAATATGGTTTTCATTATACTTACTTTGCCTAAAATAATGGAGATGGAAATGTTCATTGTAAGGGGTAAATAGTGGTTAAAATAAAGTGTTAAATAGTAAAGTGGTTACCTTACCAAGTTTAAATAATAAAGAAAATAATTATAAATCATTTAAAAATATTAAGGGGCAGATTTATCAAGGGTCGAATTTCGAAGTACAAAAAACGAAATTCGACCATCGAATTAAAAAACTTCAAATTAGTATATCGAATTCAACATCTTTTCAGCAAATTTGGCAATCCTGCGATGAAATAAAAATCGAACGATTCAAAGGATTTCAGCAATCGATCAAAGGATTTTTATTTGATGTGTAAAGACTTGGTTGTAGAAGGTTCCCATAGGCTAACATAGCACTTTGGCAGGTTTAACGTGGCGAAGTATTGAAGTCTACGTTTTTTTTATAGAGACAGTACTTCGATTATCGAATGCTTGAATATTCGAACGATTTTTACTTTGAATCAAAGTCGAAGTAAATTCGAAGTTGTAGTATCCTATTCGATGGTCGAAGTATCCAAAAAATTACTTTGAATTTCGAATTGTTTTACTTCAAAAATTCCCTCAAATTCACTTTGACCCTTAGTAAATCTGCCCCCTAAAAGTTATCTTTAATTTACACAGATATGAATGAAAATAAAAAAAAATGATCAACACTGCAATGGTTCAAGGCAAATTGTTTTTTTTTTTTAATTCATACTCCAATTTGGCTTGCAAGGAATATACTAAACTCCACCACTGAATATGTTAGCATGTATATGCAGACTGACACATTATAATTATATTATTATAAATTATTAAGTAAGAACATGTTAACTGTATGCTAAGTCCAGCAAACCATAGTGGGAACAGTATTTGAAGGTATTTGAAGGTATTACCATGCTGTGGGTAATCGTATCCACAGCACGTTATACAGTAAAAAAAAAAAGGAGTAAACAAATCCTGCATATTATACAGTGAAATGGGTACAAGTAATGGCACAGTAACCTAAGAATGTAATAGCTACTGACCACAACATAAAAAGGCACAGTAACTCTAGACAGTAGAGTTGGTAGAGTAGAGAATGGATTAATGATTACAGTAAATAATGGTACAGCAAACTCAAAGATTGATAAACTGGCTTCTTCATGTATTTAAAAAGCGAGAAGATACTCCACCTAATTATATGACAGAAGAGTGTACACGTCAAGCATCAAATATGCAGATTGAATACAAATACTGACTCAACTTGCCCTTCTGATCAGAGCTTACAATTCAAGAAAAGAGATATAAGACACAAGGGGGCAGATTTACTAAAGGGTGACAATTCGCCAAATATCCCTTCTGCAGAGACATCGCTAATTTACTAACAGGCATAGACCACAATTCGCTAGCGAAAAAGAGACCGTTGCTTGTGCAGTTTCGCGCCCTATTGCCAGGGACATTTTTGCTCAGGCAAACGGTTGCTACTATGCAAATTCACTAAAACGTGAATTTTATAGAACGTTACCTCTTTCACCAGAGATTCCTTTGCCACCTTATACTAGGCAAACTGATAAAATGAAATGACATACTCCTTAATCTTATGTCAGTGACATCCTATCCTATATGTCTGAAAGTCATAAAAGTTGTAAAAAAAACTCTAGCACCTATTCATTTTATAAAGTGCCATTGCCTTCAAATTCATAACTATTTTAGATTTTTGTGTTAACTAATTTGAGAGGCATGCCACATTTTAGGGTGGTCTCATGTCTATGGCATTAGTGGATCTCTTTTTAATATTTATTTTGCTTCCTTGGACATGTGTAATAATAAGTAGCCACCTCAAGCATTTTAACCAACATCTCTAATAAAGATGTCTATATTTGCACCCAACCTATTCAAATTGACCTTAGCGGAAAAGCACTAATGAATTTTTGCTGGCCAGAATTGAACGCTAGCGAAAGAGCGCCAAGAAATGATCACGCCAACTAATTAACTCTAGTGAAACTTCGACTAGTGTTCGGCTGCTGAGACGCAACTTTGCATTTTAGTGAATTGGTGTAGTAATGAATTTGTGCCAGGTGAAGTGGCGCGTAGTGTGGTGAAGCAGTCGCTGGCATAAATTCACCCTTTAGGAAATTTGTATACTCTAAGAACATCACAAAAAGATCAGAGCACTCCAACCTCCCATGCGATTTGTAAAAATCAGAACTTAAATGCACATGCGGGGTAATTAAATACGCCAATTTTAATTTCGATTATTAAAAGGCAATTCCCCAATAGCTCACCAAATGGGTGATTTGTTTTGGGTGCTCATGCCCTGAACTCTCCGCTTAATGATATTTATCCAAAGACGTGCAAATATTTAGGGTCACTCACCACTCCTTCTCAACGGCACCGGTGCTGCGCCCCGAACCCTCAGCAAGGGGCGACATCAACACATCAGCACCGGACGAATGACATGCACTCCACGGGACTTCAGGCAGCGGTAAAATAGCTTTTATTTACACAAACATGTTTAGTCCTCAGGACGTGTTTGTGTAAATAAAAGCTATTTGGATTTTACCGCTGACTGAAGTCCCGTGGAGTATGTGCCATTTGTTTGGTGTTGATGTCTTTAGGGAATTTGCCCAAGATGTTGATACGTTCTTTTGTGCTGTACCAAACTTCTTTGGGTAATGGCATCTTATGGAATATTAACATTGTCACATCATGGTACAGTATAGGTATTATTACTTCGGCCATGCTAAGGCACATTTATGTTAGCCCTTCTGAGTCAGTAAGTCACAATTGTGTTGGTGCATCTCAAAGGCATCAAACCAAAGCTGCCTCCTGTTTCTATACAATGATGCTAAAGCCATTTTGAGTATTTTGTCTTTTTGATAAAAGGTGTTTTCCTCAGCTTACCATTTTACCTTGACAAACTGCCATTAATAAAATGCAGTGCCAACGGTGGTTTCTGGCCTTGTGTAAAGGATCAACTATTAGCACAATTGGAATCTCTTTTGGATCCTTTTTTGCAAAACTGTTACAGACCACCAGCATGTAATATTTAAATGATGCCCTCCTCTTTTATTTAAAGTTTTTTCTACCCAACATAATCTGCAGCTAAACTAATTTTCAGCAACTGTCCCCACACCTGATAAGCCACACTCAGAGTGGCATTAAATACTGTTGTGTGGCTAAATTAAATTTCTTTCTTCACTCACTGTCCAATCAGAGTGTAGCAGGGTAGTGACTTCAAGTGGCTTACTAAAAAAAACATTTACTGAGGGCCCATGACCCCCTTTTCTACACCCATGCAATTTTGGATTGGATTCTAATAAACTTGATGATCGAGTGTGACTGTGAAAGGGACATTAGTTTGTAAGCTCCACTGGGACAGGGACAGATGTGAATGATATATAATCTCTGTAAAGACTACATTGTAATCCTGAGGAAGAGCCATGAGGTCTGGAAACGTTTGATCAATGTAAAGTGTTAATAGCACCATGGAATACATATGGGATCACCCTTTTTGCTGCAAAAACAGGTATTGGCTGTTTTTTCATACATTCTTTTCATACATTGGACCTATTCACCGGATAACACTAATGGGTTTTTAAAAACCTGAATTACAAAGAAAAGACAAATATGAACAACCATTTGCAAAAGTCAGAAAAGTAAACAACAAATCATTTTTATTTTCCTCTTGCAGATGTGCAAAAACATTTGGTCAAGGAAAATAAATACTTGACTTGAACAGAGGAATCTGTAAAAATGTCCTGCTCACTCATTCATTTGAAATATTCTCATTAATAATCCCACCACCTTGGATGAGCATGAGACAAAAAAGTGATTTATTTAAAATTCTTCTATGGTTTACTATTTTTTGCTGTATTTGCTCCTTTTGAGAAAACGGACTGCCAAGGAATTTTGCAGCCCTATTTAATAGGATTTAATGATATTTTCCAGAATTTGTTAGTAAAAAGGCTACATTAAGGTTTTTTTATCAAAATCCAAAAAGTTTGCACGATTTTCTGAAAACAACTCCTACCAAATCTGCAACGATTTCGCCCCCCTATTTATCAATAAATTTTCCAGAAAACTTATTGTGTGGGAAAAAAACTCTATAAAACTGTGAAAAAATCTGAATATGGCAACTTTTTCGGATTGGAAGTATGAATACAGCAACTTTTTGGTATTTAATGCATAAATACTGCAACTTTTTCGGAAACTCAACCCAAATCAGGATAACTTCGGAACATCTGCCATTCACTTCTACATGAACTCAGCAGGTCTGAGTTGGAATACTGTTTATTCAGACTTTTAACACCATCAGGGTTTAATAAATTATGAAAAATTTGAGGTTTTCTTCCACGAAAAAATAGTTTTCCCCTTTAAAAGTACAATCAGAAAAAATTGGAAATAACCCCCCCAAAATTTTTTTTTAATTTGCTAATTTGAGACTAATTTCACATCTGGAAGTTTTAGCATGAAATAATTCTATTGGAATCAAATCTAGATATAAGACAGGACTATAGCCATTGCTCTCAAAATAACACAGACAAAAATACCAAAAATAAAAAAAAATTGGATTAATTCTAAAGGTATTATATCCCAGGTAATTTAGGATTTCAATGTTTGTTGACATTGCTGTTTAATGTGACAAACGTGACATACATTTCCACAACAGATGGATTAATGTCATTTAACAAAAAAATTTACTTCACCTAGACAGGTGTTTCCTGTCTAAGTTTGACATCAATAAACATTGCTCCAGATGTTCTGTTTGTAGACTGGCCAGTTAATTTTATTAGAGCATTTAATCACAGATCAACAACGTAATAGTAATACAGTACATGTGAAGTGGATATTTAACAGAACTTCAAAATAAGCATGTTTGTCTTGCTGCAGAAAGTCAAAATTCTTTTTCCTCTATATTCAATAAATTAATTTTTTTGGCACAGCACCTTTCCTGTGTAATTCTGGTATTTGCTTTTGTTGCATATACTCCAATTCCTTAAATTGCAGTGTGTCTCTGTATTTCTGAAAAAGAAATATAAACAAAGTAGACACATTTAGCCATGTATGCAGAAATTTCTTTAAATTTCGTATTTAATTGTATGCTAGAGTAAAGGAAAATGGAAAAAAGATGGGAAGGCTATCTCCCATAGAGT